>NC_143572.1:27395000-28065000 GCF_054136105.1 Typopeltis vanoorti
CCTGAGGACAAGCACTGCACCTGAAACATCAGACTACTCAACATTACAAAAAAAACTCTGGCCAAACTCTTTAAAAAAAAAAAAAATCCCCACCCCTAAACAAGATTATACATATATCTTTGCCCTACATCAAAGACAACAGATAAACTGAGCTCCTACTGATACAACACAGAATCAGAACTGTATACAAACCTCTGAACAAGATTTCTACTTGCCTGAGATAAATCAAGGATCACCTAGGTCCCCTCTCCATCCCCTGCCAGTGTGGAACTCAATATTTTGGACAGACAGAATGAACTACTTTATTCAGGAAAAAAGAACACAAAAAAATACATCTGGAATGGAGAACCAAAAAAGTGGAACTATCTCAACATGCCATAGAGAAAGACCACTTCATAAGATGGGAAAAAAGTCAGGTACTTTACAAATCTCGTTTCAAATCAGAGAGACTGTTCCTGAAAATGGCACAAGGTCTACAGGACACGGTTAACTGCTAAAGAATGGACAGCATGATTATAAACAGGTAGTGCAGATGCATAGATAGGGCAGTGCACCACAAACAACAGGAATAACTATGAAGAGTGCCGCTGTCACCCTCAATGCACATGAATGTCCTTGTTATGGAGGTCAGTTTAGTTCGTCTTCACTGAGTTGTGTAGTATTAAAATTGTCTTTGATAATGCTAGCTTAAGCTAGTGACATGTCAGCTGTAAATAATTAGTAAATTATTTACAGCCCAGTGTCTATCTACATAGTTTTTTGTTCCAGAAACTTCAATATGAAAAAAAAAATCAGCAATAACTCATGCAAATTCTTTTCATTTCATGTAATTTTTGTACTGTTCTACTTACGTAGACTGGACCTGTATCTACAATTATGTTTAGCAGGGCTATCAAGTTTTTGAAGTCAGTTAATAGTTTACTGAATATAGCTATATAAAGAGTATATTAAAAAGGCACTGTAAGGTGTTCAAACATTTTAGAATCCATCTTTCTTTGTCAAGCAGCTAGAGGTGTGATTTCTGGCTAAGTCTGTCACATAATTTTTTATGAGAACTAGATGCTTCTTTAAACCTAAATTTCTCCACTTTGAATGATCCTCAAAACCTTGTAGTAATCTAAAGTTACTGCCAGTATCACAGGGTATTTTCACATATATCACAAAATGCAGCTTTTTCATTATAGCACTATCACTTGAATTCCTTGAGCCATTTGTCTTGAAAACACAACTTAGTTGATTATTTTTATTTGATACAACAGAACTCCTCTCTAGTGGTTTCAACATTCTGAACTCTTGCATTTGCTTTCAGTTTTGCACCATTTTACAAAAAATGTAGTTTGTGTTTCAACTCATTGTTATGATTGACTCCCTAGGTCTAATAATAATATATAATCTATACTTAAGATAGAAGTCAGTACATAGAAATGAAGGAATGCAGACCAACACCATTTGATGTAAAATGAGACGTAACATAAGTGCACACTATCTCCATTGTTATTTGTTATCTATCTAGATCATATTGTGAAGAAATGTGGCATCAAACATGATATCAAAATCAGCTATATTAAACTCAGCTCTTTACTCCCAACATTCCAGACTTTTTTTTTCTTTTAACTCTTTCCTTCAAATACACTGATGATGTTAAGTCTCCTCTTGAAAACACTGACCATATATTTGTCCACGTTTCTTTTTCTACAAACTGTCTTTTCCCCAGCTAATCTCTGTCTTGAATCCTATGGCAGTACAAAAGCTGCCAACTGGGATAATCATCAGGATTTCTGTCTCTTTTCTATGGTTTAATTATAGCTTCTGCTCTCCTGATCCAAGCACTTGCTCCAATGCAATAAGTGAAATTATTCATGCTGGGATTAGTTCCTTTATTCTCCACTCTGCTCAAAATACTTCCAACCATTATACAAGCCTTGGTTTTCCAACAAATGTGACACAGTAGTCCAAATTAAAAATGCAGCTATACTCAATGGCTCAAGTTAAAAACTCTAGCTTTTGACTCAGCTTACACTACAGTCCATAACAAATGCCAACCTGGTTGGTCAAGTGGTTAGTGTACTCGCTCTCCAACCAACAGGATGTAGATTCAAATTCCCCCGAGGACATGGATGTTTGCGATTGTTTTTAGGTGGAAGATGAATGTCATTGCCCAGTGTGAGACCATCGTCCCACTTACTGGAGGCCTCAAGTGGAATGAAAAAGTTCAATTTTTGGTCTCTGGAGCAGGGTTTCCAGACTATGTAAAAAATAAATAAATAATACAAAAAAATTGATAAACATTTTATAAAAAAAATCCTTAGCCCACCCACGGTACAACAAAATGTACTATAAACACGTGGATAGGCTTATATATTCATCACATGTTGAATTAAATTTAAAAGGTATTGAATCAAACACAGACTGATAAGAAAATAACTATTTATTAACTTAAAAGCTTAATATTTCGCTGGTATTATATCCAGCATCTTCAGAGCACACAAACAGTTTATTACAAATGCGAGACAACCACAATTCGGTGTAACAGTGGGACTAGTATAAGTAATTGCAGCGTGCAACACAAGACTAAAGTCCTAATATGGCACCATCTAAGTTAAAAAAAAAATAATTAATAAATATTAATTTATTAATTTTAACTTTTACAAAATATTAGCTTTTAAGTTAATAAATAGTTATTTTCTTATCAATCTGTTCGATTCAATACCATTTAAATTTAATTTAAAAAAATGTACTATAAGTTTACAAAATAACCTTTTGTGAGTGAGAGTAAACATTAAAAATTAAAAAATCAACAAATTTAAAGCAGACTTTGTAAAGTGAAATGCGCTAAGTTTACCTCCTACTCAAATCCCAGTCAAGCCTTCTGGTTCCTTGCCAAAGCCATAGTAAAACCCCTTTCTAAGGCAAAACTTCAGTTCCATTATGTTTCCAACTCTCATGAATCTAAGATGAAAAAATGATAATTTCTTCTAAAGATCAGGTAAATCTCTTGGCATCAGTCTTCTCTTCCAACTTTTGTTTTCACAACCAATAAAAATTTACTATTCCACAAACCACTCACCCTTGATGCTTCCTTTGATCTTTTCCCAGAAGGACATCAGAAAAATAATCATCAGCCTTGATACTAATAAGCCTCCAATCCAGATGGTATTCCAACAGTTGTATTGACAGCTTCTGCTCCAGAACTAACAACCATTCTATAGCACCTTTAAAAGCTATCATATTCATATGGCATCTATAATGACAGTATGAAAGCAGGCTTCTATCCTGCTTGTTCCTAAAAATGGAGATAAAAGGTAATCATACTACCCTTACCTCAATGCTCTTGAAAGTAATGGAGAAGGTCATTCATCAATAATGTTTCTCCACAACCTAGAGACCCACTAGTTGAGTCTGCCATTCTCGTTCCACAGCAGACCTCCTTGCTGGCCTTATCCACCTTTGGAAATAGGCCATGAAAGATCTAAAAAAAACTCATGGTCACTCTTGGTAGTTCCAAAGCATCTGTGTTTGGCATTCAGCCTTCTTACCTAGCTGACATCTTATGCTCTCCCTCTTACCCTTTGTGAATTATTGCCAGCTTCTCCTCTCTGATCATTCACTGCATACCATGGTGGATAGTTCCCTTCTGTCTGATTTTTCCATGCCATGGCTCTGTGCTTACACCTACATTCTTTCTCTTATACAGCAATTATCTTCTCTAACATCCAATTCTATTCACAGCTTTGTTAATGATACATTCCATTCCTCTTCATCATTTACAAGCGCTGTAGTGCTCAGATGACTGAAGCATCAAGATTTTCTATGGCCAATGCCTTATAAACCAATCTGGCCATTCTGAAGCAGGGCAAAGATAATTTAGTGTATTTTAATGATATCACAAAACAATTCTATCTTATTCTCTTCTGCTCAACTATAGTACATCCACAGATTCAAGACCCTTCGACACTTCTGTGCATGTCAACAGGAGAATCCATTCCAATAATAGGGTAATCAATCCGTATTGTGGGACGAGTTGTTTATTATTACATGACAGAAAATTAACTTCTCTTTTATGATCATTGTAGTTTTTAAAGTGTTAACTATGTTGCTTGTATAACAGTTGAAAAATTTTACCTATAAAGCACGTGATTTTGTGTGTTGGCGACCAACTCGTAAGTCCTTCGTTTCTTTCTCCCCTTCAGCATGAATCGAGTATTCTTGGCAAGTCTCCAAGCAAAGCTTGGAGACTTGCCAAGAATTGCCAAAAAATCATGTATTCCAAGCAAGTCTCCACTGAAAAAGCCATCATTATTCTCCCACTTTCCTCTAATCATTTGTGAACACAAGCATCTGCTAGTTAGCATCCATATAAGTTCAGCTCCAAACTCACTAAACCAACCTCTTTGTTCATCGCATGTCTTCCTATATACCATTTCATTTTCTGCAATGAATGCAACCATCAACTCTTCATGAAACATATTCACAGCTTCCTTTTTTCTCTATTAACTTGCCTACATGATACTGTCATGCCATGTGTCTTGAGACCTTTCATGTGTGTGTGGGGGGGGGTGATTAAACACACACACAGTCAATGCCAGCCTGACTGGCCGAGTAGTTAGTGTACCCACTCTCCAAAAAATAAGTGGCAGGTTCAAATCCTGCTTCCTGCTGTTGGCATGGACGTTTATGATTGTCTTTCAGTGGAAAATGAATTTCACTGCCTAGTGTAAGACCACCACCCCACTGGACCATGTTAAAATAAATTTTAAAAAATTACAAAAAAATAAAAATAAATTTACAAAAAATGGGGGAAAAAAACCTTAGCTCACCATTGGTACAAATGTACTTTTCCATAATGTAACAGGTTTACATTATGGAAAATTATGGAGACAACTACCATGATAGAGCAAAACTTTAGTTTAATATAAACTTTAAAATGAACATTAGATGTTTCGACTTTCATATCATGGTCATCATCTGGAGCATACACATATATACAGAGAAACAAGCTGCACTACAATCTATATAGTTTGCTAAAGTTACTGACTAACCATTACAACAATTATTGGCCTGACCTCTGGTGGAAAAAAAAAAACCTTTACCACATCAAAGCTAGAGTCTCCTATTATTATCTATTAGGCTACAAAATTAAATTGGACTGGAGAGCAACATGTTTATATATATATATATATATATATATATATATATTCATTTTTAATATAAACTGACTATAAACCCGAGAGTTATAACAAATTGAGATTTATTTGCAAACGCAACGTTTCGTCGAGATTGACTTCATCAGGTGTTAAGAACATAGAAAGATATTAAAAGACACTGAAACAAACATTGAGACACTCTAAAGCTATACAATTATAAAGTTATGATATTCGACTGTAAATTACAGTTATTATGAACTTGTGCTATAGTCCATGTTAAAGTTCTATTGTTGTACACTTGTGCGTGTGTGGAACCATGCGATCTCCAGTATCTGATAGTAGAGCTGAAAGAGTCAGGCAAATTATAGCTGAGATTATTGTTCATATGAAGTGGGTCCAAGGTGATTTCTTTTGACTCTACAATGCGGCATTCTACCTCATCGTGGCAAATGTGTAGGTTTGAAGTTGTTGTCCAATTTACTTCATGTTGACGGCTTTCGTTGTTCGTGTTTATTGAAAACAGGACATGGCCTAATAGGGCAGTAGCTCTGGTTCTCTTGTAAGCAATGTCTCTCTGGTGTTCCTCGAGCCATAGGAGGATAGATTTCTCCGTTTGGCCATAGTAAGGTTTTCTGCACTCACATGCGACTTTGTATACACCTGGAAATTGTAGAAGGTTGCGAGATTGTTTATAATTGCTGAAACTTGATCTTATTTTTGGAAGAGTCGAGAAGCACGTTTGTATGTTGAATTTCTTTAAGATTCTACTCAGTTTTTCTGGATAGTGTGCTGATATATGGCAAAGAGATATAACCTTTGGAGTCAATAGAACTTTAACACGGACTATAGCACAAGTTCATAATAACTGTAATTTACAGTCGAATATCATAACTTTATAACTGTATAGCTTTAGAGTGTCTCGATGTTTGTTTCAGTGTCTTTTAATATCTTTCTATGTTCTTAACGCCTGATGAAGTCAATCTCGACGAAACATGTTGCGTTTGCAAATAAATCTCAATTTGTTATAATTCTCGGGTTTATAGTCAGTTTATATTAAAAATGAACATATCCCAACCCCGAGTTAATAATAGTAGTCATATATATATGACTGTGATTATACATATAAATTTCAACCAATTGGTATGGAATAGTTTCCAATAAAAGCTGAAAATTGCTTAAAGTCCTAAAGTATGCTAGATACTAAGTAGGCTGAATATGTGCCATCCAAATTCTTGGAATTTTTATGCCACCATTATTGTTGAGATTAGGATGGTTAATCAGAGGCTTCTTAAAATTTCTTTTATACCAAGTTTTTGTATGATGTAAAGTGCAGATACTTTTCCAATCAATTTGGTGTAGGGTGTTGAGAGCATGATCTGAGAGGCCTGCATCGCCAAAATTGTTATATTTAATAAGTCTTTTGTGTTTTTTTTTTTTTTTTTTTTTTTTTTTTACATATAGGGATTGTACATCCAGCTTCACCAATATAAAGTAAGTTACAGGTGCAGTAGATGCAATAAACTGCAGGATGTGCCAATGGGAGGAGAGGATCCTTAGAGGTTGAATATGTTTTTTTAATTATATAGGTGGTTTAAAAGGCATTAAGATTATAATGATGTAGGATTCTATTGATTTTTTTCTGCTAACCCTTTAATGTATGGGATGGCTATGGCTTACTGTAATCTATATTTTTTTTTTGATGAAGTTTTATGAAGAACTTTATTAATAGTATTTTTGTTATAGCCATTATTTATAAATGTGTTGCTAATAATCTTTAATTCTTGTTTAAGAACTTGTTGATTAGAGCAAATTGTTATAGCTCTGTTTTTAAGGGTGTTAATGACTCCAAATTTTTGTGATGGGTGGTGATATGAGTGGGTAATATCAGTTCTGCAGGCTTCTCAGATCATGCTCTCAACATCTTACACCAAACTGATTGGAAAAGTACCTGCTCTTTACATCATACAAAAACCTGGTATGAAAGAAAATTTAAAGAAGCATGTGAAATTCTGATTAACCACCCTAATCTCAACAATAATGGTGGTTTAAAAATTCCAAGAATTTGGATGGCACATATTCAGCCTACTTAGTATCTAGCATACTTTAGGCAATGTTCAGCTTTTATTGGAAACTATTCCGTACCACTTGGTTGAAATTTATATATATAATCACATAGTCTATATATACCAATTGGTATGGAAACTATTCCATACCAATTGGTTGAAATTTATATGTATAATCACATAGTTTATATATACCGTATTTTCCAGTGTATAAGACGCACTTTTTTTTAATTTAAAAATTCATCTTAAAAATGGGGTGCATCTTATATAATGAAGGTAAAGATTGTTTCCTCTTTTCAAAATAATAAGCACTCCCTTTTATGTTCCAAGATCTTTATAGGAGGTTAATGGTGCAATCAAATTGATGCGTGACCTTCACGTGACTTCTAGCGCGTCATTGGCTAAGAACGGGGAGTCCCTATTCAAGTTTCATAATATCTTATCCGAGTAATCAGTTATCGATGTTTATCAGTATTGAGTTGATGTGTTGAGATATTTTGTGTTCAGTTTGATATTTCCCTGTAGATTTTAGTGATGGAAAAAAACAGACGACATTCATATTCAAGTTACAAATTGCAGGTTGTAAAATATGCGGAAGAACACGGGAATAGGGAAGCTGAAAGATATTTTGGACCTCTGCCTACAGAAAAAATGATTAGAACGATTAGAAAATCGTTCTAATCAATCCAGAAAATTGTATTGAATTTCTTGGGTGCATCTTATACACCGGAAAATACGGTATATATATATAAACATGTTGCTCTCCAGCTCAATTTAATTTTGTAACCTAATAGATAATAATAATAATAGAACTCTAGCTTTGATGTAGTAAAGGTTTTTTTCCCACCAGAGGTCAGGCCAATAATTGTTTTAACCATTGGTCAGCAAATTTAGCAAACCATGTAGATTGTTGTGCAGCTTGTTTCGCTATATATATGTGTATGCTCCAGATGATGACCTTGATATGAAGGTTGAAACGTCCAGTGTTCATTTTGGTTTATATTAAACTAAAGTTTTGCTCTAACATGGTAGTTGTCTCCATAATTTTCTATAATGTATTCTGATCACTGTGTAAGCATGAAAGAAAGGATATTACAGGTTTAGTACTAACCTTTCGTGGGTGATAACCACATAAATAAATAAAAAAATATGACATACTGTCAACATGAGACTCTTTCTGGGGAGGTGCAAAGCAATGGTCAGAATTATGGTTTGCTTTTATCAAATATTTTTATGATATACTTTACTAAGAAATTTAATAATTCAGTTTGATGAACTGAATTATTTTTATGATATATTACTAAGAAATTTAAAAGTTGTAATTTTTTAAATAAATATCTCCATATGCTATTTTACTTTTCGCTTGGGCGCAAGTTTTTTTTTTTTTTAAACAAAAAAGGGCATCCCTCTACAAAGTTTGTAACCACTGTCAAAAGATAGTTTCCTCTTTTTTTGCATTTCCTAATCAATGTTAAAGCATGACAAGGACTGTACTTTTGCTCACACTCATGCTACTGTACATTAATGAACTTCTCTCACTAGCCTCGAATTTATCTATACTTTTTTTAATGACAATACACTCCATTCCTCGCTAAACAAACCATACAGTGCTCAAATTAATCAAGCTTTTCAAGAATTTCCATAACTAATGTCTTAAACAACAATCTTACCATTCTCTAGTGGGCTGAGGTTCATCTAGTGAATTTCAATGCTACGATTTATCACATGAAAATTCTCACCTCATTCTTCCTTTAATATTCAATTTTGATAATATTCAGATCTCCAGTCAAGATATGGTTTTTCTTCTTGGGTTGACTTCATATCTAGTCCTTTCTGGCACAAGTGCAGCACACACATAGGTCAACAGCCTTGGGAAAAAAAAAAAAAAAAAAAAAAAAAAAAAAATTATGACCTCCTTCCATTCAGGACACTACTTTTTTTTTTACCCATACTCCTAACACCATATGAATCCCAAGTCTGTCCAGTCTTAGAATACTCTTTCTTACAGTTAGCAAAGATGCAACTCTCCCAGAGATTTGCTGGGATGCTTAATGTCTGAATGCTATTCAAAAGAGGGAATCTGCTTGTTTTATGAATCCCTCCCCCTTCTCAGTGTGTGTGCGTGCATGCACACACACACACACACCATTCAGTTTCAAAGTTACTGAATCAAATTCTCATCTATGTCTTCCATTCTGTCCAACTGTTCTTTGAAATAACCTTTTTCCTATCAATTCACTCAAAGACTATGACCTTCCAGCTGATCAAGATTTCTTTCTTCTCTTTAATCACTTGTCCCTACACACTTCTCATATGTGGAGTTTAAAAAAAAAAAAAGTAAATCAAACAATAAAGAATATCTACTTGTTGAAAGTTTTTTCACTTGGTTATACTATAAATTAAAGATACCAAGAAATTATATACAGGTATCCCTTGATTAACGCGATTAATTAATCCCTCGATTACCCCATATATCAAAATTGCATTAATCAAATCTAATAATCAATGGTAAAAATTACAATTCGTCCATGATCGATTACTGTATTAATGATTAGTTTTATATGGTACTCTTTTAGGAAAGATAACAAATGAATGCAAAGTAAATGTTTAATAAATGCTTGTACCTGCATTAGTTACTGCAATTTTTTTATTTAAAAAAAAAAAAAAAAGTTATCAAGAGTCGTTTGAACAGTTTTAGTTTTTTTCTTATCGGCATAAATTCTACAATAAAAACAAAATGACTCTCTAGACTTCGGAAAACAAGCATTCTTCAATTAACATCTGGATCAATATCCATTACTTGCTGCTTAAGCGATTCTAAACTGCGAAATATTCCATCCAATTCTTTGATTGTTATCTCCTTTGGAACCTCATCTTCACATTCCATTTGTTCGTTGTCTTCATATGCACGTTGTTGTTCAATTTCAAGAAGACTGATGTCACTGAAATCTTTTTGAATTTGAATCCAATAATTCAGCATCAACACCATCAAAACCAAGGTGCAAAGATTTCTTTAACCACGTTGTTCACAGGCTTTTGAAAACCACATAAGTCATTACCGCATTCTGGCAAAAGGTTTTTCCAAACAGCTCTCATGCAGCTAGAAGACACTTGTCTTCTAGCTCCCATGAGTCATGAATGCTTTCAATTAATTGCTTAATGTTAAAATTTTTCCAAATTCTTGGAGCTTAATCGCATTTTCTCCCATTGTTGTTTCTACTGCCTTTGAGAATGTCTTTTTAAGAAAATAGGCTTTGAAAAGTTGCAATGACACCCATGTCCATGAGTTGTAGCAATGATGTCATATTTGGTGGAAAAAATAAAACTTTCACATTCTCACACAGATCATTAAGAGAATTTGGATGAAATCCTTTCTTGGATGAAAAAATATATTAAGAACGTAATCTGTAAATACAGCAGAACAATTGGAACTTGTAATACACCCACTCTTAATGCTTAATGAAAGGAATGATGTCATCATACAACTTTCTTTCTCTCGGCCAGGAAACACTCCTCAAATCTTGAATATTTTTGCGTGGTAAATTTAAAGGCACGTTAATTAAAACTTTGCTGCGTATATAAAGGAATTGTCGCAATTAATTTCGCTGCATTAATCAAATCCCACGTTAAGCAAGGGATGCCTGTACTTGGTTTAATCCTTTATCCAAGTATAAGCAAACAAAGTTTGTGCCTGAAATATAATCATGACTAGGGCAACTCACATACAGAAGCTAATGACTTCACATCACTTGCCTCAGTATCCCATAATGCAAAGCACATCATATCCTTACAGGTATGTATAATGCTGGGAGGGGTCACTACACAGACTGTTTTCAACCTTTGAGGTCTCGTCAGTGGGAGCCAGACCCAGAGGTGATACTAAATAGCATTATACGTACCCATAAGGATATGTGCTTTGCATTATGGGATACTAAAGCAAGTGATTTTGAAGTCGTTAGCTTCTGTATACAAGTTGCCCTAGTCTTGATTATATTTCAGGTGCAAACATTGTTTGCTTATACTTGGATAAAGGATTAAACCAAGTATATGCCAGCCTGGTTGGCCAAGTGGTTAGTGTATCCGCTTTCCAGCCAAAAGGCTGCGGGTTCAAATCCACCATGGGCTCGAATATTTGCGATTGTCTGTGAAAATACTAGTGGTGGTGATGGTTGGCAGTAGATGCCGTTGGCATAGATGATAAAAGTAGAGTGGTTCGTTGCAATTGGAGTGAGTGGTGGAGATGGAGAGTTGTGGAGTAGGTACCCTCTCTCGATGAGTCTTTGGACTTCCTGGAGGTGTCATGTAATAATATAATTTCTTGTTATCTTTAATATCTGCTTGTGTTTCTGAACCCTCAGTAAAAAAAGGGTATTAACAATATTACAAAACATCAAATTAATATAAACCCAATCACAAATGACAACACTTCAAAGAAGTGATTTGCTATAACATCATCTTAACTGCAGTTCTGAATATTTCTTACCTTAAACCTTTTGTCTTGAACACTTGTAACTCCTTCAGTATAAAAGTTATCGCCTAAGGCCAAAACAAAATCTACAGACAACTGTTTTGCTAATTTTCCCATCTCGAAGGCCACACCACATTCAACGAAAGTCTTGTATGGAAAGAAAGGCAAACCACCCCAGTCACCAAAAGCAAAGAACTGAAGTGAGGTTTTATTTTGAAAGGATATGCCAGTAGTACCTAAATAATATCAATAAAAATGAATGACAAAGAATACGAAATGTTATTCTAATAATCTTAGACAATATGCAGTGTAAAGGGCTAGATTACTATTCCTTTTCAAAACACTAATGTACAGTTTAAATGTCTGATTATCAG
This sequence comes from Typopeltis vanoorti, assembly GCF_054136105.1. NCBI lineage: Eukaryota > Metazoa > Arthropoda > Arachnida > Uropygi > Thelyphonidae > Typopeltis > Typopeltis vanoorti. The sequence continues at coordinate 27,407,050 of NC_143572.1, forward strand.
AAATTTGTTTTATGTGAATCCTGTCATTGTAAATTTATTGTACATTTAGCACCATGACTAAGGATTATATAAAACTAGGAAACCTGTTCTAGAGACCAAATTTTTCAAGCAACTTCAGCACTCCAATAAGGTAGAGTGATAGTTCTTACCCTAATTCATTTACTACCTAAAGACATTTACAAATATCTATACCAGAGTGAAATTCCAACTCACAGTATGAAAGTTGGAGAACAGTGATGTTATGCATTTGGTCAACCAACCCAGATGACCAAATTTTATCCATACCATAACATTTAAAATTTTCTAATTTTTTGGTAAGTTTTTTTTCCCTAAAAATTAGAAACAATTATTTTTGTTTCATTTGGTTTATTATTCTTAATTAGTTATTTATGACTCTGAATATGATAAACATTCGAGACACATACTAAACATCAGCACAGTCATTTTCCATTTATTACAAAATCTATACGATTCGATAATGTTACATCAATCAAATAGTAACAATGGTGGCTGTGAAGTGTGAATGTTCAAACTTCAAAGTTATTGAATCAATTTCTCAGCCTCTCTCCTCTTTCAATCATGTGCAAGTGAGTGAGGTTACCAGTTCAATGGACAAAGTTGCAAATTGTAAGGTTTTAAAATTTGGGAAGCATAAATAAGATGCAGAGTATGTGACCAAATCTGTGAAAATAATTCATATGCAGCCTGATTTAAAGCCTTATACAATGGAACCATAACATAGATGAGATGAGAAATTTGGAGTTGATAGTGGACAAGGACCTAAACTTTTGTGGATGCATTACTAAAATTGTGAGGATAGCCAGAGGATTATGGCAATGGTGCAAAGCACACTAATTTTAGAAGGATGTTATGGTTCCATTGTATAAGGCTTTAAATCAGGTTGAAGCCAAATGATGACGGAAAAGCTTGTGATCAGAGATTTGCAGATGGCAATATGATTATATTGTGTACGTCTGTAATACTGCAGAGCAGAAAGCAAACGGAGAAACTACTGCTCCCTTATCTACAGAACAACCACCATGGCGAGCAAACCCTTACAATTGGCCCCAAGTTCCCGGCGTCCCTTAAATGGGACAGGGGTGCGAAGAATCTCCGGGCTCAAAATGGTGTCCACTTTTAAAATTGCAACTTGGAATGTCAGAACTCTGTATGAAGCTGGCAAATTAAGAAATGCCACAAGAGAAATGAAGAGGCTGGGCATCCGGATTTTGGGAATTTGTGAGACAAGATGGGCAGGATCTGGAAAGTGTCAACAAGATAATACGACAATGTATTACTCTGGGAATAATGAGAACAAACATCGACATGGTGTAGCTGTAATAGTAGATGAAGAAATCAATAAATCAGTAATAAATTAGATTCCATTTTCTGAAAGGATAATGCTGTTACAACTTAAAGGAAACCCTGTTAACATAAATATCATCCAAGCTTATGCACCCACATCTGACAAAAGTGAAGATGTTGAAGAGTTTTATGAACACTTAAAAGAGATTAAAAACCTAACAAAGAAACATGATATAAACATAGTGATGGGTGACTTCAATGCAAAAGTGGGAAGAGGGGGTGATGGAGAAATTGTTGGCGAACATGGCTTAGGCACCAGAAACGACAGAGGAGATCGCCTAGTCCAGTTCGTCAGGAAGAAGATCTAACAATAGCAAATACCTGGTTTAAACTTCCACCCAGAAGACTGTACACTTGGAAATCGCCTCAAGATAACCAACATAACATTGTCAGAAATCAAATTGATTATATACTGATAAATAAGATTCCACAGTAGTATAAAGAGTGCAAAGACTTATCCTGGAGCAGATATCTCATCAGACCACAATCCCATAGTTGCAGAAGTACGTCTTAGATTAAAATCAGCTAAAAAATCACAAAAGAAGAAAAAGAAAATTGATGTAGAAAAACTGAAAGACCCAAACATAAATAAAAGTGCCAAGACACAGCTTAATCTGCGATTACAACAGATTAACATAGAAGAAAATAAAAGTGTGGAATCTCTTTGGAATAGCTTAAAGAATGCCATCGTAACAACAAGTATTGAAGAAGTAGGTTATGTGAATAATATAAAACAACAGGAATGGATGACAGATGAGATTCTTTCTCTTATTGATACAAGAAGAATGTACAAAAACAAAGACCTAGCCAGGTATACAGAAACACATAACATCATCAAGAAAAAAATAAAAGAAGCCAAGGAAAATTGGATGAAAAATTTATGTACTGAAATTGAACTGCTTCAGAAGAAACATGATAATTTTAATCTGTATAAAAAAATCGACGAAATTTCTGGAAAACTGAGGAAAAAGCAAATAGTGTCTCTAAGAGATGAAAATGGAAAAATAGTTCTAGAAGAGAATAAAGTACAGATTTGGATAAAATATGTAACAGAACTTTTCAATGATACTAGACAGAAGCCTATAAATATAAAAGATAACATTCAAGGACCAGCAATCATGAAATGCGAAATAGAGAATGCTATACGAACAAGTAAAACAGGAAAAGCCAGTGGACCAGATGGTGTGCAAACAGAATTTTTAAAATTAATAGAACCAGATAATATCAAACTTCTTGAAAAACTATTCAATAAAATATATGAAAGTGATGAATTTCCATCAGACTGGCTCAAATCTACATTTATCACTGTCCCAAAGAAACCCAAAGCGAATTCCTGTGGCGACTTCCGACTTATTAGTCTAATGAGCCAAACATTAAAAATATTTTTGAAAGTAATTCAGAATCTTATTTATAGAAAAAGTGAAGAAACTCTAAGTGAAACACAATTCGGCTTTCGGAATGGTTTTGGTACTAGAGAGGCACTTTTCTGTACCCAAATATTGATACAAAAATGCATAGAAAAACAGAAATCTGTCTTTATGTGTTTCATAGATTTTGAAAAAGCATTCGACAAAGTCAGACACACTAACTTAATAGAAATCCTTTAACAAATAAGGCTAGACGAACAAGACATAAGACTAATAACAAATCTGTATTGGAATCAGTCAGCTACCGTTCAATTAGACAACATTACCACCAGTGATGTTAACATCAAAAGAGGAGCGAGACAAGAATGTGCGCTCTCACCACTCCTGTTCAACATATATGCAGAGGTAATCTTTAAAAAAACATTGGAAGAATGTCCAGAGGGAATCACAATAAATGGAAAGATTGTTAACAACCTATGATAGTACGGTGTCATCTGCATAATTGCAGATAACATTATGGATCTCCAAAAACTCGTTGACAGAGTATACATAGAAAGCCAAAGAATGGGAATAAACATAAACATCAACAAGACAAAATACATGATCATCAGCAAACATCCAGCCTCATCAATGAAACTGACACTCAATGGGAAAAATATTGATCAAGTGTCAAGATATAAATATCTTGGTTGCTGGCTTAATGAACGGTGGGATCCAGAAATATATATAAAGACAAGGAATGAAGTTGCACGGCAGTCCTTCATGAAAATGAGAACACTATTCTGCAATAAAGACCTAAACATGGAAGTCAGATGCCGAATGCTGAAATGCTACGTGTGGTCTATTCTGCTCTATGGAGTTGAAACATGGACATTGAAGGCGACAACCATCAAGAAAATCGAAGCCTTTGAGATGTGGCTATACAGAAGAATGCTAAAGATATCATGGACAGAAAAAATTACCAATGAAGATGTCTTAAAATCCATTGGCAAAGCTAAACATCTTGTACAAATAATCAAGAAACGAAAAACATCATATCTTGGCCACATCATGAGAAACAACAAATACCAACTTCTACAAACTATTTTGATAGGAAGAATTGGTGGCAAAGGAACAACTAGAGGAAGAAAAAGAATATCATGGTTTGACAACATCAAGACGTGGACAGGAAAGAGCAGTGCACAACTGCTCAGATTAGCACAAGAGTGCAGTTTGTTCGCCAAGATGGTCGCTGACCTTCGATAGAAGATAGCACAATAAGAAGGATGTTATGGTTCCATTGTATAAGGCTTTAAATCAGGCTGCATATGGATTATTTACACAGATTTGGTCACATGGATTTTCAAAAGGATGAAGAGATACTGGAAAGGGTCTAGAGCTGATAGACTAACGAGGTTTCTGATCACTTTGCCAATGCTGAGTATGAAGACAGATGGAAGGAATGCAATTTACAGAATCTAATAGATAGGAGAAGGAAGAAAGGGTGGGGATATGATGGAAACAAATTGATGAACAATTAACATATTATTATTAATTATTAATATTATTAACATATTAAAGTGAATGAGATTTTTCATAGAATGAAGAGAGATGGGGAAAGAACAAGAAGCCATCCCTGGAAGCTGTGAGCAAAGGGGAAGGGAGTGAAGAGTAGGTTTTTGCATGGAGGTGGTCGGTGATCGAAATGCATTACCTGAAAGTGGCGAGTACAGAGACTGAATGAATTTAAGGTGCAATATGATGAGCTGTGAGTGCACATCACTGGAACCTCCCACAATGAGTCTTTGAACTCCAATAGAGAACCAGTAGAAATAATAATCACGTACGTAACAGTCCTCAACAGTGGAGATATTTGTTTACATATAATGAGAAATGATTATCTGCAGCCACTAACATATTATAAGTCGGGGAATATTTTCCAGCAGTTATCATAGTCAGATTTTAATCTATAAAAGGTACCTGTGGCATAACAATCAAAGAAAAACAATCTTTGTTTTTCTTTGATTTGATTTCTTTGATCAAACTTTGAAAAGACATTCATATTTTAAAAGTGCTTCTATTAAGAAGACAAACTTCATCCCAGAGGATACTGTGGTTAGTATCAATACTATGTTATGCCAGACAAGACATTTGAGGTTTCAGGTATTCAATGTAGTACTGATGTTCAGTAATTCTTTTTTTTTTTTTTTCCACAGAATGGCCTGTCTGTCCAAAGTATGTCAAATTACATTCATAAGGGTTCTGGTAAACACCAGCTAAAGATAAAGGATAAAAATTCCTTCACACCAAGGAATCCAGGTGACCAGATCTGTACAATAAGTGGAACAATAACTTCCCTATCCCTGTTTGCCAGTATGTTCAACAATCATGTAATTTCATGTGCTGTTTTAGCCACGTTTGGAATATGCTCTCTAAACGTAAGTTCTCTGTTCACAATAATCCCCAAGTCTCATGCCTTTTCAAATTTTTTGCAGTTCAATTCCATTAATATAGTACAGCATGTGATCTCACCCATCTTCCCAAATGCATCACCTTACACTTAGCCATGTAAAACTGACAGACATTTACCTTTGCCCATACCACTAGCATATTTAAGTCATCCTGCAAAGATATCTACATCACCTTCATTGACTACTGCTCTTCCCAATTTATCATCATCAGAAAACAAGGGGATATTTAATGGCAAATTATTTCCAGTATCATTAAAGTACAAATTAAACAACAGAGGACCATTAGTCACCTGCCTTCTCCTGGACTCAGCTCCTCCATAAACCACTCTTTGATATCTGCCCATGTCTACCCTCTAATCCAAATCATGAGTTATCTAATCCAATGATTTTTAAAATTTTCTGAATGCTACATTAATGTGGCTCATTTTCTGCTTACATTATGAATGGAGAACCTATAGAACAAGTAAAACATTTCAGCTACTTAGGCACGATTTTTAGTGAAGATGGAAAATTAAATATGGAAATAGACAACAGAATCAATAAAGCTGGTATGGTAGGAAGTCAACTGAATAATAAGAGAGAAATTAGTCAAAACACTAAATTAGCTGTATACAAGACAGTGCTCAAACCAATTTTAACTTATAGATGAGAGAGAGCTGGGTTAGAAATAAAACACTTGACCAAAGACCAGAGACCACAGATATGAGTTGTGAGAAAGACTAGAGGGGTGAACAGATGGCATCAGTGGCAATATCATATTAAAAACGAAGATATTAGGAAAGAACTTAATATTGTTAACATCCAGGAATGTGTTAGCAGAGCTAATCTCAGGTAGTCACTTAAATAGAATGGGAGAGGAAAGATTAGCACAACAAGTGTTCTTTGCCAGGTTTGCAGAAAAAAGACCCAGAGGAAGACCAAGATATAGGTGGATTGATACAGTAAAAAATGCCTTAGAAGATAGAAATATAAGATCTGATAAAGTTGAAGTCTTGATGGGTAATAAATTGATTTGGAGAAAAATTGTAGATAAGATGTTAGTAATGGTGTAAGTTTTTCATGTAGTACTATCATATCCTGTACACCCATTGAGGGTACATATCAGGAATCTCATGACGATGACTTTCTGTTTACAAGTTTTGAACAACTCATGCAAATGACCCAGTTTGCAGTTAGTGTCTAGTTTCAATAAGGAATAGAAATAAAAACAATAAGAGAAATCAAAAAAATGAGGAATCATAATGGGGGAAGGGGAAGAAACTGAAGTGGCTTGAAAAAATAGTTCCACATTTATTCTTTAGAAAGGTTTCTTGATTATCTAATCCTTATCCCACCTATAGTACTACTAGTTTACTACAGGCTTGCAACCTTTTATCAGTAAAATTCACATAAACCAAAAGTAATTTTATATTCGCTTTAATATTTTCTTTAATATTCTCTTAAATATAATCTTTATATTCATCACGACTTCTGTGATGAAAGGGTATATGTGGAACTACAAGGCTGGTGATCATAAGGAGCTCAGAAGACAGCTTGCATGTGCAGCATGGAATGAGGAGTTAGCTGGAAAGGAGATCAATGCAGCTTGGGGGATATTCTAGAACTGTCTAGTAGAAGCAATGTCTAAAATGTATTTCAAGGGTCAGAAAGTTAAATGAAGTAGGTATGAAATGGATGAATTACAACTCTTTCTTTTAAGATTACACGGTGGTCAGCATTCATAGTTAAGATTTATGGAGACACAACACAAGTGTTGATATAATTACTTTACTTAATAACATTCGAAGTTTCGACCTCTGTATTGAGGTCATCATCGGGAAAATACATATGTATAAGATATAAGCTACATGCCACTGTACTTTACAAAGGTAAAATGAATCTAAGTTACTGCTTATTAATCTTTATTTATCTTGCCTGACCTCTAGTGGAGAAAAAAAAAACTAAATTAATAAATAAAATAAAATAAAATAAAATTTAATTAAAAATATAAAAATAAAAAAAATATAAAAACCTAACTATAAAAATAAATTAAAAACAGAACTACATTAAACATTTCTAAAGTCTCCTCATATTGAGATTTTCATCTGGGCTTGTTCCAGTTGCTATAAGGGTTGTAGATGGGTCCTCCACAATCTTGGAAAGATTAGTTCATCATTTTTGTTCAAGTTTGGATTGTGTTTTAGCACTTCACAGGCTTCTTTGAATTTTCTCTCAAACTAGGTTTTGGTGCAGTGTAGGGACTTGATGCCTTTCCAGTCAATCCTATGGTATGTATGGAGTGCATAGGCCCGTTTTTCCATATTGGAGGTATTTAATGTGTCGATTGTGTTCATCTTTTCTGATTAGGATAGTGCGTCCCGTGTCCTTGTAAGATATGTACATTGGATTTTGTAAACCCCTGGGTGGGCCAGGTGTGGAAGAGGACCTTTGGAAGAACTGAGTAAATTTCTTAATTTTGTAAGGGTTTAAAGATAGTCTTGATGTTGTATTTATGTAGTGTTCTGTCTATTTTGTCAGAAATGCCTCTAACATAGGATATGGTTATGGCATTGTTATAATCTTTTTGGTTTTTAGTATCATTTTTGAAGAGAATTCTTTCAACTGTTTTTTTTTATTATAGCCATTTTTTATAAATATATGGTTAATGATTTTGAATTATTGGTTTAGAGCTTGTTCATTCAAGCAAATAGTTATTGCTAGTTAGTGTTTAAGAATGCTTATGACTCCTAGTTTTTGTGTTGGGTGATGGTATTAATCTTTGTGTATGTACTGGCGTGTGTGTATGTAGGTTTGTGGTAGATCAAGAAAGAGAGACAGCCTGAGGAAAGATGTGTGATGAGTGTGTCCAGAAAAGGAAGAGAGTTGTTGTTTTCGATTTCAATCGTGAATTGCATACGTTTGTGTTGTTTGTTCAGGTGGCTAAGGAATATATTTAATGTTTCGCGTCCATGGGGCCAAATGGCAAAAATATCATCGACATATCTGAGCTAGACTGTGGGCTTTAGGTTGGGAGAATCTAGAGCTAGTTGCTCAAAATCTTCCACATAAAAGTTAGCTATTGGGGGGGGGGGGGAGAGTGAGCCCATTGCCGTATCTTCTTTTTGGAGGTAAAAATTGTTTTGCCACAGGAAATACCAGGAGCGGAGTACGTGCTACGTGCGCAAAGAGGGCTGTGATGTTGGGTGGAAATATGTTCTGTAGTAGAATGATAGCATCATTGATCAGGACATTCATGAAAAGGGCAGTTCTATCAAAGCTGACTAATAAATCTTGGCCAGTATAATGTTTTAATTTTGTTTATAAAATGTTGTGTATTTGATTATGTAAGAGGGGGGAATGACCTACCAACTCCTTGAGGGTGGTCGCTAATTTCTTGGCTGTCGATTCCTTAACTATCAGACATAGTGGAGTGTTTATTTTGTGTATTTTATAAACATTTATAAACAAATTTAAAAATTTTATAAAAACACTTTTATAAACAAAAGTGGTTTTATAAAAACACTTTTAGCCATTTGTCCCCACAGCCGTAAAACATTAAATACATTCCTTAGCCGCCTGAACAAATAACACAAATGTATTCAATTCACCATTAAAATCGAAAACAACAACTCTCTTCCTTTTCTGGCCACACTAGTCACACATCTTCCCTCAGGCTGTCTCTCTCTCTCTCTCTCTCTCTCAGTCTACTGCAAACCTACACACACACGGGCTAGTACATACACAAAAATTCATACCACCACCCAACATAAAAACTAGGAGTCATAAGCACTCTCAAACAGAGCACTAACTATTTGCTCGAACGAACAAGCTCTAAACCAATAATTCAAAATCATTAACCATACATTTATAAAAAATGGATATAATAAAAAAAAAAAGTTCAAAAGATCCTCCTCAAAATGATACTAAAAACCAAAAAGCTTATAAGAATGCCATAACCATACCCTATGTTAGAAGCATTTCTAAAAAAATAGACAAAACATTATATAAATACAGCATCAAGACTACCTTCAAACCTCTGACAAAATTAAGAAATTTACTCAGTTCTTCCAAAGATCCTGTTCCACACCTGGCTTACCCAGGGGTTTACAAAATCCAATGTACATATAAACTACCTTACATATGGGAAACAGGACGTACTATCCTAATCAGAAAGGACGAACACAAACAACACATTAAATACTTTCATTATGGAAAAACAGGCCTATCAGATAATGCACTCCATGCATTCCATAGGATTGACTGGAAAGGCATCAAGTCCCTACACAGCACCAAAACCTGGTTTGAGAGAAAATTCAAAAAAGCCTGTGAAATGCTAAAACACAATCCAAACTTGAACAAAAATGACGGACTAATCATTCCAAGATTGTGGAGGACCCATCTACAACCCTAATAACAACCGGAACAAGCCCAGAAGAAAATCTCAATACGAGAGGATTTTAGAAACATTTAATGTAGTTCTGTTTTTAATTTAGGTATTTTTATAGTTAGGTTTTTTTATATTTTTTTATTTTTATTTTTTAATTAAATTAAATTTTATTTTATTTTATTTATTTATTTATTATTTTTTTTTTCTCCACTAGAGATCAGGCTAGATAAAAATTAATAAGAAGCAGCTTAGATTCAGTTTACCTTTGTAAAGTACAGTGGCATGTAGCTTACATCTTATACATATGTATTTTCCTGATGACGACGACCTTGATGCAGAGGTCGAAACGTCGAATGTTACTTTCCTAATATTAAGTAAAGTAATTATTTTAACACTTGTGTTGCATCTTCATAAATCCCAACTATGAATGGATGAATGAAGAGACAGCATGCAATATAGAGGAAAAAGGCATTATGGAGGCAGATAAGAGAAGAGGTATTAATCAATTCCATGAAGATTACAAAGAATAGGCAAGGAAGGTGATTTGGTTAGTAAGAGTAGCAAAAGTGAATTACAAGCAGCAGTTAGCTAATGAAGCCAAAAAGAAACCTGTAGAGGTCTTGATATGCAACTGCTGGCTGCACATCAAAACTACTCAGAGGATATAGTTGAGATAATTAATAAACAGTTCATAAAGATATTTCATTCTTATGAATGTGACATTATTATTATTATCATGTGACATCTCCAGGGAGTCCAAAGACTCATCGAGGGAGAGTGTGCCAACAGCATCGAATGATTTATCCCTTCCAACTACTAACCGCGCTCAAACTTGCTTAACTTTTTGCGAGCCATTAGTAACAGAGGCTCTACCAATCGACCCAACTTTTGCTAGCGAATGAATGTGACATCATGGAGAGTTTGAGAGCAATTGATGATGATAAGGAAAGACTGACTGTAAATGAGCAAGAGGTATATGGGGAAATTGAGTAAACTAGATGTTAGTAAGGCTGTCAGACTTGATAGTATATCACCATGTATTTTGAAGGAATGTACTAGGGAGTTGACATCTGCCTTGACATATTTGTTTAATATGAGTCTTGCAGTGGAAGGAGGGAAAATTGTGCCACTTCATAAGAGAGGTGACAGAATTCAAGTCAAATTATAGGCCTATCTGTGTGTCATATGTTGTGGTTAGTGTTGGAGAAGCTGGTGAGAACTAGGATCCAGAATTAGATTGACAACAATGGTATTATCTTTAATGGACAGTATAGATCTGCTAAAGGAAGATTATGCTTTAGTAATCTACTTACTTATTACAATAAGGTAACAACTTCATTGGAGAGAGAGAGAGGAATACACAGTAGTATACCTAGATTTCACACAGGCTTTTGATAGATTACTGCATGATAAGTTGATAGTCAAACTAGATCAGATGGGGTTGGATATTAGACTAGTGCAGTGGATCAGAGATTGGCTATCTGATAGGTATCAGCAAGTTGTGTATGGGGGAGCAATATTCCGGAAGAGGAACATCACTAGTGGTGTACCTCAAAAGTCTGTTTTAGGATCACTGCCGTTTAACCTATATGTTAATGATATTGGCAAGGATTTGGATGGGAATATTCAGTTGTTTGCAGATGATGCAAAGTTGGGATGAACTATACAGAGTAAAGCAGATTGTGGCCTTAAAAGAAGACTTGAATAGAATGACTGAATGGGCACGGGAGTGGGGAGATGCCAGGTTTTAAAATTTGGGAAACAAAGATCATTATTATTACATGACACCTCCAGGGAGTCTAATGGCTCATCGAGGGAGGGGCATCCACTCTACAACTCTCTGTTTCTACCAACCACAACTACGATCATTATCTACACCAACGCCATCTACCAGCCACCACTAATATTTCCAAAGACAATCACAAACATCCATGCCCATGGCAGGATTCCAACCTGCAGCCTTATGGCTGAAGAGCAGATAAGCTAACCACTTGGCCAACCAGGCCAGCTGGGATATATAGAATTTATGCTTGGTGGGGATATGTTGTTGGAGGTGGAGGAAATAAAAAAGCTTCATTGGAGAGATGGTGATGATGAATCTTGGGGTGACAGTGGATAAGGATCTAAAATTTAGAGGACACATTACCAAAATTGTGAAGACAACACAACAAATTCTGGGATTGATGCAGAGGACATTGACTTGTAGAAGGAGATTCTTGTTCCATTATATAAGACCTCTGATTAGGCTGCACATGGACCACTATGTGCAGATTTGGTCACCTGGTTTTCAAAAAGATGAGATGATGTTGGAAAGAGTTCAAGGAGACTGACTAAAGTAGTTTCTAATCTCTGGAATGTCAAATATGAGGAAAGGTTGAGAAGGTGCAATCTACAGTCTAGTGGATAAGAGGAAGAGGTGTGATATGATAGAGACCTACAAGTCAGTAAGAGGTTATTATAGGATCAATGTTGAAGAGGTTTTACAGAAAACAGTGAAAGATCAGGGGAGAACAAGAGGAAGCTGTATAAGGTGGGTGTGAAAAATGGAGTGAAAAGCAGGTTTTTTCATACAGAGTTGTGAATGACTGGAATGTGCTGCCGAGTGTGTGTGTATGGTGTCTGCAGAGAATTTGAGTGTGTTTAAGGTGCAGTATGATGAGCTGTGTATATGACAAAAGGGCTTCTAGATGAGTCTTAGACTCCATGGGGTCTTAGGGTAATAATAATAATAATATTGCAACATGCTTTTATTATTCATCTTGTACTTGTAAATGCTAACCTCTGTTCAATGATATAAGGTTGAATAAAAATTTATGAAATTTATTTTTACACTACATTCATAAATTGTTCAATGATATAAGGTTGAATAAAAATTTATAAAATTTATTTTTACACTACATTCATAAATTTTAATTGCCATTAGTAGACATTTAGTATACTAAAGAACTTGCAAGTAAAATTGTACATTAATCATTTATATTTATTTATTTTTTTTAAATGTTTAGAATGAGTAGCCAGATGGGCTAAGTAATTGAATTCGGGCATACTATAGTTGAAGCAGTGTGAAACATCTGCAGATGTGAAAGGCTAACACGCTATGAAGAAGAGCATACCTGATAAAAACAGAATTTCTTGTCAAATATAATTAAATTTCTGACCCAATGAAAAAATTTGCTATATAAGAGCAATCCATGTGACCTGACTGGCATTCAAAAAAATCAATCATAAGACATCGAAATGTTGAAATTAATGTGACCACATGTACTAGCTGAACTGTCTCCCAAGTGAACTGTTGCCAATCTTCAGGAAAACCATTTCATCAAGTAAACTGTTATCTGAAATGAAAAGTAGATCAATTTCAACAATCAAAACACACAGAATCACTGTATCAACTTAGATGATTCAATCTAAGTTTCAGCTCTGGCAAGGTTGCACAGCAGAATAGAAAAAAGGTAAGATAGTTCCATTACAAAAAGTTGGCTCTGACAGAAACAGCGAATTACAGATCATTTAACATCTCGGGTAGTTAATGTATTGGAAGAGCTAGTTAAAGGCAAAATCCAAAGTGGGCGGATAGCAAATACAGTACTCTATGGTAGGCAACATGGCTTTATAAAAAGGTAGGTCCTTCCTTAATCATTTACTCACATTTTATAATAGTGATAGCAGAATTAGATAAAGGGAAATGACTACACCATGATACTGCTAGACTTTGCAAAGGCATTTTACAGAATACTGTATGGAAAAATATAAAAGTTGAACAAATGGGAATGGAAACGAAATATCCATAGATAGCATGGTTGGTGTGTGTGTGGGAGGGGGTGACCTGAATTTCTTGGGGACCAGGAGATGGCAGAGAAGACTCAGAGATAAGTTACTCTGCTGGTGACAAGTCTGTGGAAGGCTCCCTATGAGGGCAGCTTGAAGGTTTGTGGATTGCAACGATTAGTTGATAGAGGGGAAAAGAGGGAATAATAGAAACTTTAAATATATTAAAGGGGAACCATGTCATGGTTCATGACCAAGCAAATGACTCTGCTTCTCCTCCAGCTTGGTCAGTGGAACTGAAAATAAGGGAGCCAGCTTTAGCTGTGGACATTAAAGTCACCAAGGAAGTTAATTTCATTGTTAAAGAATTGAATTACAGGAAATCAAGCTCCCAGGATAAATCAAAGAGATCAGAATGATCTTCCAAGAGAGCAGTAGAGACAGCAGATGAATGATACATAATAAGAAAAATAATCTCAAGCCACAGAAGATCAAAAATGAAGATTCAAGATCACATGAAAACACAAATATATTATCCTTGTGGCAGGAGTAGTCATATAGGGTATAGTTTGAACAGGTATAGTGGCTGCTGGGGCAGAGATGTGGGGGTTCAATCAAACATAGAAGATCAAGGATGAATTAACTGTGGAAAGGATACAAAGATGGATGACAAAGATGGTTTCAGGACTGTACAAGGATAGTTATGAGGATCAGCTGAGAGAATGTGGACTGCAGAGTTTGGTGGATAGAAGGAGGAGAGGTGATATGATTGAGACTTTTAAACTGTTGAGAGGTGGTTACAGGGTTGACACTGGGGAGTTCTTTCGCTTGGTTGAACAGCGGAAAGGAGTGATGACAAGAGGCCATCCCTGGAAGTTACGAAAGGAAACTGTGAGCAAGAGGGTGAGGAATGGTTTCTTTGCATGGAGGGTGGTTGAACCGTGGAATGCATTGCCTGATGGAGTGGTGAGAGCGAGAACGGTCAATGAGTTTAAGGAGTGGTATGATAGACTTTGTGTTTCTCAGGGGGGGGGACCTCCCCTCGATGAGTCTTGACAGACTTTATGTTCTTAGGAAGGACCTCCCACGAAGAGTCTTTTGACTCCATGGAGGCCTGAATAATAATAATAATGTCTCCTGCTGACGGTACACATAATTTAGTTTGCACTTATACAGAAAATGTTGGTGACGTGCAAAAAAAAAGATTTTTTTTTTTTGCAAGATTTCATGAGTTTTGTAAGTATTGGGGAATTTTTTGAGGAAGGTTTTTTATTTTATTTCAACAGCAATGATACTATATTTAATTTTAGGGTTCCAATGAAAAGAAAGCAAGCAGAAGAACACACCGTTGAAGAGCTAGACTCTTACATGCAAAGCAAAAATAACTAAGAAACTAAAGCAATGAAGAGATAGACTCTTACACACAAAGCAAAAATAATCCCACTAAGAAACTAAAACAATGGCGAGTTTGGAAGTCAGTAAAAACAGAAAAATTGGATCTTAATCATAAAAGTTCCACTTATTTTTTAAATTTTACAATATATATTTTCTTGAATTTAGTATCAGCAAAATAGTGCTTGCCTAGGAGTGGCATATACCCTAACAGAGTCCTATTAAAAAAAAAAAAAAAAAAAAAGAGTCCTGCATTTTCCCATACAAGGAGTAAACAGTCACAGCAGTGTTCCTTAACATACCATTACACAGCTTCCCTCAAGGCAAGACCTGGAAGTGTAATAGAAGCAAGATTACACACCAGCTGATCAGGAAGCAAATTAAACACATTATCATCTTGGTTGGTTCTGCTGTATGCTTGAAAATGAAGAAGGTTTAGATCTTCACAGTAAGTCTGGTATGTCCCTGACAGATATTGTTCATACATGTTGCAAAATTGGTGGTGTGTGTGGAAGAGGGAAGGAACCTGAATCCCTGCTCTGGGAACCAAACATGGCAATAGTTAAAGGTCCTCCAATAAGTAATGTGATGATGCACTGGCCAGTGAAGGTTATCTACCACATAGTAGGTCTTGTTGGCCAACTGTTAATGACCTTCTCAATATGAAGAATATTAATCAACAGGCATAAAATAATGGTGTTTCCATTTATACAATGGAACTGCTGCAATTTTATACCTAGATGTGGCCATCATGACTAATGGGCTCAAGTCTGGTCACAAGATGTGAAGGGGAGATGAAAAGACAATCTAGCACAAAAATTATTTCAGGAGAGTGGGATGTCAAGAGATTTTTCAGATAGATTAACATAACAAAAGGTACAAATAATAGGAGCCAGGTTTTGAACTGTACAAAGGAGTGGTGAATAGCAGCATGTGAAGTTTTTTTTTCCCCTTTTTTTCTGTGGCAAGTGGTAGCGAAATGGAATGAATGCATTGCTTGATTGTGCTGTTCATGTGTGCATGAGTAAGGTACAATATGTTAGCTATGCTGCAGACAAGGGAAACCTTTCACAATAAGTCTGTCCATGTTTACAATATTTGTATATATTGCATATACAATGCACAGTATTGTATATCAATTCATGAATCTGACTCCAGAAGATTTAACTGTGATAATAATAATGAACAAAAATAAAAATCCACTTTTTTATTTATTTATTTATTTTTAATGACTAAATGAAATCAGTGTACAAGGCATTTTAAGCCGTCCCACTCTACCTTATGTCTTATCTATTAGGCCCTGGTTCTTTAAGTCGGCTTGTGTAATTAACGAAAAACACTCCAGATTATTGAAAATAATTATCAATACTTGGATTGGGTAAGTGACGGAAACGTTATATTTAGAATATAATAATTTACACTATCAATAATTAAAAATTATTAGTTAGGCTGCTTAATGCAAAATTATAACATAGTTTACATGTTATTATATTGGGCCTCAATATAACGATCAATAAGTTAATTTTCCAAATAATTTTTACTGGCAAGTTAAACTCACAAATTCCTTTTTCAAAATTCAAATGTTTCAACGAACAGAGACATAATACATGAAAAATACTGTTTAACAACTATAGATACATACCTAAAATTAAGGCAAAAAAATTAGCGAGTACCGTTAATTTCATCTTCATTAACATCTTATGTTTCTTTATACGAGGTACCGATTAAAAACAACCAACACCTGTGTTAACTCACATTATCTACAGCTGACATAGCTATTCATTAGAATAGCAACAGAAACTCATGACTCGCTATTTACAGAAAATAGGTAGGTCAGTTCATATCACATGTTATCATAATTCTGAAAGCTACTTATCGTAATGCATGACGATCAAGAACAAGATAGACTTGCACTAACGGTGTAGTTCTCATCACGTTCAACAATCTAGGTGACCTTGAAGAGATAATCCACTGATCAGCTAATCTTAAATAACTGAAATTAATCTATGGACAATCCAAAAGTTACTATATATTATTAAAATGATAAAATTTGAAGTTAGAGCCAAAACGACCTCGCCTACTCCCTGTAGGAAATAAAAGGCGTTATTGGATTATTATTATTATTATTATTATTAAACGGCCTCGCCTACTCCCTATACGGGAACAAAAAGGCGTTGGCTTAGCTGATTATTATTATTATTATTATTATTATTATTATTATTATTATTATTATTATTATTATTATTGCTGCTGTTGTTGTTGTTGTTGTTAGTAAGTACCTTCAGGGAATTAGAAACTCATCTGAGAAGGACAACGGAAGACGTAATTCCTTTGTGCCTATTAAATCGTCCCTTAAGAACAATCAACTAAGATGCTCATTGCAGCTTATGGTATTCATCCATTACATGCCACAAAAAGAAAACTGGACCTCACATTCTTCGAACACACCTTTACTCAGTTTCCAGGGACGGTCATGAGTTCTCCTCTACCTGCCATGAGTTGCAAAATTTCCCATGGATTTATACTGTACGAACCTCTTACTAACATGTATTATTATTATTATTATTCCTGATACCTCCAAGGAGTCCGAAGACTCATCGCAAGGAGGACACCTACAACTGTCTCAACCACTACACCGAACCTCTACTACGAATCATCTCCATCAATGCCATCTACCGCCCACTTTCACCCCAACTAGTATTTTTTTTCTGTAAATTGCGTGTGTTCTGAAGGGCCAATTTGTTTGTATTCGGGATGAAAAACCCGGGTTTCTGGGAGGAAAAACCCTGCTACCTCCGTATGAGATCGGCTAACTCATCTTCGATCGAAATCGTCCAGATAAAGATTCCTCCCCTCGTGACGAGAAGCGAACTTAGGCCTATTCCAATCGAAAGGGCGCAATGTACCGTCCTTCTTCCAATTGCACTACTTTTTTTTATTTTTATTAATTTATTTTTTATGAACAACTTTATTATCAACTTTTGCAATTATTTACATCATAATGAATTATATATACAATTGTTATACCATTATTTCAATCGAAGTTTCATGTTACATTATATCATCATGTTATAATGTAGTTGTTACATTACTGTTCTCATAAAATGCCTTGACTTCCTTTACTTATAAACAGGGAATCTCATAACTGGAAGTTACATACACATTACTTTCTATTACATTAATTAAGGTATATTTCAGCTTTGTTAGCTTTTTTTTTCCCTTCTCTCTTTCAGTTGGGGTTAACATTTTTTTTTCCTTTAAGGAATATACAGTAAATTATATTTATATATCATATATATAAATATATATCACACTTATTATATATTTAGCAAACTATATATTCTACAAGATAATTTTTATTTTTTTTTTTCAGTTAAACTTGTAACACTGAGTTCACTGTTTGCATTGAAGTAGGAAAGCACTCTTTTTTCCTGCGGCAGGAGATCTGTTCCAAGTGACTCAGATGCCGTTTCCTCTGATGGAGGTGGAGAATTAGTATCCTTCCGATTTTACTTCCGATTTGCCCCATGTCCACTAGGAGTGATGAAGGTATCGTTCTGTTGTTGGTTGGAGGGTTCGTCTGATGTAAGGTCGGAGGTTAAGTGTGCCCATTCTTCTGTAGCCATTCTAGACTGGACTGAATTGGTGATCTCCTCCTGGATATAGTGATGTAATTTCGATATGGTTCCGGGACTGTCTTCTCTTCCATACGCTTGGTCGCACCTGTGAGCCCAAATTGCGTACATCGTTAGGATTAGAACAGTTGTTTGCACCTTGTTTATATGTTTTCTTTTTAGCCAGAATAATATTTCTTCATTGATTAATTTGATTTCGGGAAGCCATCTTTTAACAGCTTTCCAAGTTACTTCTGTTTCCTTGCAATATAACATTAGGTGATATCGTGTTTCCGGTTCCTAGCAAAACTGACATGTTGCATGCCCTTCAAGGGTATACCTTTAGCCACTATCCACATCTTGGTTGGTAGGCAGACATGGTGCGCTTTAAAGAAGAAGGTTTTATACCTTGGATGTATTGGGAGCTTGAAGACATTGTTTAATACCGGACTGAGTGTGATTTGTCCTCTTCTTAATTCTCTATGTTGTGGTATGGGAATGGTTGCTCTGCTTAGTTTGTAGTATGTTGCTTTTGTTTTTTGATTTATTAAGGTTTCAGTGTTGATACGCTCTGTCACAAATACGTATCCCTCCCCCATCTCTGTAAACATTCTGGGAACTCTTCCGTGAAACTCTGGCATTGTGCTGATCATTCTGTGTGGAAGGCATTTCTGTAGGAATGCTATTACATATCTGTGGTATGACTTAGTGTTTGCTGTTTCTGCAGTCTTCGCTCTGTTGATAACTGTTTTTAAGTGGATATTAAGTAGACCTAGACCTCCGGCTTCTAATTCGTGAAAGAGCGTTGTTCTCCTCGTCGGTTCATACCGAGAGCTCCAGATGTAGGGGGCGCACAGCCTGTGGATCTTGTCTGCCCATTGCCCATGGTAAGGGATGTTGTTCACTTTGTACCAGATGCGAGAGGATAAATATATGTTGCATATTCGCGCTTTTCCTCTTACAGATAGTTGTCTTGGGCGCATGGTATTTATTTTCCACGCAACAGCTGCGCTACGAAGGCCCTATGTTTTTATCATATGTCATCTCCTCTCTTCTCTTTCTATTTTTCAAACTCCTTTAGTCTATCTTCACAAGTTCCACAAGCCAGATATGATTTCGGTTAATTGGTCCTGGAGATGTTTTCCAAAGCTCTTCCTCTTCTATATGGAACCCTGGTGACCATATCTAGCACAGCAGTCCAGATGAAGTCTCATTGAAGCAATGAAGTGGGAGAGTAATATCCTATTCATACGAGTTCAGAGTAGTTTTCAATGCAGTCGTTCAATGTGAGATATTGAGTACATTTGAAATATCGCTTCTAAACTTTAATTCACTGCCCACCATTATTATTATTATTATTATTATTATTATTATTACGTGATGCCTCCAAGGAGTCCAAGGTTTCATCGTAGCAGGGTATATTAGTCAACTGCACAACTCATCGCCTCCCCTACTCAAACCTCCACTCATCAGCACACAACGCCATCTACCGTTCTTCACCACTACCAATAGTTTTTTTTTTTTTTTTGTAATTTGTGTTTTTTCGTGGTCGATTTGCCTCTACGAGGGATGAAAAAAAAAACGAATTTCTGGGAGAAAAAACCCTGCAACCCCCGTATGAGATCGACTAACACACCTTCAACTGAAAAAGCCCATATAAAGATTCCTCTCATCACGACGGAATCGAACCCGTCGTGATGAGACGGGTTCGATTCCGTCTCATCACGACGGATGATCGTTTTTTCGATAGAAGGGCACATTGTTCTGTTGTTCTTCCAAATGCACTAAAGAGGCACTTACTGTAAGCCTCTGCCTTAATCAGCGACTTGCGGTAAATCCCATTAGATAATATACTCAAACTCAGTGTTGAAAATGCAAATCCGTGCATTTAGTAACATAACAGTCATCAAATCATTAATATTTGATTACAGAATCAATCTGTTCAAGTCAGCCTGCATGAATTCTATATCAAAAACTCTCATCCTTATCACCAACCTTACCATTATTAGCATATAAGTAATTGTTTCCCCTCCAGACCATATGATTAACAAGTTAAACAGGAGGGGTTCAAGGAGAGAACTCCATAGTACCCCACTAGTCAAGCCCATTCTCTTATATTTAGCTCCTTCATACGTTACTCTTCGATACCTGTCAGATGTTGACTGAGACCGCCAGCCTGGTTGGCCGAGTGGTTAGCGTATCAGCTCTCCAGCCGATAAGCTGCGGGTTCGAATCCCACCGAGGGCATGGATGTTTGCGATTGCCTGTGAAAATAATGGGTAGTGATGGACAGTAATGGCATTGGTGTAGTTGACGCGGTTCGCTGTAGTTGATGGATGAGTGGTGGAGACTAAGGCTCTATATAGATTATAAATAGCCTTAGTAGGTATGAAATATGATACCTACTCG
Organism: Typopeltis vanoorti; assembly: GCF_054136105.1. Lineage (NCBI taxonomy): Eukaryota > Metazoa > Arthropoda > Arachnida > Uropygi > Thelyphonidae > Typopeltis > Typopeltis vanoorti. The sequence goes on from NC_143572.1 coordinate 27,427,781, forward strand.
TATTTAACTTCTTGACCTTTGGAATACATTCTGATATTGTCTCCACTAGGTAGTTCTTGAATAGGGTCCAAGCAGCATTGATATCCTTTCGATCCGGTTCCTTTTTTCAAGCTATTGTCACTAGCTGTTTTCTGAAAATTTCATAATTACTAGCCTTATAATTCCACAAATATCCCTTTCTAACAGATGTCCTGAAATGGTTGGCCACCCTCCAGCTGAACCTCATAGCCACTATCACTAACTGGTGAAAGACTTGACATCCCATTTATGATAACATTATCTGATGAGATGATGAAATCCAATGCCGCATATCCTCGTGTACCCTCTGTTACATACTGCTTAAGGTAATCGTTTCTCAGAAACTCCAGAAATTCATTCTCTTTATCCCCAGATGTTGATTCCAGTCTATATTATCATAATTAAAGTCACCCCTAATGATTACTCGTTTCTTGTTATCCAGGTCTATAGCAACTCCCAACTAAATATTTCATCTTATTCAACTCTATCTCACCCCAAACTACCTCAAACCGTTGCCACTATTTGCCCCTTGCAAATCCACCTTAAATGGGCACAATTCACCTGCTACCATTAACATTACTGCTCCACCCATTCTTCTGTCTGTCTTCACGTAAAATATTATATCCGTCCATCTCTATTTCTATCTATTTTCTGTCATCCCCATCTAACCATATCTTGCTTATACCAACAATTTTGGGGCGAATAATCTCAACGAATGTAGCAATTTCGTTCCTCTTATTTCGAATACTTCTGGTTGTTATACTCATTCATCTTGTGCTTCTTCCATAATACCTTCTTCTTCTTCTTTCTTCTTCTTCTTCCTTCTTCTTCCTTCTTCTTCTTCTTCTTCCTTCTTCTTCTTCTTCCTTCTTCTTCCTTCTTCTTCCTTCTTCTTCCTTCTTCTTCCTTCTTCTGCTTCTTCTTCCTTCTTCTTCTTCTTTCTTCTTCTTCTTCCTTCTTCTGCTTCTTCTTCCTTCTTCTTCCTTCTTCTTCCTTCTTCTTCTTCTTCCTTCTTCTTCTTCTTCCTTCTTCTTCTTCCTTCTTCTTCTTCTTCCTTCTTCTTCTTCTTCTTCTTCTTCTTCTTCTTCTTCTTCTTCTTCTTCTTCTTCTTCTTCTTCTTCTTCTTCTTCTTCCTTCTTCTTCTTCTTCTTCTTCCTTCTTCTTCTTCTTCTTCTTCCTTCTTCTTCTTCTTCTTCTTCCTTCTTCTTCTTCTTCTTCTTCTTCTTCTTCCTTCTTCTTCTTCTTCTTCTTCCTTCTTCTTCTTCTTCTTCCTTCTTCTTCTTCTTCTTCTTCCTTCTTCTTCTTCTTCTTCTTCCTTCTTCTACTTCTTCTTCTTCCTTCTTCTTCTTCTTCTTCTCTTCCAGATTGCAGATTCCAAATTGTAATAACCTAAATTCCTTGGGAAAGTTTGGAGTGGGGAAGAGGAATGAAAGAAGAGAAAGACTGCTGGAATTTGCTGAAGAGAACAACCTCTTTATTATGAATTTATTCGTTAATGATGAGGAACATCGCATGGTACAGTATGCCATGTAAAGGTAAGGCACGTCTCTGCAATTACTTTTGAAAGAATGCCAGTCCACAATATGATAATTGTGGATTGGCAATAATTTAGAACCGTGTAACTTAAATAAAAAATGAAGAAGTAGAAGAAAGAAAAAGAAAGAAAAAAAACTTTTTCTAAAATCGACTGACTGAAGTGGGAACTGGCAAAAAAAGCCCCAGCAATCGCTTTTACAGTCAAAGATTACAATGGAACCCTCAAGGTCGTTTACTGCTCAGTTTCATCGAAACCATCTCTGTCTACTAAAAATTACAATAAATAAATAACTAAAATAATAAGAAATTAATAAACAAACCCGATTAACATTTTAATTAATGTTAAATTATTAAATTAATCCACTTCCAAATAGATCCACTTCCTCCAATGAGTTCAGACGACGACACATACGGTCGAAACTGCTCTCATCCCGTTAACCCTCTCCCCGGCCCCCTTTCCCTTCCTAAAAAAAAAAAAAAAAACAGTTTCTATTTTCAGCCCCCTTTTTCATCTCTTTCCCACCCTACAAAAAAATTGCTACGCCCACCCTTAAAAATAATATATGTATAATATATACAAAAAAAAACCAGTTTTTTTCAAATTAATTCTCCCACATTTCCACATTCCACAATTCTCCCCACTACCCTTTCAACACCATAACAGCAGAAGTATGCACACTCCAGAAAGAAGACAGGCAACAACATCCAAGAAAAGGTATGTGCGAATTTTCTTCTATTATGCTACATAAATTGTCTCTAAAATACATCTGCAATGCCCTAAGAATTCTTTAGGAAAAATCCAATGGCATTAAAAAAATGGGGCACTCCTAAACGAAAGCAGGGAAAATAGCCATAAAAATAATAATCATTAAATTAAATTAAATTATTAATTAAATTAATAAATAAACAGAACCGATTGCTACAGCTCGAGGCTGCCAAAGACTGGAGTTCAATTCTAGTTGCCCACTAGAGTAATTTTTTTTTAGCCTTTCTTCGACAGGTTCCCCAGTTAGTCTATATCGAGCACGGTAAACAGTGTTTTTTTTTTTTTATCGCGACAACTCGGGTGTTTCATCCCTCCCATAAACTCTATAAATCGACAGTATCAGACAAATAATATACTGTGTTAGGGTTAGGGATCACGAGATGATGGTAGTTGTCTCCCTATCTTCGTTTGATCTCGCTTACTCCATATAGGGAATAAAAGGTGTTTCGCAGATTTATTTATTTTATTTATAAATAAATCTGACATTGGGCATCTTATCATGGTGGGTGAACTTGTATGCTCCTAGGATGCTAATGGCTATGCTGATGCTGCATAAAGCTACCAGCAGAGCTATACAAGCTAGGCAGCTCTTAGCAAAGGGGAAAGGTAGCTATACCTATCCACCACATTCTAAAATGCCAACAAAAGAAAAGAATTACCCACACTAAAGCGGGAATAGCCATATGAACAATGACCTAGTTGTATGCTGAGACCAGGATTTTTTTGCTAGACAACAAGCTCAGTGAACTGTCAATCAACTGGATGAACAATCAAAACGAAAGAAAACGATTATGTAAATCTTTGGTATCCTCTTGAGTGAACTGGATTCATAATAATGAATCCAGTTCAAGAGGATACCAAAAGAGAATACTGTATATGTAATTTTGAAACAGATCACTGCAATCACTGAGCAAAGGCGGATAGAAGAACGGAAATTTGGAGTCTGAAACAAAGTTTTTATTCATGTTGAACTTGAAAAACTGCAAATACAGATTGGCACTGATCCCCAGCCAGTCTTCATGAACTTGAAGCAACTGAAAGGCAGAGGCGGATCAAGCGGGTGTCGGACGTGGCGCTCGCCAAGTGCCCCGAGCTATGTAGAAAAATTAAAACAGATCTATAAGAACGACTTAGATATTACACATATTAATGATGAAATGGAACAGTTTCTATTATTTTTAAAAGAAGATAAAGAGAAATTCAATACTGCCACACAAGTAACACCAGGCTGCAAGAGAAATGTCAATTTTTCCAAATTTAGAAATTTTTAGGGACCTCATAAATTTTACCACCAGGAATCCCCAACTGGCTTAATCTTCCCCTGCTGAAAGGCCAACAGAAAAAGAAGAAGAAACACAAAAAAAGATCACTGATAACTAAGGCAACAAGAAATGACACGTATCATTATAGAGCAAATGCAGAACATAAAAGTATGAAAACAGGTACCAAAACTGAAACACTAACTTGGCAGTGGATACACGTCCCAAAACAAAACAAAAAACGGTGTTAAAGGCTTAATATAAAAAGTGCTATAAATGAATGTGCAATAAAATTCAATAAATAAAATGAGTCACTCTAAAGCGGATAGAAGAACGAAAATTTATAGTCCGAAACAAAGTTTTCATTGATGTTGAAATTCTGGAAGAAAAATTAACAATCTTCAAATATATGCCAGCAATTTAAGAATCAAAAACAACTAAAACTTAAGATGTAAAACAAAAAAAAAAAAAAAAAAAAAAAAATCAAGGACAGCTATCAAAAGCGATACTACTTTGGAAAAACCGACTGTCAACGTATCAGAAGAATTAACATGGAATATTTTTTGTAACAGAAAAAAAAAAATTCACTATAAAAGCATATTAATGGACACAAAATTTTCACTTCAACATAAACCGGCATCCATTTCACAGAAACATTAATCGACTGCCCATTTCGTGATTCTTGAGAAGGTTTTCAGTCCCTTACATCAAATACGTGAACAGTGGTTCCAAGGTTGTGCAGAGGAAGAACTAATGAAGTACCACAGCTATAGAGATGAGCAGTAGTATTTTGATTGAAAAATGATACCTTATTTTTCGAAGGATGAAGAGGCTTTGACTGATATGCTTCTACCAAAAAAAGCTAAAAGTAAACTGAAGTGAAGGAGATAGATTTCTTGTGGAAATCAGACAGAATTTTGTTAGTAACACAGAGTCATCCTCTCCCCCACTGAAGAACAGCAACGATCAGTTAAGAATTAAGTTTTGAAAATTCGAATGGCTATGCACCACAAGATGTGGGAAATGAAGATGAGGGAGAGTCTGAACGGACATCACCAAGGTGAGATTTGATATCACTGAAAGATTTATGTGCAGGAGTTCAGTAAAAGTGCTGAACGCTGGAGAACTTTCGCATTGGCAGAAAATTCCGATGAGTAGCTTGTATATGACATTCAGATGAGCATCCAAAATGGATGCTGTTGCTTAAATCACAAAGACTAGAAAATAGATATGCGATGGCGCTTTATTAAGCGATCTTTTGTGACAAACGAGATCAAATATCCTGGAATTTATTTATTTAAATAAATTTATTTAAATTTATTTAAGTATTTAAAAACATATTTTATGTGTACATCAGAATACTTTAAAAATAAATATTTACGTGTTCATTGGTTACATTTAAAAAAAAATTAAAAATCCCTAAGATATGTTTAAATGCGTTTAGTTAAAAAATAGGATTATTATTATTATTACTTGACACCTCTAAGGAGTCCAAGGACTCATCAAGTGGGGGCACCTACTCTACAACTCTTCGCTCCACCACTTAATCCACCAAATACAGCGAACCGCAACTAGCATTATCTACCCCAATGCAATCTGCTGCCCGCCACCACCACCACTACTATTTTTGACTGTAAATTGTGTGTTCTCAAGGCCGATTTCTCTATATGAGGGATGAAAAACCCTCATATAGAGAAATCGGCCTTGAGAATATTTGTTTCCGGGAGACAAATATTTGTTTCCGGGAGACAAACTCCCTGCTACCTCCGTATCAGATCGTCTAACTCACCTTCCATCAATTGAAAAAACCCGTATAAAGTTTCCTCTCGTCACGACGAGAATCGATCTTAATCATGGCGCAACGTCCCATGGTTCTTCCGATTGCACTACAGAGGTGCTTATAAACTAACTTAATACTGTATTTACAATATCTCATTAGCGAAGAATATCAAAATTAAGAATATTTTCGTCAGGACAACTACTGCACTAATTTGTCCTTATATAACACCGGTCACAAATATTATTTTTGAATTAAAAAAAAAAACAACAACCATAACCCGTGTCGAAAACAAAAGTTATGCAAACTGTTTTTAGTTATCTGGAAACAGTATCAATAAATAAATAACCCAACTAATGCCTTTAATTCCGCAAAAGGAGTAGATGAGGCTGTTTGAACACTGTTCAAATTCCGTAAATTTCAACACTTCTCCAATCGGAGATAGCGAACCCAAACTATAAATAAATCAGTGACTTTTTTCCTCTAGGGAGCAGTATGTTTTGGAAACTTAGAAACTGAAGAGAACTTCTTCCACCTTTTGCCAATTACAAATAACTGGCTCAAGACTATCAATAACACACACACACCCGCGCGCGCGCGTGTGTGTGTGTCAAATCATTTAAACCTAAAACTCCGCTAATGCCTTTTATTCCCATATAGGGAATAGATGAGGCCATATTAGCCCTATCTAACTTTTGGAGACTGAGGAGGTGAAGTTCAAACTCCACTAGTATAGTACGCCCACCATTTGTAGATCTCTGCTTGGCGTTCTGCCAAGAATAGTCGATTCATGCTGAAGGGGAGAAAGAAATGAAGGATGTACGAATTGGTCGCCAACGTGCGAAATCACGTGCTTTCTTGTCTGTCGTTGTACTAGTAGTAGCTTGATTTTTGTTGTCGCTTTTTTGCATTATTTTTTTATTATTAATTTGTTTGATGAATCCAGTACAGTCAACCAGTTCTGCTGTTAAACGTTTCAGTAGCTCTTGCAAAAGAATATTGAATAATGAGCTGACATTCTGCGAAAAATAATCGTTAAAAAGCAGTCTCCTTGTTCACCTTTCTCAAGTCATAAAAGGTGCAAGTGCAATTGCGGGTGTATCGGAGTCGACTGTTAAAAGAATTCGTAGGAAATCAAAAGGTGAAGGTAAGCCAAAATTTAAATCTCAAAAAAAAAAAAAAAAAAAAAAAAAAAAAAAAAAAAAAAAAAAAAGCGCCAGAGAAAGAAAATCATCGAAACTGTAACTTTGAATGATTTTGATGTAGATGTTATAAGAAGAACTATTCACGAATTTTACGTGGTCGAGAAAAAAGTGCCAACTGTTCCGAAATTGATTCCTGTGCTTAAAGAAAAAATTAATTTTCCTTGGAAAAGTGAAACTTTAAGGAAAATACTTGATGAAATCGGATTTTGTTTTAAAAATTCCCATAATAAAAGGAAACTTATCATGGAGCGAAGTGACATTGTTTTATCTAGAACGCAGTATTTTATCTAGAACGCAATACGACGTTTCAGGGAGGAGAAAAGATCGATTGTGTATCTAGATGTAACTTGGATTGATATTTATTTCACTTATGGAAAATGTTGGTAGTCTAAAGAAGAATGTGGCGTGCTACAAACCGGAAATGCCTCGCAGCGCATAATAATTTTGTGTACCGGTGGAGAAATGGTTTTTTTTTTTTACCGAATTCAAACTTACTATTCAAAGCCAACTCAACTACTGGAGACCACGAGATGGGACAAATGAATTCTACGATCTTCGAAAAGTGGGCAGAAGAAAAACTGATTCCAAACCTTCCTAAAAATGCCGTTGTTATAATTGATAATGCTTCATATCACTCTATTCGATTAAACGAAGTTCCAAATTGGTCTAATAAGAAGCAAGTTCTTATGGATTGGCTCTCTGCAAATAGCATTTCTCATTCCCCAGATATGCGAAATTTGAATTGCTTAATTTGGTCAAAAGAAACTCGCCCACAACTAAACTATTTAAATTCGACACGATGCTCAAAGAGCATGGATTTCTAGCTTTGAGGCTACCATCATATCATTGTGATATTAATGCTATTGAGTATGTTTGAGCAGAAAGGAAAAGTTTCATTCGTCATCGCAACGTAACTGGGAACATTGACATGTTGAAACTTTTTAAGCTTTCAAAACAGGCGATTGAAATTATTACAGTTCAAAACTGGGGAAAATATTGCTCTCATGTCACCTCATTGGAAAATATGTATTGGGACAGAGATGGAATTATGTGAACCTTTGGTGATCAATCTAAGTGAAAGTGATGTCAATTCGGACACCGATTCAGATGACTTTTTTCCCAACCTTTTTTTTTTTTTGCATGGGTTTGTTAAAAGAGTCACAACAAATCATAAATATTTAATCGGTTTAGGACATTAAAGTGTCTCAGTTCTCTCAACTGTAAGTTTAGAATAACTAAGTTCATTTGAAAAAAATTTCTGGTTTTCTATATAATTATTTTTATTTTATAGAAAACTTTCTTAAAAATAAATTTCGTTAAATTTTTGTTTTATGCTATACCTTTTTTTAATTTTGTTTAATACTCTACGTACATTTTTCCAACTTTTATACAAGCAAAATAGTTACACTTTAAAAACTACAATGTTCGTAAAAGAAATGCTAAATTTTCCGACCTGTAATAATAAACAAACTCATCCCAGAAGACGGATTGATTACCCTATTATCGGAATGGATTCTTCTTTTTTGGGTAATGTGCAGAAGTGTCGAAGGGTCTCTAATCTGTGGGCGAACTATAGCCAGCCAGAGTGACAGCGTGCCCAAGACTATAACTAATTATACACGACATCTGGTGAAGTGAGGTGGCTAACAAGTACTGCCATCTTGTGGTACCTAATCCTAACAGTACATTTATTATCTCAGTGCGAGTTCTACATGCAATTTTCTTCAGTTTACCAGACGAAAAAAAACGAGTTTCCAGGGAGAAAAAATCCACTTGCCTGTGCAAGTGATCGTCTAACTTGGAAACTGGTCGAAGAAAGCTTAGAAAAGTTCCTCTAGTCAGTGATTTACGATAGAACTTAGACAGTTCTTCCTTCACGCAGCCTAGTTCCATGGACACGCATGCTACTTCTGCTGAGCTAACTCAACATTAACCTCAAATGATTTTAACTCAACTGATTTGTTTAAACTCAACTGATATTAAATATCTCAAATATCATACATCCGCTAATGCCTTTCATTCCCTTTAGGGAGTCAGTCAAGATATTTCAGCCATATCTAACAGTTCATATACGCTTGTGTATCCCTGTGGGAGTAATGTTTGCATCTGTAGCGCTAGGCCACTCGAAGAAAGCTGTTCTGGGTAAGAATGTAGTATGCACTATAGGAGCTTTTTCTAATCCTTACATCGAAGGTTCTAGAGTAAATAATTTCAGACACTAGCAAGTGCGTACTTTGTATTCTGGAAACTTGATTTTGTCGTCCCGTATATTCAAGACAATCAACTATAGAACTCACACTATTTCAGACAATTATATTCAATGGGTTTGTTGACCACGAGATGGTGGCACTTGTTTGCATATCTTTACTGGATACTGCTTATAATTACATTATTTAAAAGTGAGATATTTAAAAGTGAAGTGTCCACTGTTGTGTGGTTTCCAACCTCAGTACATTGTATTGTTATCTGAAATAGTATAGATTCCATGGTCCATTTTTCTGAGTTTACGGAACGAAAAACCCAGAGTTTAGAAGAAAAAAATCCGCTTGCTCAGTCTAGAGATCAAGTGACTTGCGAAAATATCAAAATTAGGGTTAGTAAACTTATTCTAGTCTTTAATTAGAATCGAACTTAGAATGGTCTTTCTTTGGGTAGCCTAGAAATATAGAAGCAAACGCCACTTTCACAGTCCTGACCTGACATTGAATTTACTGGACAATTTAATTGCGGGAAATTTTCAAACCTTATAAGAGGAACTTTTCAAAACTTATATATTTCTGGAGGAACTTTATAAATATTTTTTTAAATGCATTTAAGAAGCGTATATAAGTATCTATCAATGTGGAACTCATTATATAGTTTCTATGGGTGTGAAAAGAAAAAAATATTATTATGTGGGTAACTCCATCGAGTTCTTATATTTATCAAGGGATGTCCAAAACATTATTACTATTATTACTAATACTATTACTATTATTACGGGCAACTCCAGGGAGTCACTAGACTCATCGAGGGAGGCCCCAAATCATATTCATCACAACTATTTGACATTCATACAGTATCTATCATACCTCGCCTTAAACTCATTCACTGTCACAGCATCCACCACATACTCAGGGAGCGCATTCCACTCATTCACTACTCTAAAAGTAAAGAACCCAGCTCTAACACCTTTACTAACCACACTTTTGCCCAGTTTCCATGGATGTCCCCTAGTCCTCCCACAACCAGCCCTGTTCTCAAAAATATCTTCTGAATTAATTTTATAGAAACCCTTCAGTAATTTGAATGTCTCAATCATATCTCCCCTTCTCCGCCTATCAACCAATTTTTGCAACCCACAAATCCTCAACCTGTTCTCATACGGTTCATTCCGCAGACCTGCTATCATCTTGGTCACTCGCCTCTGGATCCTCTCCACCTCCTCCCCATCAAGAAGAAACCTAGGTGACCAAATCTGAGCACAGTAGTCTAGATGGGGTCTTATCAAGGCTCGATACAGAGGAACAATAACCTGCTTGTCTCTGCTTGTCAACGTATTCTTCAGCAACCAAGTGATTTGATGAGCTGATTTGGCCACTTTTGCAATGTGTCCCCTAAATTTCAATTCCTTATCCACCAACACTTCTAAATCTCGTGCCTCATGAATTTCCTGGAGCACGGTTCCACCAATGCAGTAAACTGCCTCCAATCTTTTCACCCCAAAATGCATAACCTTACATTTTGCCACATTAAATTGACATCCATTCTCCCTAGCCCAGACCTCCAATCTATCCAAATCATCCTGCAAAATTTTGACGTCATCTGCATTCACTAGTGCCCTACCCAACTTCGCATCATCCGCAAACAAATGAACTGTTCCTCTCAGATCCTTTCCTATATCATTTATGAACAAATTAAACAGCAGTGGTCCAAGAACAGATCCTTGTGGCACACCACTAGTCACAGGCCGTCTTGTGGACTCTACTCCCGAGTAAACTACTCTCTGATATCTCTCCGTCAACCACCCTCCTATCCATCTCACCAACCCTATGTCCATTCCCATATGCTGCAATTTACTGATTAGAATTCCATGTGTAATCCTGTCAAAGGCCTTGGCAAGGTCCAGTAGAATCGGCTGAACTGGATAAGGGTAATGGGTTTACGGTGATTCTACTACGGTGAGCAAGTTACTGAGGCATGACCTACCCTTCACAAAACCATGCTGTCCCCGATACAGTATCCCATTTTCTTCTATCCAATCTTGTATTTTCCTCTTGACTATTTTCTCTAAGACCTTGACAATGATTCCTGATATGCTAATCGGTCGGTAATTCACAACAGCAGTCCTGGAACCACCTTTATGCAGTGGAACTATTTTCCCCTCTTTCCACCCGCTCGGGACTAACCCAGACCCGAGACTCAAAATAAACAAAATGGTCAAGGGTACTGACAATTCTTTAGCTGCTTCTTGTACAACACACGCTGGTATACCATCCAATCCCACAGATGTATTGACATGGAGGTTATGCAATAGACTACTCATCTCCACTTCATTAACCACAATTCCCGTATAATCTACTGGTTTATTCGTTTCTGCAATGTCACCACCTGGATGATATACTTTTGCAAAGTGCTCACTCAGTAACTCAACTATCTCAACTGATTGAGTTACCTCCCTACCATCGGCATTCTTTAAAATCAATCTGCCATGTACATTTTTCCTTTTACTTGCTACATATCTAAAAAACTGTTTAGGATTCTCTTTAGCCTGCATGGCCAATGTTCTTTCGTAATCCTTTTTTGCTTTTCTTACCACACTCGTCACCCTTCTGGCCTGTGCTTTATACCGTTCATGTGCCTGCCGGTCACCCTTCTCCTTAAATTCCCTCCATCGTTGTTTCTTTTTTTTTAACTCAAGCTTAATGGTGTTATTCATCCATTTAACCCCTACTTGATTTATTATTCGGACTCTAGGTATACAGTCAGCCATTGCTTCATGCAAGCACTTCTTAACTACCTCCCATGCACTATCAACTTCTAGTCCTTGCAGTTGTACATGCCATGGCACTGAACCAATCAAACTCCTAAGCTTGTCATACTTTCCAGCCGGATAATTCCACATGTACCCTGTCTTAATTGAAAATTCTACACCTTTAGCCACCTCCCAAGTCAAGACCCTATGATCACTCTCACCGATTGGTGGCAATGTGGTCATATTTGTTACAGCCAAATCCTCAGATGTAATTACTAGGTCAAGCACTCTCTGACCCCTAGTATTTTCCATTACATGCTGTCGCAGATAGTTATCCCTTAATAACCGCATAAAATCCAGTTCCTTCCTCCCGTGTGTCCTCTCCTCACTCCAATCAATGCGACCATAGTTCCACTTATTCCACTCTTGAAGCAAAAAAGGGTCCCTTACTAATCGCACTCTTGTTCACTTTCCAGGGGATAACCCCAAGGTCTCCTGCTACCAGACCTGTTCTGAAAAATTTAATCTGTATGAATCCTGTGAAAACCTTTCAGTAATTTGAATGCCTCAATCATATCATCCCTTTTCTGCCAGCAAGCAATTTTGTAATCCACAAATCTTTAACCTTTCTTCATAAGGTGCACTCCACAATCATAAATAAATAAACCCTCTGTAAAACTATAAAAATAAATAAAAGATGAAATATACAAATTCAGTTAAAATTTTTATTAAATATATAAGCATGAAATAAAAAGCGTGAGTTTATCTACTAACATATCTAAATACACACACACGTAAGGTTTCTTGCATTCTCAACAGGGACACAGTTGGAGATACACCATTGCTTTTCTGCTTATTATGGGATGTTGTCAACAAAACCACGTGGCGCATGCAACACGACCATGTGTTCGATGTCAGAGGAAGTGGCGTCACAGAGTGCTTAGCTGTCAGCTGTAACGAATTAACGGAATAAAACAATTATATATATAAATTACATTAAAATATGTAATTAGCAATTAGACTATTTCATAATGTGCGGCTAAGTAGTCAGAGTTTTATTTGTACCTGCTGCTAGTCGAAAGCTGCGGTACCACTTCCGTTATTAAATACAAGCTCGCGAGCGGCTAGAAGGAATGAAATTGTACTAGCTAAAATACCTTAGGTTTCAAGAGCCAGAAAAACTCTGGCCTCATAATTTTTAACTTTTGATTTCTTCTTGAATTATGCTTTATTCTCGGGATATTACACACATCAGTATATGTGTAAATGAGTCTACTACAGGTATTGCAATGTGTGATATTAGTATATAGATATTAGCAAAGGAAACTTGATATGTTAGGGACTACAACGAGTATTAATCTTGCCGGGTACAGATACTCGCCATTACAATTGCGTTAGAAAAATAAGTACACAGAAGATAAATGAAATCAACATTTTTTTTTTTATTATTTTAGTGAAAAGAGAAGGTAAATTTTATTAAATTATAAGCTGATTTTCGAAAAATAAAACCCTAAAAATAAAAAAGTATTTCCCAAAAATAAAATTTTAATATTCATTATTCAATAATGACGTTTCAGTAAAGTTATAAACAATTTAAATCAGATTTGTCCAAATCACCGAACTCAGAAAATCTTTTTTTTTTTTTTTTTAAAAAAAAAAAGAAAGAAAAAGAAAGAAAGAAAAAGAAAAGGAAAAAAAAAACCTTCAGCTGTGCTTGGAGACAGTGTCTTCTTCATTTATTTCGAATGAGTCCTGGTTGTGAAAAATACGCTCTTCAAGTGTTTACACTGAGTAATGCGTGCGTGTTATTATTACTTTATTCACATACTTGATACACAATCAAAACAATATTTAAACAACAATCTGACTGGTGATACAGAGCAGTTCAAATACTACCTAAAAATCTAAGAATAGTCTGTCAGGTAGCGTCGTGAAATATGGGCTGTAACAAGTAAAGCGTTTTTGGTAGATCATATGTGTCACTTCCTTGATGTTCAATTCTTGTAAAGAATTGGACAGCTTTCTTGAAATTGCACTAAGGCGCTCCGATAACTATTGGGCAGGGGCGAATGCTGATCTTGAAATTCACGCTTGCTCGTGTTATCTTTCAGGGAATGAGAGGTGTGATTGAAGTCTGATTACCGGAATAATGAATTACTGAACCATTTAAAACTATGTACAGTATTTAGAAATTTATGTACATTTAATCATACAAATACAACATTTATTTTACAAATGATATTTATCTTTTTCAATTTAGCTACTTGAATACAAATTCTACCCTGCGGTTCTTCTTTATGAACTGGTCAATAACATCGTCATAAAAAGTTGGTTGTAACTTAATTTTCCCAAGCAACACGCACACTTGTAAAGGCTGGCTGAAGCTCACTGGCTAGAGCTACTTTGACTGCGTATGGCCTGTGTTTAAGCAACAGAATGAGACGACGTGAAATGGCTATGCGCGCACATGAAATCACAGTGCTGCTGCGAGGACTAGAAGCTCCTACAACCGAGCAAGCCAAGATAGCGTTGACTAGACGGGCAAGCATCGGCCTTCGATACACAACGCAAAGCTCAATTATTGCCGCGCAAGCTTAAGACGTCTTCTGTCTACAAAAATAAAAGCCTAAATGGAATGCTTATAAATGCATGCATTTATTAACAAATAAATAGTACTTCTTTCTCAATTAATGAACTTGCGCAGCAAGCATAGCAAGCATGGAGAAATCGCCACTGCTGTTGGGAATGCCTTTGGTGTGTTTAAGCCACAGCCGGCCAACTTCGATTGCCAGATCTCGATATTTAGTAATTTTTTTCCACTTTTTTGTTGTTAATGTTGCTATCACCAGGTGCTGCGATATCAATAATCCAAACCTGTCTATGTTCGATAATTGTGATGTCGGGTTTATTGTGTTACAAATGCCGATCAGTTTGTATTCGAAAGTCGCAGAGAATTTTTGCTGTTTCGTTTTCCAATACTGTCTTTATTTTATGCTGCCACCAGTTATCAGAAGTAGGAACGCCATATTTTTTGCATACATACCAATGAATTATTTTGGTCACTTGATCATGGCGGTATTTATAATCAGAATTATTATTATTATTATTATTATTATTATTATTATTATTATTATTATTATTATTATTATTATTAAAAACGGCAGTAAATCCGAACGCATATCACACACGGGCGCGCGCACGCACACACACACACACACACACACACACACACACACACACACACACACACACACACACACACACACACACACACACACACACACACACACACACACACACACACACACACACAAACCTGCACATATCACCGTGTATAATGCATGATTTACAAAGCATATTACGTTCAAATACGGGGAGATGTGAATCTTCAAGATTTAAGGTAACTAGCTCAATATCGCAAGGATCAGTCTTTGATCTCCTCTTATTAATTTGGACATTAATGACATTGGGAAGGATTTGACAAGCGACATTCAGCTATTTGCTGATGATGCGAAGATAGGTAGGGTAATCAGAAATGCTGTTGATATGCAGTCTTCGCAGAATGATTTCAATAGGCTGGAATTGTGGACATGGGAAAATAGTTATCATTTTAATGTTAGTAAACATAAAGTCATTCACTTCGGTCAGATAAGATATCCAATGTCGTATTATATTGATTTTGTTCGACAGGTTTATATGAGAAGAAACTAATCAGAGTTGGGATCCTGGTGTTTTAGTAGATAGGAAGTTGAAATTGAAGGGGCCATGTAGCAAACATTGCAAATACAACTCAGAAGTTAATTGTAGTGCTGAAACGAACTTTGACATTCAAAGGTGCCATTTTGTCTCTTTCCAAAGCCTTCATAAGACCTCACTTGGACTTATGAAGGCTTTGGAACTGATTCTGATATAGTGAAGAGAGTGCAAAGGAAAGTTAAAAATGATATCAGGATTGTGGAATACTGATTATGAAGACAGATTGAGAATTTGTAGGCCGCAGACATGATTTAGACTTAAAAACTTCTGAAAGGATTATTCAGAATTTCAGTTGATGGAATTTTTCATTTTATAGAGATGGGGAAAGAACAAGAGAACATCTTTGGAAACGAAGAACGAATGCCGATAAGGTCTAGATTTTCTCTCGTAGAGTGGTTCGAGATTGGAATGGATTGCCATTGGATGTTGTCAGTGCAAGCAGTGTGAATGAATTCAAGAATAAGTATGATAGCTGGTGCTTGTAGTATGTGGCCTCCCCCGATGAGTCCCTGACTCCATGAAGGTCTCTATTAATAATAATAATAGTCTTTTGCTGCTCTTATCTAACTCTATCTGCATTAGCTTATAAAAAGCTTCTTTCTCTTCCCGTCGGCACTGTTTTTAGGGCGTGGATGTTTATTATAGTAAAAATTTTATATTAGATTTTGAACCTAGCTTTTATTATTCTTTCTAATACTGGGTTCCATTCCAATAGTGACTTTCGTGTCTCCAGTGTCATGATCAGAGCGACACCCCTGCTATGCTCTTCATCCTCAGAGTTTCCAGAATATATGGCATATTTGTTTGATGTTAGTCTGATCTGTTGGGTTTCATTCCATCTGGTTTCTCTTAATCCTATTATTTTTATTTTGTATCTATCCATCTCTTTTGCTATTTGATGTGCTTTCCCAGATTCATACGTTGTCCTGTTTTGGTGGCAGATTTGGATGTAAAGATATCTTTCTAAAAATCCTTCCTTATGCTCGCTTCTCAAAGGGAGCTTTCACCAACCACCATCATTTTCTCTGGTAATTCTTCAACAGAACTAATCTTTCAATACTTGAAGTTTCTTCAGAGAGAAAAATTTTGATGCATTGACGTTGGTAGCCACAAGTAAAACCCTTCTCCTTTCTCATCCGGACTTGGGACCGGCAATGGCGGAGTTAACTTTATTTACAGCTACATTCAAATACAATAATTTACATATACACAAGATGTTATTTATCTTAAGAGATTATACAAACAACATATCTTTGAAAAACAATTACATCATCTTTTTTCTTCATTCTAATAACTGCACGGACAGTCAGGAGTCTCTTTCCTTAGCCATTTAACAATTCGCTATGAGAGTGTATTACATCTACCCAGGACATGTGCATTAAGTCCAATGTTCTGTTTAGTGGGAAGGAAAATTATACGAGCACTATCGTCTGAGACTAGTTAACTCAGCCCTTGTTGAAAAGAATCTAGTGAACGCTCCTGCTATTCTTGATGAGATTTGAACAGAATTCTTCAAACCAAGGGATGCTTTCAGTTCTGCCGAATGTGCCATGCCACCAAGAAAAGTTCCGGTTTGTATTATTAGAATGCTTCTTCCATTTATTTTCGGAATAATGTCTCTTAAGTACACACGGAATTTGTCTTTAATATTATTGGAGGAATGAAGGTGCAATATCTTTTATTGTCATCTTAGTACAAGTCTTCTTTCAGTATCCTTTCCGTGACAATCTAAAAACAAACAATAAAAAAAATCTCGATTATTCAACCGGATCCCTCGGATGGAGATTACCCATAAGGAAGGACACCAGTGCAAAAACAGTCAATACATTGTTCTCCCCCCCCCCCATCTCCTAACGAGCAAATATCTGTCGCACTCGTGTTCCCATCTCACATCATCAGGATCCAGTTGTTCTGTGTTATTTTTTCGCCCATCCTCCAGGCTTTTCCTTACGCCCTTCCCAATATCACTATACTCTTGGTGAGCTTTCAGTATGATGGATGCGCTAAGTTTCAACTACGTTACACCCTGTGTAGGAATAATAGTGTGTTTCCTCCAATTCTCCTCGCATCTATTACTCGCTACAGCAGTGTGCCGCTCAGTTAAAAGCTAACGCACTCATCGCTTATCTCTCGTCCTAACATACTTACATGACACCTACACTCATGAGCATGAAACCTTCACAGTTTTCTTGTTAAATCAAAATCCTTTTATGCAGTCGAATTTTTTTTCAATGTAAGTCTTCGCATATCATTGATGGATAAACTGCGATTTATATATTGAGTTTGTCACCTCACATTTCACCAGCGGGTAGTACAGATTCCATCTGAAAAGCAGAATTCTCTAATAATAGCAACTTCTCTGCAATTCGTTACAACAAATGAATCAAGAATAAGAAAGACTTAAATAATCTTTTAAAAAGCAAGTCAACTCTTGGAACAATCGGTTGATAGTTTCAACAATGTTGCATTTCAAACATGTCGAATTTAACACACACACACACACACACACACACACACACACACACACACACACACACACACACACACACACACACACACACACACACACACACACACACACACACACACACACACACACACACACACACACACACACACACACACAGTTTTAATTGGGTTAAGAACTGTGAACACTTGACCCTTCTATTTTGTACACTTTTTTTTTCTTTTTTTTTGTGGATGTGTGTACTTAGGACAGGCATGTTTCTTGACAATTTCATAGTGCAAACGCCCTTATATGAGTTTCGCAAAAGGGAAAGAAATTCAAGTTTAGAAGAGCATGTAACAAAACTATTTCTTTATAAATTTATTTTCAACTGTTTTTATTTATTCATTTTATTTATTTGTTGTTTCTAATATTCCACTCATTCACCATTTTAGAAATGGTGAATGAGTGGAATCCATTCCATTTTTTCACCATTCTCAAAACCAAAGCTATCAGTTCTAGTCCTCACATCCTTCCTAACCACACTCGTAATCAACTTCCTCCTGAACCCTAAGTAACTCAGGTGACAATATTTAAAATATTGTCACCTGATTATGCACACGATTGTTAACTTTCGGCCATATAAAGAGACATAGTTTTAGAAAGAGGAATAATAATCTCTCTATTTTTAGTTATCAATATGGAAGCAGTCTTTGAACTATTTTACCAAATTATGAACTTCAGTTCTCTGTCCACTATCATCTCAGATCTCATCTCTAGCATTATCAATTTCCCGAAATCCAGTGCTATTGAAATCATACGCAGTCTGGATCTTTTCATTCTAAATGCATAACCTTACATTTTGCAATATTAAATTGATAACGAATATCCTTTGCCCACACTGCCAATTTAACTGCATTCAATTTAAGTGAATCGTTTAACTGAAGTTAAACGATCCTGTAGGATGTCTACATCACCATTCGTCTATTGCCTTCCTCATTTTTCCACCATAATCAAACAACTAAATATTAAACGTTTTCTGTTGAATTCACTAACATTAGAAATCCAAATGTCTCTATCTGGAGTGTGTACATGTGTGTTGGGGGGGGGGGGATGGATTCATAAAGCCCGATGGAAAA
This sequence comes from Typopeltis vanoorti, assembly GCF_054136105.1. Taxonomy (NCBI): domain Eukaryota; kingdom Metazoa; phylum Arthropoda; class Arachnida; order Uropygi; family Thelyphonidae; genus Typopeltis; species Typopeltis vanoorti. The sequence goes on from NC_143572.1 coordinate 27,446,637, forward strand.
AATGCAGGAGATTACAAAAGTAAAAGAAAATATTTCTAATCCAGTCAAGAATATTCGAAATAAAGTGAAGCAGAAAAAAAAAATTATTCGCGAAGGAAAAACAGACAGTTATTTCCATTCATAATGAAATTTCTGACTTCTCTTGTTTCTAAAACATCCTCCTTTCTTTTTGAGAGGGTTGCAATTAATTACTAGGGAGATTTGACGCAAGTGGTTTCCTGTTGCCTTCCTTACCATAATAGAGCCGCCTTTATCATAAGTTGCATTAGGCGCAAGCTGAAGCCTCAGCATCTATTGGACCACATTTTAAAACCTTACTCCTCACAAACAGCAATATAAAAAACAGCCTAGTTATAGTTGCAAAATAAAATACTTTTTTTTTTAAATATTAAATTAGTAATATAAAAACTAGAGGCAGCCGAAAAAAATTGTGCAGCAAAAAAAGGTCAAACATCGTAGGACACTAAAGGAAATTCCTAGTAACACAGTGCACAGTAAAGAAAAGTGACACAAAGGTCGCTCCACCACAGTTAATCCGTTAATGGCAAGAAATACAAAACATAAATAAAAAACAAAACAACAACAACAACAACAAAAGCATAAACGCAACGTGTCGGCTGCGTTCTGGATTGTCTTTTGTTTTATATTCAATAGCACTGTGGGTAAAGATTACAAAGTACGTTGACGTTTCGGTCCGAAATGAACCACTTTGAGTTTTTTCAATTGACGGGGTGAGTTAGCCGATCTCATACAGAGGTAGCAGGGAGTTTGTGGGATGAAAAACCTGGAAACACCGGTTTTTCATCCCTCATACAGACAAATCGGCCTTCAGAACACACGCAATTTACAGACAAAAAATACTGTCGTTAGTTATGATGAGCGATAGATGGCGTTGATGTACTAGTGTCGTAGTTGGAAAGTTGAGTAGTAGTGGTGGAGAGGATGAGATGTATTTAGCGAAATAGAGGTATGCCTTCCCACGATGAGTCCTTGGACTCCCTGGAGGTTTCCCGTAATAATAATAATAATAATTATTATTATTATTAGTGCTGCGAATTGACGATATGAATCAAAACAACATTCCCGTAGCAGTAATCATGGACAAGACAAAGTTCTTGTGTAATGAAATAAATAAGGATGGTGGAAAAGAGTCATTTATGGAAACTATTCGGAATACAGGAACCAATCTCGTTTAAATACATTTTAATTTTACTTCAATTTACGGAGATTCACTCTATGAACAGTAGGCTGAGAACCTAACCCTTCGCGAAATGAGCTTTTATGCACTGTGTGTGTGTGTGTGTGTGTGGAATAAAGTTTGAAGTAGTTATTATCAGGTGATCATAAATGAAGTCGACCATGATTCTTGTCGATACTTAAATATTATTGTTAAACATGTTAGCGATTGATAGTTATTTGGCGAATTTCATTTTGTTTTCTTTTTCATAAGTTGAAAAAGTTCCCCATTGTTCCATATTGTTCCCCATTGTCATCCATTCTAATCGTAATAATTATTATTATTATTAAAAATAGTATTATACATGCAACCCATAAACACTGAAACATCAACCAATCAACCATCCATCATATTGAACAACTGAAAAATGTTCTGCAAAACTATAATCATCATCATGCAGATAAATACATTGTAAAACAGGGAAACCTACTTCGATGTGCTGATATAAACTAGAACAGTCATATAAATCACTTGCTAAGGAGACTGTGCATGATAGATAGCAAATTTTATAGATTAAAAAGACATAACTCCCCTATATATAAAAGTAAATCTATATCCAGGGGCGGCTCGTGCATAGGTACTGCGGAACTGCAGCACCCCCAATTTTTCCCGATATATAAATATATTTATTAATTTCTTTATAATTGCTTGTAATATTTAATTTTATCATCAACAATCCTATACAATTCTCTTATTTTGCATAAAAAAATAAGAAAAATCCATCTTGTAGCACTTTGGAGGGCGAAGGACGCTAACAGCACTGTTATTATTTTCTATTATTTTTTTATGGTTGACTGTAAACATGAAAAAATATTGTTACTTCCGCAAGCATATGCACATCATAGTGAGATGCGAGCTATTAGCGTAATGCGGCACTGTCCGTCGCGCAGTTCCACTGTTGTTTATATGCAGTTTGCGCCAGTAGTAGTGCTTGTAGTGCTTATCGTGTTTACTCCGTCTCTTTAAATATTCGGACATAACATTTGTTATAGTTTTTACTTTAGAACATTATTGGGGTTATAATAATGGATTTTATTTTTAAGTAATTTTGAATTACACTTCTTATTCTTCTTCTTCTGCAGCTTTTCCCACTTAAGTAAGGTCGTGTTTGTGGTGAGTCTCCTCCACAACTTTCTGTCTTGGATTGTAGCCACATCCAAGTTCTTCATCCTCAAGTCCTCCTCCACCATCTCCCTCCATCTCTTCTTTGGCCTTCCGCGTTTCCTCTTCCCTTGCACATCCATCTACATGACCTTTCTTCCCACATACTCTTCCTCCCTCCTCATCACATGATCAAACCATCTCAACCTTGCCTCCTGTGTCTTTGCTCCTAAGTTCGTAACTTTCACCATTCCCCTTACTATAATCATTTCTCAGATGATCCTTTCTGGTCACACCGCACATTCACCTAAGCATTCTCATCTCCGCTACCTCTATCCTGCTGATGTTATTTTCCCTCAGGGCCACAGTTTCTAAAGCATACGTCATAGCTGGTCTCACTACTGTCCTATAAGTTTTGCATTTTAGATTGATCAGCACCCTCTTATCGCATAGCACTCCAGCCATCTCTCTCCAGTTCCTCCATCCTGCTTGTATCCTGCATCCCACTTCCTTCTCAGCCTCACCATCCTGTTTCATTGTTGAACCTAAGTATTTAAAGTCATTGACCTTCCTGATGACATTTCCTTCCAGCTCCAGATCTGTCTCCTGGCTGCCATCCACTTTGCAACACATATACTCAATCTTACTTCTGTTCAGTCTCATACCTCTCTCTTCCAGTACTTTCCTCCAACTTTCCAGTTTGGCTGCCACTTCTTCTCTTGATTCTGCACACAGCACGTCATCTGCATACAACATAGTCCAAGGCGCGTCTTCTCTCACTTCTTCCGTCACCACCTCCATCACAATATTAAACAATTTTTAATTACACTAACTGTATAATTTTATCGATAATAAACAATATTTTTTTCATATTTAATTTTTTTTTAAATTTTTACCATAATTTTGATATTGTATCCAAACACGTATACACTGTACTTACAGTGTGTATATATATATCGAAAGTTGGAACACCCCCACGATTTTAAAAGCCACGAGGCGCCACTGTCGATATCAAAATGTGAAACCATTCTGAGGTATGTGCCATAACAGCATATGCACTCTTTTCAGACTACAAACTAAACAGAGGTAATATATTCTTCTTATTATTGTGCTATCTTCTATGGAAGGTCAGCGACCATCTTGGCGAACAAACTGCGCTCTTGTGCTAATCTGAGCAGTTGTTCACTGCTCTTTCCTGTCCACGTCTTGATGTTGTCAAATCATAATATTCTTTTTCTTCCTCTAGTTCCTTTGCCATCAATTCTTCCTACCAAAATAGTTTGCAGAAGTTGGTATTTGCTGTTTCTCATGATGTGGCCAAGATATGATGTTTTTCGTTTCTTGATTATTTGTACAAGATGTTTAGCTTTGCCAATGGATTTTAAGACATCTTCATTGGTAATTTTTTCTGTCCATGATATCTTCATTCTTCTGTATAGCCACATCTTAAAGGCTTCGATTTTCTTGATGGTTGTTGCCTTCAATGTCCATGTTTCAACTCCATAGAGCAGAATAGACCACACGTAGCATTTCAGCATTCGGCATCTGACTTCCATGTTTAGGTCTTTATTGCAGAATAGTGTTCTCATTTTCATGAAGGACTGCCGTGCAACTTCAATCCTTGTCTTTATATCTATTTCTGGATCCCACCGTTCATTAAGCCAGCAACCAAGATATTTATATCTTGTCACTTGATCATTATTTTTCCCATTGAGTGTCAGTTTCATTGATGAGGCTGGATGTTTGCTGATGATCATGTATTTTGTCTTGTTGATGTTTATATTTATTCCCATTCTTTGGCTTTCTATGTATACTCTGTCAATGAGTTTTTGTAGATCCATAATATTATCTGAAATTAGCACGGTGTCATCTGCATATCGTAAGTTGTTAACAATCTTGTAATATATTGAATACAATAATAGCAAAACTGAATATTCTGGAATCAAAAAGTGATGCGTATAAAAATGCGCAGTTGTGTTGCTTGTGTGTAGAGTATTTTTCAATATGCTGAGATTTCTTTTGTTTATTAATTTTACTTGTATATCTTTTATTTCAGTAGGTTCACTTTATAAGTTTTACCTTTCTTTTATTTTATTTCATGCTATTATATGATGAGTATTTTATTTAGTTTTTAATTACCAGTACATTTTTCTTCTGTTCTTTGTTTCTCCTCTTTTTTTGTTTGTTTCTTTTTTTTTCTTTCTAACCTCTCTTGCTTTTGTTTATTACATATTCATGTCAACTGTATTTATAATAAAAATTTCAAATTTTATAATTTAGGAGAATGAAAAATTAAGAATAACTTGTTATTTGGAGTCTGCTGCAACATAATTATTATATTAGAGTCATTGATGTTCATCATCATTATCATGCTTGTCAAGAATTTAGGCCTATTCCAGCCTTAGAAGTCATCGATGAATCTTTTAAGAGGACGTCCTGGTTTTCTTTTTCCTAATGATTTGTACTTTAAGGCTTGTTTTTGTAACCTTTCTGTTTTCATTCTTTCAACGTGTTCCATTCATTTATGTTCTTATTTTCAATTTTATTTTCTATTACTGGTTCTTGGTTTAATTCTTTCATAATTTCTTCATTCCTTTTGTGATCGAATAGAGTATACTTCGCAGTTTTTCCCATAAACTTCATTTCTGCTGTTGTTAATCTTTGTTTGTCTTTTTGTTTTATTGTCCAGATTTCACCACCAACATAAGACTGGTACGGCTAATGTATTATCACTGAAATTGAGATATAATATTGGATTTATTGGACCATGGTTTTGATAAACATTTATACATAATCGTCGACTAGTTTCTGTCTGGCTTTATCAAGGCCAGAAAGGTTATACTAATATTAATATTACTAATTAATATTATTAACATTAGCCCTAATACTGTATTTCGCAATTTTTAGGTTTATATCTTTTTCATTTTCATATGTGAGCATACATCCTAGGTAGTTCAATGAATTCACCTGTTCTAAAATCTTGTTATCTATTACTGTCTTAGTTCTTGCTGGATCTTGTCCTTCAAAGGCCATTGTTTTTGATTTTTGTGTTGATATTATCATACCGTAATCTTTGGCTATCTCATTTAAATTTAAAATATCTTTCTGTAAGTTATCTTCAGAATTTGTAATTATTATTTGGTCATCAGCAAAAAGGAGAGTGTTTAAGTTCACAGTAGGAGAAAGTTTAATACCTTGACGGAAAATTTTTATTCCATTTTATTATTATTTCATTTAGATAAACAAAGGAGTCCCTTTCAGACGCCTTGGTTTATCTCTCTCTCGTACATGATAGTTCATAATTTAATCTTATTTGTATTTGATTATTTTCATATACACTTCTGATAGCTTTTCGAATATTATTTGGTATTTGTCTTTTTTTTAATATGTTAAATAAAATGCTTCTTTTAACTTTATCAAATGCTTTTCAAGGTCAATAAATCTAATATATGTTTCTAAATTGCATTCTCTTCTTTTCTCTATGATTAATTTTAGGCAAAAGGCCGGGGCTATTCATGATCGTCCTTTTCTAAATCTATTCTGTACTTCTAAAATAAACTTTTTAGAATATTTTATTACTTTGTTATTTAAAATTCTGCTATATGTTTTGTAACAGGAATTTAGAATACTTCTGTAATTTTTAGGGTCATATCTACTACCGTTTTTAAATATAGGGATCACAATTGCTTTTTTTCCATTCTATTGATGCTGGTGAAAGAAATACTATTAATATTGTTGAGACCTGTGTGGGCTTCTGATAACTTCTGTAAGTCTGGGTAGGCAAACTTGAGGAGATAAGAATGGAATCTATATGATTAGGAAATGATTAAAACAAAACAAGAACATAATTTCCTCTCTGTTATAATTTAATTTGTAACTAATCGAAAAAAAAATACTTTCTATAATAGCTATAATTTAAGCACACTCCATTTTGTTTTTTAATTTAGTTTTTTTTTTTATAATCTAAAAAAGTAATCATAGCCAGTTCACAGTTTACAATATTAGTAAATTAAGACATTTTGGAATATGACTGATTCAGAATTATACATATTTTTTAAAAAAATTACCTACAGTTCAAATATACTCATCATTTATTGTATACTTATTGTACGACTACATGAATCAAATAACATGGATATGTATTTGATTTTTTTAGGAGCGTAATGTATTCATCTTTTCAATTTTTTGAAATTATTTGTTGAATCAGAGAACAGCATAAGAATCGTCAGTTTTATTGAACAGTGCGCTTGAGGGGATCGCCAATTCGGAAAATCCCCTGTTTCTTCTCAACACCACTGCAGATGAACCATCTTACTGCCTACTGAGAATTAGTGTCCTTTACCTTTGAAACAGCAATTTAAAAAATAATACCGCAAATATGCATTCCTTTATTCATCTGCGAATATTTGTATAACAGGTATCATAGTACGTACTTATTACACGTTTCTGATGTTTAAAAAAAAATAAAATATTGTATTAAAATTTTAATGAATTCAGTAATTTTTTTTTCTCCTGTATTGTAGATTTTATTGCCAATTTTTATAATAACCCATCTCCCTCCGATTTTGAATGTGGCAACACTAGTCCTGATAATTCTTATTGTCTAATCTAGTGGTTCTCACCTTTTATGCTTCATGTACACCCTGGAAATGTGTATGCAACTGGCGTATCCCATGTAACAGATAAATAGACATAGATAAAACTATAGTGGCTTGAAATCATGGGGGGGGGGATGCTGCAACTTTCGAAATATACATACAGTAAGTACAGTGTGTACATGTTTGGATAAAATATCAAAATTATGGTAAAAATTAAAAAAAACAATTAAACATGAAAAAATATTGTTTATTATCGATAAAATTATACAGTTTGGTATAATTCAAAATGACTTAAAAATAAAATCCATTCTTCTTGTTTTGAGCGAAAAGGTCAATAACCTTTTCCTTGATAAACGTTTGTGTGACTGTTGAAGAATTTTTTCTCCGTTGAAATCATCGCAAGTGCATTTAACCTATCCTGATTCATAGTGCTCCTTAGAAATTCTCTTTAATGTTGAACAACAGCGTTCAGGCTCTGATGCGGTCATAGGAATTGTCAAGAGAATTTTTATCCATACAGTAATTTCACTAAGAACACAATCTAAATTATTTCTGTAATAAATTTTAACAAGTCAATTAATTTACAATAATCATGCATGTCGGGTCTACTGTGGAATACTCGAAATTCAGTTGCAAGTTTTTCTTTGTTGATCATGGGATATATTGTCTACTCTGTAAACACGATAAGCATTACGAACACTACTACTGGCGCAAACTGCATATAAACAACAGTGGAACTGCGCGATGGACAGTGCCGCATTACGCTAAAATACCCGCATCTCACTATGATGTGTATATGCTTGCGCGCAGAGCAATATGAAACTGTGGTAAATACAGTGCTGCTAGCGTCCTTCGTCCTCCTAAGTGCTACAAGATAGGTTTTTATTATTTTTTTTACAAAATAATAGAATTGTATAGGATTGTTGATGATAAAATTAAATATTATAAGCAAATATAAATAAATTAATAAATATATTTATATATCTAGAAAAATTGGGGGTGCTGCAGTTCCGTAGTGCCTATGCACGAGCCGCCCCTGATTATAGTATAACAATGGGAATATCAATAAACACAGAGTGACATAAACAATTTAGCAAATCTTATAAAATTATAAACATTTTACTGGTTAATCAGTGAGATGGTTGCTTTTGTTTACACTTGCACAGTTCATCAATGGTTGGTGTTATCTTGCTAAGGTAGAGTCGCAAGTCACCATCAACATCCAGCCTGTTCCTATATTTATTTTTTAGAGCAGTTAAAGATGAAACATTTCACATAAACAAGTTGTGAAATGTGACAAATAATTGACAGCAATGTTTGATAAAATCGGATATTCGTTCTCCATTCCAATCCAAAACTAATCAATGCCTTTTTAGAATGAATGCTTCTTAAACTATTGTCACAAGATATCTCAATCAACTCTTCTTCACTGGACAATGGAAGCTTACACATTTCCAAATCAAATGCGAAGGGATCTCGAATCCATTCTTGCGTTTCATCAGGGGGTGGAAAATACTGCCTTATAAGATTTTCAAGAGTGCTTAAGTGAACGATTATTCGTTGTCTGATGTCTTCAAAATCTGCAATCGTTTGCTCATTTTCTTTAAGAAACGAATCTAGTCTCTGAAATTGGTCACAGCTGTTCTTTTTAATTCCGTTTTCGCAGCCACATATATATATTTTTTAATCGTGGCTTCTGTTTTTTCTCAAGATAAAACACATCAACGTTGTCTCCTTGCAATGATAAATTTCAAATATTAAATTTTTTAAAAAAATATCAACTAAATATGCTAACCGTAGAAGTCATTCTAAAGTCTTCTAGTCTGTAAGAAAGTCGAAACTCGTGGACCATGAAAAAAAGTATACTTCATTGTGGAGTTCAAATAAACGGCAAAGAACATTTCCTTGTGACAACCAACGTACTTTGATGTGAAGCGGCAATATAGTCAGTCTAGAATGTAGGCTATCCATTTCTTCACAGATAATTGAAAAACGTCGAGATCTTAATGGTCGGATTTTGATGAAAATAACCATTTGCACACTTTCATCCACAACTCTTTTTAAGTCATCAAGGAGAAATTTAGCTATCAGCGCTTCACGGTGATGACAATGAGTGAACTTACATTCTGGTGCAACTTGTTTTATACGACCTGCTAGTCCTGTGATATAACCACTCATTGCTTTTGCTCCGTCAGTACATACAGAAATACATTTTTTCCATTTAAAGTTATTTTCGGCAAAAAAATGAATCCATCATATTAAAACTATCCTCACCCGTAGTAGACATTTTGAGAGGCTTACAAAATAAAATATCTTCAAATATTGCATCCTGGAATTTTTCACGCACAAAAACAAGTTAATGAGCTAGCTCAGCTACGTCTGTCGACTTGTTTGGCAACCCACGAGCTACATTGAATAGCTTGAATGAGTTGGTCCTTAATATTACAGGCCATATCTTTAATTCTTCTGGAAACTGTGTCGTTTGACAAAGGAATGGTTCTGACAAGGTTTGCCTCTTTTTGACCAAACATACAAGTAGCTATTTCTTCCGCTGCTGGCAGAATGAGTGACTCGCCCATTGTGTGAGTCTTTTCGGCTTTGGTAATTTGAAGGCTTACTTTGTAAGACGCTTTAAGTGCACTTTCATTTTCTTCTACACCAGAAAAATGCTTAATTACGGTTTTTTTTACTACTCAAGTCTTCCAAAAGACGTTCAAAATAGCTTAAGGGGCTTATTTTTTAAATGCACATGTTTTGGTTCAAAGTCGCGGTAAAAGAGACGGTTTCATAGATTTTGTGACAGGACTTCACAGCAAAACACGCACTGTCGATTCGGTTCTACTAAATTTCCTGTCCATGTAAAGCCGAACTGTAAATATGAATCGTGATATTTAGGTTTTTTAATTTTTTTTTATTATCATTTGATTGCTTTAACATTTAATGTTCTTTTAGTTACTGTTGAATCCACTTCTTTACTCACATGGGATGATGACGTAAAAGCAATCGGCTCCTGCTCCACATTATTTTTTCTTCTTAATTATCCATTTATCCATGTTTCAAGGCACTTTAGAAACACGTTGATTTAACATCACAGTAAACTGAAGACCAAAAATATCTTTAAAGCACAGCAAGTGAAATAAATCACAACAAATACATAGAACATAGAAGGCAGATTTTCTCACTTAGAATGGATGTTTGACTGGGTGATCAGCTGATCGGATAGGTTCGACTCTCAGGTAGGGAGGATTGACAAACGTGTATAGATATGAGCTATAGCGTGCGCTTCGTCACTGATCAGTATCAGTGTTGCCAACTTAGCGACTTTGTTACTAGATCTATCGACTTTTCAGCTCTCAAGGCGTACTCCCAAAAACTTTACCATGTACCCCAAGGGACATACACATACACTTAGCAGGCATTTTTTTTGTAAACATTAGTAATATATATATACATATAAATATGGTTAAAACTTATGTGGTATGAGTTATAAGTTATGAACTCTGAGTTATGAGTTATTTCAACATAATTAAAAAAAAAAAATAATAATAATCCAGACCTAACGACCTAGACTGACCTAAGCTACCTGCGTGAATTTGCCTCCGATATTCTTATTTTCGATAAATTAAAAAATTTTATTTTTTCGAAGAATTATATCATATATCAAAATTTGTAGGATCGTTTAAGAAAGAATGGTCCGAAAATTATTTAAAAATGAAAAGCTATAATTGCACAATATTAAAATAAAGAAAAAATACAATTTTTTAAATTCATTTATTAATATTATTTTGTAATTAATGTATATATGTAAAACATGTTACATATATACATTAAAACAAAAAAGTACAGGTATCCCTCGATTAACGTGGTTAATTAATCCTTCACTGTTACCGCGTATATCAAAATCGCGTTAATCAAATCTAATAATCAATGATAAAAATTACAATTCGTCCATGATCGATTACTGTGTTAAAAATTCGTTTTATATTTTATATGGTACTCTTTTAGAACAGATAAAAAATGAATGCAAAGTAAATGTTTAATAAATACTTATACCTTCATTATTTACTGCAATTTTTTTTTTATCAAAAGAAGTTATCAAGAGTCGTTTGAGAAGTTTTAGTTTTTTTTCTTATCGGCATAAATTCTACGATAACAAGTAAAATGACTCTCCAGACCTCGGCAAACAAGCAATAAAACATAAAGAAAAAACACTGCAAATATAATACATGATGGTACAAATTAAATGGATATTGAATCCAACATTATTTCAAAGCCGAATAGAGAAACTACTAGAATTTCGTGTCGAATATATAGAAAATCGTTTCGGCGGATGCAAGCATAAGCAACCTTATGTTTTTTTTTCTTAATTAAAAATAAAAAAGTAATTCCTTAATTGGATAACTTTACATTATATTTTCCATAATGTAAAGCACATCTCCTAGAGGACATGTATGATAAATAAGCCTTTGGGGCTCTCAATTTCAGTAATACATGATGGTTTATTTATTTTCAGTTACAATCTAGAAATTATTGAACAAAGAATAAAAAAAAATAAATAAAATAAACCATACTATACTGACATCGGAGGTCGCGGTATCTCTCAGATACAATTTACTGTCAAATATCACAAACCTTTAAATAACGTGTTACCAAACTGACAGAAAAAAAGTGCGAAATATCACTCGTAACATATGAATGCACAGCTACTCATGACCTCCAAGCTATGCACTGAATTGTGTAAGAATATTTATATTAAACATTTTGCATGTATCTGTCAGATCGCTGCGAGCTTCTCAGAGTTAAAGGCGCGTTAATCAAAGCTGTTGCCGCGTATATCAAGGGATTGTCGCAATTAATTTCGCCGCATAATCAAATCAGCGTTAAGTAAAACCGCGCTAAGCAAGGGATACCTGTATGTGTAATTCAAAACAAAATTTTTATTTTAAATTTATTAATTCATATTATAGTTATATGCAATACCACGCAAATATTCTATTATATTTTCCCTATCATAATATAACTTTTTTTCAAAATTCTATTTTTGAAAAAATAAAAAATAAAAAGAAGCTGACCAAAGAATTTTTTCGAAATTCTTTGGTCAGCTTCATCGTGACGTCTACGCTTGTGCTGATATTGAAAACCTGCAGCTACTCTTTTATAATCAACATCATATTATTATTATTATTCAGGCCTCCATGGAGTCAAGAGACTCATCGCGGGATATGTTTTTTTTTAATTTTTTATAGTCCATTTATAAAATCCATAAATTTGGACGACTTGTGCTGCTGCCAAAGCCCAATTGCAATTTTTGATGACATGCTTCCGCAAAATTATTTGTCTTATCGCTTCCATTTATTGTTCTTTGGTAAACAGACCAAACGTTTGAGGGAAAAATCTGTGGAACCCTGGTTCTATTATTCCTTAGACGACCTATGTATGTGTTCGTAAATCATTCTAAAATTGGTTCAAATTCATTGGATAAACGATTCTCAATTTCAGAAACAGCGTAAATAATATCTTGTTCTGGAACGAAAGCAAGTCAAGTGATCGTTTTTGAATTTAAAGCGAATTGCGCATCAGGATTGTATCTGGTTAAAAGTTTGCATGAAGCCAAATACTTACGAAGATTTTTTACGAGATGAAAAACGCAACCATTTATATTAGCTTGCGGAAATAATAACGTAAAGCTTGATGAATGGCAATTTCATGATCAACATTTATATTTTCGGGGTCTAGTAATGGCCACATTTTAGTATCATATAAAATAATTTTGTGTATGTTTCAAGAGTCTTATTAGGTAGTAAACAATACAAAACAGGGAAAATAGGGCCTCCATCTTTTCTAGCCAAAGAAACAAAAATGTGAGCAAAAAGAGGGGGAGAAAGTAAATAGTGCCATCCACAAATAATTCATTCATGCTTTGGCTTCACATTGCATGACTTTCACGACCAAAAATTAATATTCTCATTTTGATATAAAGGAAAATATTTATTAACTAGCTGACTCATTTTTTGCATGGAGAATTTCAATATAACTTCTATACAATTTCGTAATGTCGCACAATAAAAATAAACTTAATTATAAGGGAGATTTTTCAAATTTTATGTTTATACAGTTCTTACTCGTTTCTCAAAAAGTATTATTTAAATTTACCGGGTAGTAGGTAAATAGAATAGCATTGCATATTCGATCTATTATTTTGCCGCCAAGATGTCCGGCGCCCACTTGACCATCGTCCAGTCTCCGTCGCCCAGTTGACCGTGTCCCAGCTTGAAGCCAGCGTATTATGTCTGTTAATTGCACGTCTGTTAATGAGAGATGAAAACTTGAGTCTCCGAGAAGGGGGGGGGGGGAAGAATCCTCCTACCTACGTGTAGGTTCGGCTAACAGAGAACAGAAAAAAAAAAAAAAAAAAAGAGCGAAAGGAAATTTACTACTTGCCATAGTTTGATTTACGGTACTTTCGAGATAATGGCGAGAAAATGTGTTCCATTTACTTTAAACAGTCAGTCACAATTTTACAAAAAAAAAAAAAAAAAGACACGAAATCGTAGGTCTTTGTTGAAGTTGAAAATAATAAACACAACTGTATTTTGATGGCTGTCGTTTTCAGCCATTTCCAAATAAATGAATTTATTTGGAAATGGTTGAAAACCTGCTTTGTAATTTAAATAAATACAGAATAATATCCACACTACAAATGTAAATCATGAAATAAAACTGTAATAACTAAAAAAAAAAAAAAAATCACTTCCCCCCCCCCTGGAAAGTACGACACCGTTACAGAAGCTCTTTGTTAAGTAGTATTCCAGGGAAGTGGAATGTTCAGGAAGGCATAATCTGAGCATTCGGTTACCCGTTGATTAATCAAGTGTTTCTTCAATTTTTTGAGACTGTGGAAATCTACATAAACAAATTTGTTTTTCACGGAACCCGCTTCTACGAAAATTTTCATTAAAAAAAAAAAAACATTCAAAGGAAAGTATGCCAATAAACACGTGATGCATTAATTGTATTAGTAGCATAAATTGTATTAGAAGTAGCATAAAACTTTCTAAAAATAAGTTAAATTAATAATAATAATAATAATAATAATAATAATAATAAATGTTAATTCACTAAATGCACAAATTATGCACTCAATGTCGAGTGTAATGTTTGTTAGTCTTAACTTAGGCGTCAGATTCAACCTTTCGATGCTCTTTCGGGCTGAAGTGACTGTTGATATTATTATTATTATTATTATTATTATTATTATTATTATTATTATTATTCGTGACACCTCCAAGGAGTCCGAAAACTCATTGCGGGAGGACACCTACAACTGTCTCAACCACTACACCGAACCTCTACTACGAATCTCTCCATCAACGCCAATATATTTTCGTATAACTACGTTATGCGAAAGTTGTTGAAAGTTTTTTTTTTTACCTTGGTTTTATTATACATTAAAGACACCAAGAAATTATATATTTGGTTTTAATCCTTTACCCAAGGAAGCAGGGGCGAATTCTCCATGCTTGCTGCGCAAGCTCATTAATTGAGAAAGAATTAATATTTATTTGTTAATAAATGCATGCAGTTATAAGCATTTTATTTAGGCTTTTATTTTTGTAGACAGAAGACGTTTTAAGCTTAAGCGGCAATAATTGAGCTTTGCGTTGTGTATCGAAGGCCGATGCTTGCTCGTCTAGTCAACGCTATCTTGGCTTGCTCGGTTTTAGGAGCTTCCAGGTCCTCGCAGCAGCATTATGATTTCATGCGCGCGCATAGCCATTTCACGTCGTCTCACTCTGTTGCTTAAACACAGGCCCTACGCAGTCCACGTAGCTCTAGCCAGTGAGCTTCAGCCAGCCTTTACAAGTGTGCGTGCTGCTTGGGAAAATTAAGTTACAACCAACTTTTTATGACGATGTTATTGACCAGTTCATAAAGAAGAACGCAAGGGTAGAATTTGTATTCAAGTAGCTAAATTGAAAAAGATAAATATCATTTGTAAAATAAATGTTGTATTTGTATGATTAAATGTACATAAATTTCTAAATACTGTACATAGTTTTAAATGGCCAGTAATTCATTATTCCGCTAATCAGACTTCAATCACATCTCTTACTCCCTGAATAATAACAAGAGCAAGCGTGAATTTCAAGACCAGCAGTCGCCCCTACAAAGAAGGAAAACAATGTTTTGCGTGTGAAATAGATTCACGTCTGAGCTACTTGTATATAGAGGCTAATGACTTCACATCACTTGCCATAGTATGCATCCCATAATGCAAAGCACACTCCCTTTCGGACGTGTGCAATATTATGTATAATAGTTTCAACCTTTACTTAGGTCTCAGCAATCGGACCCGGGAGAGATACCAAGGTTGAAGTAATTAAGAAATCATATATATCTCATCAGTGGCGCACCTAGAGGAGGGGGGGAAATGGGTCTGGCACCCCTCCCCCAAAAAAAGGAAAAAAAAAACGCTTGAAAATTTTCCAAAAATTTTTTAGTAATTAAAACTCATTTTTTTTATTTGTATTGTGTCGTGTCTTCTATTTCTATACTAATTATGAATTAGCGGTCACATAAGGTGGGAATACCCTATAGCTCTCGGGAATCACGGTCGCTTTGAACGCAAGGCGAAGTAGTTCTCGGGAGGACCGAGCGCTACTTCGTTTGCCCGCAGGGCCAGAGGAGATCACAGGTATCATGTATTGGCGATCATTGCAGATGCTCAGTCATAGGTCATATGCGATACGTAGTGTGTATTCTCAAATCGTCTACTCAACTCGCTCCCTTCCCCCAAGATTAAATCCTGAGTGCGCCACTGTATCTCATATACAAATCAAACGTGAATATATTTCACGCGCAAAACATTGTTTTGCTTCCTTGGATAAAGGATTAAAACCAAGTATATAATTTCTTGGTATCTTTAATGTACGTTGACGAAGTAGAATTCTAAATGCTACTTCGCTATTCACTATGAATTTTTTACTCAAAATTTATCAAGTGATAAACTGCTCTTCGAATTTTTTCAATGTTACTTCTTTTCTCAGATACAGCATTAAAAAAGTGAAATAAAAAATGTTAGAACATTTGTTGTTGCAACGAACGAATCTAAAGCGCGCACGCACACACACACACACAATTTTCATTCACTTGAAAATGTTTTTATTTAGTAACAACATTTTCAAGTGAATGATAGCAATCCGATCTAGTTGGTTCGAACTGTCATCTTCATTCTGCCTTATTCAGTCTATCAAAGAGTTGAACATATAAAAGCAGTTATTTTCGGTTCTTTTGATCCAAGTTCTCATCCCCTCCCCCCTCTTTTTTGTTCTTCTATTTTATTATAACTGTCGAATATTGTTTTCAGTGTTCTCTGACGAGATAATTAAAGTTGTTTAAAAAATTAAAATATACCTGTAAATAACATTAACATAATTTCATGTTCCGATTATTATTTTTTGTTTGTTTAAAGCTAGTGGACTTCATAAAATTTATGTTTTATCACCTGTTGTTAATAGCTGATTCAGCTCTGGAAGTTTACTCGTTAGCATTTTTTGATGTATCATGAAATGTGTGCTTTGTATATTTGTCACTGCTTGTTTCATTTTTGTGGCTAATCTTGTTATTTTCACCCGATAACGCCGAAAAAATTTCACAAGTTGTATGACTTCAATTCCAAGCAGTTCCAAAATTTTTCCTTGATTTTATTTTTCTTCTAATTTAAGTACCTAACATGATGCAAAGCAATTATCAACAATGTCTGTAGACTAATTTAACTGAAGAGCATCACATTTATGTTGAATATCATTATTTATCATAATTATTCGAAATATTTAAAATAGCATAATTTAAAAAAAAAAAAGATACATTTTTTCTGTGAAAATAGATCTTATAATAACCTATTATAAAGGGTGATGATGAATAGGCCTCTGTGGCTTAATGGATAAAGAAAAGTGCAACCGCATAGGTCATACAGCAGATCAATGCAAGGGTAGCACGTACGCTTCCATATTGAGGCAAAACGAAGAGTCCCCAGACATAGAAGGCGGAGAAGAGGATGTGCAAGACACAGATGGGCATAACAAAGGTAAAGAAGAAAATAGGGAGAATAACAAAGGCAGCAACAACTCATCAACTGACAAGGAAGGAAAAAAAAACTTCACGTTACAAAAAGACAACAAAACCACTGTTCCAGAAATGTCTATATCAGACGATAAGAGGGGGGAAGGCAGAGAAAGTGAAATTCCAGAAAGTCGCCCTGAGCCATTACCGAGGGAAGAGATTAGTGGAAAGAACTGTACAGGTGACAAGCAGGAAATCTCAAATGAGTCACAAATAACCTGTAATCCGAAATCCCAAGGGCAAACAAGTAGCAAGTCGCCAGTAACACAAAACGTAGCTCCTAAAACACAGCGAAGAACAAAAATTAAGGTCACGCCAAATACCACCAGAGCCAGAAGCAAAACATAAAACTACCCGAATAATTGTAACAGAACAAATCAGAACCAAAATGAAGTTAATGAGCCTAAATTGTAACGGGATAAATACCAAAGAATGCCAAAACCTGCTGATCAATGAAATTCACAAAAAATTGCCAGACATCGTAATGCTGCAGGAAACAAGAATTCACGCGCCAGAGCCAATAATACGACTAGAAAAAAGACTAGCCCATCACTACATCCTAATCAATGAACCTGCCAGCAGTAGTTCTAGCGGTGGGGTATCAGTCCTTATCAAAAAGGCACCACACATGCAACTGCTGTCCCACGAAGTCTCTGTCAGGCACAGGACCCTAGAAGTTGACATATATCTCGACAATCAAATAATAACCTTAATGAATGTGTACGGTCCAACAAAACGTGAAGAAAAAACAACATTTTGGCAGATAATCAAAGAAAATCTGCAACAGAAGAACATAACAGTAATTGCAGGTGACATGAACTTCGTGGAACAGCCCTTCATTGATCAGGAGAAAGTGTCACAAGCGCCACAGAAAGGACACATCAAGATCTTTGTAGATTGCGGGCTACAGATGCCTTCAGATTCTTGCATCCAAGAAAAAAGGAGTTCACACATTTCGCTCCTGGGAACGCCTCAAGAATCGACAGGGTTTACATGTCCCAATACAGAGGCTTCACTGCGAGCAGTGTTGAACATATCCCAGTAACTTTCAGCGACCACTACATGGTAATAGCAGAATTTCAACCCCCTCACAAGGAAAAAAGAACAAAATTCGTCAACAGAAATTTCCCACTGTATAAATTTAATCAGAACTTAACGAAAGATGAAGAATTCAACAAAGAAGTACAAAATATAATATCAGACGTAGAAAAAATAGTCAATCCAATAATAGCCTGGGAAACTTTCAAAAGAAAATTAAAAACGCAGCCATAAAAATTAGCACTAAAAGAAAACACCAGCAAAACCAAGAAAGAGAGACAGATCTAAAGAAACTATCCAGCCTGTACTGCATGGATCGGACCAAACCAGAAGTTAAACAAGAAATAAATCTAATTAGAGAAAAAATTAAGGCGCAACAACTTCAGGAAATAGAAGGAGCATGGCTCCGCTCCCGGTTAAGAACCATAGAAAATGATGAGGGCAAAATATCCACAGCTTGGATTTTCGAAAAAAGGAATTATGAAAGAAAGAGAATAGAATGTTTACACTACGATGGGAAAATCATTCAAGAAGATGCGGAACTACTGCATGCTATTCACGAATACTTCGCAACACTGTTTTCGGAAAAACAAAGCGAGGAACGGGACAGAAAAAAATTCCTCCCATTCATACCTAAGATAACCCAGAAAGAGGCGGAAGAATTTGACATCCCGATAACAGCAGCAGAATTCAGGCAAACAGTAAGGCATTTACCAGACAAGAAATCCCCAGGAGAAGACGGACTTACAAACGAATTTTACAAGCACTACTTCCAAAAATTCGAGCATTTATTTATGAGAATGACCCAAGAAATATACCAAACACAAATAAAACCAAACAGATTCAGCACAGGGTACATCACACTTATCCCGAAAACTTCAGACACAGAAAAATTAAAAGACATAAAGCAATGGAGAGGGATAACACTTTTAAACACCGATTACAAGATCATCTCAAAAATCCTATCCAATAGAATCCAGAAGTACCTACAGAAATTAATATCTCCCGCACAGACTTGTGCAATTAAGGGCAGAAATATAGCAGACACAATTACTCATTTAAGATCAGTATACGAGTACTACAGTCTGACTGACAAACCCTGTGTCCTACTAGGCTTGGATACAGAAAAGGCGTTTGACACCATAAGCCACGTATATATATTCAAAGTTGTAGAGGAAATGGGATTTGGCCCAAAATTTAGGAACTGGCTGCAAACTTTCTACGAGAATGCAGAAAGTCAAGTAATCGTGAACAGGAAGCTATCCGCATCTTTTAAAATGAAATGCTCAGTGAGACAAGGAGACCCCCTCTCTATGGCCCTCTTCGTCCTTGCACTAGAACCAGTCATCAGAGCGATCAACTCCAACAAAGAAATCAAGGGAACAAACATTCACGGGGAGAGCCAAGCAAAAACATTGGCATATGCTGACGACATAACATTAACCCTAGAGACGGAAACATCCATTGAAGAGTCAATGAAATTACTAGACGCCTTTGCAAGAGCTTCTGCCCTGAAAGTAAACCTGAATAAATCTCATTGCATGCTAATAGGAAAATGGGAAAAGAACCCTGAGATTCCTCAAGGCATAAGAACTCAGGAATACTTACCGGTTCTGGGAGTTAAAATAGGCGGCCCAGAAACGTATGAAAAACAGTGGAAAGAACTCCACGCAGCTGTTGCGTGGAAAATAAATACTATGCGCCCAAGACAACTATCTGTAAGAGGAAAAGCGCGAATATGCAATATATATTTATCCTCTCGCATCTGGTACAAAGTGAACAACATCCCGTACCATGGGCAATGGGCAGACAAGATCCACAGGCTGTGCGCCACCTACATCTGGGGCTCTCGGTACGAACCGATGAGGAGAACAACGCTCTTTCACGAATTAGAAGCAGGAGGTCTAGGTCTAATTAATATCCACTTAAAAACAGTTATCAACAGAGCGAAGACGGCAGAAACAGCAAACACCAAGTCATACCACGGATATGCAATAGCATTCCTACAGAAATGCCTTCCACACAGAATAATCAGCACAATGCCAGAGATTCACGGAAGAGTTCCCAGAATGTTTACAGAGATGGCGGAGGGATACGTATTTGTAACAGAGCGCATCAACACTGAAACCTTAATAAGTCAAAAAACAAAAGCAACATACTACAAACTAAGCAGAACAACCATTCCCATACCACAACATAGAGAATTAAGAAGAGGACAAATCACACTCAGTCCGGTATTAAACAATGTCTTCAAGCTCCCAATACATCCAAGGTATAAAACCTTCTTCTTTAAAGTACACCATGCCTGCCTACCAACCAAGATGTGGATAGTGGCTAAAGGTATACCCTTGAAGGGCATGCAACATGTCAGTTTTGCCAGGAACCGGAAACACTATACCACCTAATGTTATATTGCAAGGAAGCAGAAGTAACTTGGAAAGTAGTTAAAAGATGGCTTCCAGAAATCAAAGTAATCAATGAAGAAATGTTATTCTGGCTAAAAGGAAAACATATAAACAGGGTGCAAACAATTGTTCTAATCCTAACGATGTACGCAATTTGGGCTCACAGGTGCGACCAAGCGTATGGAAGGGAAGACAGTCCCGGAACCATATCGAAATTACATCACTACATCCAGGAGGAGATCACCAATTCGGTCCAGTCCAGAAGAATGACTACAGAAGAATGGACACACTTAACCTCCAACCTTACATCAGATGAACCCTCCAATCAACAACAGAACGACACCTTCATCACTCCTAGTGGAAATGGGGCAAATCGGAAGTAAATTCTGAAGGATACTAACTCTCCACCTCCACCAGAGGAAACAGCACCTGAGTCACTTGGAACAGATCTCCTACCGCAGGGAAAAAAAGTGCTCTCCTACTTCATTGCATGCGAATGTTATTTCGCTGTACAGATGTATATATGATTTATCTTGTAGAATATATAGATTGCTAAATATATAATAAGTGTGATGTATAATTATATATATGGTATGTAAATAGAATTAACTGTATATTTAAAAAAAAAAAATTATACCTTAAATTATACCTAATTATACCTTAATTGATGTAATAGAGAAAATAATATGTATGTAACTAACAGATGAGATACCCTGTTTATAAGTAAAGGAAGTTAAGGCATTTTAAGAGAACAGTAATGTAACAACTACATTATAACATGATGATATAACATAAAATGAAACTTCGATTGAAATGATGGTATAACAAATGTATATATTGTATATAGAATTCATTATGATGTAAATAATTGCAAAAGTTTATAATAAAGTTGTATTTAAAAAAAAAAAAAAAAAAAAATGGATAAGGTATCGGCCTCCTAAACCGGGGATTGAGGGTTTGCGTCCCACCAGGGATAGCGATTTTTTTTTTTTATTTTTACCAACACACGGCACCCGTATGCTATTGCTTTTGTGACACTTTCCTGTGTGGATAACATATGTGTGTGTGCGCGCGTGCATATATAAATCCAACCTGTAAAGCATAACAAACCTATTCATGTGGTGATTTTATTTTATTTCACAAAGCGAAGCTTAGTAACTTTCTGTTTCAGTTACCCATAGGTGTATATCGTATCAGCTCAGTCTTTCTCTGAGATTTTAAGTAATTTCTTTTTCTCAATTAAAAAAAAAAAAACAACCCAGACATATTTGGATATTATTAGTGTTTTGTTTCCAAATGTCTTTCAAGTTTTGATGGAACCATTGCTATTAGTACACGAAATCATTGCCTGCTCATTAACATTCTGGATCTTTTTGCTGAATCCAATTACTATGTAGGAAGGAGGGTATTCTTTTAATTTCCGTAGAAGATGTGATATTAATATACCTTCTGAGATGTAGAAAATTTCAGCTTCAAATCAGTCTTAAGTGGCGTATGCCACTCGGCGCTTTCTGCTACACTAATTACATTCATTTTATGATCTCATTCGTTGTAATGTATGCTCTTCGGTAGTATCAGTAGTAGTTCTACTAACGTCTGAGGTTTTTTTTTTTTTTTTTTTTAAATCTGACTTACGTTGTTTGCTCATATGCCACATCAGTAAATTTAGTTCATAATTATAGTAATAATTACAGCTTCACTACACCCTGCGCAATAATAACTGGTGGATCTTTCCTCTCCCCAAGCAACAATAGAGGGCTGTCCCTCATACATTTTCGCTACACAGTTATTTTCCTCATTCACCGAAGGTCTTTTTTAGAAACTACATCTAATACAAATTATAAATATCTGTAGGTTCTGCGGAACCCCAGGGCTCCGTGGAACACAGTTTAAGAAAGACTGCAATAGCCTATTATTAGTAAAAACAGTTCATGTATAAAAAAAAAAGGAGCAACCACTTGTTCCTTAATAGAGGAAAAACATGTCAATAGATGGAGCCTGCATACCACTGAAATTGAAGTTGGTATAATATTGTAATGATGATGACGTTATATCCGTGATTTGATTGCACTTCCTTGAACATGGTGATGAGCTGTTGTGTAAACTTTGTGGTAGGAATCATGTGTTGTGAAAAGAGAACTTTATAGAACAGTTAAGAATAATTAGGTATTTCTGTTTGTTACTAATAAGAGCATCTGTTTGAGGAAATTAATGTGTGATTATTTGATGATATGACTGTTATATAATGTAGAACATAAGTAACCTTTTCTCAGCGAAGTTTTTGGAGTGCTGGTTCAAGTGAGTTAACTAGGTTGCTTGACTATTTTTTTTTATTATTAACTTTATATGGCATGGTTATAAGACCTAACTTTATTGTGTGCGTATTAAATGTACAGTTACTGCCGCCGATAGCTTTCATTTGACGTTTAGTTAAGATATTAACATTACATTGAGCATGTGCACCAAACCCCCCTCCCCCACACAGCATGATAATGATGTATAATTTGTATTACTTCATAATGGTCACAGTTTCTATCGTTTTCACTTAGTATAATCATTATATATTGCCTTTAGTAGAATCCAGTTTCCAATGAAAATTATATCTTCTTCATCTCATTTTAGAATTAGATCAGGCAAAGTTTTTGATGTATGTGTAGGATTTGTTCATTTCCTGAGAAAGTGAAACTATGCTATTGTGAAATAAGTATTGGATACTCACTGTTTCATGATGAAACACATTCATATCTATATTCTTACTGTCACATGGTCTATACTGCTATGCAAGGTAAACAGGTGTGCTCCAGGGTTGAATGTATAATGTGGAGAACTTATAGTTATCAACAGAGATGTTATTACAGGATACGATATCAGTGCGGTATCAGTGTCATGACATTGGTAAAAGACTACGTCTTCTAGAATCAATCATATAGGCAACATTTTTAGTTACTCCCCTCCCACTGACATTTACCTTCAGCCTCTTGATAACTATTAGCATGTAAAACATCCCTGATGTTTTACATGCTAATAAACAGAGGGGAGCAATTCAGCTATACTTCACTGACCTACTTCAACCACTATCTTACAGATGCATTATTTTGGCTCTGTGTCTTTTCTTCAGGTACTTCTATGGGCCTGTTAAAAATATGAGCAGCAATATGAACATCCCTTTTCATTTCAATTGCAAACACAGAATCTATGTCTCCTCTTTTATTCCATCTACCTCTGTCCTCTGGAATGGCATTCCTTGAGATCAATATTCATTAATAACTACAATCTCCAACTCATCAAAAAAATGTAAATAGGCTTAAATAATAAATAACAGCTAACATTCGTTTTTAATTTAAAAGTTGGAAGAGCAACAAATAAGATGTAACTGGATAATATGAAGATCAAGATGATAGTGATATTTAGATGAATTTTTTAAAAAAATGAGATGAAAAGTGATGTGCATTGGAAAAACAGTGCAGAAAGTGAAAACCAAATAGCTGAGTAATGATATATCAAAAAGTACATATAAAGCAAATTTTAAAAGACAATGGATATACAGATCATGACGTTGTGTATTATGGCCATTTTGATGGATCATCATCAGATAAATTATAGAAAAAACTGGTTATGAGCTTGCCAGATATTAATTAGTTTAGTTGGTTCAAGAGTAAGAGGTGAATATTTAGTTTATTTAATTGCTGAGAGGATGAGATTAGTAGGGTATGTGAATGGTTCTTATTGTCAGAGATTCCAAGCACAAACTAGTTTTCATTTTCTTGGAAATCAATAATAAGGACTTTCTCAGTATCAAGGATGCGTTTTAATTATATGGCATGCAAGATGTTTCAGTGCTGGGATTTTTGTCGACATTGCTCTTGTGCTTTAGTTTGTATTTTTTACTTTTTGATAGGATGCAAATAGTCAGGTATGAGGATATTATATCTCTCCAATTTTCAGTTCATTATCCCCATACCTGACTATTCAAAAGATAATCTTCACAAGTTCAAAAAGTTATTCTCACCTCATTGAAGAATAGTGAGGAAATCAGAATTTAAGTCATAGTTATGGAGAATCTTGAGATTTCTGAGTAGGCACTACAAGGTTTGTCAAATGAGAAGGAAGGAAGAGTAGATTGTCATCAGCATAGTTATGGATAGGATTTGAAGTCTCGAGAGCAGGTCATTTATGTATAGGAAGAAGAGAATGAGTAAAAGTACAGAGCTCTGGGATACATTGCATTGATGGAGAAATTGAGAAATCTATCTGGCAAGTCGCATCGAGTGACCAGAGAAGAAACTGATAACCTAGTTTCAAAAGGCTGAGGCAGACCTGATCAAATGCCTTAGAAATGTTGAGAGTGATTGTGTGAATTTCTCCAAACCTTTCCAAGTAACTGTACTGCCTGTGATTAGTTCTGCTCACAGATTCCAAAATGTTAACAATGCAAAATTCATTTTTATCATCTTCAATTTTAACGTGATTCTGTCATTGATTTTATTTCTTAACTCCTCACTCATTTTTCTCAGAACTCTCGTATCTATGGTTTCTATCATTTGATGAAATGTTTTTTTTTTTTTTTTTCCACTTTTCAAATCTGTAAGTTCTAGTTAGTGTAAACACTATGTGTATACTGCTAGTTTAGTGTTCTGGCTAATTTCTGTGTTATTCCATATAAATTGATTCAGCTGGCTCCCCACTGCTATTCTCATTAAAAGTTTGCCTAAAGAACTGGAATATTTTATTAATAATGCAGTTCATGTTTTCATTGTTGATGCCTGTTTTCATAATATGGTCTTTTTATTGCCAATTTCTGTGTCTGATTTGTTATAGCATTTATTCAATTTATTTGTCTTAAAGACAAATAAATTGAATATCTTGGTATTTGTTTAGGAGTATAATATTATTTACATAATTTCTTGTTATTATTACATAACACCTCCAGGGAGTCCAAAGACTCATCAAGGGAGGGTACCTACTCTACAACTCTGTTTCCACCAACTGCAACTACCTTCATCATCTACATCAACGCCATCTACTGCCAACCACCACTGGTATTTTCACAGACTAACATCCATGCCCACGGCAGGATTTGAACCCACAGCCTTTTGAGTGGAGAGCGGATATGCTAACCATTCGGCCAACCAGTGGCATTTAATACCACTTTCCTTCATAATACGATCCATATAGATTATGTATTCTGATTTTACATCGCACCATATTCCTGTACCTCCTTCAATTCTTGCTGCTGACTGATACCTAGTTTAGGCCATATATATATTGCTCTATATAATGTTTTTGAGAAGTTTTTTTTCTGGAACCTTATCCATTTCCAGATCTACAGAACATAAATAAATGGGGTGCTTAAGGGTCAAAGCTGTATAACTGAGAGGAGACCTCCACATAGCCTTTAAAGGAATGCGGAGAACCGACCAGGGCTTCTGACCTAATGTCCAATCCTCACCTTCTCGTGGTGCACCCTGTTGGGTATCTACTTTGATACTGAACGAACGAGGATGGGCTGGCAATTTGGGATTTAGCCGACCAAATTGTATTCTTATTGGTTAAACCAAAATAAAAAATGATGGTACAACATGACAAAATTTCATGCTGGCTGGGGCGTCGCCCGGTTAAACAAGGCCCCCGTTGTTTTCGCCAGGGAACCAGGGCGAACAGCGAAAAGTCAGCTACTGGAACAAATCTGAAAACAAACCCCAACTCAACATCACCAGAGTTAAAGATCGGTACTATCAACGTAAGAAGCCTGAATGGCAAAGAAATGGAGCTAGTTAGATAAGTACCAGATCGACATAATAGGGGTGACTGAAACAAAAAAGACCAAAACTGGTGAGATCTTTCTGAGCAATAAATACAAAATGTTATATTCAGGCAATGACAATCAAGGAAAAGAAGGAGTAGCCATAGTATTCAACACAAAATATGAGGCTAATCTTCTTGAATGGCAGTCAGTCTCAAGTAGAGTAATGTGGGCAAATATGAGAATGGGGAACTGGACAATGAGACTTATATGTGCCTATGGTCCCACAGAAGGTTCTACTAAGGTAGAAGTGGAGGAATTTTTTGAGGCTTTAGAAAAAGCAACTGACACAATGAAAAAGGAAAAGTTTGTCCTTGTTGGGGATCTAAATAGCAGAGTAGGAAATGATTTGTGAGACATATAAAAATATTTTGGGAAAATTTGGAGAAAAGAGCAAAGCTAATAATAATGGCAAATATCTGTTGGATTTCTGCTCAGGACATGGACTGGTTATTACTAACACCATGCTGCAACATAAAAATGTGCACAAATTCACATGGAGAGAAGAGGCTAGGAATAAGAAAAGTCTCATTGACTATGTTATTGTTGATAGTGATGTTTTCTCCCTGGTGCAGGACACCAGAGTGTACAGAGGATTTGAAATTGGAAGCGATCACTATTTAGTCTTTAGCAGGATAAAATTGAATTTCATATTGAAAAGAATAACATGTAAGAAAGTTTTAAAGCGAATAAAAGTTGAGCAGCTCTCAGATGTGAACTGTAGACTAAAATACAGAAAGATTATTGAAAAGAAAATGAAAGAGTTTGAGAACAGGAATCAAACCTTGGAGATTCAGTGGCAAACTCTGAAGGAAACATTGATTGATTCTGCCAGAGAGGCATGTGGTGAGGTTGTGTGCAAGGGTAAAAAAATCAGAACTCCCTGGTGGACACAGGAAGTTAAAGAGGCAGTGATGGAAAAGAAGAAAGCATATCAAAAGTTCCTGGCAAATAAGTCAGCTTTTACTCTTACAGAATACAGAGACAAATGTAAGAAAGCTAAACAGTGTGTAAAACTAGCTAAACAAAACTCATGGGAGGACTTTGGCAAGAATATAGAAAATAAATATCAAGAAGGTGGCAAAATATTCTGGAGGTTGTTGAAGAAGCTTAGGAATGGAGGAAAGAGTGCTGTAAAAGGAGTTAGAGATGATAAAGGTGAAATGAAAACAGGAGAAAAAGATATCCTGAAATATGGAGTAATTACTTTGAGAATTTGCTAAATGAAACAAGCAGTGATGACAGCACAGTGGTAAAAAACACTGACCAGGCATGCAGGCAGGAATACATATCCATACTTGAAGTAGAAAAAGCCATCAAAGGCTGGAAATGTGGAAAGGCAGCAGGAGTAGATGATATTCGACCAGAAATGCTGAAGTATCGTGGTATAAAAGTCTTACAGTGGCTGCACTGCATAGTTCAAAAAGCCTGGACTGAGGGATGAATTCCCGATGATTGGAGTAGAGCTCTCATAGTACCCATATATAAAAAGGGAAATAAAACTGAATGTGAGAATTACAGAGGTATTTCCCTACTAAGTGTTCCTGGCAAGATCTATGCAAGTATACTTGAGAAACGGTTGAGAAGAATTGTGGAAGATAAGCTTGGTGAAGAACAAGCTGGATTCAGGCCAAATAGAGGCTGTCAGGATCAGATCTTCACTTTAAGACAAATAGTTGAGAAAGCATGGGAATATAACAAAGATCTGTATTTAAGTTTTGTCGATTTGGAAAAGGCATATGACAAGGTGCCAAGAGAGAAGCTATTCAATACGCTGCAGTTATATGGTGTCAATGGGGCATTATATCAAGCAATACTTAGTCTTTATTTGAGTTGTAAGTCAGCAGTTAGAATTGAAGGAAGTACAGGAAGATGGTTTAATGTTAAATCTGGTGTGAGACAAGGATGTACATTATCCCCTCTGTTATTCATTATCTATATGGATCACATTATGAAGGAAAGTGGTATTAAACCTGATATCAAAATTGGAGATGTTAATGTCAGCTCTTTGCTTTATGCGGATGATGTTATACTTCTAAATAAATCCGCTACAAGTCTGCAAGATTTTCTCTGACTAAATTGAATAGCTGTTGTAATAGATATGGTATGAAAGTCAGCAATAAAAAGACAAAGACAATGAAAATAGGCAGAATTATTGAAAATGTCAACTGTGTTGTGAATGGAGAACCTGTGGAGCAAGTAAAACATTTCAGTTACTTAGGCACGATTTTTACTGAAGATGGTAAATTAAATATAGAAATAGACAACAGAATCAGCAAAGCTGGTATGGTGGGAAGTCAATTGAATAAATTCATATGGTATAAGAGAGAAATTAGTCGGAACACAAAATTAGCTGTATACAAGACGGTGTTCAAACCAGTTTTAACTTATGGATCTGAGAGCTGGGTCAGAAGTAAAACACTTGACCAAAGACTAGAGACCGCAGATATGAGAGTCCTGAGAAAGATTAGAGGCATGAACAGATGGCATCAATGGCAATATCATATTAAAAACGAGGATATTAGGAAAGAACTTGACATTGTCAGCATCCAGGAATGCGTTAGCAGAGCTAATCTCAGGTGGTATGGTCACTTAAATAGAATGGGAGAGGAAAGATTAGCAAAACAAGTGTTCTCTGCCAGGTTGGCAGCAGAACGACCCAGAGGAAGACCAAGATATAGGTGGATTGATACGGTACAAAGTGCCTTAGACTATAGAAATATAAGATCTGATAATGTTGGAGTCTTGACAAGTAACAGACTGATTTGGAGGAAAATTGTAGATAGGAAGTTAGTAATGATGTAAATTTTTCATGTAGTACTGTCATATCCTGTACACCCCCTGATGGTACATGGCAGGAATTTGATGATGATGATGACAGAACATAAATACAGATTTATTACATTCATATGTCTTGGCTGTTTGTCTTAAAGCGAAAATCTGGTCTTGACAACCATGGTTGATCTAAACCCAGCTTGCTCTTTCCCAAGTTTCACTTCCACAGTTTTTCTTAGCATGAAGTATGCTGGGACACAGAAAGGTAAACATCTTAAAATAAAAACGTGATCATCATAATCTCTATTTGGTCTGAACCCACTTCTTTCTTTCCTTCTTTCACCTCAAGGATTAGATACATACTCTGATTGCGTTGCTCTTGAACATTTTATTTTTAAGATATGTATATTTTTATCACTGCTCTGAAACATCTGTCACCTTCGGTTAACAGTCTTTCACTGTAATTACCTCAATCGTCCAGATTATCTTCAGTTTCCTTTTGCATGCTGTTTTCTCCATTTCTTAAGTTTTTTTCCAAATAACTTCTAGAACATTTTGTCACCTTCATGATATTTATCTGTTATATTTTTATCAGTCTTTCCATAACTTTTCTTTCTGCATTCTCTTTGCTTTCTTACATCTATTTGACTCTACTTATTTAAAAAACAACAACAAAAAAACAAACAAACACTTTTTAAAGTTCTACTAGAGCATCTCTCTCTCTCTCTCTCTCTCTTTCATTCTTACTTGCACTTCATTGACTTGTCTTTAAAGAGTAATAGTACAGAATTAAACAAGTAATAATCATGTAAAAAAATTCATATTCATCGAGTCAGTAGCTAGGGATACTTTAATGATATTAAATTACTATAGGCTAAAAGCTAGCAAATGCCTTATCTTTGAGCATGTAATACATTATATCTTTTTATGATAGCTCCTCATGAAAGGTAGGAAACCTGTATTACATTAATACTATGTATGCTCCTAATGTTGTTGTTATTATTAAGAGAGACCTCCAGGGAGTTAGGAACTCATTGAGAGAGGCCACATACTACATGCAACATCTATCATACTTGTTCTTGAATTCATTCACACTATTTGCACACACAAACACAGTATCCAATGCCAATCCATTCCAATCGCACACTCAATGAGAGAAAAATCTAGATCTCATCCCTTCTTAGCGGCATGAATTCTTAGCTTCCAAGGATGCCTTTTTCCTTTCCCTCACCTTCCAGAAAATAAAAAATTTCATCAACTGAAATACTGTATGACCCTTTCAGAAGTTTGTAAGTCTCAATCATATCACCCCTCTCTCTCCCGTTTGCTAGTGTCTGCAGTCTACAAATTCTCAATCTGTCTTCATAATCAGTATTCCATAATTCTGATATCATTTTTAACACTCTCCTATCTGCTCTCCCCCATTGTATCAGAATCACAATGGAAACCAGGAGACCAGATCTGCTCATAACAGTCCAACTGAGTTCTTATCAAGGCCTTGTAAAGAGGCTAAAAATATCTGTCAGTTAGCCATCCTTTTATTCATGCTAATATTTTATCCAAACCCATCTCCAATTTATACAACAATTTTCCATGCTGTATTCTGTCAGAAGCCTTAGCAAAATTCAAAAGTACCACAGTGTATCCATGGTCAATGGTAATATTATTATTTGAACTAGACAAGGGGGGATGGCAATATTATTATAGAATATGAGCAAGTTACTAAAACATGACCTTCCATTAGTAAACCCATGCTGTTCATTGCAAAGTAGAGATTCTCTGTCCATCTATTTCTGAATGTGAGCCCTAACCAACTTTTCCCAAATCTTCACCACCACCACCATTCCATACTGATTGGTCGATATTGGTCTTTGCACTACTCTTGTGCAATGAAGGTCATTTACAAATATTTACGAATTAAATAGTCATTACTGTGGTTAGTATGTGTGTTTTTTTAGTAAAAAATAAGGTTATTTATCTAACGTTCCTATAAGCAGGTATGATACTAGGTGATGAAAATCATCCAGTGCTTAAAGCATATTAATGCATGATAAATAATCACCTTGATTTCACCTTATGGAAGGTGGGGAAAGGACAAGAGGGCATCCTTGGAAGCAGAGAATGAATGCTGCTAAGATGGGGGTGAGGGCTAGATTTTTTCTCTCATAGAGTGGTGTGTGATTGGGATGGATTGGCATTGGATGTTGTGAGTGCAAGCAGTGTGAATGACTTCAAGAATAAGTATGATAGCTGGTGCGTGTAGTATGTGGCCTCCCTCAGTGAGTCCCTGAAGGTCTCTTAATAATGAAAATAATTTCTCCAAAGAATTTTTGTTCAGGTATACAGCTGATAAAAAAAAAAAAAAAAAAGCCTTTTTCTACTGTTGCAGTGGATCGATATATGAAGGACTCTCAAAAACTGAGGTTACTTAAATTGTATAAACAATCATTATATATGGGATCATTAAATAAATTTTATTAGTATAAATTTAAATAAGTTTTACTAGTGTTTCAAGACTATTTACATTACTCTCATCACTATCTCTTAAAGCATTCATGCATTTGTTCCTTCATGGCACAAGTGTAAAGATTCTCTTATGATAAACTTCAGATGCTTAATTGTACAACCATTCATGAATGTCAGCTTTCACTTCTTCATTATAATGGAATTGTTGTGTCTTCAAGTGCTGAGTACAAGTATATCGAAAAGACTTGGGTTTGAATTCCATCCAGGATTTGGGGAGTCATTATGACAACATTACATTTGATGGTGAATTAGCCTGTCTCATACAAATGTGGCATGTTTTTCACCTGCACAAAACCCAGCCAGAGAGCACATGCAATTAACAGATGCTATTTTATTCTTCTGATTATTATTATTATTATTAGAGACCTCCACTGAGTCAAGGATTTATCAAGAGCAGCCATACATCATCCACACGAGCTGTCGCACCTTCTCTTAAACTCATTCACATTAGATGCATTCACCATTACAACATGCTAACTGTTCCACTTCCTCACTGCTCTGTGAGAGAAAAATCTAACTTGCCCCTTTTAACCACACGCATGCACAAACTTAACTTCCTTGGATGCTCCCTTGTAATTTCCTTACCTATAACAAAAAATTTCATCAACTGATATCCTGTAATACTCTTATAGAGGTTTCTGGACCTCTTTTGTATCACTCTCTTTTTTCTGTTTACCAGTCTCCAGTTCCACATATTCTCAATATATTCTTTTAATCTGCATTCCATGATTTTGATATCATCTTTGTAACTCTTCTTTGCAGCCTTTCTGCAACTTGTCATTTTTCACTTTGGAACCCAGGAGACCAAATCTATGCATAGTAATTAAGATGCAGTCACATCAAGGCCTTATATAAGCACAATTACTTTTATATCCTTACATGTCAGTGTTAATTTCGATATCACAATTATCCTTTTAGTTGTATTTGCAGTTTTTTTGTGTGACTTTAGTCTCATCAGTTTCTTTAAACATAATCTCACCAATATAATATGCTGTTGGATATCTCATCATGCCAATGTGGATAACTTAATAGCTCTCATTTCAATGTTAGTTAGTAATTATTTGCCACACACACACTTCCAGTCTTCTCAAATCATTTTGTAAGTGCTGTATAACAGTACAGTAGCATCCCTGATTGCCCTGCCTATCTTTGCATAATCAGCAAATAATTGAACATCTCCTATCAAGTCCTTCCCAATATTATTAATGTGTAGATTGAACAACAATGGTCCTAAGGACCGATTGTGGGTATGCCGCTAGTCATCTCAAATTTGGCAGACTCATACTCTTCCAATATACCACTTTCTGTTACTTGCCCATCAGCCACCATTTATGCAGTCCCATATTCTTGAATTTATGCAACAGCCTTTCATGTGATATCCTGTCAAATGCCTTCACAAAGTCCAGGAATATCATAGTGTATTCATTCTTTATCCAACTCGGCTGTAACATTATTGTAAAAATATGAACAAATTGCTCAGACATGACCATCCTTTAGTAAACCCATACTGTTCATTGCAAAGTATTTCAACCCATTTTTATATGCAAGTTCTTACCAACTTCTCTAAAATCTTCACAACCACTTCAGAGATTCTGATAAGCCAATAGACAAATCAGTCTTTGTACAACTCTCTTGCATTGGGATTATCATGCATTCTTCTTTCCATTGCTGTCAGATCTTTCCTGAGCCGAGACTCAGATTTTGCAAACATATCAAGGCATGTATACTAAATGGCTGAACTTAGCCAGTTGAGACATTTAGCATATGTGCTGATATCCTTCCCATTCAGTAGCTGAATCCATGGGAATAGTATTCTCCGAGTTTGACATAATTTCCAGTTCTGTAGTTCAGAAAGTAACCTATCCTAATTGGAACATCCACATACTTAGCTGCTTACCGGATCAGTATTGCATTATCACTGTCACCATCTGGTGGAAAAATAGTCGTATCTTTAACTGAAATCCCTATTCTGATGCTATGATCAAATCTAACACCCTTCGGTCTTGAGTTGCTTTTTTCACATTCTGCTTGACAGAGTTATCTTGCAATAGCTCGATATATGAGGGTAGCAGGGTTTTTTCTCCCGGAAACTCGGGTTTTTCATACAGACAAATCGGCCCTTCAGAACACACACAATTTATAGACAAAAAATACTAGTTGTGGTGGTGGTGGAGGTGGGTTGTAGATGGCATTGATGGAGATGATTTGTAGTAGAGGTTCGGTGTAGTGGTTGAGACAGTTGTAGGTGTCCTCCCATGATGAGGCTTCGGACTCCTTGGAGGTATGAGGAATAATAATAACAATATATCCTCCTTCATTCTTGCCATGAGTTTTCTTTTGTACACAATGTTCAGATAAGTTCAGCTATCTATAACAATTATTCGTTTATTACCTATCAGGGTGATTTAGTGATGCATTTCTTCTCCCCTGGTAACTGAATTGATATAATAATATAATTGCCTTGTGGCTTAGTTTCCCTAGCATTAAATCTAATAAACAACAGCTCAAGTGTTTGTTTAGTGGCTTAAACAAACTATATTAGTGCATTGGGGAGATGTAAGACCATAGGGAGAATTAGTTATTTGGAGCTGCATTGCATAATTCAATTTGACATGCACTGTGTGATGCAGCATTGATGCAATTTTGGTTGCTTTCTCTAAATAGCACTTTGCATTGTTCATGTATTCCAGTATGCATTACTAATTATTTTTGTTTTATGTGAATTTGACATGAATAATGTCTTCTGCATTCAAAAACTGATATCATAACTTTTCTAGCCAGTTGGTTTACTTTCACTGTCTTGATTCACTTACTTGTGGATCTTCTCCTTATCCCTAGGGAATGCAGGCAACCAGATTTGTGTGTAGTAGTAGTAATCCAAATTAGCCATATCAAAATCTTATAAAAAGAGATAATAACATCCTTATCTCTCTGCATGTTATGTTTTTCAGCATCTGGGTAATCTGATGAACTTTCATAAAATTAACATGATAACACAAGGAAAGAAGTGAATAATATTTATTCAGAGGCAGTATATTTCGACCTGAAAATTACAGGTCATCATCAGTGGCAACAGGCAGTTGAATACAAAGTAGAACTCAAACAGTGGGTTAATTTAAAACAGTGAGAGATGCATGATATCATACATAAAACAATGCAAAGGAATAACTGATGAAACATTGCATTATTAATTATTATTTGATTGTATTTTAATTAATTAAAAAATGATGATGTGCGATTAGAATAAGACTCGTATATCTTCAATACTGAGAGTCAGTCATTCTGATTTAAATTTAGGCAATGTAGTAAGGCTGTGCTGCTTTCTTTAAATAATCATTTGAACTTATGGTGACAACAATAGCATAAATGCGTTTCAGTTTATAGGATATTGTGGTTGTATCTATTCCATGTTGTGCAAGACCAGATTTCTCAGATTTTCCTGTCAATGATGTATGAACTGGTATTCTTGCATTCTTTTCTCCACCAAACCTCCAATTTGTCCAAAATAAGAAAGGTGACAGTCACGTAGTTGGTAGATGCCAGAAAGAGTGAGAAAGGAGCATTTATCTTTATAAAATGGGAATCAAGCTGATATTTTGCTGAATTGAATAAATGTAGCCACTAGATTATACTTATTGAGAATTCTGCAGATTGGTTTTCTGAGATGCCAGAAATGTATGGGATAGGGACTCTATGTAGTTTCCTTGTTATCTGAGCTAAGATTATTATTATTATTATTACGAGAGGCCTCCAGGGAGTCAGGGGCCCATCGAGGTCCCTGATTATCCTCACCACCTGACATGCCTGATCTTGAATTCATTCACACTACAAGCACACACACACACACCACATCCAATGGCAATCCATTCCAATCATGCACTGCCCTATGAGAGAAAAATCTAGCCCTAACCCCCTTCTTGACAGCATTAATTCTCAACTTTCAAGGATGCCCTCACATCTTTTCCCCATCCTCAATAAAATGAAAAATTACATTTACTGAAATCCTATATGATCCCTTCAGAATTTTGTAAATCTAAACCATTATCATCCCTCCTTCTCTTGTTTTCTAGTGTCTGCAGTCAACAATTTCTTAATCTGTCTTCATAATCAGTATTCCTCAATCATGATATCATTTTAATATTCTCTTTTGCACTCTCTCCAATATATCAAAATCACAACAAAAACAGGGAGAACAAACTTGCACACAATAATCCAAGTGAGGTCTTATTAAGGCCTTGTAAAGAGGCAAAATAACATCCTTATTTTTGCAGGCGAACGTTTTTCAGCAATGCAATTATCTTTTGAATTGTACTTGCAATCTTTGCTACATGGTCCCTGAACTTCAACTTGATATCTACTAACACTCCTAACCTCATCAGTTTCTTCAAGCATAATACGACATTGGATATCTAATAACACCATAGTGCATGACTTTACATTTACTAACATTGAACTGATAGCCATTTTTGCATACCCGCAGTTCCAGCCTATTCAAATCATTCTGCAAGTACTGCATATCAGCAGCACTCCTGATTACCTTATATATCTTTGCATCATCAGCAAATAGTTGTATGTCTTTTGTCATATCCTTCCCAGTGTACAGATTGAATAACAATGAACCCAGGACTGATCCTTGTGGTACACCACTGGTTACCTTAAATCTTGCAAACTCACATCTCTCATATATCACTTTTTCATATCTGTCAGTCAGCCATCATCTTATCTGTACCAATATTTTATAATCCAATCTTTCCACCTTACCTAAATCCAAAAGTAACATGGTGTATTCCCCTTGTCTAACTCAATGGTAGCATTATTATAGAATGTTAGCAAGTTGCTCAAACATGAACTTCCTTTAATAAACCCATGCTGTTCATTGTAAAGTATAGTTTCTCTTTTAACCCATTTCTGTATGCAAGCACTAACCAACTTTTTCAAAATCTTCACCATGTTTCCAGAGATACACAAGCCTGGTTGGTTGAGTGGTTAGTGTATCCGCTCTCCAGCGAAGAGGCTGCAGGTTCAAATTCCACCAAGGACATGGATGTTTGTGATTGTCCTACTAACCAATTATCATATGTACTGCTGTGTACTGGTGTAGTATGACCTTTGATGTCTATGCACCATAACAAATCAAATAAAAAATAAATTAAAAAAATCCAGAGATATCGATAGGTCAGTGGTTGAATGCATTTGTCTTTGCACTACCCTTGTGCAATGGGATTGCCATACATTCTTTCCACCCTTGTGGAATCTTCCCGGTTCTGAGACTCAAATTATATACCCTGGTCAAAGGAATAGCCACTTCAGCTGAACACTTTTAGCATCCTTGCTGATATCCCATCAATCCATATTGCAGAATTTTTATACAGTTGTGCAACAGCTCTAGTACCTCCTCCTCATACGAATTTCTTCATACAGCAAAGAGGTAACGGTGAGCTCAATGTTGCATACATCGGGTTGATAGCTTTTAGCAAAATGGCCACTCATTAGTTGAATAATGTTTTCTGCATCAGTTTGATGCAGAAAACCTCTATACCATCTGCATTCAGTAGAATTATTCTTTCATATTCATTCTTTCTTTTACTTACAGCATCACAATAGAATTCTTGTGGGTTGTCTTTAGCATGCAGAGCCAGTTTCTTTTCATACTCAGACATTGCTTTCCATACAACAGTTGTGACTCTTCTTGCCTGCTCCTTATAATTTTCATAACTTATACCATTAAGCAAACTATTCTTCCACATTATCTTTTTCTTATGAATCTCTTGTTTAATAAGATTATACATCAGTCTCACTCCTAACCTATTTATTTTTCAAACTCTAGGGACATATTCTGATATTGCTTCATTCAAGTATTTTTGAAACACTTCCCATTCACTGTTGATATCCTTCGATCCAACAACTGATACCATGGTGCAGAACCTAGTGTAGTTCCTGCTTTGTAGTTCAGCATGTAACCTTTTCTGAATATAACATCCATAAACATAGCCACTTCCCCAGTGAGTACTACATGATCATGTCACCAACCAGAGGCAGAAAGTTACATCTTTAACTACAATTCCCTCTGACACTATAATTGGATCTAGCACTCTCTGACTTCAAGTTCCTTCTGTCACATGCTACTTGAGAAAGTTGTCTCTTGCAACAGCTCAATAAATTCAGTTTCATTCTTCTCATGAGATTTCACAGCTTCCAAATCAGTGTACGGATAATTCAAGTCCCCCATTATGATTACACATTTCTCACCCATCATCTTTATTTGGTAATGCATTTCTTCATCACTAGCAACCTTTCCACCAGGTCTGTAACAACAACCTGTGTATTTGATCTTGTTAGACTACTTCACACCAGATGTCTTCAAACTCACTGCTACATGAGAAACTGTTATTAGTATTGCAGTCATAGGTCTCAACTCTAGGAATTCAATTATAGGAATCAAACATACGTTGTGTGGTCCACTCTGAGAAGCCATTGAGATCTATATATTATTTGATATTTAAAAGTTCTTGATGTAGTTGTTGTGATATAGAGCATATAATGTGAGCACAACATAATAAAGTTTTAATAATTCTATTCTTCTACGAGTGTTGGTTAGCAGATTGTGATTAAACATAGCCTGCAGTAAAGGTATGTTTTTGATAAACAGAAGTAATTATTCACCTGACGATGAGTGATAGAGTAGGATGTCTAGGATGATAATTTGGTTTCTTTTTATATTCCTATAGTGAAATTAATTTATTGATGTAGAATGTTTATTTTGCTAGAAAGGCAAGTAATGTATCTTTATTGCAGGGCCAGATTGCTCATTGTCAAGTTTTCTAATTACTTCCGTTAGTTGAAAACCTACCTTTACTTCGTGATGAAATTCTCATGCTGCTGTCTTTGGTTAGCTCACTTGGCATGTGTACATTCATTGTTTCTGAATTCTTTGTTGTTTTTTAATTTGTTTTTAATTTATCAAATATTTATAAATTTTAATACAGACTCTCATTTTGAGGAGAAGTGTATATTGTATTGATACTTTTAATTTATTCTAACTCTGTGTCAGAATTATATCAAACAGTACTTCTTTAGTGGTTCATTATTGGTTGTTTATATGGACAGGGGGTTGAACTGCCCCATAATCATTTCAAGAATGGTAAAAGTAATTTTAAAAGTGGATTATAAATTTCTTTTATAAAACAGCTGTATTGTTAGTGCCTTTCATTTATATATATTTGTTACTCCCCCATTGTCAGCCTGGTTAGCGTAGTCTCTCTCCAGCCAAAAGGCTGTGGATTCGAATCCTGCTGTGGGTATGGATGTTTGTGATTGTCTGTGGAAATATCAGTGGTGGGCAGTAGATGGCGTTGGTGTAGTTAGTGGATTGAGTGGTGGAAACAGAGATGTAGAGTAGGTGTCCTGTAGAGTAGATGTAGAGTAGGTGACACAGAAGACATCCAAAGCTTGTTTAGCACATATGATGTAAGCATACTATTTTACAAAAATTACTAATCCTCCACATATTTTTTTTAATATAATTTCCATCTATGAAAGATCATGAGGATTATCACCCACTAATACCATTTGTGGTCAATGGTTGAGAAGAGAAGGAACTTATCAGTGTTTGTTTTAAATAGCCAGAAAATGTTTTTTCCACTTACCTATCAGATTATTTTTCTCACATGTTAATTTTTTTTTAAGGAGAGGTGTGATGATTCATAAAAGATAATTTTTTACTCAGTGGTGTGTCATAAGCAGCTATTCTTATGCCCTGTGTAATTTTCTTAATAAAGTGAACAGTGGCCTTCACACTTTTGCAATGTCATTTTTACTGATCTCTTAACCAATATAATAACATTTTTTTCCTTCCCTTCTTACTGGATTCATTACCAGTTGGCTTGCTTTCGCAATTAAAAAAAATTAATTAAAAACTTTAAAAAAATTTTAAA
Source organism: Typopeltis vanoorti (assembly GCF_054136105.1). Taxonomy (NCBI): domain Eukaryota; kingdom Metazoa; phylum Arthropoda; class Arachnida; order Uropygi; family Thelyphonidae; genus Typopeltis; species Typopeltis vanoorti. The sequence continues at coordinate 27,486,176 of NC_143572.1, forward strand.
AGCCATTTAACAATTATCAGTACATTGCAAAAAAAAAAAAAAAAAAATTAAACATGCACTATGAAGTGCCATATTTCTGTTTATCATGCAACTTCAATCAGATCGCTTTCTCTAATCAGAAATTATGAATAGTTCCATCAGTCTCCTGCAGTTTGCAAGGAGGATATCAAAAAAAAAAAAAAAAAAAAAAATTGGAAAGAAGGAGATTGACTTCCTTTACAAATAATTGAATAGAGAGGTGGCACAACCTTGAGTGGTGTGGTTCTGATGTATTATTATTCTTTATAATCCAAATAGGAAGGAGTTTGTTATTTATTTATTTTTCACTCTGGTTGTTTTGTCATGTGAATTAATGTGAATTAACATTCCCGTTTTCACAGTTTGATGGATGTGACATTATTCCTTCAGTTTCGAAGACCTGGATTCAAATCCAATCTAGGATGCAAGGAACCTTTATAAGGACTTTATATCTGAAGCTGAGTTAGCTGGTCCCACACGGATGTAATAGTTTTTCATCTTGCTAAATAGGACACATTGGCCAGAAAATACACTACTTGTGAAAAGTAGCAGGACATCCCCATAGCTGAACGCGAGGCAACGTATAGCTATGTGGGCAGACATCTCCATAGCTGTCCGTTGCCTCGCCGTATGACGCAGATACATACGTCCATAACTGTATACGTGTTTAAGCATAGGCAGGTCGTCATTACCAGTGTAGACATTCTTGGCCATCGGCATTGAGTGGACAGAAATAGTTGAGTCAGTTCAAACGTGGTACGATAGTCGGAACCTATAAGTTTGGTTATTCGATCCGAGAGATTTCTACGACAGTGCACATGCCCGGTCTTCTGTCATGGTGATGGAACCACCAAACCCCTACCCCCGAACTAGTAGGCCCAAGAAACTGACAAATCGGGACCTGCGAACTCTCAAGCATGTTGTTACAGTAAATCGTCAGTCAGCCTTAGCAACCACCGGAAACAACTTCCTCGTGAGCTCTGGAACGTATGCCAGTGACAGAACTATTCACCAAAGGTGTTTGCTCATTGGATTTCATGGTCGTACTGCGGCTCACAAGCCCTTGATTACACCTGTCAATGCACGGCGTCATCTGGAATGGCGCAGACAACACAATGGAAGAGGGTCCCGTAGACCGATGAATCGCGTTACACGATCTGGCAATCCGATGGATGTGTCTGGACCTGGTGGATGCCTGATGAACGATAATTACAAGAATGTCTTGCATCGACCGTGAAATTTGGAAGATGGGTGGCATAATGGTCTGGGGCTGTTTTTCCTGGTTTGGACTGGGCCAGTGGATTTATGTGTGCAGATCTTTAAGCACTGATGCCTACCATGACATTTTGGACAGTTCTATTCTTCTCACACTGTTGCAACAATTTTGAATAGGCCATTTCTTGTATCAGCACGATAAATCACCTGTTCACCAACAAGGAACTTAACTCCACTTTTGATTTAAGTCATGGAGGTGGAAGAACTAGACTTGCCGGCTCAAAGCCCTGACCTCAACCCTATTGAACAGCTTTCGGATGAGCTGGAGCGAAGGTTGTGCGCCACACCTACTTATTCAACTAACACTCGTCAGCTGTTCGTCATACAATAGGAGGAATGGAAACGAATTCCTGCAGCAGTTTACCAGAACTTAGTGGAGAGCTACCCCGAAGGATCATGGCTGTTATAGCAGTGAAAGGAGGCCCGACCTCATATTGACAGCAACACTGTAGCGACGGGAAATATAGTTGCTGACCGGACACTCTTGGCAACATAGCGTACGTGTGATTAACATATAACATTACTGGTTTAATTACTTTAGTTGTTTCATCCATAATTCCCGTCAACACGTTCCAATTAATAGCCTTGTCTTAATTATTATCCCATTTGCTTGTTTCTTAGTGTTTTTTTGAAATTTTGTTTTGTGATTCTAGATTATTTGTTTAAGTAAAAATAGATAGCCAGTTTGCTGATTATTTAGATTCTAAATTGTCACCCAACTGGCGCTCAGGAAGCCTGGAGACGAAACATACTTTTTAATGCCACTTCCCCTCCAATAAGCAAGTTGATACTCTATCGCTGTGCAAAGTGAGAAAATAATAAATTAAATTATATTCTCATTTAATAAGTAATACTGCAGTATATCTAAATGCATATCACCTAATATAGAACATTGTTATTATTTGGAATTACAGCTGAAGCAGCTAAGGCTCTGAAACCAGTGTATTACGTCTATTAATTGCACATTTCCTAACCAGTTCTGTTCCCCCCCCCCCGTCCAGCAATATATAAAAATTAGACTCAGCAGTAAATTTCAAATATTACAAATGATATCACTTTAAAAGTTTAATATTTTCAGATGGTAAGAAAATAAATGAAATTGAAAGATGATTTTAAAACAGTGTAGAAAAGGACTATATATAATATTTTTTAATGGTAACCTATTTATGAAGGGTTATAATCATAATTATACATTAATGTCATGGAGGGCCAGTCAGATAGGCTCAAAAATCCTACTCTAGATACCAAATATGGAACTTTTTCCAGCCATTTCCTCCAATAAACAAGATGGTGATTTACACACTAGAAGATGAAAGTCATCTACCAACTAAAGACATTCACACATATTCATGTTACAGTGGAGTCAGATCCACAGCATTTTGGTTGGAAAGCCGAGATGACGTCCTCTTGACCAACTCCACCCAACTTGCAAGATAACTGGGCTTTTTATGGTATTGGTCAGTCAAGCAGCAGTGGGTTGCAGTGAACTGTGTATAAAGTCACCTAGTTTCTCGCATTGTTGTGTACATTTTAAAATTAATATTTTCAATTTTCTTTATTATGGGTCTACCCTCTTTCAAATATATAGTTTATATACTACTGTGTTGCTATTATTTCATCGTGAATCATCTTTCATATGCATACTCAGCATTTCAGTACATTAGCCGGCCTGGTTGACCGAGTGATCTGCGTATCCGCTCTCCTGCCAAAAGGCTGCGGGTTCGAATCCCGCCGTGGGCATGGATGCTTGTGATTGTGAAAATACTAGTGGTGGTGGTCGGCAGTAGATGGTGTTGGTATAGATGATGAAGGTAGTTGCGGTTTGTTGTTGGTGGTGAATTGAGTGGTGGAGACAGAGTTGTAGAGTAGGTACCCTCCCTGGAGGTGTCATGTAATAATAATAATAATAATGAATGTAAAACGTTCATTGCATTCAAATTTGGGATGTTGACCGTGCCGCTTACTAGCCTTTGTTGTGGTTCAGTTGATTTGTGATTTGTTTATACATTTTTTCCCTCGTTATCTTTCTTGCGGGTAATATAATAAGCATCTAACACTTACAGAGAACTTCTCAGCAATTAATTCCGAGAGCAGTCAAAAATTGTAAAAAGCCTTATGCCTGGTTCAGAAAGTTTGATATCGTTATACAGGGTGTCCCAAAATTCACGCAAGAAGTAATTTTGATAGAAAACACAGGTTTTTAATTAAAAATTGTAATTTCTTATTGATTCATAAAGTATACAGTATAGGGTTATGCATGGAATAGCATATCGGTAAATGGTCTCCACGGCTTTGCTGGCAAATACGCACTCTTTTGTCGAAATTTTCCATGACCGTTTTGCATAAATGTGGCTGAATTTCGTTGATACAGCGCTCAATTTCCTCCTTCAAGGCGTGGGTGGTCGTGGGCTTGTTGGCATAAACCTTAGACTTCAAAAAACCCCAAAGAAAAACGTTCAACGCGTTAAGTCATATGATCTGGGCGGCCAATTCTGATCACTAAAACGGGAAATTACACGACCAGGAAATGACTCATGCAGTAATTGAATTGCTTCTCAGGCTGCATGGCATGTGGCACAGTCTTGTTGAAACCACATGTCGTCCACATCCATATCTTGCAATTTAGGCACAAAAAACTGGATTATCATGTCGCGATAGCGAGCACCATTAACTGTTATTGCCTTACCAGCCGCATTTTCGAAGAAGAATGGACCGATGATGCCTCCAGCCCAAAATCCGCACCAAACAATGACACGTTGTGGATGCATTTGTTTCTCAACAATCACTCGTGGATTTTCTGAACCCCAAATGCGACAATTTTGTCGATTAACGAAGCCATCAAGATGAAAACGAGCCTTATCGCTGAAGATGATTTTGTTCGAAAAATAAGCATTATAAGAAAAATGTTGCTCAACAATGAAAATGCGTTGTTCTTTCGTGTAGCGCTCCATTTTTAATAACCCTGAACTGTCAGCTGTCACGCTGTCTTTTTTTTTTCTCGTTGGCAACACTTTACCGCACAAATGGCGCTAAATTTAAATCTTGCGTGAATTTTGGGACACCCTGTATAAGAGATGGAAGAAATATTTGGTATTCTGCTTATATAAGCAGAATACCAAATATTCAAAACTTATCTTCAGATTTATTCACAAAAATAGCCTACTTTTTTCATTTTGTACAAGTCACTACTTTCAGCAAAATGCTACCTGATGAATGTGATATCTTGCCTTTCTGTTATATAAGCGATAATTGTACTTGAAACTTGTACAGTACTTCTCTAGTAGACGAAAGTACTTGAGGACATAGTAGACAGGTTTCCACCATCTCATCTTGATAATTCGAAGTGGTACTGTTTGAAAACGTGTGTTTTACAGGCCGATTTTTCTGATTTGCCTGATAAAGACCCATTTTCACGGACAAGGATTGAATAACTCTGAACTGGCTGAAGAAAGGTCTAAATACAAATTCCTCTAGTTAGTATCCAATCTGTAAGGCTTTCTTCTGTCAGTCAATCATCATAGACGTTACCATGAGGCATTTCACATTAACTAATGTATGAACTTTCGAGTCTCCTTAAATCATTCAGCACTGACATGTCCTTTGGTTGAAAAGACCTTGGTTAGCAGCGCTCGATAGGAGAACTTTTTTTCCCCCCAACTGCAAGGTGGTCTAAAAGAATACTTTGACCATAATTTAAAAAAAAAAAAAAAAAAAAAAACGAAAAAGGCAACATCTTTATCCCTTGTTCTTTCTTTTCCACAATCAATGTAAAATATTTGAAATTCCAATATCCTGGGATTTTTCTTAATAAAAACCTAGATTGACACAATCCGAATTCTTAGTCACGCAGTAAAGACAGTCGTACTGGAGAAAACTAAATAAAAATGTGTTTACTGTTTAGTTAATGTTTTATTTTATATGGAACACAGTAAAAATGGATGATCAGGTCAGTTTAAATAAAATTTAAACTGACCTGATTTATATCTTTATTTCTTACTTATTTCAAATTACAGCAGTAAGAATATACAGAATTTTCTGATATTTAGAATATTTATAGCTCTGAAAAACTTTGACCTGAGTTCTCCGCAAGATAATTTCTTGTAATTACTTTAGACTTTTGATTTTCTCATCTCATCTTCCTTTTCTCCTCTTTTACCTCGCGGTGTCGAGGGTTTATTAATCATCGGACCTCAAACCGTTCACAGGATAAGGTGGTCAGCTCTACGCCCCGGTGTATCCTAGGTCCTGTAGTGTTGAGTTCTCAAGATCGGTTTGCCTGCTTTGCGGGATGAAAACCCCCAGAATGAACTGGGGGAAAAAACCCTACTGTTCACGCCCAAGAACGGCTAACTTGGCTATGGCTGAGGATGCGTCTTCAGCTCCTCACGTCACCGACGGGAATCGAACCTCGGACACTCCTTCCCCAGGCATATGATTGCCACTAGGCTAACCGCGCTGACTTTTGATTTTATACTTTGATTTTGATACTTTAAATTTATGTGGTCATACTTGAATATTTGATGTAGCGTTGCATTTAATTGCAGCTGCAAACCTCTTTTTTGTTGGAAAGCACGCCATTGAAAGGGATAAACTATAGATTTTCTTAAAGATTTTCCCCCTCCCATGATAGAATTCCTTTAACATATAGATTTAATTTGTTTGAAGTTTACTCTTTTTTGCTTGATTACAATCTGCCAAATGTGATACCAAATGATTGTCAAGTGGGGGTTATTTTAATGTAGTATTAAATGGCCCTGGGATTGATTACCTTGACTCGGAAAGTAAACAGCTACACCCGGATATGTCCTCATCGAACTCTGCAAAATATTTCTTATATAATATTATAATCTGTAATGAAGGGAGGCGGGGGGGCTCAGCTTTGAATCCAAAATGGTGGATTATGATGGAACGGAATACTCTAGAAGCTTATAAATCTCGTTCCGTAGATATTCAGGTTCAGTACATCTTTTGGATTTTTTTGCAATACGGAAACAAATATGCCACGCTCGGACAGTTAAACGTATCTGTGTGTGTGTGTAATTTGATTCCGTGAGGCGTAAAAACAAAAGTGCGAAAAGTTTTTTAGAGCTCTAAATATCCATAAATATAATAAAGCATTATGATAAGAGGGTGAAGGAGATATGGTCGAAGGTTACGTGCTACACGAGACCAACACTATCTAGTTATGTGTGAATAAGGTTACATGGTACACGGTACTGACAGGTAGTTAACTGACGAATGAGGGCCTTTTAAATCTAGAACGTGTTTCTTAGAAGCGTATCCTGTTTGGCTTGTTCCACCATGTAATGTACATGGTGGACGTTTAGTAATGGCTGTTTATTTACATGGTGGATTTGTCTTCACTGCGATCTCAAGTTTATCGCAGTAGACTATGAGCACATTCCAGGCGGAAGTTGACTTTGGGCGAATTAAGAAATTGCTGCCTTTTTTTTTTTAAATTTTTTTTTTAAAACCACGTTAAGAGTAGAATTCTTTTATTCTGTATCTATAGGACAGAAGAATCTTAAATCAGAGGCTAATTTATTCTTTGATAAATAGTGCTAATTATTTGAATAATATAAGAATTGAGAGAAATCATTATGTGAATTGTGTTTATAAGATAGCCTTTCTTTCCTTCCTTTCTTCTTTCCAGTTTATGTATAACACCGAACACTTAACGAAAGTCGATTGTATAAGCATTTGAGGCCTTAAAATATGCGAACTGAAGAAAGTATTAAGACGTTTTTTTTTTTTTTTTTTTAATGGTAATATCACCATCACCCAAACCATGCAACTTTTTCTAGTTACTTCAGGCCTTCAAAAAGCAATTTGGTGATCTCACACCAAGGAATTAAATCGTGTACTTTGTTAATATTTTCACAGACATCGATGTCACACTGAGATTTGGAATCGCTGTTTCTTGGTTGCAAGTGGAGAGAGCTGTTCACTCGGCCAAGCAGACCAGCATTGTAGATTGCTTTATCTCAACAACCATTTAGCAGGAAAGTTACTTATTATCAGGGGTGACTCGTGCATACGCACTGCGGAACTCCCAATTTTTCTCGATATATAAATATATTTGCTTGTAATTTTTAATTTTATCATCAACAATCCTATACAATTCTCTTATTTTGTATAAAAAATAATAAAAATCCATCTTGTAGCACTTAGGAGGGCGAAGGCGCTAGCAGCAATGTGTTTACCACTGTGGCATATTGCTACGCGCGTAAACATATGCGGTGAGATGCGAGCTATTAGCATAATGCGGCACTGTTCGTCGCGCAGTTCCACTGTTGTTTATGTGCAGTTTGCGCCAGTAGTAGAGTGTTCGTAATACTCATCGTGTTTACTCCGTCTCTTTAAATATTTGGACATTACAAATAAAGACATAACATTTGTTATAGTTTTTATTTTAGAACATTATTGGGGTTACGATGATGGATTTTATTTTTAAGTAATTTTGAATTATACCAACTGTATAATTTTATCGATAATAAACAATATTTTTTCATGTTTAATTTTGTTTTTGTTTTAATTTTTACCATAATTTTGATATTTCATCCAAACACGTATATACTGTACTTACAGTGTGTATGTATATTTCGAAAGTTGCAGCACCCCCCCCCCCCCCCACGATTTCAAGCCACGAGTCCCCACTGCTTATTATCAACTTCAGAAACGTGCATTTTAGAAAATGACAAAATTGAAAGCAGAGGATTTTTGTAAAGAATTCAGTAATAAATATTTTTAGCTTCGCCAACTAGGCTTAGCGTCTTCTCGTCCAACCTACTCGTTACTGGCTTTCATTAAGTTGCCGATGCGAATAGCAGTTGTATTTCTGTCAGTTCTCTTTGCTAATGAAAGAGATTGGAACATTCGCGTGGCGTTTAGATAACGCAGTAGAATGTTTTGACAGCTCACTTGACGTGGACGAGTGTTACAAGCACCATCTGATTCCTGCAAAAGCAATACAGTATAATGTATACAGCGTAAGTTCAATGTTCTCTCCTGATGAATGTTATTTCTAGTAGATGTTGCTTTTGCTGCATGGAAAGCCTAGTTGATTCACGTTGTCTCATTATATAGAACGAGATTCAAGAAGTCTCGTGTGAGAAAATAAATGCTGTGCTCCAGATTTTTAGTATTGAATAAAGATTATTGTGCAATCAGAATTAAAAAAAAAAAAAAAGCATTTTATTATCAGTTCTGAATTTTTTTTTTTTTTCAAAACGTTACAGTATTCTGAGCACACATATAAAATATGCAGACATCGATATCATAAGCTCAACATTGATAGTTGAAGATTATTAGCATGGCTCTCCCCGTTCTTTAAGAGTTGACCATTCCATCGGCTAGGTACACTCATATCACGGTGTAAATCAGTATACATGATACTGGAGGTGTGTGACGTACTGTTCATTCGAAGTTGATCGATATTGGCAAGGAAATACTTGATCTTGACGGCCTTCAAAAACGATATGATTATAGGGTAGTGGTATCCGGAAAACTGCCAATATTGTAGGCTATTTTTGGGGTGCTGTATTTAAGATGTTCCAAGGGTGGAAGGATAATAGACAGAACAGTAGTTGGTGGGCGTCCACACCTTGTCGATTGAAAACAGATTGTGTCGCCTTGTGAAAGCCCATAGACGAAAAACTATGGAACGGTTGACCATGAAATTTAACCAGGTGACGAATAGCGGTGTTTCCCAGACTATAATTTAACATACCCTCTTTTCTATAGGCCCAGTAAGATATCCATGCTTGCTCCAAATCGTCGACTACTGCGTCTATAGTGTGCATCTGAGAGATGTCATTGGACTATCGAAGACTGGAAAAAAAGTTGCCTTTTCGGGTGATTTTGTTTAAATATGCCATGTGAAGAGTAGGTGGGGGGATAGGCGAAAACCTGGGGAGCGAAATCACCCAGTGTCATAATTCAGCAGAAACAACCTGGAGGTGACTGTATCTTTGATACCGGGGACTGCTATAAATGCTACAAAGTATCTCTTAGTTGTCGTTGTGGCTGATCAGGCACACACTTTCATGAGAAACTGTCTTTCCAGATGATACAAGTGTTCCGCCGTAGTCGAATCCCATAACTCTCTGGCGCTACGTGGATTGAGGATCCTGCGTTTAAATTGACCATCCCGACTCGCAGATCTACCGGAAGCTGTGCTGTCCTAGCGACGTGGTATAATACCGCCTGTAACATTCAAACGCGTTATGAATCCGTGTACACCATGTATTGACAATTCTTGCAGCAAGATGGAGCGGCCTGCGAACTACTAAGCCGCCGGTCATAATATTTTGACTGGACTATATGTATATATACATTTATGTGTGTGTATACACACGCAAAGTTGCAAAAATTATACAGGCATCTATTTCCCCCTCCTTCCCAGAATTCTGTTTACTAGTACAAATCACTTAGCATAATCAAGGTTTAAAGACAAGAGATGCATGCTAAATACCACTAGTCCAGCACAGCTTAGTACAGTCTCGGAAACTGAGCTTGATTTAGATTTAATCGGCTTTTATGGAAATGTTATCATGGACTGTGGCTGAGGATATTAAAAAATGCAAACGGGTGGTGAAAAGAAATAGAAGAAGCTGTTTATCCAGATCACATTAAATGATCGAAAAGGTTATTTCTAATTATGAAAATGTATAATGATGCCACTAGGGTGAACTTGTAGCTTTGAAGTATAGGGTAAAATTGATGTTACTTTCCAGATATCTGCAGAGCGATTATTTAAATGTTATGAATAGATAAGCAAGGCATTATAGACTACCCCTTTATAAATAAAGGAGTTTTATTAATTTCTTTAATAATTATTAATCTTTACTCTTTACTTTTCTTTCCTCTGCTTGGAAAATTCCCTGTATCATTCGCCTTTTGTATTTCATATTAAAATAATTCTGCAGCCCTAGATACTTATCAGACAGTTGGTCTAGAATGTGAGGCGACTTTACCCCTTCTCTTATGGTAAGTCACATTATCAAGGTATTTACTTATATTTTATGGACATCTGTCTAAATTTTGCGCATTAAAGTCACTTATTAATGTGCAAAGTCATGTAAAATTGTTCGAGACGGACATGCTTCCATGATGTCATCAGTATTTTAGATGCTTGGTTTAACAGACACTCAACTGGAATTTGCTGTTAGTAAACAGTATTTTAAAATTAGAGGTATCCGAAAGTTGGTGCTGTAAGATACCGAGTGAACAATAAATTTCATTGAAGAAATGTTGGCACTTTTCAGTGGGATATCTCGTTTCATTCAACTTCGCTACTTTGCTTTTGAACCTTTTTTATTTTTATTATTTATTTGTTTATTAATGTTATAGGAAATGATCTGAAGGGAAATATTCAGTTTGCAGATGATGAAAAATTAGAATAGAGCAATAAGGATGATATTGTTATCTTACAGGATGATTCAAATAGACTGGTAGTATGGATAAAGAAGAATGTATGCCAATTTAATGTGGCAAAGTGTAAGGTTATGCATTTTGGAGTGAAAAGATTATCATCTGCACCAATATACCATATGTGCAAATTTGATGAAGCCAGGGATTTGGGGGTGTTGGTGAATAGGGAGTTGAAATTCAGAGGGCGTATTGCAAAACTGACCAAACAGCTCATCATTATTTCACTTTATAAGGATTTGATGTTCTCATATGGATTATTGCGCACAGATTTGGTCGCCTGGAATTCTTGGAGATGTTAATGAGGTGGAGTGGATTCAGAAGAGAGTAATTAAGATGGTGGTAGGACTGTGTGATGCTCCATATTTGGAGAGATAGAATGTTACAGAAGCTGGTTGATCGGCAGATAAGAAGGATATGATAGAGACATAAGTTGCTTTGGGGGATTTATTGGATTGCCGTGGACGAAGTACATGAATGATGTGAGGAAAACTAGAGGTCATCCGTGGAAATTGAGTAAGAGGGTGGTTAATAAGGGAGTGAGGACTAGATTTTTTTGCTTGGAGAGTGGTGAATGAGTAGAATAGATTATTGCCACAGTTATTTGTGTGTGCTTTGTCCGTGAATGATTTTAAGTCAAAATATGACTGTTATTGATAATTGTTGATTATTATTTTTATTTTTTAATTGGAGACCTCCCGCGATGAGTCTACGGACTCCATGGAGGTGCCTTTATATTAATAATAATAACAACCTATTTCGTTAGAGCCTTCGTAACTCAGTCGTTATAAACGAAGCTGTTGGGTCGAAAAGACCTGAGTTCGATTCCCGTCCATGACGTGAGGAACCTTTATCTGCTATACAATATTAGGAAATTTGCTAATGATACTGTTTCTTATTTCTAATGATACTTTCCAATGATACAGTTTCGAATCATATAATTATGAAGAGCAGATATATTCATCAGCAACTTAAAAATAATTTTTTTTTTTTTTTTTTTTCAGTGATTTATGTCTTCAGTTGGATGACACAGCAGGCATTGTCGATAATTACTTTGTTAGGTACATTGGCTGGGAGAAAAATATAATTAAGGAAGAATTTTTAAAATTGCTCAGAATTGAAGAGTCATACAGCTGATAATGAACTTTTTTCGGCATTATCGGCTATTTCTTAAGTGCTAAAATGGCACACTGTATTTTCGTTTGTAGTGAGGGCGCAGCTAAAATGACAAGATTAGTCATTTTAGCTGCGCATAACATAACATAACAGGATTAGTCGCAAAAATGAAACAAGCAGAGACAAATATGCAGGACCCACATTGCACGATGCATAAGGAAATGTTAGCAAGTAAAAGTGCTGAGTTGAATCCGATGCGTTATTAATAGCTGTTAAAACAATGAATTTTATAAAATCCATCTATCTTGAAACAAATCAAAAACTAATTAGAACAGGAAGTTATGTTATGTTGCAGATGTATTCAACTTTTGAACGGGTTTAAATTATCCTCTCGAGAATATTCGACAATTATAATAAAATAGACGATCAGAGGGAGGAAGAATTAAACGTTGAATCCAAAGAATTAAAAATAACCACTTTTATGTGTTCATCGCTTTAATGGACCGAATGGATGAGGCCGAAAAGAGAATGAAAATTATAATTCTAATGAAGTGCAACCCATCAATTACTTGAAAATGCTGTTACTTAGATTTAACTATTTTCCTTCAAGCCAGCACGAAAGAGACGGTTTTCTGCGTCATTATCAGTAGTATAACAAATCTTCTATGGATGAAGACGATATGTTAGTAGATGTGTTCTTAATTCACAGAACATTCTTGATTGAAAATCTTTTTTAATGTAGTATTTGAGGAAAGAAACAAAACTGGAAAAAAGTATTCATAGTGAATATGGACCATTAATAAAGTGAAATAGCATTTAGAATCCAATCCTTAGAATCCAATTGAATATATATACAGCAATACTATGCGAGTATTGCTGTTTATATATTCAATTTTCCATCAACGTATTACGCGAAAATATGTTCTCTCATTCACTGCAACTGTAACAAACATCGAAGTAGGTTGAATTCGATGCTATATTACGCACAATTAACAGTTCGTGTCGTTCGATGCAAGTTCATTTCTCAAGATTTGTGCATATAAATGCATGAATTGAATATATATACAGCAATACTCGCATAGTCCGGGTAATCGGTTCCACAGATATCCCGGAATGTTTGAAACCGGACTAATCGAGGAACTAAATACATACAAAAAATGATAATTGGTTCCAAAAAAATAATATTCTCCCTGTTTTTCAATAAATAAAACGAGATTAATAAATTCAAATGGCTTTATCAAAAATAATTAAACAAAAAATGCATGTTTTTCGTAATTCATTTTTTATTCTCTAAAAATTGCAATATCGATGTCTGCACATTTTTCTTCTTTGGTTTTTTTCTCTTCATACATTTCTTTGTAGCAACGAATTGCATTGTTTATCATTCGGCGAATTGTAAGGCTATTTCAATATTGGGATCAACTTCCATAATACGCACTGACAAGGTTTCAACCATTCCAATAATTTTTGATAGTTGTTCAGCTGTTTATTCTCGTGCAGGCAACGACGACTGTTTATTCAATACAGTCGTCGTTGTCTAAGTTGTCCTCCCGCTCTTCATAAGCTCGTTGTTCATCCATGTTAATAAGTTTTCATTATCCAGTTCATTAGTGTTCGATTCAATGCACTCAGTTATGTTGACGGAATCTAACTCTTTGAAACCAAGTTGCTGTCCAATTTCCACTATGTTATTAGTGACTTCAGCAAAATGAGTTTTAAAACCAATGAAATTATTTGGGCAATGTAGTATGATATGTTTCCATAGTGCTCTCATATTGCTTGCCGTTAATTCATGCCATGCTTCGGCTACATTTTCGATAGCGTTTCTAATGTTGTAGTTATTCCAAAATTCCGTTAAATTAGGCGCATTTTCTCCTGTTGTAGCTTTTATGGCTTGCGAAAAAGTGCGGCGCAATTAACAGGCCTTAAATGTCGCAATGACACCATGATCCATTGGTTGGATCACCGACATCGTATTTGGTGGAAGAAAAGTTATTTGTACATTTTCATTTAAATCACAAAGACTAGTCGGATGACTGGGGTTATTATCTAAGATCAATAAAATCTTAAAATCTAATCCTTTTTCTCTGCAATAACTTCTGTTGTAGGGCAAAAATAGTTGGTGAACCAATCTTCAAATAAAACTCTTGACCCATGCTTTCTTATTTGAACGCCACAACACTGGGAGATTATTTTTTGATACATTTTTAAGAGCTCTAGGATTTTTCTGCACGGTACACAAACATCGGTTTAAATTTGAAATTCCCTGCTGCATTTCCACCTAATAACAGTGTGAGACGGTCATTTGAAATTTTATTTAAAGGGCATGACTTTTCATTGGCTGCTATAAAAGTGCGTGACGGCAACTTTTTCCAGAATAATCCCGTTTCATCAACGTTAAATATTTGTTCATCTTTGTAGCAACCTTTTTTGTATGATTTCACTCAATTCCTTCGGATATCTTAAAGCAGCTTCTTTATCTGCACTGGCAGATTTGCCAACAATACGAACATTGTGAATACTAGTTGCTTAAAATTCGTTGCTTAAAACGAAAAACCACTCACGACTTGCCGTAAAATTTTCACTAGTTCCCTCACCTTCGTTTTTTATATCATCTTGAAGTCATTGTAAAGATTTAATGCTTTGGATTGAATTTCCAGTTGTCTTCGATCCATATGGATAATAGCTGCTCCATATTTGCCATTCAAGTGCTTCTAGTTTTAGTCACTATTTTTGATAAATAAGAAACCTTGCGATTTGTATTGATCTTATTTAAATTAAGGGGATATTAAATCCCACATTGTTTTAAAACCTAATATGAAATTTGCTTATTTTAGCAAAGGATGCACCTTCTTCATGAAACTTGATTATATCGAGCTTTTTGTTCTAAAGTGAACCATTTACGTTTCTTGGTGACAGAATCACTTTCACGTTTTCTTTTTGCACTCATTATGTAGTTTTTTTAAATGGGATTAAAATTTAATTATCACAAATCAACTTTACTGTAGATTTGCGCATCAAAAACATAGACATAGAAGTTAATTCAACATTAAAGTTCACAAACGTCCACTGCTTACTCGTACTATACATAGCTTACACATTAAGACGTTGAACATAATACCGCGTTTACATTCTCGCCGAGTCGGTACATACATAAATAACGGGGAACCCCCGAAAAAATTGAAATATCGTATCGCATAACTTTAAAACCGCACAAAAAGAGAATTGACTGTATATAGTGAAGCCGGACTGTCCATGCGAGGTATTGCTGTACATACACATTATTATTTGACACCTCCAGGGAGTCGAAAGACTCATCGAGGGAGAGTGTGGCAACAGCATCGAACGTTTGGTGCCCTTCCAACTACTAACCGCGCTCAAACTTACTTAACTGAGCCATTAGTAGCAGAGGCTCTACCAATCGACCAACCTTTGCCGTCAATCGCATATATTTTGTTAAATTGACGTATTTATAGAATAGTTTTATACTACTCCTCTTTCTTATGAAAATTTTCGTAGGGAGGGTTTCCAGCGAAAAAGAATATTTGTATTTAGAATTCTGCATTCTTAGTTTAAGAAATACTGGTCTTAGCATCTGCGGATACGTGTGCGCATACTTATGGAGACTTTCGTCTCTCTGCGTAATTATAGAATTCGTGATACACTTGGCTGTAGGAGAAAATTCGATATGCGACTAACAAACTATAGTTAACAACCGAATTGAAGCAAAATGGACAAAGTCGAAGTTTAATTTTTTACTAGTATGATGATTCGTTGAACTGTAGCGTTTAATTTTCCGAAAAAAATAATAATACGAATACATATAAATTGGAATCGTTTATATTTTCTGGAGATTCATGAATAAAAGATTGGTATCTTACAGTATCTTTATCATCGGATCGTGTTTCTTTCTTTCTTTCTTTCTTTTTTTTTTGTTGTTGATTTTGCTGTGAAAGAAGATTTCAGGTAATATGGCGTTTTGTTTGCTTGTTCTTAGGTGTAGCACTGAACGATAGTTAAAACAATTGAAAAGAATAAAATAAGTGGCATATGCTAAGTTGTTCTAAGAAACATTTCATTTAAACAATGTTTTAAGTGGCATTACATTTATTGCAGTTTAAATAAAAAGTTTATTTGGGTTACGTTGACTTTCATTGAAATAATAGATTTTTAGATTTTTTTTTTTTTTATTAGTATTTTGGCTGCCTTCATTTCTGGTAATTTAAGCTAGTTGGATACAAATCCTCATTTAACAAACAAACAGAAAGCCAATAGCAGTTGAGCTTGGGTTCTATAAATCTATCCTACTCTTTTGTAACATAATTTGAGCATACCACGTTACCTTCTCTTGGTTTGCTTTCGATTTTTCCGACTTCACCTCACTAGACCATGCTTTCAATTCCCTTGACTTTTTATGATCACGTTTCTTAAATGAAATCAAACTCAGTGGTGAAATGGTCGTCAGATTAGGTTACAAAACGCAGTATAGGTTCCTCGTTTGGCTTGGTTAGATTAGGTTACAAAATTGACTAACTCTAGGAGTGGCAGTTATCAGAGATAATCGGCACTCCTGAGTTCATTCGATGTGGTGTTTTTTCAACTTTATCAACATTACTGATGTCACTAGTGATGTCATATCCTTTCGATTTCCGCCTCATAAGTAGCTACTGTAAGTAGTAGACGTACAAACGCCATCGTTACTAGCGAAAATACAGTAAATTTTTAAGTTTGAAGCTCGTAGTTGATGTGCAAACTTAAAACTTTACTGTATTTTTTACTATATTTATAGTTTCCTGTTTTCCAGATCAAAAGGAAACAAAATATTTTTTTTAATCGTCTTCCAGAAAGAAAGAATTTTAAACTTCAAAACTGAGCACTTTCTCGATATTTTAATATATTTGAAAACTATTTCTAATTTTTTGCTGGCAAATAGATCTCATAAACTCGTTATCATAAAATTCCATATATGTGTCCTCCAGGGGTATGGAGGACACATATAAAGAATATATATTGCGTATACTACAGTATACTATGATAGTAATACATGATTAAGTTTACATTATCAGTATCTTCTTTCTGTCAACACTTTTTTTTCTAATTAATCTGTTACTTCTGAGAACTTCAATATTGCCAAATTCTTATATTCTTGTTTTTAGGACACTTAACACTGCATCAATCCACCTAAATTTTGGTCTTCCTCTGGGAGTTTTCTGCCAGCAAACACTTGTTAACTAACCTTTTTTCCATTTTGTTTAGAGACCACTTTCCACCTTACACATCCAATTTTAGATGCTACCAGTGGTAAGGTCCTTTCTGAATCTTAATTTTTAATATGATTCTTCCATTGATCCCATCAGCATTGTCACGATTTTTCCCAGAAATCTCGCGTATGTGATCTCTAGTCTTTGATCAACTGTTTCATTCCTAACCCAACCAACCCTTAGATCCATAAGTTAAAATTGGGGTTTAAATACTTTCTTTTGTACTGCTAGATTACCATTTTACCTAATTTCACTCTTATTCCATATGAATTTATTCACCTATTTCACTCTCATACCATTTTTTAATTTTTTTTTTCCTATTTTATTATCTCTTTTCTTTCTGTTAGAGTTTTGCCCAGATCTTGTATTTGTTTGACATTCCAGATGCTATCGTTTATTCAGGGCCGCCCCGTGCACTAGCATATTTTGCCGCCCCTTCCCCCTTATTTTTCCTATAGTTTATGCGAATTTTGCCGCCCCGTGCAAATGCACGTCTTGCACCGTCGGCCCTGCGTTTATTTTCATTCTTTTTGTTTTCATTGTCCTGCTCATATCCGTTAACCTGTTCGAGTCGTTTTCCAGAGTGATAATCCGTTATTCCTTTCCTGAGACTTTGGGTAAGAAAATATTCAGCTAGGTTGGTTACCAGCCATCCGCAGTCTAGTTTGGATGGGCTGCCACCTTGGGAACTCTAAACTTGTCCTAAGTCTCCATTCTCTCTTTTGTGCTTGATCAAGCTTCCCCCTGGGGTTAATACCCAATCTTGCACTTGGTTGCTCAGGTTCCACGGTTCATCCTGTAGAGATAAGAGTTGGATTAGAGAGTAGTGGCTAAGTAATTCTACTTGAGAGGATCATATATTGCACATTCCCTTTGAACCCCGGAGAAATGGAATTCCTACGAAGAACACAAGCTACACTATGGGATGAGAGAGAGAGAGAGAGAGAGAGAGAGAGAGAGAGAGAGAGAGAAGTACGTAAGTAACTAAAAGTACTGATTATTGGACAAAGTATACGAATGCCGAAAGAAGTGGATTTGAACATATTGAAAGAATGGACAGTTCAAGACTACCCAAAAAGATACTCCGATACCACCCACTTGGAGGACATAGAAGTCAAGGGCGACGAAGAAAAAGATGGACTGAGACCCGAACAGGGGTCTCATTCCATTGAGCCTAAATCACTGAAAGAATGATGATGTTATCTCTTTCCATATTTATTTTACCATCTTCACTAAAATTGTATCTAAGCAGTTGAAATTTATTTTACCAGTGTTATAAGTTTTTCATTGAGAATACAGTTGATAATTTTTCAGTGGTCCTAAGTGTTTTTATATTTTTGTCTTTTTATTGTTGATATTCGTATTTGTTACAGCATTTATTTAGTTTAGTTAAACTGTCCTGAATACATACTGGATTTATTTAGCAATTTAACATCTGCAGTAAAGTAAACTTTCTGAGTTTACTATCTCCGATTTTGATATCAGGTTTAATGCTGCTTTCCTTCTTCCATCATAAAAGGAAGATGGTTGATTTAAAATCAGGTGTAAGATAAGAGGATTTTAAATCAACCATCTTCCTTTTAACTGCTGACCTGCAGCTTAAATATAGATTGTATATTGCTCTCTATAATGTCTCATCTGTATCATGTAATCATTGGTTTCATGAACTTTTCTCTTAGTATTTCAGATTTACAAAAGTTAAAAAATAGATGCTTGTGTTACCACGATGTTTTGTCTATTTATTGTAAAGTAAAAATCGGATCCTGAACTCCTCCCACCCTAACTTGGACTAAACACCAGCTTGTTCTTTCGACATCTCTTTTCTTCCACAATTTTTCTTAACCCATTTTCAAGTATGCTGGTATAAATTTTCCAGAACGCTCAGTAGGGAAATTCATACTAATAATTCTTACACTCAGTTCTATTTCTCGTTTTATGGATGGAGTACTATGAGAACTTGACTCCTTATGGAATTCGACTAGGCTCTCTGAATTGTCCATTGAAAACTGTAACATTTGTACTGATATATTAGAGCTTTTTATGGTCGAATATTATCTGTTCCAGCTGCCTTTTCACGTTTTGGTTTCTGATGATTTTTTTCTACTCAGTTATTGACATATACTCCTGATTGCATTCTTTTTGGCAGCCGACATTAAGAAACTCTTTCACTGTTCTGCCAGCACTTATTTCATTTAATAATCTTTCAAATTAACTACTTGAGACATCTTGCTTCATTTATTTTGTTTCTGTCACCTTTATTATTTTTGATTCCCTCTGTAGTGTTTTATTTCTAAGCTTTTTCGATAGTCTCCAACACATTTTCCCATCTTGGTATTGTTTATCATCTGGATTCTTAACAGTATTCTCATGGCATTTGTTTAGCTACTTATATATATATATATAACTTTCTTATATATTTTCTCTGTATACTTTCGGTATGACTTCTGATTTGGTGTTTGTTTTCAAATGCTTTCATTTGTTCTCTAATAATGTTTACATATACAGGTTATCTCAGAAATTCCCACATTTTTTTTCTTTTGTATGATATCATTTTTGATCTCATCTATGTATTTTTGATCCTGAACTAATGTGAATATATCACTGTCAGTAAACATTGCAATATGACTTTTCTTATTTCCTGCATTTTTTCGATGTGAATTTGTGCACATCTTTACATTAGAACTTGGTGTTAGTGATGACCAGTCCTTATCCTAAACAAATCTAGCAGACACCGTTATCGCTTTGTTTTTTGCTTCAGATTTTCCCAAAACATTTCTTTATGTCTAGTATTCATTTCCTGCTCTGCTACAACAACATTTCTGTCTGGTAATATTCTATCACTCTACTGTTTAGGGCCTTCTACAAAGAACCAAATGTTCCTTTTTTCTTTATATCGGCTGCCATCATTAGAGAAAAATTATTATGCTTCTTCCTTAGTAGAAATTCTGGGACTAAGCACAGATGTCTTGTTGGTCAATTTACTATTTTGAAATTTACCCACATAACTTTTATTTGAAGCTACCTACCAGTTAAGAATTTTTCCCTCATATTTTTAGTTTTGAATGCTTGTGCTACGCATTTCTTTTCCTGATTACTATTGTTCCGAATGTAACATCTTCAAGTTATTATTTATCACTTGGGACTCTTTTAACTCGGTATTGACAGTAATGTCGACATGTTAGTTCTCTAATTCTTCTTCTGCTAGTTCAGCTTCTTTTCCGTTGATACTTATGTTCATAGTGCCTACATTCAATTACTGCTGTGGTTAAGTTTGTTTCGACTTTTCACTGCTTGTCTGTTTTTTTGTTTTTTTTTCTCGAGAATACAGCGGAGTAGCGAAATTGATGCCGACTATACATGAAGTTCATTTTGTCTAAAAATGGTAACATTGCATTCCCCATTAGCAACCAAACTGCAGAAACTTCATATACGAAGCTAGTAGGAGGCTATGAAAATATAATAGAGTTTGACCTCCCAAATGTTCCACGATATGTCTGCTATGTAGGAGATTAAGGCCTAGCTTCGAAATGCTATTGAAAGCCTTTTAAACTCTGACTTTAAAGTAAAAGAAAAAAAAAGTCTTTCCTTACTGAAATGATTTCTTTTTATATGGTACGATTTAAGTAAGGACAGATTTTTTTTCCATATGTAAAGAAACTTTCCGTTTTTTACGAACAGGATTTCTCCGAAGCTGTCGTTGA
This sequence comes from Typopeltis vanoorti, assembly GCF_054136105.1. Taxonomy (NCBI): domain Eukaryota; kingdom Metazoa; phylum Arthropoda; class Arachnida; order Uropygi; family Thelyphonidae; genus Typopeltis; species Typopeltis vanoorti. The sequence goes on from NC_143572.1 coordinate 27,506,976, forward strand.
CTTATTTAATTTTAGTGTCAGTTCCAAGTCGTAGAGATAATTTAAAAGAACAAGTGATGGATAGTCCTATTTCTCCGACATTAGTATACTCCTTCTTGGAACATGTGAAAAGTCATTTCATCCATACTAAAATCCCATAGCTCACATCTGGTGGCTTCGCTTTGTACATGATGTTTTGCAGTCTATGTCGCACCCAAAGGCTAAATTACTAACTTTTTTTTAGCCAAAACTAAATATCCTTTCGGGTAGATTTTTTTTTGTTCTCCAAAACAAGTAAACAAACCGACCAGAACTCATGCAATCAATAAATATAATACACTAGCCTCATAGTCTTAGTTGCTTCGGCCGTAATTCAAAATAACCTGACTCCTCCCAGGATACATTAATAACACGCACATCTTTATTTCTCATCCACCGGAAAACTACATTTAAAGATTGGTATATCCAGTCGTCCTCACATCATCATTCACCAAAGAAAGCAGGCGTTGAAAACACTGTCAGTGAGGCTCACTTCATCTTTTATATAAAGTCCTCTGTCGGAAAATAACAATAAATGCTATGATTAGTAATGACTACAACCAAGTTGCATCTTTGAGGGCAATTGAGGATTGACATTTATTAGTCGAATGTTTAAAAAATTACCATAGAGCACCAAATAATTAACTGCACCTTAAAGAGACATTGGAATGGATAGCATGGTTTTTCTCAAATATTATAGTATTTGCGAAGTTGGTAGCAGAGTCCCGATGTGAAACTGACTGCCATTTTCTGGAGAAATGGACCAACCATTCCCACGTCTGTTTATGAATTGCCGGCCGAAATACTATATACAAAAGAGGGCATCAGGTAATCGTGGTCAGAGGATAGTTGTTGCGCGCTAGGTTGGTTTTTAAACTTGAATTTTGGTAGGATAAGATGGCCAGTTGTATTCTATTCTTTTCTATGATACAGAATTAGTAGATATATCATTAAGTGTTTCTGCCGTACTTTCAACCCACGAACCACCTAACCAGGAATCCGGTTTAAGTTGTGTGAAATAAAATCTCACTTCTCGAGATAATTTCTACCACTTCGTCCAAGACCAGCAAACTTAAGATATTAATTATATTTCATTAACAATAATGCAATCAGTACTAGTAGTGCATTGCACACTAGTTTCGCTACTGTAGTATTTTTGGATTTGGGTGGGTCATGTCATTAAAATGGCAGAGAAACCGTGCTTAACACTGCATTGTTTTTTTTTCTCATTCAGTAAGGAAAGGGATAATCACAATGCCAATTAGTAAATTAGTAGAGGTATGAAAATAATGACTGGGATTATGATTTGTTGTGACTCCCATTCAGAAAGCCGGAATGAATGAAACGATGCATTACTGCCAATTATGAACTAACCGTTCTGCACTTGATCATGAAAGAACTCCATTTTCTTCAGATTCTGGACTTATTTATTGCACTTTAAACTATACTTTTTTTAAAAAAAAACTATTATAACTTTTCATTTAGATGCTGTACATGTTCTTTGTAATCTATGAAACTATTTCGAATTGTCCTATGGTAGCGGTAAATATAACATGATTCGTACTTACATAAGAGGTATGTTTACAGATTTTAATATTCCCTCTGCCATTTCCAAGCTTCTTTCTAGTACTTAAACCTGTCAAAATGGTCTATAAATTTTAGCAAAACGTGTCATCTTAGAACTTGCCCATTGAAGGGGGGAAAATTATCAATATTTAACTGTCAAACTATCAAGGTAACGTTTTGTAAAACGAGTATAATGCATTACTGGCAAATTCTTCCCACATTGGTTTAAATTCATTTATGTTCAGAATGTCAATTTGTAATTCACATTATGCCTTCAGTTTAAATACAAAACTGAGAAGGAATGGCATATTTCAAAATGGATTCAATAAGGAAGTATCGACTGCGTTGAAAGTGATTGTAAATAGCCATGAGGAAACTTTGGAATTGAAGGAAAATTATGAATAATGAAATGATAGATGAAAGAAAGAAAGGCACACTTGAACCATACTTAAGCAATCAGAAGTATTTTATAAAAATAAACTTATTTATTGAAATGGTGGTCAGAATGGTTACTTTGAATTGTCACTTGCTACTGCAACAATAGTATTTTAATTAGGTAATATAGATGATGTGTAATATCTTCTAGTTTCTGCGCCATTGTAAACGTATATTATTTTCTTATATGTAATATTTTATCTTTACTCTCTTCTATCTTTATTCTATTCCTAATTCTTTATAGCTTTACTCTAATGCGCTTTTTCTCTCTTATCCTTTCTCATTTACTCTACTGCGTACTATGATTATCCACCTTCCGTATTTACTAGTTGAATGCATGTGAATAATTTATTTGTCAGACTGCGCCACCAATATATCATTTAATTGGCATAAGACTAAATAAAACTTCTGGTAGATTTCCCTCTCTCTCACGAGCGAAGTTTCTTTTATCAATGTTTACTTTAACAGTCGTGGTTCGTAAGTAACTGCACTGCGTTTTTATTGCCTAAAATTATTTCCCGCTCACAAGTCCGATTTATTTAAGAACAGTGCATTTGTAAAATGAAAGCTCAGGCAACACTCTTTTAACAAATAATTAAAACAAATTATATACAAAATTATATATATTTACAAATTATACATGAATTAAACAATAGGGAGATTGCTTTCTCTATCCATTTATGAAATCTTTAGCATGAATTAGAACCTTTTTACTTTAACACTAATTAACTTCTTTAACTCAGAATCTTATTTACTCTCCGCTTACAAATTCAAATTATTAAACTTCTAGTTTACTTGCAAAGAGGTTAGCTAATTCTCTGTTAAGTTATCTTTACAATTTTTATATCAACTTCTAATATGCCAATCAATTCTCTTAATGACACTTCTTACTGCTGTTAACCAAATTCTTAATAGGCTTTCTATAACATACTATAAGAGAATCCCCCCCCCCCCCAGAGGGCACACCTAGGTGTGCACGGGAACTGGCACTCCCGGGCACCCGAGCTGAAGATACCGAGTCATGGCGGTATAACCATTACATCTGGTTGGAAGGAAATGTCCAAACCACCAAGCTGCATGGAAGGCAACGGAGAACCACCATGCATACTTTTTCTCCAAAGTAATGATGAACAAGTCAGTACGGAAGAATGAATTATGCACAAGAACAGATGGGGACCCCTGGGTTTGATCTTGTGCAGTATGCTACCAGGGAGGGGGGGGGGTAGTAGATCTATGTTGGAGACCCAGGAGGATAAGACCTCAAATGATGCTGCAGGATCAAAGCCTCCGGGAAGTTCTGGAGCTAATGTAAGGATACAACATAAGAAAATGAACTACAAAGAAAATACAATATGGGCACCTGGAATGTTAATTCGATGTATCAAGCAAGAAAGATGGCCAATGTGATCAGAGAAATGAAAAGAATTAAGATATCAGTTCTTGGACTCTCAGAGGTTAGATTGAAAGAAAAAGGAGATATAAGAACAGACGATGGATTTAGATTTATTTACTCAAGAGGAGGAGAACATCAAAGGGGTGTTGGAATAATGTTGGATAAAAGGGTAGCCAATATGGTGGTGGGATATTGGCAGAGATCTGAAAGAGTGATTGCTTTGAAAATAAAGGCCAAACCTAGAAATATCCTCATAATTTAAATATATTTACCAAAAACAGATCATACAGATGAAGAAGCTGAAGAGATCTATCAACAAATAGGTGAATGTTTACATTTGAAAAATAACAGAGATATACTGACAGTAATGGGAGATATGAATGTGAAGATAGGGAAAGGAAGAGAGGATAGTCTGGTGGGCCCTTGGGGCTTGGGAGAAAGAAATGAAAGGGGAGACAGACTGGTGGAGTTTTGCAGAAAACACAAATTGATAGTGACTAACACCTGGTTTCAACAACATGAGAGAAGATTGTATACTTGGAGAGCACCTGGACAGAGGTGAAGAAATCCGAAATCAGATTGATTTCGGATTTCTTCACCTCTCATATATATTAATTAACTCAAGATATAGAAATGTAATAAAAATGCAAAACCTTATCCTGGTGCAGACTGCAGTAGTGACCATAACCTGCTCACAATTAAAATAAAAATCAGACTAAAACGCATAAATAAAGAAAATGCAACTAGAAAAATTAGAATTGATGGACTAAAAAGAAAAGATATTAGAGAGAAATATCAAGTTGAACTAGAAAATAAGATAAGCAGTATTGATACTGATAGACTCCTAGAAGTAATTTGGACTGATCTAAGAGAGAAAATCAAGGAATATGCTAAAGGTCTTCTGGGTGAGGCAGAGAGGAGAGGAAGGAAGCCCTGGATTACTGAGGAGGTGATAGAAAAAATGGACGAAAGAAGAAAATGGAAGAATAAGAACAATGATGAAACCCAAGTCAGGTATAAAGAGATCAATAAACAAGTAAAAATCCTTGCTAAAAAGGCAAAGGAAGTTTGGCTCAATCAGGTCTGCAAGGAAATAGAGGAAAATGATACACCAAAGGATATGAGAAAGGTCTATGAAGGCTTGAACTTGATTTCAGGGAAGAAGAGAAGGATAAAAAAAACAGTGCTTTGAAGGATGAAAGAGGAAAGATTTTGTTTGGAAAAAATGATAAGATGGAAGGAGTATGTTACAGAATTTTATGGAGATGAAGATAATCTGGAATGTGATCAGATAGAAAATGATGATGCCCCAGAAATTAAGGAATGGGAAACCGAAGCAGCCATTTAAAGGATAGGAAAGTTCCAGGAGTGGATGATATTCAAGGAGAATTACTGAAGGCATGGGAAAGAAAGGAATAAAACTTCTATCCATCATCTTTAATAGAAGTCTGGAGGAGGATATAATACCTGAAGACTTCGTCAGATCTATTTTTATTCCTATTCCCAAGACTACAGGAACAATGGATTGCAACAAGCACAGAACTATCAGCTTGATTAGCCACGTTGCAAAAGTCCTAATCAACATAATGTATAGAAGAATGGAACAGATGATAGAGGGAATTAAATGAAGCACAGTTTGGTTTCAGGGGAACCAGGGAAACTATCACAACACTATGGATATTGGGGGAAAGAATGATCGAGTACAATAAAGATTTATATCTATGCTTTGTGTACTATGAAAAAAGCTTTCAATAACGTTAATCACTATGTTTTATTTGATATTTTGCATAAAATAAGAATAGATAAAAATATTATGAGAATTTTGTTCAGAATATACAAAACTTTAGAAGCCAGGGTCAGATTTGAAGGAGAGGATACCGAATCGATCCCCCATAAGAAAGGGTGTGGGTTGCCCCCACTCCTTTTTAATGTCTATAGTGAATGGATGATGAGGGAGGCCTTGGAAAATCTGAAGGATGGAATAAGGATAAACGGACACCTAATAAATAATATAAGATATGCAAATGACATTGTACTTATGAGCAAAACATAGGAAGGCTTGCAAAGAATTTTGAACAGACTGAACAGAGTTGGAAATGAGAGATATAAAATGAAAATAAACATTCAGAAGACAAAAGTGATGAAGATTTCAAGAAAAGGAAATGATGGGATGGAAATCACTTTGAACAGACAAAGAATAGAAAATGTAAAAAAGTTTTGAATAACTTGGGAGTTGGATAACAGAAGACAGTAGATCTAATTATGAAATTAAGAACAGAATTAAAAAAAGGAAAAGCAGCATTTTTCCAAATATACCACATATTAGGAAACAGAAATCTGAACGAACAGTTAAAAGTAAGAATCCTTAAGACAATGATCTGGAGGGTGGGGACAGATTGATCGTCCAGGATGTGAGTCCTGGACGATCAGTAAGGAGATGAGTGACCGATTGAATGCATTTGAAATGTGGTGCTTGAGAAAAATGGATCGTATCAGCTAGACTGAAAGAGTGAGCAATGAAGAGGTTCTTAAAAGATTCAAAATGAAAAGAGACTATGGCTAGTATCCAAAGAAGAAAAATAGCATTTGCAGGACATTTGATGAGGGGTTCTTCTGGAGAGCTTCCCAGAATAGTATTGCATATTTGTTACTCGTATATATAACAAATATACGAGTAACAAATACTCGTATATTTGTTATTGGTGGAGGGAAAGAGAGGAAGAAGAAGACCCTGACTTCAATGGAAAGACAACATCAAAGATTGGACGGACAAGAATCTTTCAGAAGCAAGAGATAGAGAGGCATGGAAGCAGACTGTTCATCAGCTGCAACCCTCTTAAAGAGTAGCTACACGATTAGATTAGACTATAAGAGGAATTGTACAAAAGTATGGAACTAAAGGCTCTGTATCGCACATTCAGTCAAACGTCTTGCACAAAAAGTTCTAAGGCAATTCTTTCATCTCAGATCTTGATCATCCTCAGGAATGCCTAGCTTCAGTAATATCTCATCAGGAAAATAGTGGGCTGTGGACTGTGATACTCGTACAGCTCCGGCAAAAGGTTGATCTCCCACGGCGAAAAGAAAAACTTCCGAGTGAAGCTGCCTCGGGTAATTAACATCGCCTTTTCTCCTCTGCTTTGGCTCGCCGAAAATTCCTGGACGACTGCCGTCTCCAATAGCTCGAACTGCCGCCTCCAAGATACAAACTGCAACCAACTCTCAACTGGGATCCCTCTCTCTGGCCTGGAAGCTCCTCTTTCTGGCGACGAACTGGAACCGGGAAGCCCCTTATGCTTGGCTCAGTCCCTTTTATTTTGCCATCTCGCGACCTTGCATTAAGGGTAGTAAACCCCAAAGAATTCGGCATGACTTTTATCTTCTTTTAAGTTTAACCCGCTCTTTGTTCTCCTCCGTGCAATTTTTTGATCGTATTTTGCCAGGCGCGGAAACTTGTCTCTAAAACTAGCTGACCTCTTTGATACTTTGCTTCTCCTTTCGGGGGACGCGGAAACTTCTAAACCTAGCGGCACTCGTAGATATTATCTTTAAAGGTGTTAGCGCAGTAAGCAACTCTTATATACAGAACTAGTAAACAACTTTTCCTGCGCTCTTACTCATAACTATATACATATACAAAGTTCCCCTGGGAAAGCATTGCCTTTGTTTTTGACGTTAAAACAGTAAATACATTCACTCCCCACATGGTTAACTACATTAATATTTTGCAAAATATACATAGAAACAAACAAGGTTTTTACAGTTCTCATGGGACTTGACCTATGTAAAAAAAATCGATGTAAAGCACTTTGATATTTTTAAGCTACATCGAATTTTTACAGATGAACGAACATAGAAACAGTACACATAATTGTGTGTGTGAACATTTTTAAGATCATTGCTTTCATTAATTGCTATTCTTAATTGGGTCAGTGGTTGAGACCGAATCATGCACAGACTATTAATTTGTATATACTCATTGATTTGTACATACTGTAATCAGCAAAATAATTTTGGGGGGAAAAATTGTGCTGGACTCCAGCAAGAAGTATAAATTCAAGAAAAAAAAAAAAAAACTAAGTGAATTGCATTGCAAAACATACTTGTTTTTATCGGTAGTTCCAGAATTATTGTATAAGAATAAAGGTGCCGTGATATATCGCTTACAAAATTTTAAATAACAAAATTTTTCCTTCTCTATTCGAAAATTTTAATTTACTTACATAAATATGTTGTTAGTAACAAATACTCGTATATTTGTTATTATATCTTTTAAATATGGAACAGCAAATCATTTTCAATGTGTTTAACTAGTTCTCGCATATTCTACTGGGAAAAAAAAAATATCAACATTAATATTAAGTGTACTTTTTTTTTTTTTTTTTCCCCAGTAGACCAGAGAATTGTAAATAAAGACCGTAGTCCCTAGTATTCTTCGCTTGAATAGTCATAACACTCCTTCCCGGAAATTCGGGTTTTTCATCCAACAAAACAAGCAAACCGACCATAAGAACGTACAATTTATGGAAATAATGTACTTGGGTGTAAAGATATAGGTTTGAATCCTATCTGAGATCCGAGGAACTCTTGTAAGAACATTTCATCTGAAGGTGAGTTAACTGATCTCACAACGAAGATGATAGTGCTTTCTCGCTGATAATTAGGTTGATCATTCTGCGAAATTGGTAGACAGGTCAGAAGAACGTTTAGCCATTTCGGTAATTCCAAACATCGTCATCATTGGAATCAGTGTCACATGCTCGATTATACAGCGTAAGCAAATAACGAAAGAGATTATGTATATATTTGTACGTGTGCAATTCAACGCTATTTGGGTGTTGGCATACAACAGATTCCAAAGATTATTACCGAATGATCCAACCAGAAAACAATGCAGCAGAGGAGACATCTTGTTGATAGAGCAGTGCAGCGTTCAAATAATGAATGTACCTGGATGGGATATAAGAATACACAACTCGAGTTCTGGCCCTTTAAGTTAAAAATAAGCAAATGATGGTGGACACTATACTTAATTGAAAACGGTTGCCTGGTCCAACGAATCGCAGTTGCTAGGTTCGCTAGCCTTAGTAATTGCTGTCATTCATGGCAGTATTGTCAGTTGTTCTGATGGGCCTTTGACCTGTCAGACCAGCTGACAGTACAGCCAACATTAGTGGTAATGAGTTACTGTGATGAGTATTTTCTTGCTACATATTACGTCTTCCTGATACTGTTAAAGATGCGTCTTAAAGATTACAAATCTGTCTCTGCAGTGCAGATTTTCCACTTAATATTGGAAATATTAAGTGGAAAATCCTCCATAAAACTGGCACTCGTCTTGTACTTGAAGTTGGATGAATGTGAACCGACTTTTCGACCGTTCTCTCTTTCGACCCTACAGTGTATGCACTCTGTAGATTCAGATGGAGACACTGTGTTGGCCAGTTTAACCTTTGTCTCCTAATTTTCTCAGAATATTTCATCGCAGCTCTTGTAATGACACAGTACATATCCTTGATACTTAGCTGTATCGTTTCCATAGAATCCTCACCGGTAACACACAACTGTCTATAATGTCAGTGTAACGTACAATGTTTATTTCCTATTTCGTCCATTATGATAAATGGTCCTAGTCCGAACCAAGACGAGCATCTGCAGACCATAACATCAGTAACTATACTCTACACAGAAGAAACGATATTCTCTGGTAAATGACATTCTCTTGGCAGCAGCCATGCTCAAATACCTCCATCTAATTTGAAGAGTGTATGTGCGTCGTAATACCACAGCTTTCTAATGTAATGTCATATTACAGCGAACTCACTGCCACACCAAACACGAGAATTGTTTGGGACGAAGGTTGGCTTCTCCTCAGCAAGAATTTTGTTGACAATATTCTCTACAGCTAGCTAATTCTATTCCGCAACAACCTTTTCATGAAATCTGAGGATTTGTGCAGTGTTCTTGCATAAACTTCCACATCACCTTCAATCCATCGTTAAAAGAATCTAGTGATGCTCGAATAGAGTAAAACATAATTCATAACTCATTTTAGTTTTTCATCAGTTTGCGTGGTTTGTATGAATATTTTTTTTTATCACGTTTCCCTTTTAATACGTCAACCAGTTGGTCTTGGACGATCTAATTGCAGTCCATTGGCAAGGACTGTTTGACGTTTAATAGTGGCAGCCTATAACACCTCGCTATATAGGGATCGATTGGTACTTGAGCAACTGGAAAGCTGTTTGCTCTGAAATACGAAGAAGCACTATGTCCTTGTTTTTTGACTTAATTTCCAGATCGCTGCACTGAAACTCCGTTATGTTCTTCTTTAATAATGGTTCATGAGAAATACCAATCCTTCACCGTTGGTTTTAAAGGACGAATAAAAAAAAAACCCTTAAATTCTTGAGTTATATACCTAGATCCATTTTCAATGCTGAAGTCACAGATACTTCAAATAATTATGGATGCTTTAAATATAAATTAGTAATGTAACCGATATTTTTTCTCTATGAACAGAACAGAAATTGAGGATAAATTTTATCATGTACATTTCCTTCCTACCTCGTCCTTCGGTACTTAATAAGAGAACGCTTCTAGAATCGCAAGTATTAATTACCATAGACATGCCCATGTAATCACTGTCCATAATACACCCCTGTGCTTCTCTAATTATATGCCTTTTAATGTATTACTGAAGTAAGCATGCATCGACGTAGGTTAATGGTTTTTTTTCCCCTACATATAACTGTGTGATATCATTTTCAGCTTCGGAATTCCATACATACCGATTGGTTTAACAAGATTTTATTCTTTTTCCCATTGGATGACTGTATTGTTAAATAGTGGATACGGGTAGGATTGGTAGTATCGCATTAGTTGAATTGAATTGAAATTCGGTAAAGTGAAGTGAAGTAGAAAGCGTTCAAATTTGATAGGAAATTATATACTCGCACAATAAACTTGGAGAAAACAGTTTTGGTTTTAGACCTTGTTTTGAGAGTTAATAACGACTGTGTGTAAAATATATAAAAATGCGATTGTATAACTTGGATTAACTCTTTCGAATAAACATTATCGATTAAAACAGAATTCCCTTTTTTTTCTTTCCTTTTTTTTACCTGAAAAATTTTGTCTTTTTGCGAGTTAAGGAGAAGCTCAAGTATCCTCAGTATTATAACAAAATATTGGTTCTGTTATGTTTCAGAACTCAGAGCAAGGCTCTTTATATCAACTTGTAAAATAATAGAGGGAATGAATTATTTCTGGTATGTTCAAGTGGTCATCCTGCCACAGATTACGTATTTTACTAAGCAAAAAAAAAAAAAAAAAGCAGTAAGTTTTTGACCACATTGCTTATCAGCAGTTATATGTTAATTGGATCCACAAAAAGTTGGAAACCTATATCACATTTAATGCTTTGGATTGGTACAGATTAGATAATCCGAAACTAGGATTATCCAGCCGTTTCTGGAGCAAGGTTGCAGGTTTAGTCTCTGGAACGTTGCTACAGAGACTAAAAATGAACGTTTTTCAGCATACTTCAGGCTTCCAATAAGTAGGATGATGGTTTCGCATCGGAAGCGCAAATCGTCTACTATCTAATGAGTTTCATAAATAGACATGCACACCGGGCTTCAAAAGTACCGCTTGTTGGCTGGAAAATGGCGATGCTGTTCACTACCGAGTAGACTGTTCTAATGAACCATCTGATGTGACAGACCTTCAGGTTGCGGAACAATTTGCAGGTAGTGAAAGGAAAAGTAAAGGATTTATTTATTTATTCATTTTTGCGAAGGAAGTTGCGAAGTTACAAGGTTGCACTTCTAAGTGCAGTTCATTGGATAAATATATTGTGTGAATTAAATGTTAATGATGACTGGGATGTGTTCGAAGAAGTTATACTCACAGCTTGTCAATCTTCATGTCAGTTACTTTTATTGTTCTAGAAACAGATCAGAGTATCAGGAATCGATTTGATGAAGCAAGTAAAGGAACGAGAAAGAGCTTTGGGACAACTATAGACTTATGGAAATATTCACTAGGCTATGGTCAGCAAAAAATACGTTTGTAAAGGTACTCAAGTATACGAATAGGTACAGCCAAATATGGACCACGTTGGCTTGGAAGTGTCAAGGAAATACCTAGAAAGCTATATACGTATTCAACAACTAAAGGGAAAGATTAAAATGTTATTGTCCTCTCAGAAAGGATTGCTTATGGCAGGGCTGTCCAAAACACGACCCGCTGTGCGATTTTGTGCGGCCCGCCTGTGGTTTTGATTTTTACGAGCGAAAAAATAAAATAACAAATTTGAACCGAATGCGTATTAGATATTTTAATTCTAACACTAATCGATAATCTCGATGTTGGTAATTTTATTTGGTGTTTTACATCACTATATACCCACGTGTTTTTCAAATTAGATGTGTCAAAGAAGCGTTCTTATATTGTTTTGTTCTAATACGTATGCTCCGCGCTCACGCGATTAGATAAATTACTTGATACGCATTGGATAAATATCCCGCCGTGGGCATGGATGTTTGTGATAGTGTGGTCCTCGGATAATTATTATTATTTTATTTTTTTTTTTTTGAACGTGGCCCTCGGATTACCTTAGGTTGGATAGCCCTGGCCTATGGAATAACAGTAGCAAACCCGATGAGATAGTTAATGAATTAATATTTTTTCCTTGAGTTTAGCAAATCTGTATTATAAGTAGCAAACGTGATAATTGATTAACTCTGAAATAACTTAACAACAATAACACAAAATTCATGAGTGAAACTTGTCCAACAGCTAGATTCGATATAACGGTGTCATGTCAAACATGAAGGTATAGAGATGATGCTAACTTTAGCAGCGAAGGCGTCATAGAAAGAAGTTCCAGGTAACCGGAGAAGTACAAATATTACCGTAGTCCGTTAAAGGAGAGTCAAAAGTGAAATGTGGAACTATAAACCTGTATCCTTGGTAGGTAAAATAATGAAGCCTGTTGTTACGGCACCTCATTACATATTTACCCTAACATAATATTGAATTGTCGGCCTGGTTGTCCGAGTGGTTAACGCATCTGCTCTCCAGCCAAGAAGCTGCGGGTTCGAATCCCGCCGTGGGCATGTATGTTTGTGATTGTCTTCCACCTTCATACATGAATAACACTCTCCCAAGATGGACTTAGTCACCATGGGAGAAGTAGACCCAACCCTCCCCCAATGGGCTTCTCCCATTGGGGGAGGGTTGTCTTTTCCATATTTTAATTCTAACACTAATCAGCCTGTCTTTTCCACCCTGTAGTAGGTGGAAAAGGCAGGCTGATCATCATCAATATTGAATTACTACCTCTCTTGTGTAGTGGAACACATTCATTCTACTTTAGTTGTATAAAGGTACGTGTAGCAATGTATACTAGCACAGCAGTATTCAAATTTCGGTTATGAGAAAGGCAGCGGTATAACAAAGTTATAAAAGGACTCGAGAAATGGCCCGTACTTCCATCTTGGATACGGTGCCCCTTTTGGCTGTTCATAATCCACAATGATTATGGTCAGAACAGTACCAAACTGGCAAAACTGCATTTCACTACGAAGCTGTAAATGAGCATGGAAAAGTGGATATATTTGGCGAACGAAAGATGGCTTTAAGGACTAATCTAAAAGTGACAATGCCCCAGTTGACGGCGCAGTGTAACATAGCGATTGCAGAACAATATCTCAGATAATCATGTGCTTCATTCCGTGCATATGGATTTTCGGAGTCGGAAGGTAACAAGCCCCCCCCCCCCCCCCCCCCAGCACACACACACACAGAAGATAATCGTAGAAGCGGCTACTGGTCAGCAGCATGCAGGTTGTACATGAATGGGTAAAAATACTGGGCCGATCCGATAGTAGCGGTTTCTGCTACACCGCGCAAATGGAAGACTGATGTATACGAGTGGGGGGGGGGGGGGTCTTTGAAAGTTCTGATAAGCACCTAGGACAAAAAATGATAAAGCAACTGATATGACCACCAGAAAGAACATACGAGGATATAAGAACGTAAGTTACCTTCATAAGACGTGTGATGCATGCGACAGGAATCAGCGAATCTTTGCATGTTTTTCCATTGTCCAGGTTGGTGGAAATTGCATCGTGTTAGTATTTGATGTTTTGCCGGTTAGAATTGACCAACCTATTGATAGCTCATAGCAGACCATACATTCAGCTGTATTGCATCCAGATGGGGACCGAGCCTTTCAGTACAAAAATTCACGAGGCCGTAAAACTCACAGCTGTAAAGAATTAGTTCGAGAAATACACGGACATCATCCAAGTGGAATTTCCCGGATCTCAATCTGGTCAAACACTTATGGGATGTTCTCGAGCTGTTCAGACATGGTCACTTCCCCCTCCCTAAATTGGGAGGGGGGGAAGTGCCCATGGAGGGATGCTTTGAGATGCCTTGCAGACCGACTACTTACATATTCATATTTTTTTAAAAAAGTCCACACTGACATCGTTAGACATGTAATGGAATCAGCCACTGCGATCGACAGACGTATGCTACTGATGAGCAGAGGTCATTAACCACGCCAAAGGCGGTCTAGTACGATCTTTAGCATATAAAAATAATTTAATGGTTGATCAGTGTGGATGTAGTAAAATTCTCAATAAACGGCGACAGTTTTAAGGGGACAGGTCCTGTTTGTAAAACTTAGTTGCTATGATATTGTTATAGAGTGGAGTGCATCTCCGGTCATCAAGTAATAGAGCTATGGGTAAAAATTACATTCTGTATAGATGTTTGTGAAAATCTTTAGATGCTTTCAGGTAAAGGAACCTGAAGGTTTTCGTTGTAAGGTGTGAGACTACCACGTACGCCTATCAGAGTCCTGAAATGATTTGAAAAAGTATCATGTTTGTTTCTCTAGGGCAGAAGTTTAGGATTATCAAGCTATTTACCTCTCCGCGGTAGTAAATGTACATTAGGTTTATAACCTTTCGTGAATAGGATTCGCTAAAAAAGATAGCAACAAATAATTTTGAATTATATTTCAATAAAGTATTCGATAGTGCAACGCATAATTGTCTTCTTTATAAATTGTTGAAATATCACTCGGTAAAATGGTTGATAAGAGGAATCGTAAAGAGAGAGAGAAGTCGAAAATGGTATTGATTAGATAGCATTCCACAGGTAGCGTTAATTTTTATGAATGATATCGATCAGGGAATTAAACGTTTAATGGCTAAATTTTCAGGTGATATTAAAGTGGGAAGAGTAATTAATATCGAAGAGTACGGGCTATTAATAATTTAAAGCAGATATAAATAGCGTATTTCATTTGTCTGAGAAACAGCAAATAAGATTTAACAGCTTAAAATATGTCATCTACGTAGCAAAAAAATCCAAGAATAAGCTGCTATTTGGATAAGGATAAGCTGAAAACAGTAAATAAAAAAGCACTTCGGAACAGCATCGTACCCCTGTGTGTACTTGTCTAAACAGCATAATAATAAAAGAACAGCCAGAACTTCAAATGGGATTATTTCATTTCTTTTCAGGAAGTTTAGCTGATAAACAACGATTGTGTAGTTATTCTCTTGTGTAAAACAATGGTTAGATATATGGAGTGCCGTATTCAACCAGATTAATATCTGCACAAATGGCTATTATGATGAGGAAAGAATTTGATTTTGTAGGTTACAAACCTCAGCGACAAGACAAGTAAGAGGAGATTTTAATTAAATTTTGTCAAGTTAAAGGAACAAAGGATCATCCTCGTAAATCAGGTAAGACGTCAGACTAGGTTACTTGTTTGGGGGATGGTGGATAAGTCCCACCCCGTCAGTGAATGTGTTTAAAGAGAAGTGACACGTATTGTGCAAATGATTCTTGGATATATATATATATATATATATATATATATATATATATATATATATATATATATATATATATATATACAGGGTGTTCGGGATAAATTTGACAGTTTCGTAAGGAAAAAGAAAATCTTCTTTGTATCTATTAAATTTAATGAATTGACAAAAAAACATTACAGGCAGAGTTAATTACAATACTATCAACAAGATTTACTCAAAATAACCACCATTAGCATCGATCACAGCTTCAATTCTGCTTCGGAACCTCGAACAAGCTGATGCTACAGTCTCCCTGGGAAGGGCCGCAAAAACTGTTTTAATTTTATCCATTAACTGGGCTTTTGTATTACTGGAAGTGCGATTGGTGTCTTTTTCAACTGCGCCCCATACAAAATAATCCATGGGGTTAAGGTCTGGGGAGTTTGGAGGCCAAACATTTGGACTGGTGAAGTCGTAGAAATTTTCAGACAACCATTTTTGACTTTTCCCAGAGGTGTGGCAAGGGGCCGAATCCTGCTGCCATACATACGGCCTACCATTGGCTACCCTTGTTATCCAGGGCTTGACTACAGTTAGCAACTCCACGAACAAAGCCCGAATTCCAATGCCAGGGTTCTTCAACACCTGTTCCTGCAGATTTGCGAGGAATTCTTCTGTACGAACGCAATCAGATCGTCTGCTAGGGATCTTTCTTCTTGCTACATCCTCGTAGTCACCATTGCAAGTCTCTAGTTCATGCCTGATTGTTTTTACTGTATTCAGGGAGCATTGGGCAGCAGTCGTAATATCCTTATTTTGATGGCGGGCACGAATCATCATGATACAAGTTATTCTCTTCCATGATTCAGGTGGGTTCCAGCTATCCATCCTTTCTGACATCTTGTATATGAATGAAGAAGGGTCCAAACTTTTAAATGAAGAGAAGTGTGTGTTAATACATGTAACTTACGGAAAAATATAATTAATTATAAATATGTCAAATTTATCCCGAACACCCTGTATATAAGAAATTTATTTAAATATAAATAACAATTGGAAAGTACAGG
Organism: Typopeltis vanoorti; assembly: GCF_054136105.1. Taxonomy (NCBI): domain Eukaryota; kingdom Metazoa; phylum Arthropoda; class Arachnida; order Uropygi; family Thelyphonidae; genus Typopeltis; species Typopeltis vanoorti. The sequence goes on from NC_143572.1 coordinate 27,523,298, forward strand.
GTCTACGCAAATGCAATGACCAACGCATGTTCCCTGCAAGTCCTCATTTTGCAGCTTTCTGTGGTTTCAATGATAGAGGTCACAAAAATTGCTTTTACACGTTAAGTTTTGAACGCGTCACTTCTGATATAAGCACTGAATTGCAGCATTAGACGAAAATACACACGCTTACTGCACTAGCATTACTCTTGTGTGTGTGTGTTCAAAGTGTAAGGTGAAATAGAAGCGCAACAGTAAACGAACTGTGTGCCGAGTTCAGGTTAGATTGCTCATCACTCTTTGTCAGCGCTTGTTTATGGGTACGTTCGGTTCCAAGTACATAATTATTCAATGAATCATCGGTCATAGTACGGTCTGCGGAATTACTGTGTGGCAATTACCATACCCTTGTTTGTGTGCATGCTTCTCAGAATAGTTACTATACTGTTAGATCACTCTTGCTAGTTAATCTCCATCTTATATTAAATGTAACTTACAACTACACACACAGACTTATCAGTTAGAGGTTGAGTGGTTGTTTGTTTAAGGTGATAGTCCTTGTGTGAATGCCGTATTGTGAAAATCCAGATATGGGTGAGGAAGATAAGAAAAAGGGGAAAATGTTTGGGATTATCTTTACGGAGAAGGTGTTCTTTTTCTTGGCAAATGGGTGGCTGCAAGTATGTGGAAAGTCTGAGCTACGTCCTGAATGATTGTGGAGATGCTTCTATAATGGCGCAAGGTGTATTTGTTTTATGTTGCCTGCATCCACTATTCTGAGTGACTGATTTCCTCCTTTTCAAAGCGTAATTTTCAAGAGAGTATTTGTGGAGGGAGTGGCTCTTCGAAGAGGCGCTGTCCATTGGTTCTATTGGTGTGAGTGGAAATAACAGTTGTCATATTCTTGCTTGATTATTTATTTGAGGGCATGCTATAGTTATTCGTTCGTATCATTAAATGGGCTACATTAACACAAATACGGTCTTTGTTATTGTGAAATTCGTAACAACGCATTCGATGGTCCCATGCTGAGGTGGAAGAGTATTATGTCCTGCAGAAGACACAAACCGGACGGAGAACACACGAATAAATAAACATGATACGCTGGCCTTGTAGTTTGAGTCTGCTTGTTTCGGCCTTCGGCGGTAATTGCAACGAACGAACTCAAAGCAATTTTCTCATATGGCATAATATTCTGCAACACTAAGTTTATAGGGACAATAGGGACGGAGAACATGTTTTCTTTACATCATCCATATTGTTGAGTGCAGTAGATTCATTTGACGGTTGGCACTGTTATATGCCCTGCCTGAACCTTTTAGAAATAAAGAAAAATAAAACTTCGTTCTTTATTTTTAGAATAAACAACGAAGTTTTAAGTTTTCCTTTAATTTGTTTAAGTTACCCCCCCCCATTCTTCTATTTATACATAAAGTACATTATGAGTTTGCCCGAAATTAGACTGGCTCTTCATTCGATTCAGTTAAATTTTGATTAACCAGCTTCTTTTAAATTATATTTCCATTCCTTTTTTGTATGGTACCAAAAGCAGCCAGTATTAGCACTTACGTCAGTGTTCCTGTTTATATCCGTCTGTGAGCTGTATTGTGAAATATTATGATCTTGCCAATTGCGAAATATCCTTTGCATCACGTAATAAGAAGTGTAACATTAAGGCAACTCGCAGGATAGAAGAGCTAAGTTGTGCATGATATCATTATGCTTTTACCTTCCGAAAACATTTTAAAACAGATGATGTATGCCTGAGATGTATGACGATGTCGCTCAGAATTACTATTTTATCTACTCCTAGCGTAATTACCAAAACCGACACTATTTGAGGCTCATCTTTTAAAATAACGATTTCAATCCCCAGTTGATTGCGAATATACACAAGTTGAAGATATTCTGAGTGTCTTACAGAAAACGTTATAAGACAACCAAGATTTGTAGTGTATTTTGAGTAATGCCATACTGAAGAAACTCGCGATAACCCTCATATGCTGTATCTGTTGCATATTTTTTACTTCTTATCCTAAGTAGTTTAACTTATTGAATTTTTGTGACTTAACCATACTTTCGAATATCCGTTTTTTGATTAACTGGTTATCCGAATCTTTGAGGAGACAAATAAGAGCTTACTGCACAGTCAGTTTATTGGGTATGCACTTCATCCATGAAATCCACCCCTTTGTCAAAGAAGTTAATTCATTGAAGGCCTCCGTGGCTCAGTTGTGACATTTATCCTACATTTAGGAATTATAATTACGACTCAAGGAATCTTTATAAGGATTTTTCATCTAAAACTGGGTAGCAGGTCATACGGAGGTAGCTGTTCATTCTCTGAGAAAGCACGCACGCACTTAGCAGACATAGTACATCGGTCTCGCGGCCTTAGTTGTTTAGGCCATGATTAAAACAGCCAACCAACCACTGTATCCCTTTCACGCTTTGTAAGAAGAAGGAAAGAAAATACAAATGTGCATATGTACAATCGCAACCCAAACAACCATAGTTAATAGCACGACCAAGTGACTTTGAATTCCATGTGATGGAGTGCAGAACAGCGCAGAAGCGCTGTTCTGCACTTTTAGAGTAATAATGCATAGTTGCTGCACTGTACCGAGAATATACTTCTCGGTCATCAACAGTTCCGCGAACGGAGAAAACGATGCAGGATTTACAAGAATCATGTAGTCTAACAGACAGGTTTACAAGTACCCAAAAAGAATACAAAAGTAGTCTCGTGGATCGGATTCTGTCAGTGATCAGAGATCGAACAAAACTAACTCGCTTTTTTTTTTTTTTGTAAAAGCTTTGATGATGGTAAATGATACTTTCACCAAAATAATAGTTTAGCAAACAGTTTTACTTTCGATATTGTCCTCATTGTCTCGTGTTCTACCATTAACCTTTTAAGCAATGGTTCAAAAGGCACGTAAGCCCGAAATTTCCATTTCCAGAATTGAAAATACAGTGCGATTAATTTTATTCATGTCGAAATTTCTGGAAGATAAAACTATGTAAAAAAAAAAAAAAATTACTAACTCAAATTAGTTATTTACAAACCGACGTTTCGCTGGCTTAAGCTAGCATTACAAAAGGCAATTTAACACTACACATTCGTTGGAGACAGCAAACCAAAATTACTTGGATAACAAGGACAGTCATGTGCGTGGAGGGCGACAGTGGCACACTTCATGGTGATTCCTGTTCTTAATGCTGATGGCGGTGCGCCAAAATCTATGTAAAAACATACTGTTCCGTTCTATTACAGTTAATCGTGTTCTGTAGAACTTGTGCTGCTTCCAGAACAGTCTCTCCGATTTAAACCGAGATTTGTGAAGTAGCCTAGCTTTCTTCCATCTTATGAAGCGGTCTTTCTTTAAAGCATGTTGAGATAGTTCGCTTTTTTGGTTTTCCATTCCGGATGTATTTTTCATCTTTTTTTTTTTCCTGACCACACTTGCAATACCTGGAAAGAAGAGCGGGTCCAGCCACTCCTTGATTTGTTTAGGTTTGTATACTGTTCTGAATCTGCGTCGTTTCAGGAGAGAGTCCAATTTATCTGTTGTGCCTTTGTAGGGTAAAGATATAGTGCGTGTATAATTTTTATTTTTTTTTTTTGGTGGTGTGGGTGGGTGGGGTATTCTTTTTAAAGAGTTTGGCAAAGCTTTTTATGTTGAGTAGAGCCCGTTGTTCCAGGTGCGGTGCTGGTCCTGAGGACGAAATTGGCTGTGTCCTTTGGAGTTTTGAAAATTCCAAGTCTCTTGTCAGTATGGTGGTGTGAAGTGGAATGTAGATATGTCTGCGTGTAGGGGGTGGGCAGCTTATGGTAAACTGAACATATGAGAGACCTATCTACTTGCCTTATAACTAAAGTATTCAAGAAGGCAAGTAGATAGGTCCCTCATATGTTCCGTTTACCATAAGCCCCCCCCCCCCCCACACACACACATAGAGGCAGATATTTACATTCCATTTCATATCAAATGGCAAACATTGCCATTTGACCGCATGTCTAAACATATAAATACAGTGCAATTAAGTATCTTTCATGGGCATGTGACAATAAACTTATCTTCTGGATTAGTATTTTTTTGATACGAAATTGCCTCACCAACAAGTCAAATTTTTTTTCTCTCTTTAGTATTTGCTATTGACACAACGTTGGCCATATTGAAACAGCGACTTATTTACAAATATGTTGTTGAAATAATATGAGGAAATCACATCACATAAAGAGTGCGTGGAGCTAGTACTTGCCATCACCTAACGATAGTTAGTCACACTGGCTATTCGTGATATAAGATTCTACCGCTGAGTTTAATGTTCTTTGTACAGATTTTTACTTGAGAAATCTACTAGATATTTAGTCATTTCTCATATTTACCAACCGGTGAAGTATACACCTTTATTGAAGAGAGGTGTGTTATTCGAATACCGGTATCGAATTATTGCACATGCGTGTATTTGTGGTGCACTTAACAAACAACTAAATAAATAAAATCAACTAAATAAATAAAATAATTTATCGACTACAAGCACAACCCATTACTGTCAGGCAACAATGAAACATAGTTATGATGAGAATTTAGAGAACTGACTGGGGGCTTTGACCTCATGTTCTCCTGGAACACCTTGTATATTTACTTGGATCCTGAACGAACAAGGATTAGCCTGGCAATTTGGGGTTTAGCGACCAAATAGCATTCTGTATTGGCTTAAACCAAAACATGCTGATGGTACTTAAAGATGAAATATCATGCCGGTTTGGACCTCACTCGGTTAAACCAGCCTCCGCTATTTTCGTCATCTAACTGGGACGAACAGTGGAAAAGTTCAGCTGCTGGAACATCAGGGGCGAATGCTGGTCTTGAAATTCACGCTTGCTGTTGTTATCATTCAGGGAGTGAGAGGTGTGATTGAAGTCTGATTAGCGGAATAATGAATTACTGACCATTTAAAACTATATATTTAGACATTTATGTACATTTAGTCATACAAATACAACATTTATTTTACAAATGACATTCTATCTTTTTCAATTTAGCTACTTGAATACAAATTCAAACGTTCTTCTTTATGAACTGGTCAATAACATCGTCATAAAAAGTTGGTTGTAACTTAATTTTCCCAGAGCAACACGCACACTTGTAAGGCTGGCTAGAGCTACGTTGACTGCGTATGGCTTGTGTTTAAGCAACAGAGTGAGACGACGTGAAATGGCTGTGCGCGCGCATGAAATCACAGTGCTGCTGCGAGGACCTGGAAGCTCCTAAAACCGAGCAAGCCAAGGTAGCTTTGACCAGACGAGCAAGCATCGGCCTTCGATACACAACGCAAAGCTCAATTATTGCCACGCAAGCGTAAGACGTCTTCCGTCTACAAAAATAAAAGCCTAAATGGAATGCTTATAAATGCATGCATTTATTAACAAATAAACATTTCTTCTTTCTCAATTAACGAGCTTGCATAGTAAGCATGGAGAATTTTCCCCTGTGGAACATACAACAGACTCGATATCAACAGAACTAGTACCATCAACATAAGAAGTGAAACTGGCAGAAGAAAGAAATGCTACATCTACATAATTTATATTACTGAAACAATGAAGACAAAGACAACGTGAGATTTTTCTAAATAACCACCACACGATGCTATATTCACTCAATAATGATCGTAGAAAATGGAGAAAGAGTAGCAGTAGTATTCAATACTGAACACGAAAATGAATCGTAGGAATTATCAAGTAGAGCGATGTGAACAAACATCACTCTAATTGGTAACGCCTGTTACCAATATTGGATTTCTGTTCAGGAGCCGGACTACTCATCACTAACATGTTCCAACATAAAGATATCCATAAATTAATATGGCGAGAAGACATAAGAAATGTCTCATTAGAAAAAAAAAAAAAAACTATGAAACACTGACGTTAGAATTTTTAATGGCATAAAGTTTTCGTCTAAGCATCAAGGACATCTTCAGCATGAATTCAAAATTAAAATAAGGTACAAATAATACATAAGGAAGACTCAATAATGAGAACGTGCTAACCATACGCGAATAAAGTTTTGAGCATCTCGGTCCAAATACTACCTAAAATTCTAACGAGAATTTTATACATGCTAAAAAAATTCCAAGAAGGGGGATAACTTAAAGCCCATTCAGATTGGGATGATGTGGTTAAGGTTTCATAACACACACACCATGAGAAAATGACTTATGTAGAGCTTTAGTCTTCTTTTTCCAAATAATTTTGTTTTTGGAGGGACAGTATGCTCAGCAAGTCCAGACGGTTTTGGCTTATGGAATTTAATATAGTCTAGATATTCGTTCATCAAGACGAAAAGCTACGCATCTTCCAGTTGGGCCGAAGTATGATAAACCACAAGCGCTGGAAATTTGATAGATACCAGGATAGGTCAAAGGAGGACGTTTGTCCTTTGCAAGCTTAGAAAGAAGAAAAGTTAGTTTAAATATCGAGCGAAAATGCCACTCTTAGATCAATGGAATCGAGTAATTTAGAGATTCGTTTAAAGACGCCTTTGACATATGGAATGGATGGCGTCACGGTTGTTAACTTCTTGGGAGACTGAAGACTGAGAAAAACGGAGAGGAAGTTTTTCTTCCTTACTGTTAATGACCTTGTTTTCAAAAAGACTCAATGAAGCTGCTAGACAGGTTTAAATAAAGTCTAGTGGGGATTTTCTTTAGGACAAAAAACAGAAGGTTCCCATTCTAGCTGACGAAGCATAAGCAGGTCAAGGAAGAAAATGCAGGTTTTTCCTTTTCAATTTCGAGAGTAAATTGTATGCGAGGATTGAACACCATTGATCTTTGGGAGAAAGTCTTGACGTTCAGACAGGGAACCTCGCTATACTGCAAAGATATCATCCACTTATCTGCTATACACGAATGCATGTTACAGAGTAGTTGCCTTTCACACGTGTGGGAAGAAAGCATTAGAAATGTTTTTTTTTTATTTGTACACATAAGGATATTTTTAGTTAAAGCAAAAATGCCGTGATACTTTTCTTATTTTTCAAAAGCTTGCAAAGCACCATTGTTCTGCAGACCTACAGTTGTGAAACAATGAGTATGGTTTAAATCGTATTGTGCGCAAAAACTCATAAAATAAAAAGGTTTTATTTTATGAGAACAGGACATTAGCTGTTACATGTCACGGTTGTCTGCCAGCCTTCTGTCTTCATGAATAACTGGAGAGCGGATGAACCGCTTTTGATGAAAATATTAAAAAAAAAAATGAATGCTTCGAGAACGACAACATGAATATCAAAGGATGTAGAACGAAATAAATTAGCTTTTTTTTTTTTTTTTTTTTTTTTTGTGTGTGTGTGTGTGGGGAGGGATGAAGTACTTTTAAAATATTGTCTACTGTTATCGGTCGTGATCTTTATTTAGTCATGAAATTGAAAATATATTTGAAAGACATGAGGGATGTGCAGTATTATATTTTTGTTTGTTTATTCTCACAACCATGCTGTTTATAGATATAGCAGGATCAGTCTTCCTATTGTGTTTCAACATGCTCTGCAAGCTTTTGTGCGAGTGTGAAAGAGAGAGACGCGGTAATAGAGTGGACTATCTTGGAATGGAGGTGGAAGTTTGCTCACTCTCATTCTGTTAAATAGTTTATAGAACACCATCCGCCCTGCAGGTTGATAAGTCCTAGTACTAGTCTTCCACCTCTGCAGATCAATAACAGATGCCTTTCTTAAAAACTAATGTATGGAGACATAAAGTTAAATTAATAGAGGACAGCAATGAAGAGTAATGTACTGTAGTCAGATTTTTCAAAAATTAGAGGAATTAATTTTAGATATATATAATGTTACTCTTCGCAAAAAAAAGTGTTTTTTGATTAGCCTTCTCTTTTATATATATATATATATTACTGTCATACACAGCTTCAGTAGCTCAGTCGGTATAGACGAAGCCCTTTGGTCGGAAAGATCTGGGTTCGATTTCCGTCAGTGACGTGAGGAATCTCTTTCGAAGAAAGGTGAGTTAGCCGGTCTCAAACCGGCTCCGTTAACATACGCATCTACAGACATAGGACACACCAGAAGTCATAGGGCCAACCACCTTATCTTCGAGTACGGTTGCGTTTGCAAGAATACATACCTCGACATTTTCTTAATTCTCCCCTCTTCTACCTCGTAAAAAGGTAGAAGAGGGGAGGATATTAAGAAAGAAAGACCGTCATACAGGTGCAGTTGAGTGAGGTAAACATTTATTACTATGATGTAATACTCCAGTGCCAAAAATCAGTTGAAACAGCACGCATTCCAAGATGTCCTGCAATCAACCTTAACAAGAACTAAGACTGATAAACTCTATTAAAGCATTAAGTGACTTAATATAATGAAGCTACTCTGGGAAGAAAATGAGGAACAAGAAACTGGGTTCATGCTTCCAACATTTCGTAAAACTTTTAATTAGAAACAACCCGAGCAACTGCAGTCATCACAGGTGCCACACGAACAGGCAACAATGTTGCACCATGGCGTTTTGCTCCAAGAGAGACAAGTATTTTGGAGTTGCATCCAATAAATTTATAGTTGTCCGAAAAAGAGGAATATCCCTTTTTTGTATTTTGGCTATTCCTAGTTATGGAATAAATGATTTCAGAATCTTTTCGCATGTATGGGCAGAAAGCATTAAAGCAAGAGAAGTCTTTTTATTACATAAAGTTCCGGTTTCACTGGTCTTTCCATCTTGCAATAGCCTTCCTCTTTCTCCCTTTGATTTGTATTTATCCATTTCTTTTTGTAGCTGATATCTTTCCATCCAGTGAGAATGGTCCCTCAATTTTTCTCTATCTTCCCTTAATCTGTTCATACCAGATAAATAATCTATAAATTCCTATCTCTCTTCCAATGTCTTCATTTTTTATATAGTCAAATTTGTGCGTGCTTTAATTGTTATTAAAAATCTATTTTCTGCCGCCTGTATTCTACTGTGATCTTTCTTTTTAACAGTCCATATTTAACAAAATTTAAGTTGGGTTTCTTGCATTTTTATTTTATCATTATTATTTTTAATTCATTGTCCATGTAACTGTTCCACAGATTTTCTGGAATTTATTTTTCAATATAAGCAGTGTTGGAATTAAGATAACATTCCTAATATAGACAAAATCTCAGAGCAAATCCCAATAGAAATATTAACTTCACTTATGAAATCGGTCATTGGAGAATACCTGAACATCTGCAGACAAGATGAGAACTCCTACAAATGGAATCATATTTTCGGACTCAGATGTACAACACTTCAGACTCATAACAAAGATAAATGCATAGTGTACCAGGTTGGTTTATAGCAGGTAAATAAACTGGTTAAGTAAACAAGCAAACTGTTTGATCTCTCTAACCACTGGAAATGTAAACTCATGTAAACTTCTTAACTACTACAAATTTAATTTAAAAATAAATAAAATAAACACCTCTCGAAATCCGACTCAGGGCAACAACAGCGCAGAAGGAGTTATTAGTCCCGATGACAGTCATTAACAACTGGAGGAAACCCTCGCGTACTGGTACACACCTCTTCAACAATAAATATCGACATCGAAACCACGCCGCACGTATATCTCTTTATAGCAGCACTTCTGACCTCTCATGAATATAATAATAATAATAAAAAAAAACATAGAATTATAAGTCTAACCCTTCATATTACTACTTCTAATGTAGGGTGGTCGATGATTTTCATCTCTTGATGTGCGACCACCTCTTTGCTTATTGGAGGCGTGAGAAGGTTTCAGAAATACTGCATCTGTACGGTGGTTATGGAGTTTTTTTTTTATTCATGATCTACCATAGTGCTAATGTACTATAGTTTGCATCCCTTCTTCACTGGAATCATTTAAATAATAATAATGATAAAAACCTCCGTTACATCTTAAATATAATGTTGTCCGAATAAAAGAAGGTCGCCTATTTATAAACATCGACGAAAGAGTAAAGAAGGCATCAATTGCCGTATCATACTGATCAATCAAACCTTAATCAAAGGGTACTGAAAAATAGACAGACACAGCTTTTTTTGAGACAGGTTCGTTGTACTTGAAGTAGCACAATACTTAAACATTTTCTATACCAAACGGTGGGCTCTCATAAGCTCCCTGGTCATTTTCGAAGCCTGTTTATTTATTTAGTTATTGCTAAGGAGTGGAGAGCATTTATCTGAATTTCATTCGCTATTTTTTTTAAAGTTATAATTGCACAATGCAGCCTTATGTGCCAGTAGGCACGGAAAGACTTGATGATGAATTGCACAATAATATTCATCAAATTAATATAAAATAAGTAATTATTGCTAGTCTAAATACGTATTATTCAAAAAAAAAAAAAAATTACCCAACGCATGGAACCTAAACATTTTATTTTAATACAAGCCCACATAGGTTCCAGCTTCTTTTTATATGCCATTGCATTTATTCAAAGCAATGTACTTGCAATTCCATCATTACGAATTTCTTATTATTCAAACCTGTTGCTTTTCGTGGCAGCTTTTCATTTCAGAAAGTTTAACATGAGATTGTTTTTTTTGCTTGATTTTCATTTTTCAGAGTTGTCAACTGAATGCTACTTTGATCCCCCCCCCCCCCTCTTATTAACGTTATGGTTGGCTTTTCGCCAGAAGCGTGGCGTTTCTAAGCTCACGAACTTAGTTTGAGTTGTATTTGTTTAGGTGCATTAATATGGTTATGTACATGCACCTGTATATTATAATAATGTAGTTCTGGGACCCATGATTCTTGCTACTGTTTTAGCATAAATTACTTATGGTAGGCTTTAAGTTTTATTGTGTGAAGCAGTATGCCATCTCTGTTTATTGCTGCATCATCCTACGTGCTGATGTGAAACACTCCGGAACTGAGTCACGTGTTGATTAATTATGGTAACGTGCGGATTTGTACAAAGTAATACTTGTCACTTCTTGTGGGTGTTTAGTTTTCACTAACTGCTTCTTTAAATACTTTTCATTGTATTCATTTTCGGTCAACCTAAAAGCCCGAAGGCATTTTTCCCCCTGCATATAGAATTCTATTACCATTCGGATTTAAACCTGTTAAGAGGACTTAGGAATTTATCATAATACCAAATCTAGAAGCTAATTATCAAGTTGTGGAACCGTAGAAACGTCTGCTTCTCCATGCTTCTGCATTGTTATTTGGATTTTTCTTCCTCTCGACTGTTTTTGGGTAATGTATGATTGTTTTATTACTGTTATTTCATATGCGCTGGAATTTACTGGATTGTTATTTACTTAAGCAGGAACGGTTTAGTAATTCCGTAGACTAGTGCATTGTATGCGAGGGGGAGCAGTTACACAAAATGAAAATTGCTCTTTATTCCTCTTTATTCGATACACATTTCATTTTGTTGTAAATAAATAATAAATTCTTAATATAATTTTTGTGCTCATTTTAGCGAAAAGCTTTGAAATACCATTCTAATTTATTTATTTTTATTTTTTCAGTATTATCTATTTCAGCAACGGTAAACGATTGCATATTCTTTCTTGGCTTATCATTAATTAGAAAATGTCATTTCTAAAGACCTAGCAGATGCTGCGGCATTATTTTTTTTTAATAATAATGCTAATAATTCAAGTTAAATACATCAGTCTCATTGATAAAGACAGATTTATTAGCATTATTCACAATATTCTTTTGCCTTTTACGGTAGAAAAGAAATAGTAATCTTGAATCTCCCCCCCCGCCCCAAGTATCCGAGACTTCAATATTTGTGCCTTCTAGAAACTCAGTCATAATTCTCTGCACCTTAAATCCAGAAATCCTGAAATCTAGAATTAACTCCGTTTATACGGAAACAATAATAACGAACAAATAAAAAATATATTTAAGAAAATATTCACAAATGAAATCTTCAATCCACTTAATAGATAGCAGAACGAACAAAAAGTCTTAAAAGAGGTAAACCGTGAGTAGACATATCGGTACACAATAAATAACGGAAAAAACTCACGTAGAAAGATTATTTATTAGTATAATTTTCGCCTGTGTGTCACAGGCATCTTCAGTACATTAAGCTCAAAATTAAACATTAACTGACAATTCCAAAAAGCGCCACCTAAGTAGCTGGTGTAAGATAACTAAAAAGGTCAATAACTTTCCTAAAAAAAAAAAAAAAAAAAATTAATACAATAAAAAGTTAGGAAAGATTAGCTGATTTGTAAAGTACTATCTCCCATAAAGGGGATAGACGTAAGCCGTCGGATCTGTTTAAGTTAGGAGAATGAAGTAGAGTTTCACATATTTCTTTATAAAGGCGTTCCATGAGAAACTGACTTTTGTGAAGAACTCTTGTCTTTCTCCAATGAACTCTGTGTCTAGTGAAGATGGCATGTTCAGAAAGTCCAGACTTTTCAGGTTTAAAGTATTCAATATAAGATTGGTGTTCTTCTAGCCGAATAGAGGCAGATCTTGCCGTTTGTCCGAAATAAGATAATCCACAAGAGCACGGAATCTGGTAGACACCTGGATGATTAAGATGTGGAAGCTTGTCCTTAGGAGAAGTGAGAAAGGTGGAGATTTTTCTAAACGGTCGAAAGGCAACAAAAATATTCAGTGATTTTAAAACTTTTGCTATACGTTCACTGATGCCTTGTACATAAGGAATTGTCAGTTAGTGTTTAATTTTGAGCTTAATGTACTGAAGATGCCTGTGACACACAGGCGAAAATTATACTAATAAATAATCTTTCTACGTGAGTTTTTTCCGTTATTTATTGTGTACCGATATGTCTACTCACGGTTTACCTCTTTTAAAACTTATTGCTAGACTTCACGGAGAGTCTATTTCCAAACAATCTGCTAGATTTGGTAAAGGAGGCCAAATGCATTAACAGATTAATATTTCTTAAACGATGTAAGATGGCCCAGGTTATTCCAACCTGTTGTAAAATAAAAGAAGTTTTAAGGTCCCCAAAAGCTCATCGGATCTACTTCAAAGCTAGTAATTCTCTTTTAAATATTCAGCTACACGAAGCTAAAAAATCTCTTGCCGTCTTAAATAGAGAAATTATGGATATAAAAATGCTCTGGAATCTGTTTTAACTGTTGAAACTTTTACTACTGTAATGCGCATATCTTCGAGTTCTTACTTAAAGGTCTTTAATGACTCTCGTGACAAACTAAAACACAAATTTGAATCACTAGTCAGCTTATCTAGATCCAGTAATAATACTATTGATATAGATAAAGTAGTCATAAATGTTTCCGGACGTCCTCTAACAGACTGTGAACGTTTTGTTTTATCAAAAGGATATGATTTCGCTGTTACGCCGAATAAGGTGCCAATTATGGATTTTTTTCATAACATAGACAGGGGTATTCGATCCTTATCCCAAAAAACAGCCAACAGATTACGTTTTGAATGTGCACAAATTCTTTTTCATGCCAAGCCTCCTCGTCCCAATCTTTCTTACTCTGAGTTTAAAGCATTGAAATCACTGAAGAATAACAATAATTTAATAATTACGAAAGCTGATAAGGGGAAGGCTATAGTGATTCAAGATAGGAAGGAATATGAGAGAAAAATGTCTTTTACTTCGCGACTATTCAACTTATAGGCCTCTTACATCGGATCCTACCCGGAGTCAATTGAAGAGACTTAATTCTCTTATAGATAATGTATCTACATGGAATGAAGATCAAAAGAAAAAACTTAAAACCTTCTTCGGTCGTCCACCTAGATTGTATGGTCTTCCGAAAGTTCATAAACCAGGCATTCCGTTGAGACCAGTCGTAGATTGTATAGGTTGCCCCACTTACAAAATCTCAAAATTTTTATCAAATTTACTCTCCTCTTCAACTAGAAGAACTGATACTTATATAAAAAATACTTTGGATTCCAAAAATAAAATTTCAGATCTTCATTTGGACGTTTCTAATATCATGATCAGTTTAGACGTTGTTTCTTTATTTACAAATGTGCCTCTTTTGGAAAGTATTGAATTACTACAACAGGAATTTCCTTCGGACATTGTAAACGTATTTGATTTTGTAATAAATTCTGGTTATTTTTCCTTTAAAAATAAGTTATATCAACAAATTGAAGGAACAGCAATGGGTAATCCTTTTTCTCCTGCTATCTCCAATTTCTTTATGGAACATCTTGAACAACGTATCTTTGACAATATTTCTCCCAGACCTACGCATTGGTTCAGATATGACGATGACATTTTTGCTGTATGGAATGGCTCTTCTGATGAACTTCAACAATTTCTCACTAAGTTAAACGCATTTCATCCTAGGATCAAGTTTACCCTAGAAGTAGAATCAAATAAGCAGTTAGCCTTTTTAGATCTTCTAATTTTTCGTCAACCAGATGGTAACCTACATTTCTCAGTTTATAGAAAGAAGACTCATACAGGCCATTACATCCATGCGGAATCTCATCACCATCCCAGTCAAAAGGCAGGAACTATTAAAACACTGGTTCATCGGGCCCACTCCTTTTGTTCTACAGACGATCTTTTACAGAAAGAACTACAGTACATAACTTCTTCCTTTCTATCTAATGGTTATAAGAATTGCTTCATTAAAAGAACTTTGAGTAGTTTTAATATGTCTTCCTCTTCAAACACAGAGGAAATAACGCGCATTACTATCCCTTATGTACAAGGCATCAGTGAACGTATAGCAAAAGTTTTAAAACCACTGAATATTTTTGTTGCCTTTTGACCGTTTAGAAAAAATCTCCACCTTTCTCACTTCTCCTAAGGACAAGCTTCCACATCTTAATCATCCAGATGTCTACCAGATTCCGTGCTCTTGTGGATTATCTTATTTCGGACAAACGGGAAGATCTGCCTCTATTCGGCTAGAAGAACACCAATCTTATATTGAATACTTTAAACCCGAAAAGTCTGGACTTTCTGAACATGCCATCATCACTAGACACAGAGTTCATTGGAGAAAGACAAGAGTTCTTCACAAAAGTCAGTTTCTCATGGAACGCCTTTATAAAGAAACATGTGAAACTCTACTTCATTCTCCTAACTTAAACAGATCCGACGGCTTACGTCTATCCCCTTTATGGGAGATAGTACTTTACAAATCAGCTAATCTTTCCTAACTTTTTATTGTATTAATTTTTTTTTTTTTTTTTAGGAAAGTTATTGACCTTTTTAGTTATCTTACACCAGCTACTTAGGTAGCGCTTTTTGGAATTGTCAGTTAGTGTTTAATTTTGAGCTTAATGTACTGAAGATGCCTGTGACACACAGGCGAAAATTATACTAATAAATAATCTTTCTACGTGAGTTTTTTCCGTTATTTATTGTGTACCGAACAAAAAGTCTTTGGGTAGGTCTTCATGTGATGAAAAGTAGATATATGCCTGAAGAGAAACCAACCATCTTGGATACCATTGCAGTTACCGTTTTATTGTTTCTTCCTCCACCTCAATATACACGAGCTTACGTTTATCTTTTTTGTTGTTTTTTTACATGGGAAACAATAGCTTCCTTTACTTTTATTTATTTATTTTTTCTTCGCTACCAACTCATTCGTTTGTTTTTCTTCTGTTATTCTTTTTTTTCCCCTCGGGAAATAAAGTTGCGCTGGTCTTTGGATAAATGGCTAGTTTTCCCCCTGTCTGTACCATCCATCACTATTAGTTTTCCTGTTCCTCTTTAAGGAGTTTAAAAACTCAGGCGTCAGTTGGCTGGCACAATTTCTCAGATTCAATTTTCGGTTCTGTTGCAAGAGGCGTCCGACTTATGGGTTTCTCAAGTAATTTTTATTATTCCCCCCCCCTTCTGAATTTTAGTTTCGATGTCATATCTACTTGAAAATTCCTCAAAATAAAGATAAAGACAGATTTATCGTTCTAAGATTCAACCAGAAACGATAGGGTGGTGAATAACTACAAGTACATATATACTCTGACAACAATTGATTCTCTTAATCTTAGCCATACTTAAACTGTACTCTACAACATTCGAAGATTTTTTTTTTTAGTAACCAAATTGTTTCCTTGGATTTAAACCAGTCTACAGGCAATAGGCTAGGCTATTATGTAACACATCGAGATAATTATTTTGAAATTTTTTGGCAATTGTACTAATGGAATGGAACCCTATACGATATTTGTGCTATGAGTGAGTTGAGGTTGATCATTTTGAAACACTATTCTAAAGACCACTTCTTTTTTCGAGCCATTTCAAGCTTTCAATTATCAGGTGTTACACCGAGCCGAGAAAACCATCGACCACATTTTTTTCACACATCTGCGCCACATTGAGACGTCATCCGCATAGCTAACACAAACCAGGTTACATCTGGATAAATTATGATTGCTTTTATTGTAATTCTGTAAAAAAAATAAACAATATCATTTTCAAAATATCGAAAATAATACATATCTGATAAGAGCGGTGTTCGGTGTAGCTACCTCTCAAACCAGCTCTACTACTAAGAGTTCTTAACCGTATTAATAAGAATCTCAAATCTCGACATAACATATATGTGGAAAAAGAGATTTAAGAAATTCTGAAATTTCGATTTCATAAATGAATGCTATACATCTAAAAAAATCTGAATAATAAAATTTCGATGGAAACGGCAATGTACGGCTTATTTAAATTATATATTTTCGTTTCAGTTTGCATTATCGCTATTTCGTGATTCACGCCTCCGCAGCCTTAAGCAAGCTTTATGTTAATATTGTAAAACTTTTCAAGATTTAAAATGATATGCAGCTCACGTCATAGATGAAATATATTATAGGCATGAAAGCAGTTTAATTATGCAAATTCCATTGCCTGTATGCAAGCAACATGCTATGTTTACCTTTCGCGATTGCTCGTTTATGGCCAACGTTCGTTTGGACTGGCAAAGAATGTAGAACCTGCTGCGAATGCAATAACTGTAAGATGAAATAACAGATTTCTTGTCTTATGACTGGGCCCATTCACTACAATATTTGATGATCTACGTACGACTATATTAATAGTCAAGACTGAACTGATTTGTGTCTGTGCAAGCGGAGAGAATTGTGCTTTATAACGCTGCAATCATTAAAGCAAATTCAAAATGTTAGAAAAATATTACGAAACAGAATTATCCTCTCATTTCAATACAAAAATAATTCGTATTTTGACATGATTTCTCAAAGTTTCTGATAGGAATGTTTTACAGTATTATTGTTTTAGTTTGAAGTAAATTTTTCATATTTGTAAAGACCACCATGAAATAAAATTAATGATAATGTACGGCTTATTTAAATTTATCGTTCTACTTCCCTTTTTTTGTAATAATGCATATTCTCACTTCGTTAATCACTCACTCAATACGAGTTTATGAAGTTGAAAGATTTTTAATAAGCAAATATTTACAATTAACTGTGACGTATGTTGTTTTCCGGATAACTTAACGGATAATTAAGTGGGAGAAAACAGTATGTTGTGTGGAGTGACTGCTTGCGACAGTCTTGAACTTTCTTGGACTTGTCATGTAATAATATAATAACAATAATTAATTATGTCTCTTTTGGTGACGGAAAAGAAACACTACCTGTATTGTAAAGTAACTTTTGTTGAACTGGAAAAGGATATGTGAACTATATTTTCATACAAATAATTTGAAGCGACACATTAGATCTTAACAGTTATAAATGCTGATGCAGTTAAGGCTATGAGGCCACTGTACTATGTTCATTGCGTTTTTCTCGCTGATTTTGCCTGTTTACGGTATGAAATATTAGCGTTTCTAGCAGTTGAGCAAATTTAAGCAAAGTTTCTAATCAGTAAAAGCGTTGTAAATTCACGGAATTTGGATTTTCCCTTCATTCTAGATAAACCTTGTTTATGTAGTCATGCAGAAACGCGAAATGCTACTAAACAGAATGCCCTTCTGCTTATTAGCATGCTGTGTTTCATAGAGATCATCTCGTATGTTAAAAAAACAAAAAAAAAGTGAACTAAGCACTGAAGAAGCAGGAGTTAGTTGCAATTCAGAAATATTTAGTCTAATGGTAGCTATTGATTTGTTCGAATTTCAGTTTAAACAATAATAATTAGCCAAGTACTTCGCTCATTTTTTTTTTTTTTTTTTTTTTTTTGTTGTTGTTGTTGTTACATGGGAGGATTTGTTAAGATATCAAGTATGTTTTTAGATTAAGTACAAAGTGATCAAAATTAAAGCATCTCTGTTTAAGGCCGTGTGGAGCGCCATCCAGTGATCTTAATCCAGGAATACATTGTGTGTCACACGGAATCGATATCTAAGGGGAAAAAAAAAGTTCCAAAATTCACCATCATTGTAAATGCATGGAATTTGGATTTTCCCTTCATTCTGGTTGCTAATACCGCCTACAGTGATGGCAGTAACCTTGCCCCAACGTGCTTTGCTCATGAAGCTGTACTACCTAAACAATTGCAATCTTGTTTCTGTACTCCACGAATTTCATCGCCTAAACAAATGTGAGGTCCACCATTACCATGTGCTCTGCGACGAATGATAGTCGTTTTGAAGAAATCGGATCGTCGAGAGTTAGACCTGGCAGAGGTCACAAACCAATCGGTTCACAAGTGAATGATGTTGCTACTGCCGTTGTGAAGCGGACCACAAATAATAGTGTTGGTTCCTGCAGTGCACATTCTGTGTCAAGACACATGGGTGCAAGGCACACCCATGGAAAATTCTACAAGACTTTGAAAGTCGAGTGGATTTGGACGCTGCGTGGCCGTGAATGATTTTGTTAGCAGATGAAAGCTCACTTTCACTTGAATGGAGCTGTGAATACCCTCAGTTGCAGGGCGTGAGCTACGCAAAACTCGCATGTAGTCCAGCAGATTCATTTACATTCATCCAAAGTTACTGTTTGGGTTAACAGCTTCGTTTTTCATTGGATCATTCTTCTTTGAGGACCTGCTTAGCTACTGCTGAGAGGTATCGCGATATGATAAACAATTTTGTTGTGCCACAGCTACAGCAACGCTTGTGCATGGATTGAGTCATTTTCCTACAGGATAGTGTCCCCTCCACACATCGGTCTATCCATACAGGAGGTCCTTTGAAAACATTTCACGGAAACCAGAGTGATCAGCCTTGCCTTTCCCACTGCATGTCCGCCTCGTTCACCTGAGCTAACCCCTGTGACCTCTGGCTTTGGAGATTTCTAAAAGACTGGGTTGTTTCACGATAACTTGCCTGCGCTGAAAGGCAGCATGTGTGCAACATCAGTCGGAAGGCAGCATATTGAAATAGTACAGCTCGTGAATGCATAATGGAAGTGAATAAAAATGTGTTATTTATGCTTATGTCACTTTTCTCATTCAGGCAGCATCCTCGGTTGTGAATTTTGAACTACTTTTTTTTTTTTTTTCTGAGATATCGCTTCCGCATGATACACAATGTATCCCTGCAAAGTTTTACAGCATTTGGATCACTGGATGGCGCTCCACAAGACCTTAAAAAGGGATACTTTAATTTTGTCACCCCTGTAGATGATTGGATTTCGATTAAGTAACAGTGTCACTAGTAACGGTATGCGACGTATTACTTTCGTTTCCTTCTTTATCCCCCCCTCCATTTTGATTATATCGCGCGAAATTGTTAGGGAATCTTAAACGTAAGAAACCACTATATTCGAATTTGGTCTAAATTGGTCGAACACTGCGATCTGTATAGTTTCTGTGATGGAGGAGGAGGAACAGAAGGAAAAAAAATCATTTGTGTTTTCAGTTCAGTTTTCAAAGTGCACCAGGTTTTTTAGATTCAGTTTAGAAACTGAGTAATAACAGCAGATCGGATTTTTACCCTAACGATTTTTGTAATAAGATTAATCAGTAACTAGTTTAACAGTACTCGGATTAAGTCAGTGCAGTAACTGTTGATCTCTCTATATGTAAAAACGCATTCCTTGTCATCAATGTCTTCTCGTCTAGCATGGAGACTTCAGTGGCGGCTCGTACATAAGCACTGCGACACTGCACCACCCCCAAGGGAAAAAAATGAAAAAAATTAAATTTTGTTTGTGTTTATAAATAATAACAATGCTTACAACGTTATATAAATGCAATACAACATGTTAAAGGTTACAGCGTATGTTTCGACATTGATTGAATAGTTAATAATTGGAATTGTTCGGTTAACGCTTTAGATTACGAAACAAATGCACTGCGATCTAACGCAGTGTCAGAATTATCAAGTTAGGCCAATTGCAGCTAGCCTCGCCGATATTCGTTTGCGCTTCTCATTGCACGTTACAAGTGATTCCGACACTGCTCGTTTGGGCAGTATATCTTATGCTTTCGCGGGTTATTTCTGTGAGATACGAAATTTTTATTATTGGTGTTGGTTCGTGGTGAGGGTGAAATATTTTTAATAAAGCAATTTTTAATATGTAAATTTATTTATTAATAAATTGACATATTAGTATGTTAATTTATTTTTTCTGATTAGTCTTCTAAGTTTCCCTAATCAGTAATGATTAGGAAAAAATAATTAATTATTTATTTATATTTTTAATTTTGTATATGCAGCACCCGCACTTAAAATTTTCACCGGCCACCACTGATGGAGAGTGACTTTTTAAAGTCTTGATTTTATATATATCAGTCCTGCAGGCAAAAAGTTGCGAGACCTATAATACATCAAGTGCGGTGCGTGTAGGTGGTGTGTAAGTAATCAAGAAGGAAGCAAGAACCTGTTGGTATGCGTTTTGAACAAACGAAAGTTGTAGTCCTTCAGTTGTGGGTAAGACCACCCACCGTCTGGAGAAAACTTTCCAAACTACAGAGGTAGAAAGTATGAAAGAGAAGGATGAGAAGTTGGTTCGGTGTGTTTAGAGCTGAACAATGAATGAATGTTGAAATGCAGTTGCTTGTGTTGGATTTGAGGAAAAGTGGGAGAATGGTGTCAGCCATTTCTGTCGAACAATGCCCATAAAAATACGTGTAGAAGAGGCACAGACAGAAAAGCTTTTTTTTATGTAATTTGTGTCTGAGAGATAGTAGCTCGAATGTATGAGTAGGGTCACCAGTTAACTGAATTATCCTCTTCTGGACAGCACAGCGTTTTTAGAGAAGTTTTTGGTGCATCACTCCATATGCGGGAACATTATTCTATGGCTGGGCAGATTTGTGATTTATTCATTATTAGGAGTTACACAAATGAGAAATAATGTCTCGAGCAAGAGTCTCAGAGTTTGCAGAGGAGGCAGGAGTCTCTTCAAAAAAAAAAAAAAAAAAAAAAAAAAAAAAAAAAGATGTAGGTATTCTTCTGAGAGGCGAGAGCTTGGTGTTGTCAAAAGTGGTAGGAGGTGAATTACATTTTATCCAATGTGAAATAGGAGAAGACTTTTTTAGTGCCATCCCAAATGTAGCGGGATGATCATTGTTCAGAGAATTGACTGTGGAAGATCTTCTTTCCATAATTCCATAACAGTGGAATAGCACCGCAAGGTTTCTTTATCGAATGAAAAGATGGCGTGTATTATCATCGGCAAAACTGTGAATAGGATTGGAGGTTAGTGATAGAATGTCATTTATGAATAGGAGAAAAGAGTGGGCGAAAGTATAGCTCGTTGGGTGGAAAAACCTGAAGAAAGGAATCCATTCACCATGACACGCAGTGAAGGACCATAAAGAAAATTGGAAATTCAGTTGAAAAAGGCGGAATGTAGATCATATGATACTAATTTAGTAAGTAAGCCTTTGTACCACACCGATCGACCTTAGAAATATCTACAGTGATCAAATTTTTCCACAACTTGGGTCCTTACATGGATGATGGCAAGAGATCAGCTGTGGACTGAGAGTTCCAAATTCGGTATTATGTTGTTAAGTTGGCTGCTAGGTAGTGATGAATTTGTTTGTTGTTGACTTTCTCGGCTTTCTCGGAATGGAAGAAGGTCTCCATTCTGGTAAGAATTCTTTCGTTTTTTTTTTTTTTTTTTTTTTTTTTTTTTTTTTTTTTTTTTTTTTGATAGAACAACTGTCTAGATCCGAAGAGGTGAAAAACAGTATTCGACTGAAGGAAAGGAAGAGTAAGAGCCGCAGGTCATTCCATTTGGCGGTGTTATAGTGCCGAAGGACACGAAGCTGAAAGCGTTTGGATGAAAACTTTCTGCTCGGAAAGAGATGTTCTTAAGGTTATAGTATGAATTACTAACAGTATAACTGCAGTGTATTTATCAGAAGCAAAGGTTAAGAAGAGATCTAGGATGTGTGGAGAATGGAGAGAATTATTCGGCATTCTGGTGGGCAGTTTCTGAAGGATTGTTAGTGACGTCTTAGCCAAGTCGATCTTTGGAATTGGAGAAGAGAAACCATTCTGAGTTGTGAACGTTGAAATCCTCAAGAAAGACGACATTGCTGTTTGGCTATTTGTACTGTATATGATAAGGCTTCATATACAGATAATGGAAAATATCAGCATGTCTTTCAGGATTTGGAGAGCGATAGGAAACAGTAAATGTGAATGCAGTAAGGAAATTTTGAGCTATATCGGATCATAAAGATATGATTCGTGATTTGACATTCTCTGGGTGATGAGGGGGGGGGGACTATGATGAACAATGAGAGGAAACTGAAGATCTAGTTACAAAGAGTAGAACGGCAGACCCTAAGATGGTGGTTTTCTGAATAGGCTCTGCGCCAGATACAATCATATACCCTTGAAATGTCAAGAGCAATTACCTCAATTTCTCGAAACCTGCCCATAGTTTGTGCTCAAAGGTAGAGACCCAAAGTCATTAAATAATTGATGGATCTCTAGGTGGTTAAGAAATCGTCTGTCGATGACTATGATTTTTTGAAAGAAATCAAGCGAGAGCAGCTGAATAATAGCCTATTGGCTGACCTTTATCGCCCTTTTTTGAAATGAGTTGAATATAAGCTTGCTGTTGGATAGATTACAAAAGGATAGGAAAGATTAAAAGAGATGTATAGAACGGTGTTAATTTAGGCGTCAAGCACATTTGAAGAGTGACCATCAGAACCAGAATTGTTAGTCGAATTGCAAATTATGTGCGGTAAAACGTGAAAGCAATCCATCCAAAACTAACTCAAGCAGAGAGAGAGAGAAGAGAAAGAAAAGAACCAGTGTTGTGGCATAGTGTTTCTTTGTTGCAATTCCGAAGATATATTGGAACAGTGTGAAGCCCTTTTGGACATTTTTAGTATCACTCTCCTCATTCAGTATTAAATCTCTTAATTCTCCTGCTGAGCTTTTTGAAGATGGCGATGCAATATAAAAGTGCTAATTTAAAATGTATAGTACACGCGTTTCATTTGCCTAAGGAAACAGAGTCCAATTTCTTAACGTATAGTCAAACTTCCTTTAAATTATCTTTTTAGTCTGCCAATATGCTACCAATTAGTAATTTTGTGACGAAATTCGTAAAATTACAGCGATAAATCGGTATTTTTTTTTGTATCGATTCTCCGTAAGGTACGTATGTGCTCTTTATAAGGATCAGGTACAGATGAAATTGGAAACAGGCTTCTTGTTACATCGGTGTTATATGTGCCACTGATATATATATATATATATTAAAATTTATTTAATGACTAAAAACGAGGTTTTGAGTAAAAAAACGTATTAATACACATGACTAGTTTCATCTGAGTACAGACTTCATCAGGTGCAAGCGAAAAAAGACAAAAAAAAAATATCAGAGTAAAACCATACGAATACTGGATTTCCACACAGCAGAACGTATAAAACAACAGAAGTTAATTGCATAAATTTTAATATGTTATCAAACCAAGTAAACCTTCAATTTAATAATATATATATATATTCGCAACCTGTTCGTAGCTGTGCTGAGTGATGTCACTGCGACTTCCCAACATTTTGCGTTGAAATCCAACTTATACCAGAAACATTCTTTTGCATTGTGTAAGGAAGAAGCGGAACGAAACGCAGTACACGGTATTATCGGCCACCGAAGGGCTAGGCTGTTTATATTAATGAAATTACATGGAAGATGTATACATTGCGTTTCGCAGTTGCTGTCTGTAATTATTTAAATGCATCCACCCCATCATCATCATGTAATAGAGTAATCATGTATATAAATATTTATTGATGGTTGTATGATAAGCTCATAATTAAATAATTA
This sequence comes from Typopeltis vanoorti, assembly GCF_054136105.1. Lineage (NCBI taxonomy): Eukaryota > Metazoa > Arthropoda > Arachnida > Uropygi > Thelyphonidae > Typopeltis > Typopeltis vanoorti. Next base: position 27,547,411 of record NC_143572.1, read on the forward strand.
TAGTAGCATACTTGGATATCTTCCAACTGTTTGCGGTGTTATATGACTTGGAACAGTTTAATTTATTGCTTCTTTTTTGTGCTCCATCCAGTTTTTTTATATTCAGAGAATCTTCAAGAGAGTTTCTCTTCAATTTTCCGTTTTATTATTTGGAAAATATCCAAAACGTTAAATAGCAGTCATTACCGACCGCGTTGGAAGTTGCGCTTGTTGCTATATGGATATAAAATATCTTGGTACCTACAATATCGATGAATAAATCTGACACAAAAGATCAATTTACATAGATAAATAAGTATATACTGTTGTATATACTTATTAGTGATGGATTGCAGTTTAGTGTTAGTACTTTTTTTTTTTTTTTTCATGCATCAATTTGCTTCAAACTTTAAGCAATATGCGAAGTCCTTTTCAAATAGTTTATTATTTACATAATAAAAAGTAACGATTTCAAACTCCCAGTATAAAATTTCCATTTTTATTGACTCATCTTTAGCTTCCTAATTTTATTTTATTTTTACCACAGAAATTCAATTATTTTCTATAGTTTTTCCAAAATTGTTATGGCTAAGTATTCTTCAATTCAGTGGATTAAAATGAATGAATGAAATCTGAAATCCACAGTGCAACAACTTTTGAAACTTACTCATGCTTTTATTATTTATTTATTTGTTTTAATTACGAAGCCTTCAGAAGCGGCAAATAGAATCAGTCATAACGTTCAAGAATCCGAGATAGTAATAATTCGAGCTTGAGTTTAATAACTAAATAAAGATCTTAGTTATAGTCATGAATTAAATAATTATCAAAATTATTTAATTTCAAATTAGGTGAATCTTATTTTATGAATTCATCTCCCGCTCCTGACTACTGACTATCCTAGAGGGGGGGAAATGGTCTAAGTAATGCTACATGTGTTGTAGTAATAATCATAAATCAATGAAATATTCACCAAGTTAAAGCGTGAAATTCCAAACATTAAACACAAAATCACAGCCTTCCAGTACTTGTCGGGTGTTTTAATTTTAGGGTATGAGTCCTATGAAATTAAGCAAATATTTTCCATTAGGACAATCGTAATGCTAACATACACTGAGTGGCCACTTTATTGGGAACCACCGCTCCCTTTAGAAAAAAGGGAGGTGTTCCTAATAAAGTGGCCACTCGGTGTAGTTTCATCCTGCGTTCAATCAACATACTGTAATACTAAGTTATGCACTGTGTAATTATTCGGTTTCTATATTTTGCTGCTTAAAGTTTCTGTAAGAACACTTCAGGGGATGACTAATATATGAAGTGATTAAGTAAATCTGAAACAAGGAAGTATTGCTTAATATTCCTGAACAGAATGAAATCATGTCAGAGATTAAATTGCGCACATCTGTTTTATTTGATATTGTGGTCGAGAACATTTCCTTTCATATTGTATTTTTGACAGTTGAAATGAACACAGGACGTTGGCCCCTCATTTTAAACAATGCACTTCAAAAGCAGTATTTCAGACACTCCCAAAGCGAACTGAATTGTTCCATTATTATTACCAAGGCATCCACTGATCATAAGTTTGTTATGCATGTCCCCACATTTAAATGTTTCACGTAACATGAATATTTTCATTAATATGATTAATGTTGGATGCCATTAAACACAGCCATTTGAGCCATTATGATAGAAAAAGATTTTGAGAAATAAAAGAATTAACGGAGTACGGCACTCTTCATCTGCAGTCAGCGGTCACACTCTTATTAACAATCCTCTCCAATGGCTACAGCGAACACAGCATCAAAAAAATAATCAATTCCTCCCCCATTCCCCGTCCCTCTCGTCAACAAGAATTTAAAAATGCCATCACCATACCCTACATCCGTGGCACTTCGGAAAAAATAGCCAAGATACTAAAAAAGTATAACCTACACACAGCATATAAGCCCTACCGCAAACTGGCTACCCTTATCCGTTCTACGAAAGATCAGCTCCCTCCTCTCTCTCTCTGCCTGGAGTTTACAAAGTACCCTGTTCCTGTAAGCTTGCGTACTTTGGACAGACAGGCAGATCAGCATCCATCCGCCTAGAGGAACACAAGTCGTACATCGTTAAACACAACTATGGCCATTCAGGCTTGGCTGACCATGTTTTGGACACTACCCACAGAGTATCATGGAAGAAAACCACCATGCTCCACCACAGCAAATTCAAGAAAGAGAGACTTTTCTTAGAAGCAGCAGCAGCTCTCAAAAACCAACCAAATCTTAACAAATACGGTTGCATTAAGCTTCCGAAGATTTGGGAAACAGTCATCACCAGAGGTCCCACCTTACATTCCAGGCCACCTACAACTGCCCTTAGAGGGCGCTCCACCTAGATAGGACTTTATTGTCACCCACGTGGTTGGGCTTAGTATTGTAAGTTTTTGTGTGCATGTTACATTAATTGTCTTTGTAATCCCCATAGATGTCCTAGTGACTAGGACGAAATATAGGAAGTAAAAAAAAAAAAAAAAATCCATTAAACCTCCAACATAATGTCCTCACAGCACTTAAGCCTCTACACAAGAATCGATGAAGTTATCTACTATTGATTATGCAGCCAATTAAAATGTTGCCGTATTGAATTACTCCGAATAAATCTTAATGTGTAAAATTATTTTCTTTTTATTGCAGAAAAATTATTCAAAATCGGGAAAGCAAATCATTTTGGCACACTTGTTGGTGAACTACACCCTCTGTCCAAAAAGAAACGGAACTTTTCGAAAACATAAACTAGTGGCGCCACCTGTTGTATCTTTTTGTTGTCGAAAGTGGCAACCTTCATTAGTATTGTGTCAACTGTTTGTGACATTTGTTTCATTAGAAGCCGAGTTATAGTGCCATGAGTGACAGTGTGTTTTGACGAACGGTTGGTCGTCACGATATTCATGCCGTATACGAATTCTCACTATCAATCGCTTCAAAACTTCGAGATAAAACTCACCATTGACCGTTTGCCCAGGAGGAATGAATTCTTTGTGGATGATGCCCTTGGAATCGTCGAAACGAATCAACATTGTCTTTACTTTTGACTTCTCCAAGGGACTCTTTTTTTTTTTTTCGGGTGCACCTCTTCTGGTGGTCTCCACTCAGAACTCTGGCTCTTTGTTTCTGGCTCATACTCATAACACGACATTTCGTCACGAGTAACGATCGTTTCAAGGAAGTTTGAGTCCTTACGAGCGTTTTAAGGAGGTCCTTGCAGTGTTCAATTCGATACACTTTTTTGGTCGTCGGTCAACTTGTGGGGAACAAATCGCGAATTCAATTTACGAAGGCCCAAACTTTGGGTCAAAATGTTGTGCACAGTTGATTTTGGAATCCTCAGTTCATCTTTAATCGTTCTCACGGACGATTTCAGGTTTTCTTTGATGAAATCACGCACTTTTTGGATGTTAACTTTGCTCGGTCCAGTTTTTGGACGGCCCGGTGTTTCTTGAACTCGTAAACTTGAGTGCGGGATAAGCATTCATCACCGTATGCTTTTTGAAGCATTTGATGCGTTTCGGTAAAACTCTTACCAAGTTGAACACAAAAGTCAATCACAGCTCTCTGTTTGAAACTCATTTTCCGATTCGTCAAAACACACTGTCACTCTTGGCACTATAACTCGGCTTCTAATGAAACAAATGTCATAAACAGTTGACATAACACTAATGAAGGTTGCCGTTTTCGACAACAAAAAGATACAACAGGTGGCGCCACTAGTTTCTTCTATTTTCGAAAAGTTCGGTTTCTTTTTGGATAGAGGGTGTCAGGTTTCGACAGTAGTTAAGTGTTTTGTGAGGCGTGGGAAATTAAAGCCATCATAGTAAGAACGATTTCAATTATTTTTCATGCATAAATTAGAGCAGATATTTCGATCAGGAGAAAGAGTAATCGGATCCTCCCATAGGACGTGTTTGGTCATCTATAAAAGAGCTGAATGAGAAGACCAACGCCAAGGGATCAGCGTTTTCTTTGGATGATGTTAGTATATATAGGACTATCAGGAAAGTGAAACAGTGAAAGCGCAGAAGCTGCATCCGATAACTTTAGCAAAGACTGGAATCCATTTGAGAATAACGCAATTTCATTTTCTTCAGATCGACCCTTCACGCTGCTATTCTCAGCCTGTGTCATTTTCAATGTACCACACTGTACCAGATGAGATGATCTCCGATTTCTACGCTGCTTTTTCTGGTTCTGATTGCCCTTTCTTTCTGACTAAAAATAATTGAAATAATTCTTGCTGGAATGAGGGCTTTCATTCCCCAGTCCTCGCAATACTTTTAACCACTGTCAAAACCTTAATTCGCCAGTGCAAAAATGATTTGATTTCCCGATTTAAATAATTTTACTGTCATGAAAACAAGATAATTTTAGATCCTGGGATTTATTGGGAGTAATTCAGTACGACAATACTTTACTTAGTAGCTAAGATATTAACAGTTTTCTCGCCCAAATGGTACTTCTTCCTTCCTCCGTTTGTGTTCCATAATTAATACCTCATTCCATATCGCCTAGTTAAGTTGTCATATTCGTATGACATCTACTCAACAGTATGGAAGCTAAGCCCATGTCCAGCCCACAAGGGAGTTTTTATTTATGTGATTCTAATCCATTAAAGGTTTATATAAACCTGCAGTACATTAGGACCGTGGTGGGCTAATCAGTTTTTGTATTTCTTTTTAAAATTAATTCGATATTGTTTGTATTTTTTAAATGTTTTACATAATTCGGAAACGCTACTCTAGATATCTAACATGAACTTTTTCAAGAAGCGAAGTGATGGGTTCATACAGGGAGTTGAAATTTATCTCCCACCTCAGGACAAACATCCATATCCATGGCGGGACTCGAAATCGCATCCTAGTCGGAGAACGAATACATTAGTCACTCAGCCAACTCGGCTTCTAATAAATATCATCTGTCAGACCATCATCATATCACCCTCGCCTCAATCCTCTCGAAAACAGTGGAAAAAAAAATCATTAACAGCAACTTCTTTACTATCTAAAGTCCCACAGATTAACTAGTGATCAATAATATGAATTCCGACATACTCAATCTACAGCAGATCTTGTAGCTAGTCATCATTATCCACCTTTGGATACAAGACATAGAAAGGAAGTAGAAATTCGTGTGGTCGCTCTTGATATTTGCGTAGCATCTGATTAGGTCTGGAATCAGGCCTATTTACCAATCAATCATTTTATGATCTTCTTTCTACCCTTTGCCGTTTTCTCCCTGGTGGTTTACTGCATGCCATGTTGGATGACTTCATTTTCTCAAATTTCTTTGTTTACACTCTTCCTCATGTGCATTGACTTCTCATCAACTCCATCCTGTCTATAGTTTCGCTGATGATAGCACATTCTATACCTTTTCTTCATTAAGCAAACAAACCTTGCAAACAAACCCAGTTCTCAATCATTCCAGACTTCCAAAATAATATGCTAAACACTAATCTCCTTACTGTTATCCAGTGGAGGTTAGGATAATCTGGTAAGCTCCGCTGTCGCGTCTGACTAAGAAAGATCTCATTCACTTCTACCCCCCCCCCATTCTTTTGATAATATTCGGATCCCCACTCACGATCAGATTTCTCTTTTTTGGCTGACTTACGTCTTTAACCTTTTTTTTTTTTTTTTGACATAAATCAAATGACATCCTTAGCCTTATCACCTTCCAAAAATCTTGGTATCCTCTTATGCTGAAGACCTCATTAGAAAACTCCTAACGCTGTATAAATCCCATCCCAAATCTACCGACCCTTAAAATACTGTTCTCACATTTGTAATGGCCCCAAAATACTTTCCTAGAAATTCTTTATGCTATTTAGGAGTGAAAAATCCGTTTAATAGCGGCTCCTGTTTTACAGACTTGCCCAGTCACCTTTCACTGATGTTCTGTGTCTGCATTTGTTACTGCAAGCTCATCACTTTATCCAGTGACGACGTGGTCAAATGTCAATGTCTAGACTCCCCTTGAAACTTTGAAATGAATGTTTCATATTAAACGATATGCGTCGATGGTGCAACGTTGTGTTCGCTTTTAGCTTGCGCCTTCAAAGACTACTCACCTTAACAATAAGCAGTCTCTTTCTATGAATGTCTGAGGAAATATGGACTTGTTAGTTTCATCTCCGAATATTTCTATAAGCAAGATCATGTGGTCTAGTTTTGTGACGACCAAATGTAGCCTTCGGTATAATTCTGTAAGTTTTTGCTACGCTTATTGCATTAATAGGTTTCCTGATGAAAAGAAAAATGTATTATATTTAAACTTTTCAAACTTTTAATCCTCTTGTTCTTTTTGGTTATACATTAAATTAAATACGCCAAGAAATTATATTCTTGTTTAATCCTTTATCCAAGTGTAAGTAAATCAAGTTTGCGCGTGAAGTATCTTCACGACCAGGCTTCTCGAATATAGTGGCTAATGACTTCACATTAATTGCTAAATTTAGTAGCCCATAATGAAACGCATACATCTTTTTCGGACGTGTATAATACCATGCATGGGAAGCGCTACTACTCAGACCGGTTTTGATCTTTATTGACGTTTCATCAGTGGGAGCCAGATCCAGAAGAGATACTAAGCTTCTTCATATATTTCACGCGTAAACTTGTTTGGATTAAGGATTAAACAATAATATGGCAAGTTTAATTTAATCTCGCTTTATTAACCCGTTTTACTGTTTAGAATCTTGTAATGTTATGTCCGTTCCCCAGTTGTATGAACGAAAAGTGGTCCCCCTCTTTCGATTAAGCCGCTGATCAAGGTTTTTTTTTTTTTTTTTTGTAAATTGGTACCATGCGATAATGAAGTTGCGTCTTGAATTTTTGTAGTTTCATTTTATCGTCTGCGTAGCAGTTGCAGGATGTCACCATTTCAGTGCAGCGGATCTTTCCCAGTGAGCTTAAATTGTGTGAGATATCATACAGCTAAGTTACACAAGCACTTTTGAGTGAAATGTTGCGTATGATGTAGTTTGTAACGGTTAGTAGAGCATAAAATTTGACATATCGTTTTCTGCACTGTTGCTTGGGATGCGTCTAAGTGATGTGCAGTAGCTCGTGCATTACTTTATTCACCTCAGCAATCTGTTTGCACATTTTCACTGATCTATTTTTTTTCTACATCCGGCGAATGGATTCATTTTTTTTTCTAACTTTCTTTATTCTTGTTTTCAAAACCTTTATTGAGAACGAATCTCGGTCGATCATATTTTATGTGACTGACAAAAATCTGCAGAAATTCAGCTATCTTCATAAATAAGTGTCAGTTTTATTACGATTATCTTTCATTGCATTTAATCGTCATGAAGAAGCTACCATGTTCTTTGAGAGCAGTAAGTAGCCTGTCTTTTGAAGCTTTTCAGTTCGTAGTTAATTAATTTAAAGAATAGGTTCACAACTTTTAAATAATGTGGAAGATTACTGATGACATAACGCTAAAACTGTCACCCAGTGTATATATTAATGAATTTCTAATACCTATATTAAGTTGCTAAATATTAGTACTCCATCCTCTTTTTGTTCTCCTCTAATCCCTTCTCATAATGTCATTCTCCAAATAATTTTCTTCTTCGATTATTTATGTGGTGCAGATAATACTTTTCCGAAATACTTTACAAGACTTTTCAGTACTTACTTACAGTATTTATTAAAATACGTAGCTATTGAAAAGACGTATTTTAATAAATCTAAAGTGCCTATCCACTGGTGTCCTAAACCCAAGCACGAACAGTATTTCTGAAGATTACAACTGCAAATTCAGACGAATCAGCTCGTGGCAATTTGTTTAACTGACGATTTCGAGTAGAAAGCGGGTACTCATTCAAATTTTCGAATTCGCGCAAAGGGGTCACTTGGTAGCACTCAACAGGATAAAAGACTGCGCTAAACAAACTGTTTTTGAAGGAAGCTCTTTTCGTGAAGGAATAAAGTTGCAAACTTGGATAATCTTGTAATGTATCAAAGACATCACTAGTTGATTTAATGCTGGGAAGAATTATTGGAAAGCTTGAAAAAGGCCGCACAATTACTGATATTGCCAGAGAGTTTGGAATCTCACAAAGCGTTGTATCCAGCGCTTGAAACCACTGGAATGTGTTCCAGACGTTTGTTAAGATGTCGCCTTCGCTCTACCATGGAGCATGAAGACAGATTTTTGGTTCTAATAGCAAATTGGCAAGACGTCTGCGACAAGTAGGCCTGTAATCTTCGTCCCTTTATCCACAGCTCAACGTGGAGCACGTTTTCAGTCGTGTTGTATCCATGAAAATTGGAGAAGACACTAATGGGGCTAATGTACTCTTTATAGCTGAGAATCGTTTTAGTCTTTCCTCCGATTCTAGACGACATTTGATCTGGCGTGAAAGTGGTACTGCATACTATCGCGGAAATGCTTGAAACGGATAGATACGGCGGTGTTGGGGTCAGTCATAGTGTGAAGGAGGCATTATGCTTAATGGACGCACCGAGCTACAAGTGCTGAAAAAAGGGACTGTGACTAGTGATTGATATTGTAACGAAGTTCTTCAACGTCATTTTCGGTTCCGTAGTGCGCTAGGCGAATATTTCATGTTTATGGATGACAGTGCCACGCCACATCGTACATGAGCAGTGGAGATACTAATGGAGACCGAGGATATTAATCGAAGCGAGTCGTCAGCACTCTCTCCAGATCTCAACCCCATAGAACACGTTTCGGACGCAATAGGGAGACGCACTGCTGCTGGAAATTTCCCTCCAGAAAACAAACAAGGCTTTATCCTTGCTCTGAAGGAGTGGGCCAGTTTGTCTCAAGTTTAACTCCTGAATCACTTGGTGCTAAGCATGGTACGGCGTTGTGAGAATTACATCGCAGTTCGGGATGGACATATTCCATCCTGAAATGTCTCCGCATAGTTTTCTGTATGCATTACACTAATTCCTCAAATACGTCCTTAGGAAAATTATAACTTTTGCTAAAAACATATTGCAGTTTAATTTGTACGAAATTTATAACACATTTTTGTGTAATATGTTGTAAATTTAGTAGTATGCTGACAATAAATTTATGTCCACATTTGGCTGTAGGCATGAAATTTTTTTTCATATACAGATAAAGCTAAGACGAACTGTATATTGCTGTTTTAATATTTTTGTTTATAATAAGCGCCAGCGCAACTGAGACCACGAAAACACAAGCAATTAACAGACATTATATACATTGCAGGTTCTTGGCGTCAGCTGCTTTGATACTTATTCTAAACAACTTAGCCTAGATAGATAGTTGTGATTATAGGCATAATCACTTCATGTCAATTTATTAAAAAGTATAATTAATTCATTTGCAAGCGGATCTTTTCCAATACACTCAAATTATGTGAGATATCTGTGTTATCCTGTCTCTCAAGGCCAACGTTTGAAGAAATAATAACTGTCTTCTAGAAGCGAAGTCATTATTCCCTATTGGTTTATCATGTCACAAAGTTCATTCTAGGGATGGTGTTATTAGATGAATACAGTTTTGGATAGCTCTAGAACCAAGCATTGATATTAAGTGTTTTTGCAGAGGTCGCATAAAGTATGTCGTGGGCAAAGACGCATGCTTGTTCTTCAACCAACATTTTCACAATAATGTCAGTTAAATTATGTTACACAGTATATATCAAACTAGTGTGAGTTTATATGTCGACATCTCCGTCAACATATAAAGCCGCCTTAAAAAAAAAATAAACAAAGGCGTCTGAAGACGTCTTGTATTGAAAAGCTTAAATAGCCTTCTTGTTTAAGTAACAATAAAAATACCAGAAAACGTATTTCATTCGAATCTGATATTATAAAATGAACATTTTAACCTTTTGCTAAAAGACAATCAAATTTTCTCGATATTAACGAAATATGCAAAACAGAAGCCGCAGTGCTATAATGAAATCTTATAGAATATTGTTTTTCGTTTTTCTGTACGTTTTTGTTTAAATTTTTACCCTTTACAAGTTACATTTTGCCATGCATGTTCTTTACTGTGAGTTTCTTTTGTACGCAGTATTTTCCTCAGAATACTTATACGGACTCTCATTACTCTGTCTTGTTTATTTCATGTCTATCCGTATTTTTCCTTCTTCCCGTTCTCAGTTGTTTTCCTTTATCATTAATATCATTTTGCATTTCTTCCTTATCTTGTGTATAATTTCTCATATTAAGTATTCATTTTGTCATGGCTGGCAGCTTGCGGTCAAGTTTAGCTTTCTTATCATTTGTAATTTGCGTTATTTGGTAACGATTGATGGTGATAATTAAGGCAATAAATCTTTTTTTCTTCAAGGTATTGAGGTACATGCCTAGTTTACTATTAACAGTATTTCTTGAATCATTAGAAATTGCATCTTTTCCATTCGAATTATATTCTAATGCATCGCTGAACATGTTTTCAAACTTGATGTACTTATAAAACTAATACTTTAAATAACTATGATTTAAAATAAAAATAAAAAAACTTTTGATCCTGAATTTCATTTAAAGCATTGTATTGACCTTTTTTTTTTTTAAAAAAAAAAATAGCATGAAGTGCTTTATACATCAGAGATCTATTTCAAAATGTTCTTATTCCCTTGATCCTTAAATCACCGAATCCACCTGTTTTTTTCCTTTGTTATTTATTTATTTTTCTGTTTTCAAGTTTCTTACGAAACTAAAAAAAAAAAGGAAAAAGAAAAACTGGGCATACCCCCCCCCCCCCAGTATAAAGAAGAGTGTTAATTTAATTAAGTATAAGAAGTTTATATGAACAAATGATTAATCATTTAGAAAAAATGCAGGAAAAAAAATAGAATAATATGAAAGAAATCATATTGGTATCATGTGAAAAGTTAGGAACATAAATAATAAAAACTGGCCTTTAAAAGATTCCTAGGCACTAAACAAGGATGAAATTGAATATGAAAGAAGACAAATGATAATAAAAGATAAATCTATTGCATATCACATTCTGGAAATTAGATATATAAAGTAAAGCATACTGTCTCTAAGAGCCGAAATAAAAGGAAACCGTAAATATAAAATATTAAATAGAGTTGAAACAATTTTAGATTAGTTTTTTTTTTTTTTTTTTTAGATTACGTTAAAGATCTTCGGGCAGATAACAGATCTATCTGGAAAAAGCTCTAGTAAAAATAAATTGATATAAAGATATAACTCCAGGAGAGTTAATGTAATGATAATAATATAATAATGAAAGAACTAAAAACGAATTTGACAGTTTAAAGTAGTATTTGTATTGGATGTATTTATATAACGGCAAACACATGTACAGAAAAATAGAATTTATTAAATTTGAATGTTGTCAACCGATTTTCTCTCCCTGATGGTGTCCTTGTAACATAGGATGAAATATATTGGAATTAAATAAATTCTATTTTACTGTGCTTGTGTCGGCCAATATAAAAATATGATGCATATAAAAATGTATGCACAATTAAAACATGAAAAATCACCAGCAGAAGGTGAGACGAATTGCATGAATTTGCTGGAAAGAGTTTTCATCGGAAATTAAGCTTTTGATAAAATATATAGCTTGATATTTATCAATAGAACGGAAGATATGCATAGTGATTTCAATATTCAGAAAATAGTGATAAAAAGAAACATTTATAGAGGGACTAGTTTAATGAATACGTGGCGTAAAATATAGTAGAATAATGAATGAATTTTATAAAATAAAACGACATATAGTATGTGATATAATACAGAACATACATAATGTTTTATTACAATCAGTATTCAGTATACGAGGGCATTCATAGCTCAGTCTATAAAAATTCCCTTTGTCGAAAAACCCGAGTTTCGAATCTCGTCCATGCTGCGTAGAATCTTCATAAGAACGGTTTGTTTTCAACTGAATTGAGCTAGTTAATATCATATGAAGGTAGTAGGGTTTACCCCTTCGGTATCAAGGCCTGTAAAACAGTCAAACCGACTATAGAACACACGGAGTATACAGACAAAAATACATTTGAGAAGCAGATTCGTTATTATTGTAATCACTCGCGATGTGTCCTGGAATTCCACGGAGTTGTTATTTTATAAGTACTATTAAATATATACATTAATCACAAAAGAAATGAGAATATATTAAAAGAATGAAAAATAAAATTAGTTGAAGAAAAGTTAAGTAAAAAAAAAAAAAATCTGGATAGAGTATGAAAGCCGAATGACAGATGCCCGATATATTAAAGAAATATTAAATTATAAAGAAGTGAGAAGATAGAATTCGTTCTAGGATTAGAAGAGATTCATACATTTGTGAATAATTATAATGACGATTTCTTGAGAAATATTTCAATAGTCTTTGTCAGGTTTTCGTATGTCTTTAGAATCTCAACGGTGTTGTTTATAACGTTATGGAAGGAGATTGTATAAACTGCTAAATTTAATTATTATTTGAAACATATAAGTATTGGTGAGCAACCTTTTCTGTGCTTCTTCCGGTCCTAATTTTTAATTTTTTTTTTTCACGAAACGCTGCCAGTGGCACGTTGCACAAGTGTCCTCTTTTTGTATACGAGAACAAATTGAAAAAATTCGCAATCAGTCACTGAATGCAAGCCAAGTATAATTAGGCGATTTGTGTTTTACTGAATATATTTTATGTTTACAAGTAAGATAAAAGTATGTACTATAATTAAAACAAGTAAAATAATAACTATTCTTAGGTCGGGCATTTTATCTGATGAATTTCTAGCGAGAAGCTTGGAACCTCTTCTGTTTCCATATTCTCAATATTTGGGAATATTTGGAGATGCATAAATAACATTACTCAGTTAACTTTGCTAGCACATATACCATACTAAGTAACTATCGCAGACATTTTTTTTTTTTATCATAACTAAACATAATATAAGCTCAAAAAGCTATATAATCAAGAAACAAATGTCAGCAAATAATGTGATTAAAACGCAAAACTAAACAAATAATTTTTTCTCTTATTTCTTTAATTATTCTTCAACAACAACAAAATCAGATGAATTTGTATTTAGATTTGTATTTGAGTATCACCACCGGTGGTCTTAAAATTTTGGTCACCGTCCATTTGCTCACATTTACTGCATAGTAGACGTAGGCCTCTGGGGAACAGTAACTCTAGTATATTAACAGATGTCCAAGTATGGTGTCGTCTACTGTATTCGAATTTATAGTATCAACATGATGTATGCTTATAAGCAGTTAATTCTTATTTGAATGGTTCCCAATTTTTATTTTTTTGATAATATTACTGTATTTTTAGCTTTAATAATTTCCGTTTTACTTCGTGAAATTTGCTCTCTGATCGCATTGATAGGTCCCACGTACCGTAAACGGCCTATGTACGTATGTACGTTTATATATATATATAAACGTACATACATACATACCCAAGGTAAAAATACTTTCTACACATATATATATATATATATATATATATATATATATGTAGAAAGTATTTTTACCTTGGGTATAATTATGTTAAAGATACCAAGCAATTTTAAACTTGGTTTTACTCCATTTTTCCCAAGTAAGCAAACAGACAAAAATGTCAAGTTTGCGCCTGCAAGTGATGCAAGACAAGCTGATCCTACAGGTAGTGCAAGACCAGGGCAACTCGTGGTAGACGTGGAACAAGCTCCGATCACTAATCTTAATATTTACCCTTAATGCCAAAACACATCTCCAGTATGGGGATGTATGATGTTTTGTATTAAAGGCAAGGGGCCACTACCCAGACCGGTTTTGACCTTTATTGAGGTCTCATCAGTGGGAGCTAGGCTAGAAATACCAAGACTTAGTAATACAGAGCTTGTAAGTATTTTACCAAAACAAGTTACCATAAGGTGTTCTAACCTTATTAAATAAAAATCTCAGGAGGAGATCTAAATGTAGAATGTATTTTTACCTTGTAAAAATTTTTCCACGTCTACCACGAGTTGCCCTGGTCTTGCACTACCTGTAGAATCAGCTTGTCTTGCATCACTTGCAGGCGCAAACTTGACATTTTTGTCTGTTTGCTTACTTGGGAAAAATGGAGTAAAACCAAGTTTAAAATTGCTTGGTATCTTTAACATAATTATACCCAAGGTAAAAATACTTTCTACATTTAGATCTCCTCCTGAGATTTTTATTTAATAAGGTTAGAACACCTTATGGTAACTTGTTTTGGTAAAATACTTACAAGCTCTGTATTACTAAGTCTTGGTATTTCTAGCCTAGCTCCCACTGATGAGACCTCAATAAAGGTCGAAACCGGTCTGGGTAGTGGCCCCTTGCCTTAATACAAAACATCATACATCCCCATACTGGAGATGTGTTTTGGCATTAAGGGTAAATATTAAGATTAATGATCGGAGCTTGTTCTACGTCTACCACGAGTTGCCCTGGTCTTGCACTACCTGTAGGATCAGCTTGTCTTGCATCACTTGCAGGCGCAAACTTGACATTTTTGTCTGTTTGCTTACTTGGGAAAAATGGAGTAAAACCAAGTTTAAAATTGCTTGGTATCTTTAACATATATATAAAATTGCTTGGTATCTTTAACATATATATATATATATATATATATATATATATATATATATAACATATATATATATAAACAGAAAAAATGAGATATACAAAAATTCTCACAATGTGAGTTAATACTTAGTCGGGTAAGTTTTAGCGTTAATTACCGCCTTACAGGAGGACAATTATCAGTATGTTATGTCATTGCTATCAAGTTGGTCGTGAACCAAGTTTTTTTTTAGTTCTGCAGCTGTTATAATGTGAAACCAAGATTGAATTATTGCTTCTATTAATTGAGTTTTATTGGTGGTTGCTTCTAAAGTGCAATTATAAAAAAAAAATCTAAAAACTTGGTCATATATAAGGTTTTTTCTATAATTAGAAAACTGTATATATGACCAAGGTATTCGTTGTTTTCCGAATTCATCGGTTATTCAGACCCCTGTTTGTCTACATGGTTCAGAGTGGAGCGCTGACCTCATTTCCATACTGTTGACGTAGGTAGGGCTTCACTGATTTGTGTTGAATCTACGCTGCGGTAGACGTGTGGTAACTATTTACTTAAGCTGTCGTATTGATTAGAATTAAGCAGAAAGCAGGTGTGGGTGCTTGCTGACTTTTTTACCTGTTGCATCTCATTACGTTCCTTCTTACCCCTCTTTGAGAGAGAGAGAATGCGTAGAGTGAAGTTCATAAAAGTACTTGACTCGATGTGTTCTTGTATGGCGTAGAGCACTTTTATGACTTATCTACAGTTGAAATAAAATTTTACAAATTTCTTTTCACCTATGTGAAATAATTCCTTTTTTTTTTTTTTTTTTTTTTAAGACAACGTTGATATTGGAAGTTGAATAATACACGGTTTCATATATATTATCTTATCTTTCGATAAGGTAATATATATGATATATATATATATAATAATAAATGTATATGAAATTGGCTATTTCAGTTTGCTTTCTGTTTAATATCGAACAATTCTTTTTTCGTTTTTGATAATGAATCTCTCTCATGCGTATGTGGCAGTTTCTGTCGATATTCGAGCGCTATCATATAATTATGTGTGTTTAGTTTAGTTTGCATGTGTTCTCTGATTTGTTTGCAGAGAGAAAACCTGAGTTATTGGCAAAAGAAACCACCATGTAACAGGGACTTTTATTCCTATCTGGAGAGGAAAAAATGAAATGAAGATTTGACTTTTTTTTTTTTAATGTAAGAAAAATGCCCGAGATTCGGTTTTTTTTAAGTGAGTGACTTGAACTGCAAAAAATTAACGAAGATCGAAAATATGTTAATGCTTCTTTTACAATGTTTGTACACGGATATATAGTAATGAGAAACTGTTGCTGCATCTTTATATGGTTATCATATATATATATCATAACATAAAATATGTCATCGGAATCGAAAGTAATCTCACTTTACCTTAGAAAACCAGAGATTTCTAATATGTTGTATTGTATAAAATTGAAGATATTAAATATATATATAATTAACATTATTATTATTATGTAGCATACAGACACCATGTAAAATAACGTGTGAGCTTATTACAACAACAAAAATACTAATATGATGGCTAAAGAAACAGCATGTTTTGCTAGCAATTCTGCTACTTGCAAGTCACAAGAGTCATTATTCTCATTGAAAAGCAGAAGTATATCATTCGCGTCATATCCGTCCTTCCTTTGGTTGGAAGACCTGGTATCGAATCCCATGTAGGAAGCGATGAACCTTAATGAGGACTTTTTCAACTGAATGTGAATTAACTCATTCTCCTACGGAAGTGGAGGAGATTTTCTTTTTAGAGACTCGAAATTTTGATTCCTCCAAATAGACAGAACACACTCTATTAATGGGCATAATTACGCTGGCTTCATAGGCCTTAATTGCTTTTGCCATAATTCAAACCCAACATCCGATTTAATCAAACAAAACTATTTTAGTATATACTAGCCATTTGGCATTCGCACTAAGATTCCTTACCTATTTCTTGACCCCCCCCCCCTCGATTCAAAAGAATATTTGTGCGACAAGTTTAGCTCGAACGAACACAACTGTTGAAAGTACACGTGTTTCAGCATGTACAGAAGTGTCGTAGCACAGTGGTAAGACAGTTTTGTAGATGCTGAAACACACACTGGTTCTTCAACAGCGGGTTCAGTTTACATGAAAATATTACTTCAGTCTTATTTATTGACAAAGAAAACTATTATATATATATATCTCCCTTCCATCTGATTCAGACGGGTTTGGTCTCCTCCTAATGAGGACTCACTGCGAAATAATGCAGCCGGCACGCCACTCCTCTGCTGCATCCCTATTGGAGGTATTTATGACTGTAGTCCGTGTGTGTTCACGAGGCCGATTTGCCTGCTTGCGAGATGACCCCCCCCCCCAGCTAAATTGGGGGAAAACCATGCCTGCGCCCAAGACCGGCTAACTTGCCTATGACTGAGGAAGATCCTTGAGCTCCTCACGTCTCCGATGGGAATCGAACCTAGGACACTCCTTCCCCAGGTATATGCCGCGCGGACATATATATGTAGATTACCGATAAACAAGGTAATTGTGCTATCACAGTGGTAATGAAAATCACTTGTCACAGTTGCTTAATAATTAAAAACATAAAATTCTATAACTGAAATATTTTCGTTGGCCTATATCCAGACAAGTAAATGAAGGTTTTTATTTCAAATGCAGTCTTCAGAGTTGGCAAATGCAGAACTTACGATTATTGTTATTGTTTCAGTTTTATTTGATTTTACTCCAGGTTAACCTGCGCTTTGCAAGTATTTCTGCCTCGGGAAAAAAAAACAAACAAACAAAAAAAACATTTTATTGATTTCTTTAGGTAAACAGTCACCCGGTTCTTCAATTTCTGCTCTTGCTCCGGTATACACCTATGCGTTCTTAATAAAGATTAAAAAAGATCGCATTGCCGGTATATTATGTTATCTATCTTAGCATTGCTTTATATTTCCCCATCCTTCTGAACGCATATGATAGAGTCGCTCTAACTTTTGTGAAATTTGCGATTTGTCGAACATATTTTTCTCCACAGTGAAAAATCATTTAACACAGAACCAAAATATACGAAAAACGTTTATTATATTTCGCTTCACTTTTTCATTGTTTATCGCGCCTTACTGTTAATAATACAGAGTTATTTTCCAAATCTCTTAATCTAGCCCATTCATTTATTTTTAACTTTCTCAACGAGAATCTGTCTAATCAATGGATTCATCTATTGGACAGTGGATCTATGGAGTGGCTTCCAACATCTCTTGCTCCTGTTTTCTGGAGATTATGTTGAAGATTCATTTTGTATCCCATCGATATCTGGAAAACAAAAGCAAGGATCATGTTTGTTATTGATTTACTTGACGTGTACGCTTCAGGCAATGTATGGGAAGAAATCACTTCCTGTTATTTCAACATCTGCGATACTCACATTGATAAAATAAATAAAATAAAATCTTGAGAAATGCTTCATTGTACAAAGATTTGTAATGATTGTGTATTGAGACAACAGGAGCGTGCCACCATATCCGTTACAGTGAAATCATTTTACAGCGACAGATTTTAGCATCTGTGGGATGAGCCTAAATCAGTGATTCGAATCTTGTCAATGACATGAAAACTTTATAAGAGCGTTTCACTTAAAAGATAAATTAGCTCTGGTCTTATATGGAGATAATAGTGTTTCCCTTCTGAAAGTCGAGTTCCGTGCATTCAAATACGAAGGAACATTTGAGGATTTATAATGATTAATCTTTCGTAAAATTGTGGCGCAGTGTCTTTTATTTGGGATTTAAGTAAAAAAATCCTTTAGGAGGAAGCATTTTTAGGCTCTAGTTAAACGGCCTTGATATGCTGTTTAAGATTATGAACACAGTATTTATGCGTAAACTCTGGTTGCTTTATTAAAATTTTTTTTTTTTTTTTTGCTTAACGCTCCAGTTTATGAAGCTTGTTTACATTTCCATCCTTATTTTTTATAATCATACTTAGATAAGATAAATTATTGCTTCATTTTGAAGATCGTGTATGGATTTTTGAAATAGAGGTGCCTCAACCTTGCGTTTGTTTCTTGTCACAAAGATAAATTGCTTTCTAGATATGACTATAGTTTCGAAGCCTCCATGTAGAATAAAATGTCAAATCAGTGTGGAAATTCTCAACAGTTTTTCCTTAAAGGAAATTAGGATGATGCAAGTGTATTAATCCCAGGATAATAGAATGCTGTTCACGTCTTTGTGATTTGTGTGTGTGAAACTTCAGGGTTTTTGGACGTGATTATGATAATTTTTTTTTCTTTAGTTAGGTAGTTTTCAAGAGGTTTGAAAATGCTATTCTAATAGCATAGACTTTTTTCGAAATCTGTTTCAAATTGAAACAGATTTTAAAAACTAGAAATATCTGATGTGTGCAATGACTACCATTTTAGTTAGATATGGTGTTACAATTGGGGAACTGCAAATTGTTCTCAACATTCCTAACAAATACATCTTACTTTTTTCCCACTAGGATGTAGAGAAATATTTATAGTGTGCTTAGAGTAGGTTTATCAGTGCCATATTTTCTAGGTATTCCATGCATTTTATTTTATTTTATCCCCCCCCCCCAATAAAAAAAAAAATTTTTGGAGTTTTTTCATTCTTCGCTGACCGAGTGGTTATCCGCTATCCAAACAACTGGCTACGGGTCTGAATTCCGCCTTGGGCATGGATGTTAGTGATTGACTTTAGGTGGAAGGTCGATTTATCACCCAGTGTAACACTACCACTCCGCTTATTGTGAAATGTATTTTTGGAAAATGTTCCATATTTGGTTTTTAGACCAGGGATTCCAGATTATGTAAAAAAAAAAAAATATATGTTTCTGTAATTAATAGAAAAAATGTATAAAAGCTAATGTGATGTAGATTTACAACCGTTTTATTTTTTTTTTAGGGGGGGGAATAGTCACATACATAGGGTAAAAATGGGGCGGCTAAATTAGCTGGTATTATTGTAGTAGTAGCGAGTTTCCTTCATCATAATAGACACATTCGGAACAAAACACACGCACAATAATACACCAACTGTCGGTAAGAGCGCCATCAACAAGTGACTAAAAATAATATAATAACTACTGATAAATAAATGCAAAACAATAAAAATTTGAAGAGGAGCGGATGATAGAATGGGACTTATAAATTATATATTGTAATTTATGGTTTGGATTACAACATGTCAAGGTATATGCGATGTATATTAAATTTTATTTTATTTTATTAAATTTTGCTATTGGAAAGTTCTTTTCGTAGAAAAATATTGAAAGAGCTAGGCTCTCTGCCAAAGAAATTAAGTTGAATATCGAAATATTTGCTGGTAAACTAAAGAAAGAAATATCTGAACTGAATATCTAATGATTTCAGTACAGGCATTTGAATGGTCAAAATAAATCAGGAAAAATTACGAAACAGAAAACAAGTTAGACCTCCTATAGAGAACATAAAATGACGTACAGATTAGTTTTCTTCTCCACAGGGAAGTAACATGTACAAGTTACGTGTACTCTAAGTTCATTTTCATAAAACGATTTTCCTTTGAAGCAAGAGTAAGGACATAAACCACATAAAAGTCAGGAACAATATTTTTCTTTCTTTCTTTCTTTCTTTCGAATCTATTTATATTTTATATCACTCCTACATTGATCCTCCCACTTTTTATTTTACGAGAAATCGGGTCGATTGCTAACGATTAATTTTATCTCACATTTAATAAGAAATATTTGTGGTACAATGCGTTGTCTTTGAAGAAAGTCATAGTTGATTCATGGAAAGCTCTTTTCCATTTGTCTGTTATCAACAAACTCACTCCCTCCCCTTTCTAATTTCTGCTGCTAGTTAGAAAAGTTTTTATGACGGTTTCGAACGAGTTATTCTTAAATTATTATTTTTAAACCGCGTTCATAGCCCTGTCGGAACAAAGAACGATAGATAGTGTGCCCTTTTGGTAAAGAACCGATGAGGAATTCTATGTGGGCCTTTTTTAGCTGAAGGTAGTAGCAGGTTGTTTTTTTTTTCTTTCTCTCATCGGTTTAGAGAACACACTCAATTTAGATAATACACTGAAATAACAGAAATAGAAATACTATTAGTGGGCGTAGTATGTGGATGGTGGATTATGTAACATGGTGGCGTGGCGTCTCATGACTCCCGCGATGAATCGTTGGACTCCACTAACCCGAACATGGACAATTTTCAGTTCTAAAACAGAAAAGCAAATCTCTCTCTCGAAAAATTGTAAAATGTAATATTTCAAAAAATTAACATATTCCAAATTACCATGTGGGTGAATATCCCATACTGTTAGAAAAATGTTTATTATTTATTTATTATTTTTAGGACGACTACGTTCATGTTGGGACCATTGATTATTGATGAAAAGGCTGCCCACACTGAGGTTTCAGAAAGTAAGTGTTTTATTCATTATTTATGCTTTTTTTTTTTTTTCATAGCTTTTGGATGGATTTATTTTTGCACGGTAAGCTTTAAAGTATTGCTCCTAGTATAATTGTGGTTTTAGAGAGTCTACAGAACTTCGATAATCAATATAAGCTTTTCCTTTCTATAACAGATTATTAATAAAATTACATATTTAAAAAAACGGTTGGGATATAGCCCATTTTTTTAACTGTATGCTTTCTGTGTTTCTAAATTTAAGATTTTTGCTTTCCTAGTGTAAACCATTTCGAAATGGCCTCAGAGTTGTTTAATTGCAAAGTGAAAACAAAAAACATCGTACAGGAAGTGAATATAGTTTTTAGCATGCACAGTACCTTAAGCGCCATATCCTTCTCTTCCGTATTTTCGTCACGCAATTATCCGTTTATTTTCGATTAGTTTTTCTCGTAAACGATAAACAACCATTTTTACTCTCTTTCCTCCATACTGCTATGCTAATATTCATCTGTGTATATCAACTGCACGCGATCGCTGTTCCAAGAGCAGCAATTCCTCGGATTTCATGATCTTAGTTTGAGTGAGCTGGTGACCCTTTCACTATATTGTGCGAACGCTACCTCCCTTCCTCTCCTCCTAGCCAGTCTCTGTGAGTCTATTGATTGACTCAGTAGGTTTTTATTCGAGCAGGTTGCTATTATTGGTGAACTCACACTTTGTATGATTCATTACTAGATGGATGAGAATGCTAATCAGCCGTTTGGTGGCCTCGTTTTCCCACAGGTCGCAAACAAGAGTATCGGGAAATAGTATTCAATCGATCCTCACATCAACATTATACGTCATTTCACAAACCCACCCTCACACATAATGGAAGGCAGGACACCGGTGCGTTCCGATCTGGGATTACTTCCTCGCTATTAAATGTGCCGTTTGAATTGAGATTATCAATATTTTATGTGCGTAAGCCTTTCTATGGTCAGTCTTCTAGAGAAAAGCAAGCTAATATGATATTACTCAGAATAAAGCACTTTTTCTTTTACTTTCCCTCCCCCCACATTCTGGGAAATATTCTGTATACTGTGGATAATAGGGTAAGGTAATTTTCTGATCCACCCTCCATTCTGTTATAGAGTGGATGGTTTGTTGAGCGGTACGATCATAAACTGGTATGCAATTGAATGTTTTCATAGTGAAAAATTAAGCGACGACTAATTCAAATAGGCTTAAGCCAAATCTAATGCATTATATTTCAATCTATAATTACCTTTTTAGTTGATTATATGTCTCTGTCTTCATCCCTAGATTTAGGGTAATGTGAAAACATAAAACTTTCTTTTTAAGATATTAATTTTAATTCGAACCTTAACGTCACAATAAGTAAAATAATATATGCTAATTACTTCCTGGAAATGGAATCCATTTTCTTCGTTCGATTAAAGAACATCACATAGTTTTGAATACATAATTCAGCAATCAGTCCCATTATCAATCGATTATTGTACTTTATTATACAGCTTGTGCTTATTATATAAGGTCAGTGCCTCTTTAAACAATGTTAGAGTGCCTTTAAGAGAGAGCATATTAGAAATAAATTCATTTGAGCCACGGTTAAACTAGTTGTATTATAAGTCATTAATTTTTAGGTATTTGATTCTGTTAATGCATCCGATTGTTCTTATGATCTTTCTATAATTTCTTGTATTTCTGTGCTTTTTCCATTAGGAATTGTATTTAGAATTATCTTCTAGATTCTCCTTTTTTGACAGTTATATTTATTAGCGTTATAGGTTAATAGTGTATACAACTCAGGATTTATGATTTTGTACAGGGCGTACAAAATCATAAATGATTTTTTTTTTCATGTTGATACTAACTTATATACAGTTATTGCTATTTATTATGGTATTTGTTAATTATATTAATTAATATAATTTTAATTATATAATGGTGTGCCGACTGTGACCTCTAGGTTTCTTAAATGCATACAATTTATTAGAATTACGACTCAAGCATCTCTGTAAGGTGTTCAAGAAGTACATCATACATTACTTCGTATGTTGATATAATTTTTCTTTTTTTCTAAGAAACGAGTCAGTCCGAATCCATTTCGGACTAACTCATTTCTTAGCACTCTGAGTGCGAACCGCTTTTTTTTATATTATAGTCAGAAGTGCTGGCGGCAGACTCAATTATTTTCCCATTTTGTCTTTAGGCATGTTGCGTTATTTTCCTAATAACGCTCACTTTTTCTAACGCATTTACCTGCTTTCGTTTCCTTGTTTTGATTACTTAGAATTTCGCCGACAGCTCGACTGACTGACTTTTAGAATCACAATCTGTGCTTGAACAATCTTTTCAAAATACACGTTTATCAAACCAGTCCTATGAGGAAATAAAAACCGCACAGTCAGTATAGTCTCTTGTAGTTGTATAGCAGACATGCGCCAAAAGTTGGTGCATTCGTAGTAAAAAAACAAAGTTTTTTCTCGATTAAAAAAAAGAGATTAATGCTTGTCAGAAACTGTTGTGAAAATAATTTTAATTTTTATCGGTATTACTGACTATTCTCTAAATTGAGTTGACCTGCGATTTTCGTTTTGTAGAAAGTTTAGTGATATTTGCATTATAGTTCATCTTATCATCCGGCCTAGAAAACTTTGGTTTTAAGGACAACAGGCTACTCCGGAAGAAGTTTACATTTAACGCTTTTCAGGAGTGTATTTATTTCCTTTTAAATCGTGATGGCGCGTTCCGAACTTAAACGTAACGATTTAGTACAACTTCCCAGAATCTGGTTTTGGAATTCACCAACTCTCTTGCACTGCTATGAATGGCTTCGATTTTGTATTATTGCAAAGCTGTGTGCGTACAGCCTGAAGATATTAGTGAAGTATTGGTGAAATATAATTAGTAACCTAACACGTTATGCTTTTCCCAGAAAGATAAATGATAACATTTTCTTGAAGGTGTTTTGTTTTTAATGTGAGACAGATACTTGAACTCAACTTGTGTAACACAAAGTGGAGACCACAAAGTGACATTTTCACGAGGTTGAATGAATATAGTTTTGAATGGAGAGGTGGATTTATTTTTTAATTTATGTACTGTAGTTATGAAACCTCCTCGAAATGTTTAGCTAATGCTTCGAAAATTTCGCAAGCTGCTTTTCACGTTGAACGTCTCCATTGTACACTGGAAAAAAAAAAAAAAAAAAAAACTAATTTGCATGGGTAACGTAACAATTCGTTTTGCACTTGTTTAGTTTAACCTTCAAGTTTGAAGTGCAAAACGACAATAAAATTTCTAAATGCTCTGAAATCATTTAGTTCCCCTAATAATTCAGTATTCGATCAACTGTCAGCTGAAGTCTATGATTTAGGCTACGGAATGAGGCTTAGACAATCGCTTTTGTAATTTTTCTTTTTGTTGTTTCGGTAAAAAGGTACTTTACCTGAATATGACATTCACACTATCACTATAAAACGAATAAATATGTCTGCCATTCGAATCCTCAACGTACCATTTTTCTGTTTCGTTTTAGGTATTAATCCGATATATTAAATAGCACTTGATCCTATTCAGAGAAATGTTAATCGGAATCGATATTGCCTTCACTTTTGGTATATATGAAAATCGCACGAGCTGAACAGGCGATTCATCGTCTGGGTATATTGCAGTGTCATATTTACACAAGACAAACATTCCTGCTTCGCTCAAAGGTGAAAGAAGAGCGAAATATTTGTCTGCTTGTCTAAATAGTGTATAAGTTAAAAAAAAAAATACAATATCGTAAATTTTAATAGTTTTAAATTTATTGATAAAACTAATACATTTTTATCAAATAATATATCTGAATAAAAGACGCATCTACAGATGGTGTCATGGACTTCGAAAACTTAAATGCAGCCTTGAGAATATCGGTTTTGGTGTCAGATATCTGTGAAGTAGCTCTTTCTTAAATCTGCAGAAACACGTGTTTGCTTTATAACAATATCTACATTGCGATTTCTTACACTGTTCTTCCCAGTCATTCGAACTCTTGTGGCCAGAATATGTCCGATTGCTTCTTTGCATTCTTGTTTATCAAGATTTTCTTAGTTGTTTATGACATTTTTGCAGCTGTGGTGTGAGCAAGGTGACTCGATGTTTGCTATTATTAGTTTTTTCCTTATTATTCTTTATAAGAAAAATAAGGAAAAAACCGACAGTTCGTTTCATTGCCTAATTGACAACATTCACGTCTGGAATATATAAAAACTTATCCGTTCTAGTTTAAATTGAAAATGTTTCTGTTTTTTTTTTTAATTTTTTTTTTTGTAAAGCAAACTACAAGCTGTTTTTCATTTGGAATTCTTCATTGTGTCTATTCTACAATACACAGTAGACTTATAACTCTAATGAAACAGATTTGACTTTGGGTGTGCTATCGTTTATTGTACAGTAGTTTGATCGTTCTTTTTTTTTTTTTTTTTTTCCATACAACATAAACAGTGGCCCAGCTGTGAATATTTTCTCGCAATATTACTGTACTCAGTCAATATCTTCATTGTTTATTTTATTTTAATACATTTTTCAGTAGGTATATGTGTATTAGCATAATAACATTTACGCAGTTTTATCAAGTATGACTAATAATTGTAGTCAATGTGATTCAATAATAAACAGAAATTCATTAAAATTTTCTCAGATACACATCAGCTTCTACTATATACAGGCTCATATTCCTCTTACTGTATTGATTAATATTACTTGCTAAAATCCAAAAATGACTCTTCCGGTACGGCCGAATTGTGTTGGTTAACTTTCACTAGGCAGAAATATTTATTTTCATTAGCAAAGTTGAAACTTGCTGTCAGTTTCAAACTAATAGAATAAATGTTGGGAAACATTTATGCTGAAATTGTTTGGTTCACCTTTGCGGGTACTTGTCTGGTTATCCTGTAAAAGCGTTCATTATGCAACACATTTTTTTTTTTTTTTTTTAAATGGAAGATGCCGCCGTCATTTGTAAATACAGTACATGCTTTTCGTACCATCCGCACATCAGTTTTTGGTCATTCCACGATATGGCATTGTATGCCGTATGGAAGAGAATGTTAGTTGCATAATAACTTACTTGCTTCTATCAATTACGATTCTTTCTCCTCATAGATTTGTAATTCGTAGTATTAAATTGTTCACGGTTAATTGATCATATGCAAAACAACTCATCTTAATTCCTTTAGCGAACAGGACCGGTACTAGGGGTTGAAATATCCGAAGAACGAATCTTTTTTGATCCTCAGACAATTATTCCGGAGCGGAACGAGATATATATTTGTAAATATATTTCTATCCTACTTGAAACAGTTAGTTCTAGGATATCTGCATTTGAGGATTTACCGGAGGAAAAAAAAATTCGCTCCTCTCGATTAATCCAGAGGAGCGAAATTTTTTTTTCCTCCGGTAAATCGTTCTTGTTGGGAGCAAAAAATTTCGCTCCAAGATAATAATGCATCATTTGAAAACACACGCATATTTATTTATTTATTTTTAAATCTATGGCAGCACACACACTGCTTATATCTTCTCTAAGTTTTCTTTTATTTCCATTTTGTATTTCAATAAATTTAAATTCTCAATATTCTTTTTTCTTAAACGTGTGGACAGACTTATGTGTTCGTCGAACATGTTGTTTATTATTTTAACGGTATAATAGAACACAGAAACTAAGTAAATAATTAATTTATTAACTTGATGCTGATATTTCGCTGGTATTATAACCAGCATCTTCAGAGCACAAAAACACTGTTTGTCACAATACGCGAGACTAAAACAACATGGTGTACATTAACAAAATTGTAGCAGCAACACAAAGACTAGAGTCCTGATTTTGGCGCCCTCTATCTGAAAAAAAAAAAAAAAAAAAAAAAAAAAAAAAAAAAAAACCGCTATCATATATTGCTAGAGTCCTAGAAAAGTGTTAGTTTTTCCTTAATATGACTGTCTCCCAGATCTTCGGCAAGTTAATACAGCCATATTTGTTGAGATTTGGGGTGTGTTTTAGGGCTTCTGTCGCCTCTAAGAACAATCTCTCTGATTTATATGGGTTTCTGTGTAGTACTTTTGTGTTTTTCCAGTTGATCCTGTGTGCAGGGGTATCCAGAGCATGGTCTGCTAGGCCCGACTTCCCATAATGATATTTCCGGACGTATCGTTTATGTTCGCTGATGCGGATATTCACAGTTCTTCCTGTTTGACCGTAGTAGGCTTCATTGCATGAGCAGGGTACTTGGTAGACTCCTGGATGTGATAAAGGAGGAATGCTGTCCTTGGGTGAGCGGATGAGGGTGGCTAATTTGCTACATGGTCTGAATGTAGTGCGTAGTTTATGTTTAATGAGAATTCTTGAGATCTTTTCGGATGTGCCTTTAATGTAAGGGATGGTGACTGTTTTGTTGTAGTTCTCTGTGGTGGATGGTGGGAGGGGTTTCTTAGGAGTGTTTAGTATTTTGTTTATTTTTTGTGGATTGTAGCCGTTGGCCAAGAAGGTGTGGCGTAAGTGAGTCAGTTCAGCAGTAAGAGCCTTGTCATTTGAACAGATTGCTCTCGCTCTATGGGTTAGCGTTTTTAAAATGCCATATTGTTGAGAAGGATGATGGTGTGATTGTTTGTGTAAGTATCTGCCTGTATGTGTGGGTTTTCTGAAAACTGAAAATGATAAGGAACCATCTGGGAGACGTGTAATGAGTGTATCCAGGAAGGGCAGACAGTTGTTGGCTTCCGGTTCCATAGTAAAGTGGATTTTTGGGTGTTGGCTATTTAAATGTGCTAGGAATGTTTTCAATGTCTCAGGGCCATGTGGCCAAATGGCAAGCACATCATCAACATAGCGTAGCCAAAGTGTTGGTTTGAGAGTGGCTGTATTGATTGCTTGTTTTTCCAGGTGTTCTATGTAAAAGTTGGCTAGGGGGGGAGAAAGGGGGGAGCCCATGGCTGTCCCATCAATTTGTTTGTATATTTTCCCTTTCCATGTGAAATATCCTGCATGTATTGTGAATTTGAATAGTTCAAATATATCAGGGGGGAAGTGTGACTTCAGTAGATTGAGGGTTTCTATTAGTGGTACATTTGTGAATAGTGAAGTGATGTCAAAGCTTACTATTAAGTCTGAGCTTTTTAGGGTGAGGTGTTGTAAGATGCTTTTTAGGTGTGCTGAATTTTTGATAAAGGAGGGAGAATTGTTAGTGAGAGTGGCTAGTAGCTTTGCTAAATGTCTAGCCAGTTTGTATGTGGGACTATTTATACTGTCCACAATTGGGCGTAGGGGTGTGCCTGGTTTGTGAATTTTTGGTGATCCATAGATCCTCGGTGTTCTAACATGGAAGGGTTTGAGTTTGTTAACTGTGTCTTTGGGCCAGGAAGTGACTTTTTTTAATAATTTTCGTGCCTTATTCTTTTGTGTGTTGGTGGGATTGCGATCTATAATTTTGTATGTTGACTGATCTTGTAATAGTGTGTGCATTTTGTTTTCATATTCAGTTGTGTCCATCACCACGGTTGCATTTCCTTTGTCTGCTTTTGTTATGGTAATCTGGCTGTTGTTGTGTAGCTCTTTTATAGCCATGAATTCCTTATGTGGGATATTACTTTTTGGAGGCTTGGACTTGATTAGGATGTTGGCCACATCTAAACGTATGTTGTTAGCTATTGTTGGAGGCAGGTCGTAAATTCCTCGTTCGATGGACGCCATTATTTCGGCTTTTGGAACTTGCTTGGGAGTTATGGTAAAGTTGTGCCCTCGACTTAAAGCAGTTGTGGCTTCTTTGCTTAAGGTGAGTGACGATAGATTCACAACGACGAGGTCTTGTTGTAATTGCGGTCGTTGTATGGTGTTCCGTTGTTGTAGATTTTCGAACTTCTTTTGGTGCCGGTTTTTGACTCTGTCGAATTCTTTTTTTGCCGTTGCGTCGGTGATGTTCTCTAAGATCTGCCAAAGTTCCGTATTTAGAATATTATGCAGTGATTCTCGTAGTGCGCTGATGGTTGTATTTGCTTGTGCTAATTCCCGGCGAGTGGTGTTAATTTGTTCGCGTAAAAGCGCTACACTCGCTCGTTTATAGATGCGTTGGGCTTTGGCCGAGTGGAACTTGTTTTTGATTTTAAAACAGTTCGGTATTAATTTGGTGTCTCGGCACCTCTTTAAGAAGGCTAACCTGTTCAGTTGCCGCGCCAATTTCAACTTCCACTTACCATATCGTCGTGTCTTGCGTACGATATCGTCTCCGTGAAGAATCCTTAAACGTGTGGACAGACTTATGTGTTCGTCGAACATGTTGTTTATTATTTTAACGATATAATAGAACACAGAAACTAAGTAAATAATTAATTTATTAACTTGATGCTGATATTTCGCTGGTATTTAAAACACCAAAAAGTAATATCCCACATAAGGAATTCATGGCTATAAAAGAGCTACACAACAACAGCCAGATTACCATAACAAAAGCAGACAAAGGAAATGCAACCGTGGTGATGGACACAACTGAATATGAAAACAAAATGCACACACTATTACAAGATCAGTCAACATACAAAATTATAGATCGCAATCCCACCAACACACAAAAGAATAAGGCACGAAAATTATTAAAAAAAGTCACTTCCTGGCCCAAAGACACAGTTAACAAACTCAAACCCTTCCATGTTAGAACACCGAGGATCTATGGATCACCAAAAATTCACAAACCAGGCACACCCCTACGCCCAATTGTGGACAGTATAAATAGTCCCACATACAAACTGGCTAGACATTTAGCAAAGCTACTAGCCACTCTCACTAACAATTCTCCCTCCTTTATCAAAAATTCAGCACACCTAAAAAGCATCTTACAACACCTCACCCTAAAAAGCTCAGACTTAATAGTAAGCTTTGACATCACTTCACTATTCACAAATGTACCACTAATAGAAACCCTCAATCTACTGAAGTCACACTTCCCCCCTGATATATTTGAACTATTCAAATTCACAATACATGCAGGATATTTCACATGGAAAGGGAAAATATACAAACAAATTGATGGGACAGCCATGGGCTCCCCCCTTTCTCCCCCCCTAGCCAACTTTTACATAGAACACCTGGAAAAACAAGCAATCAATACAGCCACTCTCAAACCAACACTTTGGCTACGCTATGTTGATGATGTGCTTGCCATTTGGCCACATGGCCCTGAGACATTGAAAACATTCCTAGCACATTTAAATAGCCAACACCCAAAAATCCACTTTACTATGGAACCGGAAGCCAACAACTGTCTGCCCTTCCTGGATACACTCATTACACGTCTCCCAGATGGTTCCTTATCATTTTCAGTTTTCAGAAAACCCACACATACAGGCAGATACTTACACAAACAATCACACCATCATCCTTCTCAACAATATGGCATTTTAAAAACGCTAACCCATAGAGCGAGAGCAATCTGTTCAAATGACAAGGCTCTTACTGCTGAACTGACTCACTTACGCCACACCTTCTTGGCCAACGGCTACAATCCACAAAAAATAAACAAAATACTAAACACTCCTAAGAAACCCCTCCCACCATCCACCACAGAGAACTACAACAAAACAGTCACCATCCCTTACATTAAAGGCACATCCGAAAAGATCTCAAGAATTCTCATTAAACATAAACTACGCACTACATTCAGACCATGTAGCAAATTAGCCACCCTCATCCGCTCACCCAAGGACAGCATTCCTCCTTTATCACATCCAGGAGTCTACCAAGTACCCTGCTCATGCAATGAAGCCTACTACGGTCAAACAGGAAGAACTGTGAATATCCGCATCAGCGAACATAAACGATACGTCCGGAAATATCATTATGGGAAGTCGGGCCTAGCAGACCATGCTCTGGATACCCCTGCACACAGGATCAACTGGAAAAACACAAAAGTACTACACAGAAACCCATATAAATCAGAGAGATTGTTCTTAGAGGCGACAGAAGCCCTAAAACACACCCCAAATCTCAACAAATATGGCTGTATTAACTTGCCGAAGATCTGGGAGACAGTCATATTAAGGAAAAACTAACACTTTTCTAGGACTCTAGCAATATATGATAGCGTTTTTTTTTTTTTTTTTTTTTTTTTTTTTTTTTTTTTTTTTTTTTCAGATAGAGGGCGCCAAAATCAGGACTCTAGTCTTTGTGTTGCTGCTACAATTTTGTTAATGTACACCATGTTGTTTTAGTCTCGCGTATTGTGACAAACAGTGTTTTTGTGCTCTGAAGATGCTGGTTATAATACCAGCGAAATATCAGCATCAAGTTAATAAATTAATTATTTACTTAGTTTCTGTGTTCTATTATACCGTTAAAATAATAAACAACACATTCTTTTTTCTTGTTAATAATAACAGTAAATAAAGAAATACTATTTTTGCGTCATTTTATTTTCATTATCATAATTCATAAATTAATCCTGAATAGTCAATAAATATAAATAGATATATATAAATATTAATAAAAATAAATAAATTATGCGTGTTTTCAGATGGAGTATTATTTCTGGGAGTGAAATTTTTTACTCCGACTGAAATATATCTTCAGAGGAACAAAACTGCCTTAAATGAGTTTTAAAAATAACAACAAATAAAAATACAGAAAGAAAAACTTTTGATGATACAGGTTTTAATTATCATGAATTTCAAAATAACTAATAATTATTTTCTTCACTCGCACTTATAACGCGTGTGCCAGAGGCAGTGTTGATAGTTCGGCAGCATCCTCTTCCAGGCAGCACTATACACGCGCAGCAAAGCAGCGACTTAATGCCTCATTGTCGCTTGTTTCAGTGCAATTGTGCTGATTTGTTTGCCTCTTAAAATCTGTTAAATAGTATGTAGAAAACAAATAAACTAAATAAAACGTCAAACTTAGTATGACTTCTATTTTGATAAATAAAACCGGCGAGGGGTGGGGGGTGCTGACAGTGTTTTCTCTTGTCAGGTGGGACTCAGAGGTAAAAAGTTTGAGAACCGCTGCTCTAAGGGATTATTAATTCGTGCGTTTAGAGGAAACAAAAAAAGATCTTTTTGAATTGTGCGGAGAGGAACATTTTATTTTGGTTCAAAACCATTTCAATCCCTACCGGTACACTCCTAATGATCAACACGCTGCTCAATACTGTTATAATCATAATGTCGTACCTCAGTAACTAAATGGTGTACAGTTTTGTTGTGTCAGCGATTCTTTTGCTGTTCTGCAGTAACATTTTATTATAAGCCGCTACCCACTGCACGTGAGTTGTGGTGTTTAGATACAGGTAATAGCGTAGTTTGCTGTTAAATGTATACTACTGAATAATGACCATATAGTCTAACTCTTCAAGGACTCTGCAAGCTACACACATTAACTAGGTCAGCACGCACCTAAGAACTCATTGTTTGTGCCAACCATTTCTGGAACACCCACTTCACTTAAGTGTATGGTATCTTTGCTTGTAATAAAGTTCTCCTTTCCCCTTTCTTTCCATTTTTAAATAGTGATTGATTGTTTGTCTAATTAAGTGCCCGTGAAAGGGAGAAATAGAAGAATAATAGATATGACATTTGAAGGGTCATATAGAGCTAAAAAGCTTCACTCTTTATCGGCAGCTTTCTAAATTTAGTGTGAATTTAAGGGACGAAACATTGCAGTGGTTGTAGTCGATATGCTGGCCGTACACGCAGTTGTAATTTAGCTGTGCATTGCATTGCTGTGTGTGTCGCGTTAATTAGAAGGAAATTTCACGTAAATGTCATTTTGGTTACCCCCCCCCCCCACTGTTAGTTCTAATATATAACATTTTTGTTGCAAAAAGATATTGTAAATGACTATCGGAATTCGAGAAAAGGATGGAAAGGATACCGGGTTTCCTGTAAACAGAGGTAACCTTTTCAGTATATCATCATGTGGGTCACATAAGAGTGACCTACATAATACACTACTGCTGCATTCACGTGCTTGAGAACAAAGATGTTTGGATTTTTTTTTTTTTTTTCATTGCGACAACCTCAAGACACACTAACGTTATTCGGTTGAAGTCCTTTTTATAAAGTAATCCTTGATTAAAAAAATATGTTATCATATAATCGAACATTTCTAATATAGCAGCTGAACTAAATATTTATAGGTATTGTATATTTGTAGATTACCTTAGTGATGTGCTATGTCAGAGTATTACAAAAATAAACTACAGAGAAATGCTGGTAATTTCAGTAGAATCGTTATTTTCCATTATCATTTTCCATTGGATCACTCTTGGAAAACAGACGCTTTTTTTTTTTTTTTTTGTGGATCTGGGGGGGTAGGAGGAGCCGCTGGCATCCCCCAAAAAATGGCCTCCCCCAGGAAAGTGCGTTATCACTCACTCACCACCCAACATCATTCAAGGCTCGATTACCTCTATCGGGAAGGAGAGAGATGATCTATGCTAGAACTTGGCTATCACTAACTGATAATCACATAGTAGCAGTAGAATTATAGACATTATAACTCATTCTAAACAGTACATATGTGAAGATATTGTAATAAGCAGTTTGATTTCACTGAAATTTCATATTAGATTTGCGATTGCTTGTCATATTTTTCTGATGCCATTTTACATTGACATAAAGTGATGTATTTTCTAACGTATCTGTATAGACCTAACGGTTCATCCTCTCCAGATGTTCTTTCAAACGACTTCAGCGCTAATATTGCTAGATCGTTCATTTTAGACGATATGTACAACAAAATCACTTATTGGCGATACTGATAAGAGAGACAAAAGAGATTGTCAGTTTTGCATAGGAGTCAACGAAATGAAATAAAGCTAGAGCGGACGCAAATTTACATTTAAAAGAAATGCCTGTCCGCTTGGTTGGGTTGAATTCCTTCGTAATCATGGATGTTTGTGGTTGTCTTTAGGTGGAATTGAATGTCATCGCTCTGTGGGAGATCACCACCTCACTTATTGGAGATGTGAAATGGTTTAAAATGTTTCATGTTCGGTTTCTAGAACAGAGTTTCTTTCCCGATTATGTAATAAAGAAATCAAAATACAAAAATGTATAAAAATTAAAAGAAAAAACTCCTTGACCCACTCACGGTGCTAATCTGCTATAAGTTTTCGTAGATGGAAGTCAGAAAACATGCTATCTTCTCCAGTTTTAAGATCCTTTAAATTTATGATGACAGACTATTTTATTTTTATAATGTTCTTCTTTCTTGCACTTGTCAAGCCGCATTTATCGGATAGGACTATTATCCATGCTGTTCAGGTATAGAAAAAAAAAATGGTTATGAGCAAAAACTGGCCACAGGAGCAGGAGCAGTCTTTGTAGACCTAACTGCAGCATATGATACCATAAACCATTTCACACTCAGAAATAAAATATACAGAATAACTAGAGACTATCACCTTGTTCTCCTGATCCAATCACTCTTGGAAAACAGACGCTTTTTGTGGACCTGGGGGGGGGGATAGGAAGAGCCGCTGGCATCACAAGGAAAGTGTGTTATCACCATTACTTTCCCATCGTTCCAGGAACTAGAAATTTTATCTATGCTGATGGCCTTAAATAGTCTAACCACATATTATAGCAGCAATCAATTAAAACCAAACCCCTTGAAAACACAGACTGACCCTTTCCACCTTAACAATAAGAAGCCAACAGGAAGCTACAGATTTCTTGGGACGGCTCTAATTTAGAACATTCCTGGAACCCGATCTACTCGGTGTGACTCTCGATCGCACCCTTTCATATAAAACACACAGAAAAAACGAAGGCAAAAGTGAATGCAAGAAACAACATACTAAGAAAGCTTACCTGCTCCAAAATGGGGTGCAGACCCAAGCACACTGAGGTCTTCTGCCCTGGCCATTTGCTATTCTTCTGCTGAATATGCCTGCCCGGTATGGTCCAGATCCTGCCATGCTGAAAATGTTGACCATGCACTGCATGAAAGCTGCCGCTTAATTACAGGATGCCTGAAACCAACACCACTAAAATATCTCTATACACCCTCTGTCCAAAAAGAAACCGAACTTTTCGAAAATAGAAGAAACTACTGGCACCACTTGTTGGAGCTTTTTGTTGTCAAAAGCGGTAACCTTCATTAGTGTTGTGTCAACTGTTTATGACGTTTGTTTCATTAGAAGCCGAGTTATAGCGCCAAGAGTGACAGTGTGTTTTGACGAATGGTCGGTCGTCACGATATTCATGCCGCCGTACGCGACGAATTCTCGCTATCAATCGTTTCAAAACTTCGAGATAAAACTCACCATTGACGGTTTGGCCAGGCGGAACGAATTCTTTGTGGATAATGCCCTTGGAATCATAGAAACAAATCAGCATTGTCTTTACTTTGGACTTCTCCAAGCGACTTTTTTTCGGATGCCCCTCTTCTGGTGGTCTCCACTCAGCACTCTGTTTCTGGCTCATACTCAAAGTTTCGTCACCAGTAACGATCATTTCAAGGAAATGTGAATCCTTACGAGCGGTTTTAATGAGGTCCTTGCAGTGTTCAATTCGATACATTGTTTGGTCGTTGGTCAACTTGTGGGGAAAAAATCGCGAATTCAATTTACGAAGGCCCCAACTCTCGGTCAAAATGTTGTGCACAGTTGATTTTGGAATCCCCAATTCATCTCAATGATTTCTGGTTTTCTTTGATGAAATCACGCACTTTTTGGATGTTAACTTTGCTCGGTCCAGTTTTTGGATGGCCTGGCTTTTCGTCGTCCTCAAGCGTCTCACGACCACTTTGAAATCGCTTAACCTACTCGTAAACTTGAGTACGGGATAAGTATTCATCTCCGTATGCTTTTTGAAGCATTTGATGCGTTTCGGTAAAACGTTTACCAAGTTTAACATTTTCCGACCGTTCGTCAAAACACACCTTCACTCTTGGAACTATAACTCGGCTTCTAATGAAACAAATTTCATAAACAGTTGACACAACACTAATGGAGATTGCCGCTTTCGACAACGAAAAGATACAACAGGTGGCGCCACTAGTTTCTTCTATTTTCGAAAACTTCGGTTTCTTTTTAGACAGAGGGTGTACTTTGGCTGGTATTGCACCCCCTTCAATTCAAAGATCTGCACACTCAACTGACGAAAGAAGCAGACAAATGAATGATGAACGCCACCCACTATTCGGCCAGACCACAGTGCCTCAAAGACTAAGATCCCGACATAGCTTCCTAACAACTGTTGAACCACCTAAAAACTCTCCAGAGACAAGACTTCAACAATGGCTTACGCTATATCCTGAGAATAATACTGGTATTCCAACAGCTGAACATCTTCCACGTGGTGCACTTGGACTGAAATACTTGGAAAAGCCTCAATAGACTTCGAACAACTGGACGCTGCAAACAAAACCTGATTAGATGGTGCTACCTGAGTGGACCAGATAATTGTGAGTGTGGACAACCCAGTCCATGGAATACCTTCTTTCTTGTCCCTTTTTTTCAATCACCTTGCACAAAAAAAGACCTTATATCCTGCACAGAAAGAGCAGTTGATTGCTCAAGATATTGGAGGAACATCTGACCTTATTTATTGTATATAACTTATGTATAATTTCTTCCTTCATATTTTACCTATTATTCCCTGTATAATTCAGCTATCAAATTTAAGCTGATCTCATTTGTAATATATCCTAATTTGTTGTAAATAATGTTGTGCCACTTACTTGTTACTGTACCACTTGTGCTTGGATACGAAATAAAGGTATAGAAATATTTTATTTATTTCTCCTCACCGCCTCTCGAAGAGAAACTATTTAGTTCTAAAAACAAATCCACTAACTGGATGTTAAAGACTGCTCTTATTCAGAATTGCAAGCAGTCGTCTTGCTTGGTTTAATATCCGGCATAGCACCGCCAGGTAATTAGTAAATGCTTTGTCCCTAGTTCTGTTCTTTTTTTTTTTTTTTCATATAATTAAAAAGGAGTATGGAATTACACAGGGAAAGCAAAACTATAGTTGTTAATTTCAAATGTTAGGGGCAACATGGTTTTCAGAAGTTAAAAACATGAAGCCTGGAGTATTTCTTGTCCCCATTTAAAACACCAGCATTATCTATCCCATTTTGAGGCTTTTTATAGGACCTATTTTTTGGTAAAAAAAATATTTTATTACAGATATTCTCGATTAAACTTAGGAAGCAAAGCAAATTAACTACCAAAACCTAGTTTTATAAGATAGAGGTCTGTTGACCTACACGCCTCTTGTTATCGTACAAATCATCGCTAGACAAAATCCTACTGGGTATCACTTTTTTCTTTTTCTTCTTCTTATGTGACTCACTCACGAAAGATCATGTCCAATAGTAATTTGATAACATGAGTGGGCTAAGAATTTTCCCCCTTAAATTTTTGTATTTCTGTTTATTTTTTTGCATAGTCTTGGAAACTTTGCCCAGAATATCAGACATGGAACTTTTCAGGCTACATGTCTCCGCTAAGCGAGGCGGTGTTATCATACCGGGCGATTAAATTTATCTCTCACCTAAAGATGATCGCAAATATCCATGTCTGTTGCGGAATTCAAACCCCAGCCTTGGTTGGAGATAAGATACGTTAACCACACCACCAACCAGGCCGGCAAGGAATATCGTATTAGTGCACACGCTCTTGTTAAAAATTGTAAAATATAAACTTTTGTGAAACGGCATCAAACACAACTTCGAAATCCAGATACTATTTCTTGTGTCTCATGTATTATAACAGACTGAGTGTTTGTCTCCTTTGCGTATTGAAATGTACTTCCCTATTTATTCTGTGATTTTTTTTTTTATGTGACGTTTCTTGAATCTGTGCTTACGCGTAATCGTTGATTACACGGCACCTAAGGCTGGAATTCGGTTTCTATTCCATATATCTTGCTTGTTTATATCTATTCCAGTTGACTGAAGAACTTAATGCCTTTGTTTAAAAAAACAGGTAGATTCGCCTTGTTTGAAAAGGACTTTAGATCATGTCTCTTTCCCAATAAGTAATACCTGGCGAAACTATTGCCCCACGGAAGCGCAATAGTTATTATTTATTATTATTTTTCTCCTACTTGTTAGTTTTGTTTTGGTTTCTGTTAGCTCTGGTGACTCGCTGCCTGGTTTACAGTATATAAAGAAAATAGAAAAAAATCTTAACATCGCCATCAAGCAGGGATTAATTATAATTATATTTGCGTGCATGTGTGTGTGTGTATCATTTAAGGATGAACTGAGTGCGAATTATATTGCATTCATTTTATTCCATAAATGGTTGATCTTCCCAATCGGATATAATTTCGTTATTTGTGACAAGAAAAACATTTTTGTTTTTAAAAAAAAAATAAAAAAATAGAAACCTTGAAAGTTTCCAAAAATTTGACGAGAGAGCTTATGAGAATACAATCATTGGAGTCTTAGCTTGCACTACTTAAAAGACATGAACTCTGCCCACGCGTCCGTATAGTCGTCTTTTATTAGTGATTTAAGGTTTCCCTGTACTGACAACTGTTTCGAACTAATTGCTTCCTATCAGAGACCAGACAGAAATCTTAAGAGGGCAAGAACCCTTATTATAGTACCAAAGCAATCTGCCAGAGAGTTATATTTTACATAAGTGAAGCATAGGGATCGATCTTTAATATCCCTATTTGCTATTTATTTTAACATCACTGAAATGAAGCCTTTGATTTTTTTTATTACAATTTACGATATCCATCGAGAGTTCACTAATGTAAATTGCAACTTGTAATTTACATTAGTGAACATTTGATTGCTTTGGTATTGAATGAGAGGTGTTCTCCTCTTAAGCTTTTTGCCTGGTCTCTTGCGAGAACCATCTAGTTCTAAAAAAAAACTGTTAGGCTAGTGAAACCTTTATCAAAATTCACTAATAAAAAACGGCTGTACGGGCTCCTGAGCAGTGCTCGTGTATTTTAAGTAATGCAAGTTAAGACAACTCAGATGCCTAGGATTGTATTCTCATAAGTTCTGTGGTCAAATTTTCTGGAACTTTCAGAGTTTCTGCTTTTTTTTTTTAATTCGCCTATGAAATAAGAGTGGGTTTTTAATATCCCTTATTTCTATTTATTTCAACATCGTAGAAATGAATCCTTTGGGCAGGTTTTTGATTATTACATTTTTTTTTTTCATCTGTTTTGAAAGACATTTGTTTTGTTCGAGTGTTATAAGTATTGTTTTCGTCCATTTATTTCTGGAGTCTTTATTCAAATTTTATTGCCCGTTTCCAATTTGATTTACATCGAACCAGTTTTAGTGGCAAAATATATCCAAAACTATTTCGAAAACTGATATATTTTAGAAGAAGCTCCTAAAGTTTTGGATGGATGGAATGAAATTTGGGATATCTGTTAAAATATTTTCTCGTCCTCTGGATAGTTCGCCTTACAGAATTACATCAATTATAACACCATAAATAAGTTTTAATATTTTAGTAAAAAAATCGCTATTGGTTTAATTTGCCGTGATATTTCGCTACTATACAAGAATACTATTGCGAAATGCCATTCTATTTATTTATTTTTTATTATGGTCTCGGATCATTTCTATACTTGTTTTATAGTAAATGCCGTTGATTAGATAGATCAACATTACTATAACGTTCCTTGATCAATTTACTTTTACTCAAGGTCTTCCTTTTTATTGACTGTTTAAAATTAGGCATTAACAAGTTGATCTCTCTAACTAAAATAGACCTGGAGAACTGAAGGCTTTCAGAACGCTGATACATGCTCCCATTTTGTAGACCGAGTAAAACGGGAGGGGGGGGGAATCAAATATTTCGTCCAAATGTTGATTATAATTACATAAATTCACTATGTTAAAATCATCAAACAGTAATACGAAACACTTTTCAAAACATTTCGATCCACTGCCGAAATACTTATGTATAACGAACCCACTTAATCTTTGCTTAACACATTTGCGACTGACAAAGACACCCAAAAGCAGAAAATAGTAATACGCGTTAGAAATTTATTTTCCTTTATTTTCTTTCTTTTTTTAAGTAAGAAAACGTTTCCCGCCATAGTCTAAACTAGTACAATCTGACACCAAAGAAAAAGTGCAATTTAAGATTAAAAGAAATTATATTACAGTAAGACAACGAGAAATGAATACTTGTATAGTCCACATTTTTGAAATTCCGTTAGTATAACATATACTATCTAGAGAATAATTCGCTTCACATAGAATTCGCACAAAAAGAAAAAAAAAAAGCTGTACTCCTTGAAAGTCACATGTATTTTCTTAAATTCATACCAAATCAACCTATAAAGCCCGTTTATTACGCTGCAAGGAAAGGTTAAAAAAATATATATATATTATTCATGAAGGAAACGATGTATGTGATCGCTGTGGTACATGTTGATGAACTACGTAATGAATATAATACTAGTAATTCTTTTCTTTATAGATCAATAAGGTATGTTCTAGTAAACATGTAATCTGTTATTATTTAAATAATTACTAATGACAATAATAATAATTTTATACGAAACTAGGCTTTTCAGCGTGCACGCGAATACCTGATGTCATCAAGACTCTCATAGGTGACAAGCAGTTTGACTCGAATACAGTAAGAACCAAAGGCCACAGACGATTTAGCAACATGCTATTGTCAAATCCTGTCATCACAGGTGTCATTTATTACTCTTGACAACGTAATTTACCTGCTTGCTTAATTGTTTATTTTCCACTACTTGTTTACGTAGTGTTGGCTTAACTTTGTACTTGTTTTAGAGTGCTCTGAATGTTGTATTCTACTTGTTCAAAATAAATGTCTAGACCGCACTAAATCACATATGACGTCATGAAAATTTAACATCATATCTGTCTCAGACAAGCAACATTTTTAATATAAAGATAACCTCATGCTTTTAATGAAACTTGTGGTCCATTAGCCGATTTCCATTTGTTATGTAATATTTCAGATTTATTAGGGATGCCGGGAGAATGTATAAAATGAGATATGTTGCTTATGGACAAGCTCTTTCTAGTTTTCAGTATAAAAAGTAATTTCATATTTAAAATAAACAAAGATGAATTATTCACAATGAATTTAACAGTTTTTTTTTTTTTTTGTCAATTCTGACACCGAAGATCACTGAAGCGGTAAGATTTGAGATGACAGATGCGCAATTTGAATTTGATTAATTGCTCCATTTGTTTTCAACATTTAAAACAGTTATATTCGCACGTGTTTTATCTTTTAAGTAGACTTATGTCTAAAATAAATACTTAAAAAAGATGAAATAAATGTTTAATTATAAGTTTCTTTTCTTAATAACGTGTGTAGTTTTATTCGTTGCGATTAGATTGCTTTTCTTCTATATTGTGTTAAAAATAGTCAAAGAACATTATCAAACTGCTTCCAGTTATTCACGTATAATTATTTCAAATGAGGTGCTAGAATAACTGGACGTCTCGAAATTATCCTGTTCTCCCTTAAATAGCTGGACCTTCGTGTTGTGTGGCTATTTGAGAAGCGTAAAATTGCAGTTCAATTACAAGTAGTCAGTCAGCTAACCTTAAATAATCAGCGATCGCTTCATATGAAACCAGCAGTTCTGTTCACGTTGCGTCTGTATCCGTCAGCTCGTGTAAATATATTTCAAGAGGAAATTGCTGAATAGGATATTGAATAACCGCCAACTATGACCCCCACCCTATGGACCTTTAATATATGGTGATAACGACACAAATACACTGACTTTGGGAAGTTATTTTAGTTGCTGTTTGGTGGAGGTGCTTTCCTTTTTTTTTTTTTTTTTTTTTGATTTTGCATAATCAATTTAAGCGCTGCTGCCTATGAAATTGACGAGTGCAAAAGTTGTTTCCATGTATTCTATCTGTTTGGATTCCTGTTCATTTTTTGGTGCGATTAATTAATATTTCTAGTTACATCTGTGATTCCCGAAATTTAGTTTCAAGGTTAGGCCGAGGTCGAATTTTGATATCAATTCCGCGGTACTTTGCAAAATTATAAATTGCTTATGAAATCCTAACTGAAAATTATACGAAAATATCGCTGAAGAAATAAACGAGTTTCATTTTACAAGGCAAAATAAATGCGGCAATGACGTTCCATGTTTTGTCTCATTTTACCATTGTTTATATGCATGTAAAAAATAGTGTTTATATGTTTATATAAGGATTATCTTTTATTATGATGATGATATTGTAATAATAATTGCTATTTGAATGTTTTTTTTCCATCATGCTTTAACTGTTCTTCCTCTGCTTTTATGCCAGAGGTTTGCTACTCCTCGCGAAACGCCTATTAAAATCTGATTTATCCAAACATTTGCTTAAAATATGCTCTTACCAACCATTTCAGTCTCTATCCTTTCATGTCCTTTTTTTTTTTTTTTCATAACTTATAGCTCCTGAATTTACACACTAACTTCATTAAAAATTATTTAACGAATTTCAGGTTTCGCATTTTAAATTATTTCAGTAA
This sequence comes from Typopeltis vanoorti, assembly GCF_054136105.1. NCBI lineage: Eukaryota > Metazoa > Arthropoda > Arachnida > Uropygi > Thelyphonidae > Typopeltis > Typopeltis vanoorti. The sequence goes on from NC_143572.1 coordinate 27,589,892, forward strand.
TCTGTTGCATTAAAATTGCATACAGACACCACACGTAGCACATTATGAAAGATGCTTTTGTGGGGATGATAGCGATCTCATGTATTCGGGCAAAAGTTTATTGATAATAAATCATTACCCAGTTAAAGTACAATGATTTATTATCAGTAAATAATTGAATGTACATACCTTAAGTTGCTGGTAGGCTTCGCAATCCATTTAAACTGGTAGCAGATAAGTTTGAATGAGTCGGTTTAAAATTGTAGCAAATAAGTTCTTCCTAAGAACTTTGATTATAGGTAGTTTTATGGTATGGGAAAAAGTAGCATAAATTATGTATCTTAAAGACTTAAATTGCGTTTGCACCTTAGATATCTAACGCAGTAAATAAAAATCAGTAAAAAAATATCAAACTCACAAATGTTGCGAAAGCTGACGACATTCTTTTAGTTACAGCTTTTTCACAATCTCTATAAATTTATGAGTATCACCTACGCTTTTCTGTACGTAAGAATTCGTCAAGTAGATAACACACACATTTAGCACATGCAACAGCTTGTAAGGAACATGTCGAAAGTTAAATTCAGTGCCGAAGTAATTCATAAAGAACCCTTGTAATTCAAATTCATTGTGTTCTCTGATTTTCTTATGTTCTTATTATAGTATTAGCAGCTAAAGGACACAAGTATGTTCTATTAATATAATTAACTGCTATTTTAGCCTGTTTTTGTTTAGGAGTTTCCCTTATATTTAATACATTGGCTAACATAACTCAAAAAGGGATATATATATATATATTTTAGGGCATTATGGGCGAGTATAGAAGGCAATTATGGCAGAATAAAAAATGTGGAAGCATTTTGTACATACCTTGTTTTCGGTTTAAAGATGCCTTCTGAATCCAAGCTCTTGCTGAAAGGTTGTATGTGAACGGGGGGGAGGAAGAGCGAAAGGACATGGGATTGTGCTTGATACACGGGAAATAAGTTTGGAAACCCGGGTTACTATTAATAATATATATATATATATATATATATTATTTTTTTGTGGGGAGAGGGGAGAAAACGAAGGGGAAGGATATCCTTATGTGGAAACTTTTTATTCTGCCATAATTGCCTTCTATACTCGCCCATAATGCCCTAAAAAAAAAATATATATATATATATATATACCCCTTTTTGAGTTATGTTAGCCAATGTATTAAATATAAGGGACACTCCTAAACAAAAATAGGCTAAAATAGCCGTTAATTATATTAATAGTGTTTAAGAGGAGTAGCATGGGAATTTCCCAGAAACTAAACAAGTATGTTCATTCCAAAAATGGGATTTTTTTTATTTTCAGTTATTCTTGTATTACCTTTTTTTTAAATTATTATAACAGTGTTGTTCAATGATTGATGTGTGGTATAAGAACCTACATGCGATAAATAATTTTTCGTTGTGTTGTGAACATTTTTTTTAACTCTTCCTCTCCTTCTAGTTCATAACTATTTGCAGTTTGAAATGAGGTTGTAGGTAGAAGTCGCCCATGTTGAAGTTTAACCTCCTCCACCGGTACTCCATTCATTATCTTTTTATTGAATGCGCGCACTTCACTAGATCATTGCATGCACCGTGGACATTCACGCCACTGCTGACTAGCATGATGGTGTAATGGTATTTTCAAAATAACATTTTAGGGAAATATATTTTTTCCCCGCATGTGGACATTCTGGACCTTAATCTTCTTCAAGGACAGTCGAAACCTTAATGATAAAACGTGTAGCCTGCGTACGAAGCATCACTAAAGGGATATTGGTCACTGTTTGTGGCGTGCTTCAGATTCGTTGGTATTCGTGGAAGACATCACCTTTAAGACGCTAGTAAGTAATCTGTGAAATTATGAGCGCAGACTACGATTCAAATTTAGATATTCAGCAGTGCGGAAAACAACCTTCTCCAAGGTCGCACACATTCTGCATGTTGTTTCCATAAAAACTAAGCGACTCTGAAGCTAGCTTTCTTGCAAGTTTCAGAATGGTACATGGAGGATCAAACTTAGCAAACAATTTTGTTTTTAATTATTAAAAAAAAGGGTTCCATTAAGTTCAAATGCATTTTTGTTAATATGCGCATGATAATTATTTATTTTTTAGCATGCAGTGACGTAGTTTAAAATATTGCCATATTTTTGGATAGCTAATGGATTAACTCTTGACAAAGAAATCTTTTTTTTTTATTTTTTAAATACAACTTTTGAATTTTTGGTTTCAACTTAAAGTCGAAAGCTAGATTTTTGCTGTTAAAACTATTGAGCATGTGCGATGATTCTTTGCTTCACATTTCACCGAAGGTAAAAATTCGCCTTAATCAACTGTCTGGTAAAAATACGACAATTAACGCATTTTGCAATTCGCATTCAGTTCCATTAAAAACGTACGCTGTCATCGTCAAAGCAAATTCGGAGTCTCTAATTGATGGGATCCCTATTTAAGATAATTAAGTATCTGGAATATATGCTATTAAACAATATTAAAATTATATATATATATAATACTTTTACAAAAAAATTAATTACAAAGAAAACTTTCTTGCTTTTTTTTTTTTTTTTTCAGTAAGACTTCCAAACTTTTCTTAAATTTTAACTTCCTTGCCTTGGGATCTGATTGGACCCAATCGACTTACAGCCAGTCACGAACACACGATTTCATTGGATGTGGGTAGAGAAGCATTTTCGATTTGTTGTCCAGTTATTCGCATTGGAAAGAAACTTCTGTGTAGTTCATTTCAGTAAGATTTAATTAAAAGAATATTTGTCGTAATTCGTTGACATGGAGGGAGAAGATAAAGAGGTCGACATAATCAATATATTTCGACATAACTTCCCCTCTCGTGAAGTTCCGTAGAGGGAACATATACAGCATAATGATAATACACTTTTTTCACCTCTGGTTTCGGATCCGAAGTAGTTTCTCTTCAACGTTATATTTTGTTCCCGTGGGTATATTCTTAAGTGTTTCCGTAGTATGTTATTTACGTTTACGAGCTGATTTACCAATTGATGTTGATACAGTATTTGTATATTTTTATTGTTTTTCTATGTAAATAAGTAAAAAATAAATAAATAAAATTCACGTATTATATGAAGAGCCAAAGGCTTCTTTAAAGGCTTCTTTAAGTTAAGGGATATTACATCCCATATTACATATGGGATATAATATTCCTTAACTTAAATAAAATTCACCTGATTGCGCTGTGTACTTAGGATTTTTGAGGTTTAAGCAGTTATAACCATAAACTTGTCAAACTTATTGATATAGTTTTTAATACATTACAAACTAGGGCGCTAAAATAATGCCTATCTTTTCTTCATTCCAAATGGTATAAGTTGGACTCAAATTGCAGAACATATTTAAACTTGAAAATATTATCTTGCTGTTTAGCTACTAAAAACAGATTGCATAGTTGCCATGGAAAAATGACGTCACATCATCTGTCATTGTTTTTTTTTGTTATTATTATATGTAGAGATTAAAATAAATGGAAACAGAAAATGGCACTTTTGTATGGGAAGGGACAAACGCCGTTATAAAAATTGATTAGACAGAAAAATGTAAGGAAACATGTCATGTAATGCAGTGCTCTCCAAACTACAACCCCATCGCGAACTGTTCATTTTGCGTGTCTCATCTATCATTCTCTATTTTGAATGTAAATTTAAGAAATTCAAGATTCATTGCATAGTAGGCTTAATTGTTATTTTGTTACCACAGCTAGTTTTATAACTTGATAACTAATTGCTATCCTAATTAAGATCCAGTCCTTAAGAATTAAAAACATTCGGCCCACTTTTCAGAGTAGTTCAGACGCGTCTGATTGTCAGCTGTTCTAGCACGATGGATTGATCGGACCTGTGGTCCTTTGTCGAATTTGCAACGAAATTTCTGGATTAAGGAATATTATTGAGCACTTAGCTCGCCCATTGTGGGCTATTGACTATCAGCGAGTCTTTTTTTCTTTTTTATAAGAAAAAAAAACTACTTTTTCGGTATGGTTTTTTTTTATGTTTGTCCTGAGATTGTTTTAGTATACCATTAGGTTGTAGACCGTAACGGGATTGGAATATTATTGAGCCTTTGGTTTGACCATTTTGGTATTTAAAATAAAAATTAAATAACTTACCTGTTCAGTGAACGTTTGTTTTGCAAGATCATGCTCACGCTCACCATATAACCTACCCCTTGGCATATTAGGGGGTTAGGGTAGATAGCAGCATTTGCAAAGAATTTTGCAGCCTTTTCGCGTAGGAAAGTTTTGATCTCGGGAATATTGGTTTCTCGGTGAAGCTGTATGTTTCTTACGAACTATGATACGTTAAACGCTTTTCGTAAACATTTGTTTTGGATTGTCTGTAGTTTGCTTTGAATCCGTTGTGACTGCACGCGGGTGAGCAATACATTAGGAGTGGCCAGAATCCTCTGATGTGGTGAGCAGAGCAACGGGGTGATGAGCGAAAAACAATGTGCGATTTTTTGCTAGAACGGTGATGATGGAAAATATCTTGCTTAAATTTTCAGTTATGTGTTATCATTTTTGAAGATAACACCCCGTAGTATCATCTAACGATGCCGTGGAATGTTATATTTATATCTGTATTTGACCATACCGTCGATAAACAAAGTAAGTCGATCGAATACAGTTTTTCGGTTAATATAATTTTTCATTAAGTTTCTATTTTATTTCGCTGACTTCTATTGCATTCAATTCCCCCCACCCCACACACAGCGAATTAGTTTCTGAATTTACATAATTCCTTTATACGAAAGCGGTTTCTGAGACCATTTTATTTTGCGGAAGCATCACCTGGCTTTCTCCCTCTCTGGATGCAGCCATTTCCTCTGATTAAAGTACTTGCTTTATGTATATAAATAACACGTGTCACTTGTGCAACTGCGCTAATTAATCGATATCCACGTTCCTGACATTAACACACCGTTTGATATTCTTCCTTTACCGACTATTTACTGCCACCCTTCCTGCTTTTCTCCAGGCCATGTACGCCATGCTATGCAGAATGATGGGTTAAGTGCTGAGTCGATTTCTTTATGGTGAACTTGTGCGAAAGGCAGGTTGTTGACTTCGTTGCTTTGTCACTCCCAGTTCATATTTGGTTTATCAGCTGGTCATATCGACGAGAAGTTGCTAAGGCAAAAGCTGCTATGCCAACACCAGAATATTTCGCATAGCAAACAAAATGATCTCTTTTTTAAATATGCAGTTGTTATATGAGCTAGCTTAGCCGATTTTTTTAGCGAGCTTGCAGGGCGACGATTGGACGGGTTCAATTGAACCCAAAGCAAGAAATTTGAACTTTGATAAAATTTTGAAAGATTTTGGTGAACAGAAATAAAGAAAAATAAATTGTATTATTAGTTTATTTTATTATTTTATTTTTTTGTAAAAAATATAATAAGTAAATATAGTATTTACTTTTTAACATTATTTAATAGCATATATTCCTGATAGGGATAAACTAAAATGATCCCCATTGAGCCCTGTATTTGCTATTGCCGGTACTCCTAGCTGGTGGAATTTTTTACAGTATCTGCTCTACTAAACAGAAGTGTGATGAGTCATATGTATGTTAAGTGCTTAAGAATTGTCTTCAAGGAATTTCTGTTCACTAATTTTACATGAAAATCGGAAAGTAACGCCATAAATTTAACTAGATATAAATTTACAGTTTGCAATTTTTACATAATATAATTATTACATGCAGTATTTTTTATTCATATTCTTTTCTCATTACAGTTCGTATTAAACATTTTTCGTTTTGTATTATTTTGAGCAGGGTTGAAAAGTTTACGCACTATCGTTTCGTACTTCTAAATACAAATCTACCTCACTTTTAAAAGTAGGTGACGTAATTGAGACTGTAATGTAAAATGTGTTTGTTTCATTATAAAGTATTTTAAAATAGTGAATACGTAAATTTCGAATGTCGTATTATAACTTTAATTTATCTGTGTGTCATGTTACAAAACAACACACACTTGCAAAAGTTAGCGGTTTTCAATTTGGTGACTTAATGACAGATGTTTCTAGCGGAAATGTTGCTGTTAGTAAAGAGTTTGCTTTGTGTGTGTGTGAACGAGACAGGCATGGCAGAACTAGAATGGGATGTATGGGGGGAGGGAGGATATGAGAACTCTGGCGCCATTGTTGGATATAAACTTGAACAAGGGATACCGTTCGTGCTGGGAGATAATAAATCAGCTGAGCCACGGTTAAGGATCTCGAGACTGGTAATCGAACAATTAATGCGCTTGAGTACGAATCCGAAGGTCGGATGTGTCGTGCGCACCGTATATCCCCCCCCCCCTTTCTCGCCTTTGTCGGCTTAAATATATGAAATCACAATTGCTGAGCATTTCTAGAAGAAATGCGTTTGCATTCCGATGACTTATATGTTCGCTCTTACTTTCTAGTGTTCTGTAATGGTTTCGTTTCTTTTATTGCAATAAGATGGCTCCTTACTTTCTACGACGTTCAGGTAATTCCATTTTCACGCTCTTCATTACAAGAGATAATAATTAGTCTTGATTATTTAAGTATGTTTCTGCATCTCTCTCTCTCACTCTCTTACTTGTTCAAGAAATAATGATCACGTAATCATTCAAACAAAACTATGGTCTGACTAATAAAAGAAGTGATCATTGTGGCGATTTCAATTACGGTAATATAAATTGGAATGAAGACACAGCATCAGGAACCAAAGAAGAATCAATTTCTTCAGTTTTTAAGGGATAACTACCTGAAGCAAGCACGTAACAGAGGTCAGGACCCTTATGAGCAAGAATTATACGTGGGACTATAAGGCAGGTGATTATGACAAACTCAAGAGGTAGCTTGCAGCGATATCATAAAATTGAGGAATTGGATGGGAAAGAAATTAATGGTCTCTACTCAAGAAGTTCTGGCAGAGGCAGTGTATTTCAAAGGTCAGGAGATTAAATAAGGTGGGTGTATAATGAATGACTGAAGAGGTGAAGCATGCAATCTGGAAGAAAAAGACATTGTTGAGGCGGCACAAGATGAGTGGAGATAATCAGTTACATGAGGAATAGAAAGAGTAAGCTAGGAAGATGATTCACTTAGTAAGGGTAGCAAAAGTGCAGTATGAGCAGCAGTTAGCAAATTACACTAAAAGAAATCCCAGGGAGTTTTTTTCGTTGTGGTCAGTAGATGGGTGGATGATGTTGGTCAATGATAATGGGAGAATGATAAACACCGAGGGGGATATTAGTAGAGATGTTTAATGAGCAGTTCATTAAAGTAATTTATCCTTGTGATTGTAACATAATGCAGAACTCGAGAGCAGTGGGAATGGGTGCGTAACCAATGATGGCGAGTGAGCAGGAAGTATATGAGGAATTGAGTGAACTTGGTGTCAACAAGGCCACTGGCCTTGATGATATATCACCGCGTGTCTCGAGGGAATGTTCCAGGGAGTTAACAACAGCTTTAACTTACATTTTTACATAAGTCTTAGACTAGCACAAATTCCAAAAGAATGGAAAGATGGCAAAATTGTTCCGCTTCATAAAGGGGATGCTAAGGCCAAGGCTTCAAATTATAGGCCAATCTGCTTGTTAGGAGTTCTGGTCAAGGTGTTGAAGCTAGTGAGGACAAGGATTTATAACTGGGTTGATAGCAGCGGAATTCTCTTTAATGGACTTCATGGGTTTGCTAAAGGAAGATTGTCTTTTAGCAATCTGCTTACTTATTATAAGAAGTCACGAATACGTTGGGCAATGGGGATGCATATACAGTAGTATATTTAGATTTTGCAAGCGCTTTTGATAGATTGTCGCATGACTAGCCAGTAATTAAACTGTAACAGATGGGGGTTGGATGATAGATAAGTGTGCTGGATTAGAGATTGGCTGTCTGATAGATATCAGCAGGTTTTGTATGGGAAAAGTGATATCCCAGAAGAGGAGTCACTAGTGGCATGCTCCAGGGGGGTATGCTTTTTGGCCATTGTTTACTTTGTATGTAAATGACATTGAAAGGGCTTAAAATGATGAAATACGGTTGTTTGCACATGATGAAAAGTTGGGGGAGATTTATGAGAGCAGAACTGATATGGCCTTGCAAGAGGACCTAAATAGACTGCCTGAATGGTCCAGTGCGGTGAAGGATATCAGTTTAATGTAGCAAAGTGTAAGGTTTTAAAATTTGGGGAGCAAAGATGGGATGCAGAGTATAGGATTGGTGGGGATATTTTAGAGGAGGTGGAGGAAATGAAAGATCTGGGGGGAGTTGATGGTGGATAGGGATCTTGAAATTTTGTGTACATTTTGCTAAAATTGTGAGGATAACACAGCGGATTATGGGAATGATGCAGAGAACACTGACATGTATAAGTAAGGATGTTTTGATTCCATTGTACAAGGCTTTGATCAGGCTGCTTATGGATTACTATGCACAGATTTAGTTGCCAGGTTTTCAAAAGGATGATGAGATGTTGAAGAGGGTTCAGAGACTATTGACTAAGTTGGTCTCCGGAATATGGAATATGAGAACAGATTGAGAGAGAATACAAATTGTGCAGAGCCTAATGGGTAGAAGAAAGGGGAGAGACATGATCGAGACGTATAAGTTGGTAAGGAGTAATTACCAGATTAGTATGGATGAGATTGTTCATAGAATATCTGTAGACAGTGGAAGAACGAGAAGCCACGCCTGGAAGCTGTATAAGGTAGGTGTAAGCAAGGGGAGTGAGGAGTAGATTTATTGTATGGAGAGTGGTGGGTGATTGGAATGCATTACATGAGAGTGTGGTGAGTGCAGGGACAGTGAATGCATTTATATCAAGGTATGATGAGGTGTGCATGTGAGAGTTGGATCTCCCACGATGAGTTTCTTGACTCCATAGAGATCTGTAGTTGATGATAATAATAATAAAAGCACATGGCTTTTATTGTTAGAATTTCATGTAGAATTTAACGCTATTTGGTCACTGCGTCCAAATCATTTGTTCTAGAAATTGCAATTCAAGCTTGGTAACTGTTGTCTTCTTACTGGACTGTGAACCTCACGATGACGCTCATGTCACTATTCAGATTAAGACGCTAAATCTAAGAATAGAAATGGAAGTCACAGTTGCTACCTTTTGATCGTCAAAATATTGTAGTTTTTTAAATAACGAAACCTGTGGTGCGTTCATAATTAGAAGAAACACACGTATAAACCACAGTGAAAATTATTTAATTGTAAATATTTCATCCTAAGTATCTTAGGACATCATCAGTACAATATTTAAACAAAATTAGGAATAACATACAATTAGGGCGCATGATTACAATAGAATCTCATGAAAACGTGCATAACGTGCTAAAGCAGTAAAAAAAAAAAAAAAAAAAAAAAAATGTTAATTATTTAACACAATTTTGTATGATAATTTCCCATACTTTAGGAATAGTGAGAACGTCATTGCGGTTTAGGTTTGGTCTGTGTAGTAGGGCTTCAGAACTTTCTTTCTATAAACGTTCATGTTTAAATAAAGATCTATGTAAAAGTTTAGCCTTTTCCCAATGTATTCTATGGTTTGGATTTTCAATTCCGTGTTGAGAGAGGCCAGATTTCTGCGGTTTAAGAAGACGAATGTGGTCTTGATGTTCCGAGATGCGTTTCTGAACAGACCTACCTGTCTGTCCAAAGTTAGATAATTTGCATGAGCATGGAATCTCATAAACACCAGGTAACATCAAGGGTGAGAATTTGTCCTTAGGAGAAGGTAATAAGTTGTAAATTTGGTTGATAGGTTTGTAAGTAGTGGCAAAATTGTATTTCTTCATAATTTTAGAAAGACGTTCTGAGATGCCTTTAACGTAAGGTATGGGAATCCTATGCACTTCTTCCTGTCTGGTTTGATGTATGCAGAAGTGACTGATGATTTTTTGAGTTGTTTTGGGATTATATCCATTTAGGATGGCTGTATTTTTGATAACTTCTAATTCCTGGTTTAAAGATTCTTCAGAGGAGCAGAATTTGTGTGCTCTGGAAACTAGTGAAACTAATGGAAAAGTGGAAACTAATGTTCCACTTAGACCCGTCGTAGACTGTATCGGCTGTCCAACGTACAAGTTATCAAGATTCTTATCTAACCTTCTCCGCCCTCACATAGGCCACTCAGTCTCTTCAATCAAAAATTCTACTGAGTTTCACACAAAAATTAAAGACATTCAACTATCAAAAACTGACTTGTTAATCAGCTTCGACATTGTCTCCCTCTTCACAAACATTCCCCATAAAGAAACAATAGAATTACTAACTCAAAAATTTCCGTCTGATATAGTTGAATTGTTCAAGTTTGTTATTGCATCAGGTTACTTCACCTGGAAAGGTCAAATTTACAAGCAAGAGGAAGGAACAGCAATGGGATCTCCTTTATCACCAAATCTAGCAAATTTGTTTCTAGAACACCTTGAGGGAAAAATATTCACTTTTGAACCCAAACCAAAAATTTGGCTAAGATATGTCGATGACGTATTTGCAGTCTGGAATCATCCTGAATCTGAATTACAACTGTTTCTAGATAAAATTAACCTTCTTCATCATCGCATCAACTTTACGTTAGAAAAAGAATCTCCACAGGGTATCTCTTTTTTGGATTTACACATCAAAAGAAAAGAAGACGGTTCCATCGCCACGTCCGTCTTTCGCAAGCCTACATTCTCAGGTCGCTACATTCACAATTCTTCTGCTCATCATCCATCTCAGAAACTGGCATTATTAAATCACTAGTTTCCAGAGCACACAAATTCTGCTCCTCTGAAGAATCTTTAAACCAGGAATTAGAAGTTATCAAAAATACAGCCCTCCTAAATGGATATAATCCCAAAACAACTCAAAAAATCATCAGTCACTTCTGCATACATCAAACCAGACAGGAAGAAGTGCATAGGATTCCCATACCTTACGTTAAAGGCATCTCAGAACGTCTTTCTAAAATTATGAAGAAATACAATTTTGCCACTACTTACAAACCTATCAACCAAATTTACAACTTATTACCTTCTCCTAAGGACAAATTCTCACCCTTGATGTTACCTGGTGTTTATGAGATTCCATGCTCATGCAAATTATCTTACTTTGGACAGACAGGTAGGTCTGTTCAGAAACGCATCTCGGAACATCAAGACCACATTTGTCTTCTTAAACCGCAGAAATCTGGCCTCTCTCAACACGGAATTGAAAATCCAAACCATAGGATCCATTGGGAAAAGGCTAAACTTTTACATAGATCTTTATTTAAACATGAACGTTTATAGAAAGAAAGTTCTTAAGCCTTACTACACAGACCAAACCTAAACCGCAATGACGTTCTTATTATTCCTAAAGTATGGGAAATTATCATACAAAATTGTATTAAATAATTAACTTTTTTTTTTTTTAACTACTTTAGCACGTTATGCACGTTTTCATGAGATTCTATTGTAATCATGCGCCCTAACTGTATGTTATTCCTAATTTTGTTTAAATACTGTACTGATGATGTCCTAAGATACTTAGGATGAAATATTTACAATTAAATAATTTTCACTGGGTTTATACGTGTGTTTCTTCTAAAATATTGTAGTATCGACATGGAGTGTTGCAATTTCATAGTTAACGCCAAAAATTGGATATTAGAGAAGAATGAAAATCATATTTTGATTAAAAAATGTAGTACATACATAAATTTTGTTTTCCAAGCGAACGATATCATAAATATTTTTCATTAGACAATTGTGATGCTTATGCGATGGCTGCTTAAGAAACTCCTCGCAGATAGTTTCCTCTTTTAAACCTGATGCTATTCAGTTTATAGCAATATAATATCTTCCTCGTGAAATAGATTAATAGGTAGCTCTGCTATCGTTTTAGTTCATAAAACAATCACGTTTTGAACACAACTCTGTAAAAGCACCCTGGTGATAACGCACTATCAGAAAATCAGTAATTATTGACGATGCGCTTTAGCTAGAAAGATCTGGATTCAAATCCCGTCTAGGTCGGGAAGAATATTTTTAACAGCTTTTCAGCTGAAGGCGAGCTAGCTCAGTCTCATACGGTGGTGGAATTTTTTTTTTTCTCTCTTTTTCGCAAAACAGCCACACTGGCCAGAAGAACGCATGACACACAATTAACAGACGTAATCTTTGTCCGTAATTCAAAACAACATGCCTTCAGAACTGGGGGGGAGGGGGGAGGAAATGCTTATAAACAGTACTTTGAGTAATGTCCGGGGGTGGGGAAAGGATTTAGTGGAGAAGTAACTTTCATTCCTAAGTTTGAGAATTGTGAAGGTGTAATGTAAACACACATTAGTCTGAACATCAGATCGCGAGATTTACCACCGTGATATTGCGACATCAGCAAATCACTATTTCTTACCCGCCTGCTGTAAACTTCACATGAGGGCCAGACAGTGGACATAATACAACGTCCTCTGTAGAGATTTAAAAGCCTTGTGTTATAATGATATAACGATCTCTTATCGTTGCTATTAATTCCAGTTTCATCACTGTATTATTCGCTGGACTATAAATCGTCTTCCTTTGCCTTTAATTGAAATTCGTATTTCTATAATGACTTTTGCACACTCATGTCAGCAATGCCTTTGGGGTGGAAGGTATCCTTTCTGATTATGCCTCTGGGAGGAGGCGGCGGTTTCGAATTTAAAATGTTACCTACCATTAAAAATTTCCTCTCATTTTTCAAAAAAAAAAAAAAAAATTGCGCACTTGATTTTCTAATATAACTTAGAAACACATCCGTGTTCATGGGAGCAGTAACCAAGTCTAGTTCTATGAATGTATTTTTTAAAAATGTGTTTTTTATTAATGAGCATTGCCTAGCAATACTTTTACAGGTTAATTTGACCATTGACAATCTTAACTAAGCGTAATTGGTTATCAGTTGTTAAATTTGATATCTATTATGATTTAATATTTATTATTTATTTATTTTTAACGTGACTCAGACCGATGAAAGTTGTAAACTGTCATACATTTTTGTACGTTAGTGGGCCATGGTTAGATAATCGGGGAATCCTACTTTAAAGATCAAACATGGAACATTTTCTTGCCTTCACCAAGAGGAGTAGTGATCATACATGAGCAAATTGTCTACTACCTAGACACCTTTACAAACATCTGCCACAGTGGTATGCTATCACCTCGGTATGGATTCTGAAGTGATATTCATGCTGAGTTAATAGCATTTCCGTTCCACTCGGCCAAACAAGGCTGGCTTTGTTGTTTAGGGTAAACAACAAAGAGAAACATTCTGTGTAATTGGGAGGTGATAAGAATTCAGTAGAGCATATTTACTTCATTGCATCTGTACCACTGAAAAACCGTCTGAGATTTTCTAAAATTCTAAAATATTCTTCACAGCATTTCCCCAAATCAAAACTTTTGGTATTGGTGCAAAGAGGTGAAGAAATTATAGGAAGTATTGTCCTAAGGAAAATTTTTAAAAATGACTTCATTAACATGAACTAGTAGTGATCCATCTAAATTCTGTGGACAGATCAGTAAGTTATCAGAGCTGAACTAATGATATTAAAACGAAGTAATTCAAATTCCTTTATTTTATAAATTCTACAGTAATTTATAAGTTATTGTTGAATTTATCAAATCAAGGTGTTAAAATAACATTGTTAATTTTTCACGAAACTTATCGTTTCTGGGAGCTTTTAAGTAATTTTGAGGGTTTGGTTATTGATGACAACTTTGAAACATAAAGAGAGGATCTTAGAAATTCGGAAAAATGGTTTTATATAATTTATGACGAGTCCTGCCATCACAGAAAAATCTTTCTGGTACTCTTTTGTTTTGTGTTATAGATGAAAATCCATTATCTCTATAAGGAATTACATCATAGTTACAGCCATTATTGAGAGAGATGGGAGAATTACGACAATCTCAGATATTCTTTCTCTGTGTGTCGTCTTTCTTCCGTGACTTTTTTAAATTTTTGCGAATTATCTAAAAACTGCTGTTTTTAGATAATTACGATTTTTATCTGCCTTTGCCTGGTAATATTTTATTTGTAATCGGGTATTTTCATGTAAAGTGAAATTTCTGCATCTCCCCCTCCCATTCCAGTGACACTGCTGTGTGATGGGAAGTATCACGGAAACCTTCAAATCCGGAAAAACTGTTTCCGGGAAGTGGACTGTACTGTTTCCATGACCGGTTGGTTAGCAGCTTTTTCCGCGTTTCGCTGCTTTGTTCCGACTGAAGATTTGTTGTCACTTTTATAATTAATAGGTGGCGTTGTTCTCGTTCAAGCGATCGTATAGTACTCAGGTTATTTAATATCTGGAATTATAAGAGGGAACATTCAATAATTAAATTGTGGACGGCTTAAAATAATTATACAAAATTGTTTTAATTACTCTGTAATGAATTGGTCGCAATATTAATTATACTTGTGGAATTAGATGGGAGGCAAGTAATAAATTACGAAGTAATGCAGACAACTTTCGTCTAGTATACCTCATCTTACATAAAATTAATTAGAGCGTAATTTTTCAACTAAATAAATCATGTAATTTGCAGGATAGCCTAGATTTAAAGGATTAATTTCTTTCATATCTCTCATCCAACTTTATATTTTTATCTGGCTTTGTTTTTCTTCCTCCAGAATGATTTAATTCAAATATTTTGTTTCTTTTCCCTCTAAAGAAAGTAAGGTCTGCTATGGTTGCTTCCTGTTTATGATTAATTTTTACTTACAAGGTCGTTATGATAGAAGTGTATGCGGAAACTACAGACGATCCTTGGTAAATATAATTACTAAACTTATGATAAATAAAAGAAGAATAATTTTATTAAACTTATTGTGTAGTGATTCGAAAGCATTTTAAGATTTTCTTTACACAAAGCGATAAGCTTTTGACACGTGTTTGTAATTATTGCAAATATAATTCCAGTTCATTACATTCTTATAGAGCACTATTCATCCCTGATATATTTCACCAAGGGTCACTAAATATCCCTTATTTGGCAAGAAATATTTTTGCTAATCAGATATAGTATGAGAGAAAAAATCCCATGTCCGTAATGAAGAGGAAGGGACAGATGTGTTTGTTGTTTGAAGACATCATTAATACGTGTGTGAAAGAGATCTACACTTGTTAAATACTTTGGCAGATATGTGTAGAATGTTTCGTCTTTTTTTGCAGCACAAAAATGCGTTCTTCGACATTACTTTGCAATCGTTCAGTACCAGTTCACTAAATAAAATAAAACAATGGGTTGTTTTTGTTTTGTGTAGCGCTTTGCTTTTACGTGTTTCTATATTATGGGTGTTCATTTAAGATTTTCTTAATATTTCTAAACTATGAATGAAAATGTGGTTCAGGAAACCACAGGTGTCTGTGGTTTCCTGAGCATCTGCTTGCTGTGGAATTTTAGAGATTATCGGCCGGGGGAGGGGAATCATTATAAGGTGATGATGGGCAAGATTGCGCAATATTCTCTAGTGTTGTTTCCTTCCTTCCCTTTTTTTTTTCTATGTTGTTAACTATGTATTTGTAGCTGATACCTTGACTACCATACATTTCTTTGGTTGTACCAGTTATGAAATGCAAGAATAATGAATATCATAATTGAGTATCAAAAAGAATATCATAATTGACTTCTTAAAGTTAACATTATTATAGTAGTTTAGCCAAATAGTAGTTTACTTCCATAGCCGGGAATGAATGAGTAAAAAAACCGCATTTTCTTTCGAGAGAATTGAGTAGCAATGTAACTTAGTCATTAGTGGTGATGGTTTTTGTTTGGTGCGAAAGAACTCAGTTCGGATCAAGTTGAGGACGTGAAAAAAATCTTTATAAGAACTTTTCAAAAAAAGTGAGTTAATCAGTTTCATACAAAGCTAGCCGATTTTTTTTCGTAGCCATCGTTGGCATAGTGGCCTCTAGTGTAATTCCATATCCACATTTTTACGAACCCCAAGTGGGCTGTGGATTGGAATCCCACTGCAGCATCCTTGTTTTTAAGAATATTTCCCTTTTTTAAGTGGTAGATGATTTTCATCACCCAGTGCGACACAGCAGTTTTCACATTGAAAACGAAAGTGAAAACCAACAACAAAAAAATGCTTTGCTAGAGAGGATAGGTAGATTATCACGTAGCTGTTATATGTTACATAACAGCTACCTGATATTAGTTTATAGTGCGCTAATAATAAAAACACTTGTATTCTCTCTCTCTCTCTCTCTCTACCAGGGAGAAACTGATCTTTTTATATACAAAATGTATTGCTATAAAATAATCACGAATGAAGACTTTAATCTCCACTTTAATCCGTAACCTGAGTCAGACAGTCTCAACCATTCCTTTAGTTTGATCTATTTCCTCTCAGGAAGGATTTACACGCTCTCATTGAATTAAATAAAGCTATCTGAGTGGCCATAGAATATTGGTTAATCCATTTCACACTCAAGCTGTTTAGGTACAGGTACGAAACATGCGATTTCAACGATTCATATCCATATATGCACTTATAAGAAGAGAGTTTTCCATGAGAGTTTTCCATATCATTCTGTTGGATAGAAGTGGTGTATTTACATTTTGTATGTCGCATATCAGTACAAATTGCTATTATTATTCCACTTTCCTGCCTTACTCATCTTTGGCGTTTCGTGGCGTCTATTAAAAAGTCGAATCTATTATTCAACCAAACGGTGATATATTGTATCATTCTTTCTGTTTGCAGTTACCTTAAATGCATTATTTTATGTACACAGTTATAATTTAGTGTATAGGCAAAGTTGTTAAATAATATTTGTTTAATGTGGTAAATATGTGTATTTAATAATATAAGTATTTCCCCTACTTAGTACTAAGCTCGTTGAAACACGTGCAGCTGCTGCTCAACATCCCTTCACAGTGCACCTTGAAACCCACAGAACAAGTTTCTTTTCCTTCTCCTTCATCCCTGCTATTGCTATTGTGTTACAGTTTTCCCCGATGTGTTTCCCAAGGAATACAATATACAAACTTTTAAATCAAATTAAACAAGTTCCTCCTTTCCCAACTCACTACCCATATACGGTACTAATGTAATATAGGTTGATCAACCAACCTCACGTGCACAGGCTCACCATAAGAAAAAAAAAAAAAAAATATATATATATATATATATATATATATATATATATATACAGGGTGTTCGGGATAAATTTGACAGTTTCGTAAGGAAAAAGAAAATCTTCTTTGTATCTATTAAATTTAATGAATTGACAAAAAAACATTACAGGCAGAATTAATTACAATACTATCAACAAGATTTACTCAAAATAACCACCATTAGCATCGATCACAGCTTCAATTCTGCTTCGGAACCTCGAACAAGCTGATGCTACAGTCTCCCTGGGAAGGGCCGCAAAAACTGTTTTAATTTTATCCATTAACTGGGCTTTTGTATTACTGGAAGTGCGATTGGTGTCTTTTTCAACTGCGCCCCATACAAAATAATCCATGGGGTTAAGGTCTGGGGAGTTTGGAGGCCAAACATTTGGACTGGTGAAGTCGTAGAAATTTTCAGACAACCATTTTTGACTTTTCCCAGAGGTGTGGCAAGGGGCCGAATCCTGCTGCCATACATACGGCCTACCATTGGCTACCCTTGTTATCCAGGGCTTGACTACAGTTAGCAACTCCACGAACAAAGCCCGAATTCCAATGCCAGGGTTCTTCAACACCTGTTCCTGCAGATTTGCGAGGAATTCTGCTGTACGAACGCAATCAGATCGTCTGCTAGGGATCTTTCTTCTTGCTACATCCTCGTAGTCACCATTGCAAGTCTCTAGTTCATGCCTGATTGTTTTTACTGTATTCAGGGAGCATTGGGCAGCAGTCGTAATATCCTTATTTTGATGGCGGGCACGAATCATCATGATACAAGTTATTCTCTTCCATGATTCAGGTGGGTTCCAGCTATCCATCCTTTCTGACATCTTGTATATGAATGAAGAAGGGTCCAAACTTTTAAATGAAGAGAAGTGTGTGTTAATACATGTAACTTACGGAAAAATATAATTAATTATAAATATGTCAAATTTATCCCGAACACCCTGTATATATATATATATACACACACACACTATCCGGTACCTAAACATCTCTGCCAAGTAAAATACTTAACAGACGCCAGGGATCACCTTGTCAACTGTATGCTTCATCTTAACTTTAACATTCAAGAAATCGAAGGCTAAATTTAATTTCATACAAACTCAGACTATAAAATGGAACAGGAATGCCTAATAATGGCATACCTGATTGTAATAATTTTGAATCATGGACCACACATTTTTTGTGACTGCTAAGTTGTGTATGTTAGCAGGTTAAAATCAGATTTTAACCTGCTAACACTTTCATTCGTATGAAAGACAATTTAATTATATAAATTTAATGTTAGCCTCTCAATACTACAGATACAATGTATCACTGGAACTCAAATATATAGTTCTAATCCATGTAATTCTTGGTCTTCCTCTTCTCCTGCTTCCATCAACTTTAGCAAGCATCATCATCTTCTCCAGACTGTCATTTGCTCGCATAATATGTCCGAAGTATGACAATTTTTGCTTGATGATCATAGCTTCAAGGGAGCAATCTGGCTTTATTCTGTCTGTCACTGATTTATTGGTTTGCTTTGCAGTTCATGGTATTCTTAGTAAGCGTCTCCAAACCCATAATTCAAATGCATCTATCTTTCTTCTTTCACTTTTTATCAGGGTCCAACTTTCACATCCATACAGCACCACAGGGAATACCATTGCTTTCACGATTCTGATTTTTGTTGTGAGGCTAATATCTTTATTTTAAAGATCTTGCTTAAATTTGTCATTGCTTTTTTTTCCGAGTAATAATCTTCTTCTAACTTCTTCGGTACAATAACCATCTATCAATTCGAGATCCTAAGAACACAAAATTGTTAACTGCTTCCATTTTCTTCCCATCTACTTCAAAATCATTAAGTTCACGTTGCCATAACTTTTGTCTTTTTGAGGTTAAGTTTAAGACCATATTTAGCACTTTCTTCTTTAACTTTCATAATAAGTTCCTTCAAATCTTCTTTGCATTCTGCTAGCAAGATGGTATCATCTGCATACCTCAAATTATTAATATTTTTCCACCAATTTTAATTCCAACTGAAGATTCCTTCAGCCTTGCCATTCTTAAAATGTATTCGCTATACAAGTTAAACAGGTATTGAGATAAAATACATCCTTGTCGCACCCCTTTACCTATTGTGAAATACTCAGTTTCTCCAAGATATGTTCGGACATTAGCTTTTTGTTCATAATAAAGATTATTATGAACAAAAGGATAATGAAATGCTCTGGGACTCCCATTGTTCTTAACACATTCCACAGTTTCACATGATCTACAGAGTCAAAAGCCTTGCTATAATAGTCAAGGAAACAAATGTAGACATTCTTGTGATATTCCTGTGCTCTTTCTATTATCCATCTCACATTGGCAATTTGATCTCTTGTTCCTCTGCCTTTCCGAAATCCCGCCTGTTCATCTGGCATTTCTCTCTTCATGAATGGTTCCAGTCTTTTCTGAATGATCTTAAGTAAGACTTTACTTGCATGAGAAATCAATGCTATAGTTCTGGAATTTTCGCACTCTCTTGCATCGCCTTTCTTCAATAAAGGTATATAAACTGATTTTTTCCATTCTCTAGGCCATGTAGTTGTGATCCAAATTTGCTGACATAGAGCTGTTAAAATTTTAACTGCCCCTTCTCCCAGGGCTTTGAGCAGCTCAATGGGTATTCCATCTCCTCCTGGTGCTTTCTTACTGGATATCTGTTGCAGTGCTCACCTCACTTCACTCTTCACTGGTACTGCTTCCTGTGTATAATTCTGCTCTTCAAATTTATCAGTAATTTTGGAGTCCTTTCTGTAAAGGTCTTCTGTATACTCTTTCCATTTTTCTTTGATGTCTGCAGCTTCTGTAAGATATCCTTTGTGTTTATTTTTCAATATTGTCACCTTGGCACTAAACTTTCCTGTTAGTTCTCTGATCTTTTTGAAAAGATCTCTTGGTTTTCCTTTCTTGTTTTGGTCTTCTGTTTGTTGGCATTCCTGGTTAAAGTATTTTTCCTTGTCTCTTCTGGCTTGTCGTTGAAACTCAGCATTCAAATGCTGTACTTCTTGCAAATTTCCTGTGGCCTTCATTTTCCTCCTTTCCTGAGCAGTTTTGATGGCATCTTCTGACAGCCATTTGGACTTTCTTCTTACAAGCTGTTGGGATATTCTTCTTTGCTTCTGTTTTAATTATATCTTTAATCTCTTCCCATAGTTCATCTGATTCTCTTTCACACAAATTGAGTGTGTTGAATCTGTTCTGTATGCTAATATTGTATTCCGCTGGTATATTTCCAAGATCATATCTGATAGACATTTGTGATGTTTTCAGTTTTCGTAGTTTCACTTGTATCGTAGCCACTAATAACTCATAGTCTGTTCCATGGTCTGCACCTGGAAAAGTCTTGACAGACTGAATTGTACTTCTCCATTTTCTTTGTCCAAGTATATAGTAAATTTGATTTCTGTGTTGTCCATCAGGTGATACCCATATGTACAATCTTCTTTTGTGCTATTTAAAGCAGGTGTTATCAACAAAGATAGAATTCTCTGCACAAAACTCAACTAGTCTCTTCCCTACAGTGTTTCGAATACCTAAACCAAAACAACCTGTTATTCCTTGTTCCTCAGTCTCTCCCACTTTTGCATTCCAATCTCCAATAAGTAGCCATAAATCTCGCTTTGGTGCTACATCTATCATTTCTTATAACTTGCCATAAAATTCTTCAATGTCTTCTTCTGATGCCTCTGTAGTAGGTGCATAAACCTGAATGATGGTCATATTCATTGGATGTCCACTCACTCTGAGAGAAATGATTGTCACTCACTGGACTATAACCCAATACATACCTAGCCATCTTTTTCCTGAGTAAGAAAGATACTCCATTTTTTCGACTTGTCTCATGTCCTGAGTAATACACCATATAGTCCCCTGACTGAAAATGGCCCATTCCTGTCCATCTAAGTTCACTTATTCCCAATATATCCAGCTTCTTGCGCTCCATTTCCATCTTTATTATTTCCAGCTTACCTTGGTTCATACTTCTAACATTCCAAGTTCCAATCCTGTGATTTTTTATGAAACAGGGAGCCTCCCTTTTCCAACCAGCAACATCCGTGACCAAGCTTCCTTCCGGGTTTGACTTGGACACATCATAAAAACTAGTTCTACTTGTAGAAGCCCTCTGTTCTTCCCCAGTTGTATGTTGGATGCCTTCAGGCCTGTGGGTCTTACCATCCAGCACCATATTGTACTTTCTCATTTTTGGCATGTTCATGGAATGTAGTTTAAAACATAGTTTAATAGTATTATACTTTTCAAGAAATTATATTCTTATTTTTATTCAAATTGAAATTAAACCGCACCTCCATCCTGCAACCCTCTCTTTGAGAGGGTTGCAGCTGATTACGTGTATTGAGGCTTAAGTGCTGTGAAGAATTCATGTTAGAGGTTGTTACAAAAAGTTTTTGTAATCCCTGAAGATGTCTCTGTGACGGAGACGAAATATTGGAAGTATTAAAATTAGTTTTAATCCTTTCTCTGTAGCTGATTACTACGGAGATAATGACGCAAGGTGGTTTCCAGTTGGCATCTCCTTCATAAGTTCGTAAAATAATTAATTAATAATATTGTCGCCTTGGTTGACCAAGGGGCGGGTTCGAATCCCGCCGTGTGGCATGGATGTTTGGTTGTTTTTAGGCGGGAGGTGAATATCATTGAGAGCCACCGTTTTGCCTATTGGAGGCCTGAAAAAGTTCCATGTTTTATCTCAAAAGCAGAAACTATATAGAAAAAAAAATTAAATAATACAAAAATGATTAAAAAAATCCTTATCTCCACAGTATTAATGTACTATAGGTTTACAACCTTTCGTGCTCCGGATACCCCCCCCCCCATTTGTGTGTGTGTGTGTGTGTTGAACCGGACCGAAACATTTACGAGACTCCGTTGAGTCCGCAAGCCGTAGTTTGCTTTTCCTAAACCAAGCCACAGTGGACTGAGCGAGATATGCGATGCATCAGCCACCCAGCTGAGCGTCATTTCTTGTACCTCTTGTAAACTGGTAGCCACGTGTGTGCAGCTCTACAAAATTGAGATGCCGTTTTCCGCGTCATCTGTCAAGCTTTTATTTGTTCGCTTTCTCAGATGTTTACCTAACTTGAGTGGTTTGCGAAATTTGCTAACTTTACCCGTTCCTGTTGATATGCCTCTGAGTTCAGTTTTTGAACGACTACACTTATAAAACCTTCACTCAGTTTCCTGGTGGCGTATCGTTCATCTCCGATTTTTTGGGCTTAAATGTATGTATGGTTAAGAAGACCTTAAAGATTCTATTTATTTTTTAATGAGAATCTTACTCACAAATGGCTGCAAACCTATGGTACTTTAGTACTGTAGACTGGTTTAAGAGTTAGATAATTCCATGCTCTAGAAACCAGGCATGGAAAATTTTCAAGCCTCCAAGAGCAGGGTGATGGTCTCATACCTGGCGATGAAATTGATCTGCTATCTAAGTACTTCACGAACATTTATACTCAGCGAGGTATTCGAATTCACAACTTGTTAGGTGGAAGCGGATACACTGCACGCTATTAAACAATGATGTTATTTTATATAACTTCAGTGATGTGGTTTATTATACATATTTTCAGAATAACAATTTAAAAAAATGTAAAATTTCTTGTTAATTATTTATGTGCTGAATAGTTTCTATAAAATTTATAAAAGTGTGACCGTACATCTGCATGGCAATTTCTCTTGTAGAGCGGTCACTTAATTTGACCCTTCGCTTATAGAGCGGTGACACTTTTACGCTAAGAACAGAGCAAAGTTCTACCTTCAAATTTTTCGGTGGCAAACTGGTCCCTTACGAATTTGGAAGAAATCAATATTGACTAATCCAAAAATTTATATAGTTTCAGTCAGATAGAAAAACTGATTTGACTGGAAATGAAGAATGGAAATACAAAGGCTGTACATTTGTGTAGAAATTAAGGCCTATACAGTTATTTTGAGCCTTCCAGATTGTATGTAGCGATTACTCCAGAGTAGTCAGTGCATATATGAGATAAGTATTTGGGGAATGGCCTACCCGGTATTCAGTTTTATATAACCGCAGTCCTCCTTTTGAATGTTATTTCTCCTGAAGTGGGGTCCGAACGAAACC
Organism: Typopeltis vanoorti; assembly: GCF_054136105.1. NCBI lineage: Eukaryota > Metazoa > Arthropoda > Arachnida > Uropygi > Thelyphonidae > Typopeltis > Typopeltis vanoorti. The sequence continues at coordinate 27,613,192 of NC_143572.1, forward strand.
TGTATGAGTCTGTTTCCAACGAAATGCATCTCTGAATCGTTGTAGTTTGTGGATGGATTATCTCTGTGAAGAAATTCCAGCTGCACCAGCCTCTCTGCGGTAATGAAATTTGATATTTGTGGTAATTTTTAAAAACTGAAATCATACTTCAAGAAGTTGCTAAACACACAGCACATATTTGCCATGGATAGACGCGAGGTGTAGCCGTTCGGGTTGGAGACGAAAAGTTGCTTCCTAGCATCGAAACATGACTACAGATGGATGTTAGCTAGCATTTGCACTAATTTTAATGCTTAGAGAAGCATGAAAGAATACTGGGAGCTGAACAGCACATCTACATGAAACATATAGAAAAGGTATAAATGCAAAAACAACGTTTACGAGAAAATGATTAGAATGAGTTCGTGAGAGTTGCATCATCAGTTAACTGGATTCCCTTTTGGATATTAAGAAAGGTTTTGGTGTGGAAAACAGTATTGCAAGGTTGGGCGAATGTGAGATTTGTGAGGATACTAAGCATTCGGCAAGATGAGAATACCATAAATATGATGCGTTTGTGCCTTCAGGAAAGATTAAATGCCATCCCAAGAAGAGAGATCGGGTCTTCTCTGGCGATTTGGGTATTATCGAAGGTGAAGGAGAGGCGAGTTTTTTTTTTTTTTTTTTTCACAAACAGACAGAAAGTTACCATGGTGAGTCTTAAGCCTAACGAGTTAACGAGTCACTGACTGCTTATATTACAAGAATCATTAGGGCTAGAAATCGACCTACTATTAGTTAGTTAGTTCTAAGCTGACTATTATAGGTCTGCCGCGTTTATTCAACAGCAGACCTGGTTTGAAATATTTCTTAAGACTATACAGTTCACTTTGAGGAAATTCTTTGCAATCCCGCCTTAAGGGTATTGGGTAAAGAAAGTAAAATGTCACATTGTTCATCCGGATTCGACCTGTTATTCTTCAATTGTATTACTTATTTAATCTTTAAAAAAAAAGCGGTATCTCGTATGTAAAGAAATTAGCCAATTACTGAGAGGCATAATGTTGGTTGTAATTTATGATTATGCTGACATTAGTGTTTCAGTTCTTGAGAATATAAATACCCCTTTCTAATTCATGCAATATTGTAGCAACAGCCGCATTGACAAAACCTAATAAAATGTACGTTAAGTCGTGGGCTTTTAAATTCAGTTGGTGTTTCTTCAGTACTAGGCACAATTTTTTTGCATGTTTTTCAAATATCAGTATACAAGATTTTCTATAAAGCTGATGAATGATACGCAATGATTTTCGTAAAAAAAAAAAAGCTCGCTCACTCAGCTTCATTATATATGTAATGGCCAACTCTTAATTAAAACTTAAAGGATGGCCTTATTCTTTTACTAAAACTTTCAATGCTATTTTTCTTAAAGGATGAAAACTGTAAAGTATCTACGGCTTGACCCGGTGAATAAATTTCTCACATATCGTTAACATCAGCTTAAGGTAAAACGCTTAAACACGTGTACGATATTTTTTTTTAGTTTACTGTACTGTACTATCAACCGTTAGTGAAATGTTCGACAACCCAGCAAGAGTATAATTTGTGATGAAGAAATGTTTCTCAACTTCTTGAAAAATAGAATACAGTAAACTGTGAATTTGATCAGAACTGAACTGCAACTTATCCTACCTTTTCCGTTAAAATTTGAATATAAAGAATGGGGGCGTTGTCAAAACAAACGATATTTTCATTGGTTCTGCTGTATATAAAAAGATGCACTTTTCTCTGTACTATAAGGAAAGAATATAGGTGATAATCCCGAATGGTGAGTGAGAGAGAGTATGAGAGATATCACATCATCATCAGACTTCATTGTGATTAGGTATAGAATGCTTGCTTTGTGATATTGACATTATTTATTTGATGATGGTCCTTGACCATCATCAAATACTGTAAATTGTTGGGAGTCTTAAAAGTTATCCGTTCCATAGTCCTTTCACAGATCTTACCAAATCAGAAAAAAGCGACATTTCAAAAAGTGTTCGTTACCTACCTTTCCTAAAACGGTAGCACAAAGCATCGAACAATTCTGTAGTACGGTTGAGTGACTATTATATACTCTAAACTGGAATTTAGATTATAGATTATGTTGCTAATGAAAACTCTTTTAAAAATCATAATTAGGTAGTATGAGAATTTCATCGACTGGCCTGTCGTGAGGACCTTTCTTATTTGAGGTCTTGAATGGCTTAAAAGCTATGTTTGGCAAGAATACCCTAGATCCAGGAACACTGCTTTATGTGGAACAGAGGTCTGTTTTTCTAACGCTTGACTGAAGTGATATAGGTTTAACCTTTATGACTTCAGTTTAGTAGAATTATCATAAATGAAATACATGCAATTTACTGTAAAAACTCATTTCTGTGCAGCTTGCTTATAGAAAAATTATACCGACTATAAAACAAGGTCGGTCAATAGTAACTGTACTATATCTTTTCGTTATCCTTACTTATGGTTGTTATACAATCTAAACGGGACCAGGAGATTGCCAGATAACCTATTGTGTCGGTATGTATAGACACTGCTTGGAAAGAAGTCAACAGACACTATAGTGTGAAGAACAAACAGCCATGGCGCCCACCTTAATAAGATTAGGACCGCCTTTCGCTACGATGACTACAGCAGTCTTACGAGGCAATCTTTCCACAAGCGTACGATACCGATCAATAGGAATTTTGGACCATTCTTCCTATAGACATGTAATGAGGTCCTGGGCTGTTGTGGAGCGGACTACCTTGATCTCACTCGAAGCTCCACTTCATCCGCAGATGTTTAGTACGATTGAAATCAGGGCTCTGTGGAGGCCAGTCAAGTGTGGTGATGTTTATGTCCACAAACCATGCAGTTACAGCAGCGGCATGATGACACGGTGTGTTGTCTTGTTGAAAGAGACTATGGTCAGTTTCGTAGAAAAGCCACAAAGTAAGAAGCATTGTATTGTCCAGAATATTCAGATACCTATTAGAGAAAGTCAAGAGTTCAGTGTTCGTGGCAGCACAAACAAAGGTCCGAGGTCAAGCCAGGAAAAATCGGACCATACCATCACACCGGCAAATCCGAATTTCATAGTTGCGATTACGCACTCCGGTAAGACGTTCACCGGGCATTCGCCACACCCGTCTGTCTGCTCAGTAGAGGGTGTAGCGTGATCCGTCACTACATAACACAGCTTTCCAAGCTTCCACGTCCCCACTGTATACGCTCTTTGCACCATTGAAGACGACGCTACATGTTGGTTCGGGTAATGTGGTGGTGGTGTGTGTGTGGGGGGGGGGCTTGCATATTGCGGTCCTACCATGGAAACCCATGTTGTGAGCCTCGGTTCTGAATTTTTTTTTGTGCAAATTCGTGTTTCAGTCGATGCCCAGAACTCCTCATTCAACGTGCCGGCCAACGAATGTTGGTTTTTACACATTATCCTTCCTAATATCCTATTTCACTTTCGGGGAGTGTGGTGAGTTGTCTACTACGGGTAGCACTTCCAGTTGACTCCTTGCACTTCCATCTCAGTATGGTATTGTTGATTGTTTTCGTGTAATGGCCCAATTTGTTAACAGATAGGTCTGCAACATGGTATCCTATCACAACGTCTCTTTCAAACTCGGTGAGTTCCCTTCTCGCAGACATTTTACCCGGACGCAGTTTCATTGACTTGGGACATCACATCCCTGCAATTTATACCGCTATAAACACTGCTCGTTACATGACACGATGCACCTTGCTCATGTGGGTGTCCATTGACTTCTTTCCAAGCAGTGTGTGTATGTGCGTGTGGACAAATGGTTAAATAGAAAGAAGAAATCTATTGATGTATTTCATAAATCCCCGGAGATCGTAGTCCTTGAGTAAAATAGCGTGAGAAAGCTGTACAAAGGTAGATTGAATTGAAACACGAGAAGGAGAAATTGGTTAAGTCTGATCTCTCTCTTTCTCTCTCTCTCTCTCTCTCTCTCTCTCTCTCTCTCTCTCTGTGTGTGTTAATTAGCAGCTACTCTTGTTTTTACATACTTAGAGGAACGCGGAGGAAAGATGGTACTAGTTCGGTGTAGCCGCTCCCCTGAAAATAACTATAAATAACACATAGGTAGAAATGTAAAATTATTTGCCTCCGTGAGAAAAGGGTCACCTGTTTAGGTACATTATCGTCTTCTGGTTAGCATCAAGCATTTTTAAGCAAAACTCCAAATGTAACAACAGTATTATAATTTTGGGTAGGTTTGGGATTTGTATAGCATTACCTGTTGTATAAGTGAGAAGCTGTGTCTTCAACGTAAGAGGACACAAAGTATTTTGGCGGACTATGAGGCTGTTGGTGTGATGTATTTGTGCCAGGCAAGGCCAGAGGTGAAAGCCAACCCCACAAAAGGAAATCTGATCTTCATTATAGAATGAGTATCATCAAAGAAGTAGTAAGGTGAGATCTTTTGTACTGAAAATACACACCTTGCCAAAGGTCGGTAAGGTTTGTTAGGTGGAATCCATATTAAAATTCGGTTAATCACCAGTTAATTAGTGGACCTCAAGGTAATTAAGAAATTAGCCGCTGGTGACCATCATTTTCGACTTCTTTCTTTTTATCTCCCTCTTTGGAAGGAAGTGTATAAGTTTGCTTCTGTTATCGGGTAAATGTCAGACGAGGATGATAGCTTGAATTGGCGACCTAGGACTTGTCTTAATTCTGTAGCTCAATTAGAAAAAAAAAAAACCACATCTGGACCACTAGATTTATTGATATCCAAACTGTTAAGGATTGTTTGATGTCTGTTTGGCGAAAGATTCAGGAACCATTACTGGTCTGTATAATGAGAGGTGATTTACTTTGGTTTTCTGAACAAGAGTTAGAGGGAAAGATTGATATAGGATGTCACCCGTATCTTTGGAAAATGTAACGAGTAGGATGTAAGAAAGAAAGGTCTCTGCTTCACCATATGGAGATATGGTGAAACAGAGGTTGCACCCATTAGTCATTAATGATTTTTACGGATGTTGCGGGCTATAGTTTAAGCCTAGTACGAAGTTGAAGCTTTCGAGATGTGTCTTTTGAGCTATACCGAATTTTTATCTTGCGCTTCTTTGATGAAGTTGTTGGAGAGCCAAAGCTGTATAATGGAACGAGTTATGAAGGCCCTCATTCCAGCAAGGATTATTTTAGTTATTCGTACGGAGGATGTGCGGATTGGTAAAATAGAAACAGTAATCAGACCATGGAAGGGAGTCAAAAATCGCAGCAGAGAATGGCGACTTGAATTCCTTACTGCAGAAGATGTGAGTTCGATGGACATGCCCATCTGAAAACTATATTGAGCCGTTGCTGTTGAACTGAGCATAATTAGACTCTGGGTCAGACACTTGAAGAGCATTTTTGGACAAATATGGGATCTTTTTTTATGGATTTATTTATTTATTTTTGAGAGAGGGACCACGATAAATTCAGATGGTACTTGGAGACGATGCAGAAACTGAAAAAAAAAAAAAAAAAAGCACGCATCTCTAGAGTTAGACTATTGGAAACATGAATGAGATCCTCCTTGGTGACAACTTCCGATCTCACACTAGTTTGTGCACTGATGACTACTTGCCACATTTGTCTCGACTGATCTTTCCCGTCTTGCTTATAGCCCGGATCTGGCACCCTCTGACTACCACGAGCTTGATCCTCTTTCAGAGGATCAAACACGTGGACACTTTTGCGGATGACAAGGAGCTCAGTGATGGCAAAAGCGTATTAGATGTGGTGTATACTTTGCTTTAAAATGACAGAATTTGTTGAAATGACGGAATAAGAGAATGACATGTAAAAGCCATTGGTAAATAAATTATATTTTCTGAGAAAAAAAATAGGCATCTCTTTCGTTCCTTTTCTCATAACATCAGAGTTGACATCTATAATATATTTGGACGGCAGGCTGGTTCGGAGAAAAAAGTCTTAGGTGTTGGTAAGATGGCAGGGATTATCTAGTATTCTGGTAAGTATATGAACAGCTGCATTAATACGTCTGTAACCCCTCATTAGGAGGGGACGCATCCCGTCCTAGGACGCACGAGAGGGATAGGAGAATATGAACGGTTTGTGTTAAATTATTACTAACAACAAATATTTCAGCTTGTCTTCCAGCTTGATAAGTGGAGTTAGAGAAGGCAAGCCACTCTTTCTTGCAAACATTGAAGTCTCCATTATGATAACTTCAACTTTGGGTATTTATATAGCACAGTATTATTAGAGCTTGAGAGTGAGGTTTCAGAGAGATTTTCAGAATTTGGAGAATGTTAAGGTTAGTAAATGGAATGATCAAAGTGTGGTAGTGAAATTTTGACCCTTAGCATATCCTAAAGAGGTAATTCTAGGTTAATTGAATTGTTGAAGTGAATAACAACTCACTTCAACAATTTTTATAAGTTCTATAAGAAATAATAGATCAGGTTCATGTGCTTATGAGTGGTAATCACATCATTTATGTTTGAGGTTTGCGTTAATAAAAAACTGCGTTTGGTGACAAAGTAACATCGCCATCCAAGTCTATGTATATTACTATCAAAAGGTTTTATTATTTTCCAGTCATTATTCTTGTTCGCAGAGAAGTATCCAAGTCTTTATATAGTGAGTAGGATGCTGTTATTACTTTATCAAATACGCTCAGGAACTAGAACTTAACTACTGTTGCTGTCAAACGATATGAAATTGCGCTTCATCGATCTCGTTTGTGATTTCTCAGGTTGGTTGCTTTTTTAGGGTTAAGGGTAATTAATGGAACGTGTAACTCATGCCCAGGAATGTAGAGAATCCGGGGAAAAACAGCCAATTTTTTGAAGTGATAGCACTAGTTCTCCTTCACAAGCCCGATTATTTCTTTAATTAATCCCCCTCTCCTCCATATCCTAGGAACTTGCTATACTCGCTAAAAGATAGGCGTCGTTCACACAGTTTAGACTGCTTTTCCACAGACAAGAATAATGAGCGGAAAATAATAAAACCTTATGATATTACTATCATAATACCATCGAAGTATTGAAATTCATGTTATTATAAAAAAGAAAAGAAGAAGAATTGCTACGCTGATTTCCGAGTCTATAAAGCTTGGTAATTCAGGTAGTATTATCAACGAATTAGTTCCATGTTTATTAAGATAAATTCATAATTTAGGAAAGTGCCAATAGTTTTTCAGGAGTTCCCGCTAGAAGTTTTTTCAATCTAGATCGTTATTGAGGTACATTTTATGTATATGAATGTGTTTTCGTAAAAAAAAAAAAAAAAAAGTATGGAGCTTGGAGATTCAGGTAATTCAAGTAAAACATACTATCATTTTATTTAAATTATAAATAACATTTACCGATGTGCAGATTACCTGGTTGTCCGTCTTAGATAAATTCACTATATTTTGTTTGAGAGGAATTTAGATTGTAATAATGGATCTCATGTATTTAAGCTAATATTATGGTTATTGACCATGTTTCTTGCAAAAAGAGTTAAATGTTTACGATTTCAACCATTCATTGATTTTGTTTTGTCGGAAAAGGTTAATGGTTCTTGTTATTCGATTCATGTAATCGGAATTGTAGAGATCGATCAATCTTTTTACTATATCAATACTTATTTTGCGAAATTCTCTTTCAGAACATCTGCAGATGTAATGTAACCTTTTGTTTTATTCTTCGCTGAAACGAACTGCTTGCGCCAGCGTTTTTGAGCGACTGCTTTGTTTAATTAATAGCGAATTATCTTTTCGTCTTCGATTTGTTGTGTGATACACTGTAAAATATTTGGCATTGATTGTTTATATTTCTCAATCCTGTGGATGGCAAACAGAATGTTGCTATTGACTTTGGCAAAACTAACGATTAGCGTTAAAAATATTTTGTTGTAGTTTATTACTTTGACTCCAGGAGAGTTGATGTAAGAATAATTAAGGAACCCCATCAACCAACAAAATACAGATTTTTATTAATTAAATCACTGTAACATGTAGAAAAGGTAAAAATAAGATAAGTGATTTGACGGACAAATTTGGAAAGGGAAATTCATGGAAACTGGTTACTAAGGTGATAGCTGAGAGGAAGCTATAATTGCCATGGTAGATATAAATGAAAACAAACAAAAAAAAAATGTATATATATATTATAGAAAATGTTATACCTATTCAGATCCTAATAGCTACAGAGCGCCTTGATGAGGCATTAATTAGCACTGCATAAAGCACTGTTGAAGACACTTTACTCTTTGGGTGAAAAGAGTAAGAAAAAATTAGAAAAATGTATTGACTAATAACATAAAATCCCATTATGCTTTTAAGAGTAATCAATCTATTTGAAGCTTTCTGCTGTTTCTCAATTTTTAAATAGCATTCTCAGCCATATATTATTTATGTAACGAAGTCGGATGAATTTCTCGCCTGGGTGTAAAGTTCGATTAGCAACATTATTTAACTTACCGCAATATCAGCTTTGTACATATTAAACTAACGTCTTCACTTTTTTCATTCCATCTATCTTGTTCTCTGGAGCAATCTTTTTTCACACTAAGCACTACGGCCTTGAGCAGTTCAAAAACACACCAAGTTCCTTATTTTTCCTTTACTACTTACCCACACACGATATTTATGTGTTATAATAGTTTTTGCGACCTATTGTGTGAGGGGGGGGGGGCACTGATATTTATTATAAAAATCACTCTACGTATATTTTGAAATTTCTTTGCGGCGGCACTGATTGTAAGTACATTTCAGCAACTTAATCAGTTTTTTGTCTGTTTGTTTTCAAGATCAATTTCTGCTTTAGTCATCATCATCAGGGCCGACGGAAGCGGGCATGCGGACACCGTTCATAAGTTCATTTTTAAGAAACAAAATTTTTATCATGAAAACAAAAAATTCTTAGAATGATCAATATTAAAATAAGGCCGAATACACCAAATAAAATTGTATATCGCCGCCTCTTTGATCAGCCGGCTGTTTATAATTTTGCAGCGAGAGCAGGCTAAATGCCTGCCTACAGAATGTTGTGTTTACTGCAGTCTATCTAAAGTGAAATGGTGAACGGTTTTTATGTGCAGAAACGAATTTTCGTACAAAACATTTGTTGCTAGTTAACCAGTCATATGGTACGCATCTCAGTAGGCTACTGACAGTAGCGCAGTGTGGACTATTATTTCGTCTCTGAGTCGTGTTGTGTAATAATTTCTTGTGGGTATAAAATAGAAATGGAATCAAAAATTTAAAAAAAAGTTATCCGGTGCACAAAATTGTAAGCGTCATGCTGTGAAAGAAGCAGATGTTAAGAAACAAACTGGGGCTCTTAATAAATTTGTTAAAATATTAAAATATTCTGATGCAGATTGTAACCAACTCGATACATCAGAAATCAGAGTTGAAGAACCGTGCACATCATCCAGTTTGCATAAGAGTACTATTGCAACTATTGAACAAGATAACAAGACGCTGATTTAAGTGAAAAACAGTTAGGAGAAGATTTAGTTGTAGTTGACCACGAAACTAACACATTGTTAGTCTCTGTAAATTTAGAAGATCCAGGTGAATGGGGAAATATTGATGAAAAATTACGAGTTTTAATTGAAATGGGGCCTGTTCAAAAGAAAAATAGAATATATCCCAGAGATACATATGGTCATAAATTTGGCGACACGTATTATAATAGAAAAATGGAAAACGGTGAACTCGTGCCAAGAACATGGCTCATTTATTCCGAAATTTTAAATTCTGTTTTTTGCTTTTGTTGCAAACCTTTCGCACCTACTGAATCAAGTAGTCTTGTAGAAGGTTATAACGATTGGAGAAATGTAAGTACAACTTTGCATAGACATGAGACTAGTTTAACTCACATGAAAAATTTCTTAAAATGGAAGGAAGTTGATACAAAACTGCTATTGATTGCCAGACTCAATGGAAAAGAAACATTGGACGAGTGTTTTAGAACGAATTTGAGTAAAGACAGTCAAAATGAAATATTGGAAACTTTAAGTAACGCAATTAGGGATACAATTTTATTATCAATTCGAAAATCTAAATATTATTCCATAATTTTAGACTGCACACCTGATGTAAGTAAAACAGAAAAAATGACCGTTATTATTCGCTTTGTTTCCTGTGACAATGGAATTGTCAAGATCAGGGAAAACCTTTTAGGTTTTGCAGAAGATATATCAGATTCCACAGGACGTGGTTTATGTGCAACAATAATGGAAAAATGGAACATTCCCATTGAAGACATGCGAGATCAAGGGTATGACAATGGGGCAAATATGAAAGGGAAAAAATATGGGCTCTAAAATTTGCTTTTAAACAAAAATCCTCGAGCTTTTTACGTGCCATGTGCGGCTCATACTCTAAATTTAATCATTAACGATACAGCCAAAGTGAATGCAGATACAATTAGTTTCTTTGCAATTATTCAAGAAATATACAATTTCTTTTCATTCTCTTACAAACGTTAGGCAATCCTTTTAAAGTTCGTAAAAAAATTAACATTGAAACAGCCATCAGAAACGCGATGGGAAAGTAAAATTAATGCAATCCGCCCTCTACGATATCACTTAGGAGAAATTTACGATGCACTTTTTGAAATTTTAAATAATGAAAATTTTCATAAAGAAACTCAGCATGAAGCACAAACATTATGTGCTAAAATAAAGGACTACAAATTTATTTGCTCTCTTATAACTTGGCATGATTTACTTAACAGAATAAACCCTGTGAGTAAAATGCTTCAAGACAAAAATATGAACATTACACTTGCTTTAGAACCTATCGAAAACTTAAAAATATTCTTACAAGAGTATCGATCAGATACAAATTTTAAAGAAGTTCTAAAACTGCAAAAGAACTGAGTGAAGAGTGGACGGAGAACAAGAATTTAAAACTGGTACGGAAGTCCGACGACGAAAGAAGACACGACAATTTGACTACGAGCATCATCACAAAACGCCACAATCGCCAGAAGATAAATTTATAGTGAATGTGTTTTATACACTTCTAGACGTTGCAGTGTGTTCGTTAATAGAACGTTTTGAACAACTAAAAACATATAATTTCAATTTCTTGTATAGATTACTACAAATTAATAACGAAGATTTACGAAAAAATTGTGACGATTTAGAGATTCTCTTGAAGGACGGCGATAATAAAGACGTAAATGCAATAGAACTATATGACGAGTTATGTGCTTTCCGGGATATTTTTCGGAAGGATAATTTAAATATTCAAAACTCTTTCTATATTTTTAATTTTATTGTGTCCAATAATTTATCTTTCCCTAACTTTTCAATTGTTTTAAGAATACTTTTAACCTTACATGTTAGTGTAGCAAGCGGTGAACGTTCCTTTTCCAAGTTGAAATTGATTAAAACCTTTTTTGTGACATACTTGTTCTTAAGTAGGTTTTAATCAATTTCAACTTGGAAAAGGAACGTTCACCGCTTGCTACACTAACATGTAAGGTTAAAAGTATTAGTTTGGCTTTAATAGCTATTGAAAATGATATATGTGCGGAATTAGACGTTAAGACCATTATTTCTAATTTTATGAATATGAAATCAAAAACCCTTAACTTTTAATTTAAAAAAAAAATCAAGTATATTTATGTAATTTAATTTATTTTCTATTATTCTGTAAAGATGTTATTTTTTGAATACTTATATTAAATGTTCTAATTATTTCTGAATTCTTTTCTTATTTTCTCATCTATCTTGAGTTTCTTTTATTTTCCTAAAAGATAGTTCCAATTATAAAAATTATTAAAAAATGTTTACAAGTTACTAAGAATTAGTAACTTGTAAAATGCAAGAATTTTTTAAACTTTAGTTCAAATAAATTTTTACTTAAATAAAATTCATTTTAATTTTGTTAGCGATTCGGGTCGGTGAGAAGGCTATAATCCCTGTATCATTATATTCAACGATTAAAGTGAAGTGGCTTTATCATCAAAATTTGCTTTAACTTTTGAGAATTTTTTGAATATTCGGGTTTTTAACGATTATCCTGCCTAGTCAACACTCCCGGTTCATTACATTTAGCGAACTAACGTGTGGCTGTTCTGTCAAAATTTATGTAAGAAATTTCAAATAATTTACGATAATAAAAAAAGTTTATTATCGTAAAAGAACCACACACGCCCGGATCGTTACAAGGGCGCTTAGATAGACATTGCATGTGGGCGGCAAAGACCCTAGCACCGGCTCTGATCATCATTATAGTTTATTCACAATATGAAAAGGAAAAATGGATTTATATATCCATTGGGTGATTGGCCCTAATATGTTTTACCAGTCACGTGAGCCGACACTGGGAATTTACCCAGTGTTGTCCGAGGGGCACCACGAGGAGGTGTGACTTGAATTTTTATTTCCCCCCCCCCCGCTTTAGTACAGAGATTAAAATCGAATAAGCATCCGATGTAGCGAATATTGCCATTCTGATATAACGATAAGGCGGTCTTGAGCGGCTACCTTGACTATGGCTGAGGAAGATCCTTAAGCTTCTCACATCGGCGACGGGAATCGAACCAAGGATACTCCTTTCCCAGGCATCTGGTTACGAAGCGCAAAGCCACTAGGCTAACCGTGTGGACAACGGGCGCTTATTTTATTTTTCTCTTTTATGTAAATAAATACGTCGTTTTGTGAAGAATCGTTTATTGAGAATTGTTACCAGAGTATCAAGGTAGGTACCATTCGCTAGCCATTCAATTTTCACGAATTCATTTATTTTCGGTTTTACTCTTCGTATTTGTTTATCATGTAAATGATAAACAGACTTGTCAATTTATCATTCTCTCATCGGTTATTCCATTCTTTCCTGATGTGTTTTGTGGCCAGTAAAAATTCTCGTTATAACGGACTTTTACTGACTCAGAATTGGAAATTGGACTGATTTTTGTACTTTAACTTAATGAAGAGCAGAAGTGTGATTGCACAATCTTAATTTTATATATAAACACCAATATAAACACGTTTCTTAATGCATATTAGCTGATTACCTTTGCAACATTCCCCTGAAATTTCGATTCACAATAACCCAAAGATCTCGTGCTTTCTCAACTTCCTCTTACACACTTCCATATACAGAGTATACAGTATTCCATCTGCAGTTCCCAAACTTCAAATCCCAAATCGTTACATTGAGCAACATTAAACTGGTATTCCAATTCATCTTTCCAGCTTATTTTATTCAGATCCACCTGAAGAACCACTACATCAGCACGACTCTCAGTAACCTCAAAGTAACTCTCGAAGTGTTTAGGATATTTGAATTTTTTAAAAAAAATATTTTGTTAATAATAATAAAGTTAAGTGTGGATTTTTATGCCTGTGTGAAACTATCAGCCTGTTGATTGGAAGAATGGGAAAGTAATAACATGTATGTGTGTGTGTAGACACACACACACACAAATTGAAAGTTATTATTTTCAGAATTGAGCGCTGTTAGGCCTTTTATATATTCTTGCTGTATTTGCTATACAAGAACGTAAATCAAGTGGCTTAAAAAGCTGCTTTATTTGCTTTCTACAACTAAACGTATATAAAGGCGAGTAACTTTTGTTGCTGTAGCAACCGTCTAGAGTTGTTTTGAATTGCCATTCGGAACAGGGGGGATGGATATGGGGGAATAAGTTAGTCTTGCAGATTGCCGGTCGTGTGTCTAATATCAGCTCGTTTACGAGATCGCTACCTCTGTGTGTGTATGTATGTGTTTCATGGCTGTGTGGTTTTTTTGTTGATGAAGTCTTGTTTAGTCGAACGCATTTTCTGTTTATCCGTTGCTGTGGATACAAATTGCTTATCGCGGTTTTTTGGCCGGCTGTGAAGAATCGTGACGTCTGCACTGTGCATTTTAATACAGGGTACAATTGACTCTAACCTAGAAAGATCAAGCTATTCGTCTTCATAAATTCTTATATCTGTAAGCTGATGTCAAGGTGTCTACGCCTATGTGAATTGTAATACAACCAGTAACTTGCTTCTTGCGATATCTCAGATTTTTACTCCTGTGCCACATAAAAAAAAAAATTCGAAATTTCGCACACACAATCAGTTTTTTTTTTTTTTTTTTTTTTTAAGGAAAAAAATCATTCTAGATTAAATCCTTGATGACATCCCTCGCACACTAAAATTTTGGCCCCACCAATATGTTATAAGTAAAAACAGCACACAGACGATTTTATTACTTCAGTGCACATTATTTAGATCCAGATTATGTTAAGAGATAAGTAAAATATGTTCCTTATTTAATTATAATAGGTTAAACTGACTGAAATCATAAATTAGTTTGCAAAAGCTCAACCGCTTGTTTATTCTGACTGAAAACTGAAAAGTCGCGGTACTGGAGATCGTCGTTCAATGAAATTCATCGGTTTTGTGAAGTAGTTTGAAATCTCGGTGGTTGAGTGAATAAAAGCCTTCTGAATAATATTTGAACCCTTTAGTTTGTTGGTTTATATGCCTGATCAAATAAGCTAATGCGGCGAATGTATTATGGCTGTCACTTGTGTTTGTGTTCTCTAGCCTGTTTCCATTTTATGTCAAAACTTTTCCAACTTGTTTATATAAGATTGACTCATTCACCTTCATTTATTCTTTCTAACCATAGGGCGTCGCTATTAGCTGTACTACGGAGGCAATCCAATAATAGCATGGATGTTCGCAAACCGTTTTACGCTCTGGATATTCATTATAGTTGTCCTCAGTGAATGATTTTTATCCTCTCGATGTGTATCACTGCTTTGTTTATTGGAGCTCTGCTGAAGTGATAAAAACGCTGCTTTTGGACCACTTCAGGGGGTTCAAAAATCCAAATCTGTAGCTAGAATTACATGGGAAAAAAAAAATTATTATTTGAGGATTTAAGTGTGTGTAGTTTATATTAAATTGTATTTGTTGACAGCAAATAGGAATCTTCATTTAGCTTTGTTCACTTTTCGCATTAGGAAACAAACACGGAAATAGTGAAAGGAAGCAGGTTTTCCTTAGGCGCCTGTTTTTTATTTTGAATAATTATTTTGAAAATTATTGGGGTGGCGGTCATTTTTGCCTTCCCACCCTGACTTAGAATGCCCATGCCAAACCAGTCGAAAAAAAAGTACATTTTTGTTTGCTGTCATTAGTTTTTGTCGAATAATTGGATGCTATATAAATTTTACTCTTGACATTTAAGCTTTTATTAATGAAAAATATCACTTCATTTCTGTAATGTTTTCTTAAAGATGCCTGAATTTGTATTTGATGTTGATAATTTCGAAGATATTACCGTTACCCAAGATCTTTTTTTTTTTTTTATGATAATTTTCTTAAATGTTAATTCTCATTTTGCACATATGAAAAATTATTATTTTGAGGACCTGCTCGCTCTCATAGGAAGCACAGCGCGAATTTTATCAATTACGTAAGAAAGGCGCTTTCACTCATTGATTTTTTTAAATTGATGAACAAGTTTGAATATTTTAATATCATCCGTTAAAATAAAAAGCCGAAGGAATGGAAAATTCCTTTGGTATTCCGGATGCGAACTGCGCTTCGATTTGATGATTCCTGTTTTAATGGAATGAAAAGTGCAGAAACACATACCCAGAGATTACTGAACGATGTACAAAAGAATGTGAGAGAAGAATAGGAAACGAAAATAAGCATCACTGGGTGTAAGGGCGTGAAGTTTAAATGGAGGAAAAAAGATATTGTTTGCCATGGGGATTCTGTAATTAACGGTGTGAAAGAAGGTAAAGTCATTAAAGCATGTTATCCAGGGGTCAAAGATTTAGGGATATAACTAAGGCGGTGAAGTTGCAAAGGAATAGAGTGAGTGAGTGAGATTATTGTAGTTGTGGGAACGAATGATCTAGGTCAGTGTTTCTCAAACTTCAGATATCCGCGTACCCCTTCTTAAATTTTCATTATTACCAAGTACCCCTAATTAAATAAAATTAATAATTTAATTTAAAATATTAATTAAAATTAAATATCCATTTTATTTGAATTTATATGTTCATGTAAACAAAAAATATGATTTATTTTTAAATTTTGATTCTCTAGAGATGTCAGACGACACACTCTTATCAATTTCATTTGATCCAGATGCAATATCAACGTTTTCTTGTTGCTTACAGCTACTTGTATTTGCTATATTGCTCTCTTTTGAGGGCTTTATAAATCCAATCTTTAACCAATGATCCATACGTAAGAATTTGAAAGCTTTAAAAAAAAAAAAAAAAAAAAGCTGTGTTTACTCGATTATAACTAACTTTTTTCACAAAATTAAAGCTAAAAAATCGTGTTGCGAGATACGTGCGGGAATTTTCGGAAACTAAAGTTTTCAGATAAAAACTGAAAATGGTGCGACTTATCAAGAAGCTCCTACTGGCTATCACTACTTTTGGCATCGAGAGCAGTTTCTTTGTGTGCATCGTCAAAGTCACCTACCCAAATAGCGTCATCTTTTTTTCCATTACTTCAAGCAAAAATTACCAGTAATTTACAAGACTTGAGATACGTAGAGCAGTGAAGAACTGCATATGATTGGTGCGGTATTAACAAAAGATCGCGCGAACCAAAGACAAATTAGCAATTCAACAGTTGAGTTGAAATGCTAATTCCCTTCAACCGAATTCCATAATATCTGAAACACATTCATTATATATTTCTTAGTTTTAACACGTTAACGACGGGGGGGGTGTCAAGCAAAACTATATGTTCCACGGCAACATATGGTTTTGCTTGGTCTATACAGCAGTTTCTGTTGGAGAGGGGATGTGATTCATTAGTTAGTGCCGTTTTATCCCGGTTGTCTGTAATTGCACTGTTTGTTGAAAAATATAATGACTCCTTTAATTATGCATAGCCGAAAATTGCCACGTACCCCCTAACGACCTTTCGCATACCCCCGGGGGTACGCGTACTACACTTTGAGAAACACTGATCTAGGTAGCGAAAGATTTTCTGTGAGACAGGATACGAACGACTTCATGATTACAATGAATGCAAAGAGCAAGAGTGGAAAGATCATGAGTGTGCTACCAAGTTTCGAGAGTGGTGAAATAAACAGAAGAGCAATAATTGGTGATTTGGATCAAAGGGTGGCTGATGGACAGATACTAAAGAGTGGTTTATGGGGAAGTTGAGTCCAGGAGAAGGCAAGTGATTAGTGGTGTAACTCAGAGCTCGGTACTTGGTCCTCTGTTTAATTTGCACACTAATGATACTGAAAATAATTTGACAGGAAATATCCACTTGTTTACTGATGATTCAAAATGAGAAAGAGCGATAGTCAATGAAAGTGATGTAGATATCTTGCAGGACGACTTAAACATGATGGCGGTATGGCTAAGGTAAATGGCTCTCAGTGTAACGTGGCTAAGTGTAAAGTGATGCACTTCGGGAGGATGAAATCACATTCTGTGCGCTATACGAGTATTAATGAAACTGAACTGCAAGAAGTTGACGAGGCAAGGGACTTGGAGGGGGGGGTATTGTGGACTGAGAATTTAAGTTTAGAAGGCATATTCCAAAAGTTGCCAAAACAGCACATCAAATTACATGACTGTTGAAGAACACACTAACAAGCGGAATAAGGAAGTTATTGTTCCACTTTATAAGGCATTAAAGGCACATCCGGACTATTGCTCACAGATCTGGTCACCTGGATTTCTTAGTGATGAAGAAATGGTGGAGGGGATCCAGAGGCGAGTGATAAAGGTTGTTGCATGTCTGAGGAATGTTTCCTGTGAGGAAAGATTGAAGGTCTGTGAGCTCCAAAACGTAGTTGATAGGCGTAAGAGAGGAAATAGGATAGAAGCATATAAGTTGTTAAAGTGGTTTTATTGAATTTATACTGATGACTTTTTTTCTGAACACTGCAGGGAGAGAGAGAACATGGGGTCATCCCTGGAAATTGTGTAAGAGTGGTTAACAAGTGTGTTAGGACTCAATTTTTTGCTTGAATGGTGGTGAATGTGTGGAATGCGTTGCCAGAGGTGGTTGTGAGTACTTCGTCTGTGAATGAATTTAAGATTAGTATTGTGTGAATAAGGGTTGGTGTGTCAATGTTGGGTCTCCCGCGATGCGTCTTCTCACTCCATGGAGGCACAGTTATAATAATAATAATAATATTGCACAACAGCGTTTTATTTATTGTCATTGGTAAGTAACTATGTTTGGAGAGTGTTCAAGCTGCAGTTGAAGAAATGATTCCATCATCGACATGAATTTCACTTGTGGAATGAAGTTCTCACCTTCCAATTCAACTGAAGAAGCAACTTAAAACCCTTTGCACCGGCGTCGGATGCAAATATTTCGTAATTTTCGCTGTAATGTTTGTGAAATTTAATTATTTTAAATGTTAATACTACTGTAATTATTGATAATAATGGTCCTGTGATTAGCGGGTGCAGTGCAGTGAAATTAAATACCATAAATCTGTAGCATTATTTTTATCTGATATGTTTTATTTAATAATTCCAAAAATCTTATTTAAAAATGTCATTTTTTATTATTTCTAACACACACACACACACACACACACACACACACACACACACACACACACACACACACACACACACGTCTGTAATATTTAACATGCCTGATCCTTTGGAAATTATTTTGTCGCTTGGATCGCGTACTGTCCATTGATATTGAGATTTAGAAATTTATTATATTCATTAGTATGAGTAAATGTTCAAACTATTAAAAATTAATTACATCACTAAAGATCATGTTTTGTTTGACATACGTTGGTATTATTCAGTGGATATAAAAGAACTCTTCTTGAGCAGCATTTAAATTATTTACAAAATATTTATATTTGTGTAATGTCAGCATGTTACAAGCATGATGTATAATAGCTTAGCAGTCATTAAAACAAACAATTTTAACAGATGCATATCGGCAGACAGTATCCGTTTCCTTTCATAGTCATTCCGATTGTACACTAAATCAGGAATGTCCCTCTCTGCATATTAAGTAAACAAACATTCGTTTTTTCTCTTTTCTTTGTTGGCTAAAAGTCTCAAGGAGTGCGCTCACACTGTTGCTGAAGTGCTTATCAGTTGCATTTTCCGTGCTATAACCAGCCGTTCCTTAATTCACGAGATTTATTGGTCCTTTGTGAAAACTGAACTCTGAGAATACAACTTTTGCATAATAATTTTACTTTAATCACTCTTCAAGAGAAATTACTTTTTTTTCTTTTTGCTCTGGCTGTCATTGTCATAGCATCAAATTACAATATATTACTATCTGTGTGATGAAAGTTAGTTTGTGTGAGGAAGCTTATAAGTAATGACTGAATAAATTATTTCCACGCTCTTTTATAAACAATTGCGTTATTTTTGCATTAGAGGAAGCAGTGGCGCACTCAGGATTTAATCTTGGAGGGGGCCGAGTTGAGTAGACGTTTTGCGAATATACACTACACATCGCATACGACCTATAACTGAGCATCTGCAGTGATCGCTAATTCATAGGTAGCACACAACATAAATAAAAAAAATGAATTTTAATTAGGAAAAGATTTTTGGAAATTTTTCTAGTGTTTTTTCCTTTTCTTTGGGGGGTGCCAGGGCCTCTTGCCCCCCCCCCTCTGGGTGCGCCACTGAGAGGAAGAAAAAGAAGGATGAACAAGCATACAAGAGAGATTCGTATGCCTCTTACAAATAGGAATTATGTGGCTTGGGTTGATTTGAATTACGGCCGGAAGTACCTATAGCTGCGAGGCCAGTGTATTACTTCTGTTAATTGCGTGCATTCTCTTCTGGTCGGTTTGTAGAATGAGAAATCCAAGTTTCTGAAAAGTAAAACCTTCTACCTCCTTATACGACCGCCTAACTCATTCTTAGTTGAAAGCGTCGTGGATAAGTTTCGAACCTCTGTTTTAAAATACTTGCTCGTTCATTGTTTGGGATTGTTATTCAGTGAGTGAATAGTGTTTTATTTATTTGTGTATTTTTTTAAAGAGCTGTTGTTAAACTTCTGTTGCTAGGTTTAGGGGATCAGGACTTTGTTAAACAATTGGAAATATCTATAAAGCCTTGTTATTTGTTAGGAATACATGGTTTTTGATAATGTTTTGGTTGTTTTAGTCTTCTTTTTAGATAGCCTATGTGTAAAGTTATATGATGGAATGTTAATAAGTGTTTAATGCCGTGGTAACTGTTTGTTGTAATTGAAGAATGTTTGATAAAATTTTTGAAAGGAAAATAAATCTTCCTTTTGGGGGGGGGGTGGCGAGTTGGAATTGCAGCCAAAGCAACTAAGACCATTAGGGTGGTATATTAAATCTATTAATCATGCGTGCTTTCCTACCGGTTACCTGTTTTAAGGGATTAAAAACGAAAACTCTGCCATGAGATTAGCTATCTCACATTTAGTTGAAAAGCATTTATCCTGAAAATGGTTCTCTGTAATGTTGTTCTAACTAAAATTGACTGAAAGAGCAAGTAAATAATAAATTGATATATATATATATATAAATGTTAAAGATACCAAGCTATTTTAAACCTGGTTTTAAGCCATTTCTCAAGTAAGAAACAGACAAGAAAATCAAGTTTACGCCTGCAAGTAGTGCAAGTCTGGGTGACCCGCACGTAGTGCAACTCGTGGTAAAGGTGGAATAAGCTCTGATCGCTATTCTTAATATTTACCCTTGAGGAGATGTATGATGCTATGCATTAAAAGCAAGGGGGCCACTACCCAGACCAGTTTCGACCTTTATTTAGGTCTCATCAGTGGGAGCCAGGCTTAGAAATACCAAGGTTTTAGTAATACAGAGCTTATAAATATTTTACCAAAACAAGTTACCATAAGGTGCTTTTACCTTATCAAATAAAAATCTCAGGATGAGAGATAGATGTAGAAAGTTTTTTTATCTTAGGTATAATATACGTTAAAGATACCAAGCTATTTTAAACCTGGTTTTAATCCATTTCCCAAGTAAGCAAACAGTAAGCAAATAAGAATAGTGATCAGAGCTTATTCCACCTTTACCACGAGTTGCCTAAGACTTGCAGGCGCAAACTTGACTTTCTTGTCTGTTTGCTTATTTGGGAAATGGATTAAAACCAGGTTTTAAAATAGCTTAGTATCTTTAACGTATATTATACCAAGGTAAAAAACTTTCTACACACACACACACACACACACACACACACACACACACACACACACACACACACACACACACACACACACGATTTATGCTCTTAGCATACTTCTGCTAAGCATACTTGTTTTTATTCATTCATATTGGCTTTTATTGCTTTGCATACGCTGTAGTGAGTGATTATTATTATCATCAGTTTACTACTTAACACACTTCACGAAGTCTCAAGACTCACTCTACATTAAGCTATACAATTCCTCAATATTCCTCAAACGCATCTTTGATTGTTAATTGTGCTTCTGGCGATTTGCTTGGTTTATAAAAGAGAAGAAAACTCTGCCGCCTCCACATCACACACAAACTCATCTTCAGTTGAAAAAGTCCTTATAATAAGTCTTCACGTAATGATGAGATTCAAACTAAGGTCTTTTTCTAACTATAGGGCACATGTCCCGTTCTTCTTCCGACTACGGTACGGATCATGAGTAGATGCAACGAGGGGTGTACGAAAGAATACTTCCTATTTTACCCCTTTGGAAAATATAGTTTATGTAATAATGACTAACATGGATTAATTCCCCTACCCCATCTTTCGAGATCATTCTGTCATTGTTCAGTCTCCATCATTCTCTATACACTTTTGCCATGGCTGGGTGAGATGATATTTGCCTACACCATAAAATTCTTTACTCCGATATCGGAGTTCTTCACAGCTTTTTCTTTTTCAACTCCTCATTGTTTGCAAAATAGTGCTGTCATCGGAGGGCACCCCTTTTGAGCACCACACAAAGGTAGTAGACAGAGGGCGCCAGATCCGGGCTACGGAAACGTCAGTCAAGTCAAATATTGTATTTGCATTTCTTATGTCCAAACTAGTTGAGGAAGGAGGACCTTTCATATTTCTGGTGGGCTTAATTCTATGGATAAGGTTTTTTTTTTAAATTTATTTCTACATTGTCTCCGTGCACTTCTGAATTGATTGTGGTGCTTTTCTCAAAAAAAAAAAAAAAAAAAAAAAAACAGGAATGATCCCAGCCGCCGCCATTTTGAACTACTACTTGCTATGCTCAGTCCCATTTACTATGGGTAGAACAAGAGACTCACTGTCACCCAGTTACACGTAAAGCTTTCTGCTGTTCTAGAATTCATTCATATTTCTGAGTTATGGAATAGGTCTTGATTGTGCTTATCTTAATTGTTTTGATTTGTTTGATTTTGATTATATAACTCTTAAGTGTTCTTGTTTTTATTTGATTATTTGAATACGTATTCAAGTCAGTTAAAATCAAAATGCTTATGCTTATAGTGTTTTGAAAACATACTGCAGCAGTATAGCCACATTTATGTAACATATTTACTTGATTTTGGCAAGAATGCTTGTATATACGTGAATGCATGCAGCTGACAGGCATGACACATGCTTTATGGTTTTACTGCGTCAAACAGTCTAATAAGCCTCATCTTCACATTGAGGGGAATTGCTTTCTAGTAGCTATTCTTTTTTTATTGTTGTTGTTGTTTTTTATGGTTTTTTAAACCCCCCCCCCAAAAAAAAAACTCCAGAACTCGTCCATAGCAACGTTTACAAGTATCATGCCTTATCTGGTATTCAAACCGCAACGCGTTTGTTGGAGAGAGCAGGCACCATCCCCTCGCTCAACTAAGTCTGGTTCTTTTGAGAAAAATACAATATTTTATTCAATATGAGGAAGAGGTTGCGTTTTTGCAATGTGGTTCTTGTGTGAAATGGATTTAATAATTCACTGTCTTTCTCTGAATTTGTTCTTCCGTTCATTTATGACGCTAGTGAAGACTTCTCTATGTGTGTGTGTATATAGAATTTTGCGCATTGTATCTAATTTTATTGAAATATTAAAATGCAAGTGAAGTGGTGTTGATCAATGATTCACACGTTGTCTTTTTGCAAGCTTCTTGTTTACATTTCATAATGGTGATTATCAACAACTAAAAACCCCTGACTTCACTTACATTTGGTGAGCAGTTCATATAAAACAGGATTCATCAAGGATTTTTTTTTTTTTTTGTTACGTGAATTTTAAAAACATGATAAAGGTAATACGGTACTTGGAACATATTCGCATTAGATTTAAATATCGATCGTAATATCATAAAGTTAGGGTTTTTAAAAGAAAAAAGACATTCAATTTTCATTGCACTCGTCAGGTCATCTGATTAGTTTATGTTGTACAGTGTGTGTGTGTGCTTGAAAGCCTTCATCAACACACACACACACACTTAGTGTTCTCTACTATATAACACCAAATACTAACTGTTTGCACAATTTCACAAAGATCATATATTGATTAGGAGAGGATGCCGATCCTCTACTGTGCTGAGGGTGATACTTCCTGTTGGCCTTGTTTCATTCCGCTTTAGTTTGTAGTGTTATGTGTTGCCGCTCGTGCATCCTTCGATTATCTACGTTTTTATCATATAGAAGCGAAGAGAGATATATTAGTAACTATAATTTAGTTATTTTTTAAATCACTAGAGCCCGCATTGTAAACCTTTATTTTCACCCGTCTTCACAATAAAATAAACACCCAGTTTTCGAAACCAGGTTATCGGAATATATCTTAACTTTGATCACTAAAAGAAGATACAGAGAGAATTCAGAATTTGTGGGCTAATTCAAAGAACTCTCTGAATAGATAATGAAACGGAAACGGTTTACAGTTTCCTAGAATGACTCGCCTCTTTCAGCGTTTACTTTGAATTTTCCAGAAAATTTATGAATACTTGCATACGTAATATTTAGAATCGATTGGATTGAAAAATTTCTCGATTTTTCCGACTCCTATTCCCCACATTATTCCTGATGAAATAATCGTTAAGATTATCATGCTAAGGTTAGATTATCATACTGTACTTGTATACACAAGTACATTTTGGCATTTCATAGTATGGAATGTGCGCTTTTTAAGGAGTGTTATCTTCGAATGACCTGACTCAATTTTCTTCAGTTTCCTGAAGTTATCCATCCAATTATTATTTATTTTATTTTATTTTGTTTTATTTTTTGATGGATAAGTTCGTGCAAAAATACATCCAAAATATATTTTTTTTGAATGGTTGAAGTTTGCACCATTCAGCCTTAAATTGAGACATTTTTGTATCATAACCAGCTGAAAATGTTTTTTCCCTAACTTACAGCTCGTGTTTGTGGAGTTTTCGAGTGCATTTTAAGTTAGGAAAATAGCAAGTAATATAGTAATTGATCTTCCTTCTTTCTCTACATACGCACTGTGCATCTATCCTTTAAGCCTAATCTTGCTGTTTGTGTCATATCTGTTTGGACTATGTTTTATAAATGCTTTCAAGTGGACCTCTTTATTATAATAACCAAATATTTTGTTAAAATTTTTTGACTAACGCACTCGAATTCCACGATAACAACAGCAACAGAATCCATAATTTAAGAAATAACATTTTAACTAAAAATATTATAACCTTTTCGAAAAGGAAATGAGTAAGTCTTTTTTATCTGTTCATGTTTTAAGGTATTAACTTTTCATTATCTATTCAGTATTAACGGTAATGAGCTTCATTTTAGTGATAAGTTTACAAAGTATAGTTTTTTAAATAAAGGATATGAACTGCCACAATAAACAATATATGTAGCACACGTGTATTAGATGTATGCGTGCACTTTAATGTACTTGTGCTACATATATTGTTTATTGTGGCAGTTCATATCCTTTATTTAAAAAACTATATACTTTGTAAACGCGTTTATTTTACCTTCTTTGCGCCATTGAGAAAAGAAAAAAAAATACTGCTACTCTCATATGAGACTAACTTATTTCCTTGAAAATTCCTTATAAAGTTCTTCATGTCCTAGATGGGATTCGAGCTTCCAACCAACAATGTTCAGCAGCATTTTATAGAAGATTGTATAGAATATGGTTTGCTGAGATGCATTACTACGAACCTAGTTCTTCCTTTCCTCAACGAATCTTTTTTTTTTTTTTTTTTGCATTCACTGTATTTTTATGAAGAAATTGTCTTGCGATATGGCACCCCACTTTTGTTAAAATGATCTGTAATGTTTAGAAAAATAGCATGAGACCACGTTACGTGATCTGTGTTGCTTAATAAATTTTCCTTCTGTTATTCTGTTACGTAAAATGTTGACACTTAATTTTTTTTTTTTTTTTTAAATTTTCTTTACAATATGCAGTTAGTCGCTCTCTATGCGTAGGTGGATGGGAAAGTGGGTGGAAGCGTTTCATTGTTTGCATTTCACACCGTGACTCTAGCAGATACTTAGTGACATCGGTCACTGATAAGATAGCATGTCGTAATTATACATCCGTTACAAAGTGGTTTGTTGTTCCCTTTCGTAAACTTTTAAACTGGTTAATGCATGGCTCTCTTTTGACTTCTGCGTAGAGATGAGTGAGCGATGCAGAAGTATTGGTTTGATACTCAGCATACACCTGTGTATAAACTTTTCGAGTGATTTTTTTTTTTTTTCAGCGTCCACTTCAGATATGTACACACTTTATCTCAGAATCGTTTAAAGAGTGCGTCGTATAAAAA
Organism: Typopeltis vanoorti; assembly: GCF_054136105.1. Lineage (NCBI taxonomy): Eukaryota > Metazoa > Arthropoda > Arachnida > Uropygi > Thelyphonidae > Typopeltis > Typopeltis vanoorti. The sequence continues at coordinate 27,638,889 of NC_143572.1, forward strand.
TAAATAATAAAAAATAGACAACTTCAAATATTTAACAAGATAAAATGTATTATACGAAAATATTTAATCCCAAAATGCTGCGGTCATACCTAGCACACTATCACTTTCAAAAGTAGGCCTTTTTTTTTTTTAAATCTCTCCATAAAAAAGTTTTTGCATAAAATTCCCAACACTACTTTTTTACATCATTTTATGAATTTTACATCATTTTGTAAATCATTTACGTATGAAGTTCGTTGTGAAACCAAACTTTTCAGCGATGCTTAAACGTGCATGTATGTACGTGCGTTTGTTTGAATCTACTTAGCATGCAAAAGACGTTTGTTAAAGCTCAGTTATACAGTGTCATACGTAAATAGTAGGATCTTCTCTCCCCCCCCACTCTCAGAAACAAGTTATCTCCTTTAACGACCTTAAAATAGACAAATCCAATGAAAACACATGCAATTGACGAACATAAAAACTCGACTCATGGTCTTATTGTTTACTTTCTTATTTATTAGCAATACTATTTCAAATAGCTTTTATGGCTGTTGAAATCTTGTAAATGATTTGGTATGCACTGATATTTTTCCTCCATTTGTGTGCGGTTATATGCTGTATACACACCCCCATCCTACCACACGAGTGGGGGGGGATCTGGAAAATTCTGATAAACACCTAGAACAAAAATGATATTAAAGCAACTGATATATAATCACAAGAAAGAGCGTACTAGTAGCAGTTATGAAGGTAACTTATGTTCTCATATATTCTTATATCCATTTCTTGTGGTTATATTAGTTTTTAATATCATTTTTGTTCTAGGTGCTTATCAGAACTTTCCGGCCCCCTCCTCTCGTGTGCATGCGTGTGTGTATATACTGTATATCTTTTTGGTCTCATCTTCAAAATGTCTATGAACGTTATCCTTTTATTTATTCTTATAAAGTGCCTCGCGACTTTGTAAGAATATATTCAGATAATTTTCCAACAACACACACCAGAGTTTGATTTTATTCGCTTTTTCTGTTTATTGCACGTGTTTGAACTTGTGAACTTTTAATGGTATCAGAACGCGTGGTAATACGTCTATTGAAAATAAACAAACAAACATCTAAAGAGTGACTTAAGCATTTTCGAATTTCGAAGGTAAAGGAATCTCAGTAAATATTGCTATTGTGTTTTCATAATGGGAAACATGTAGGCGCGTCATGGAGATAAAATCAGTTTTGACGAAAATCAACAACAGATGCGAAGAACGAATTTAACAATTTGATAAAAAAAGAAAGAAATGTAAATTGAATTCCAAGAAAATTTGTTCTGCATTTCAGCTGTTTCTCTCTAGTGATTTTTGATTGCTCATCGTAGAATGATAACTGATATATCATGAATTGTAGCATGGAATATTCATTCTTTTCATCGTAGCTCCATAATTTTTGAAGCAGAACGCTTTCAGGTGCAAGTATTAGTGTAAAGTGTCCAAAACTGCATCCATTAAATATTCAGATATGTAGTAGTCGACAGATTTCAAAAAGCTCTTTTGCACAAGTATTTGCACATATGGGATGTGCAAATAGGTTTCCTAATTCAAGGAAACCTATTTTTCATTTGTCAGGCTAAACCGGTGTTATAAAATGCGTAGTTGAGGCATCCTCAAGATTTTATTTCTTCTCCGCAAGATGCAAATTGGACGCTGTCTTCGAGATAGACACAATAGGCATGATTGGAATTCTGTAATCAGTTTAGTATTAGTTTTAATTTCATTTATTTATTTGCTGCAAGCGAGCCTATTTGCAATAACATCTGAAAAGATTTGTTCTCAAGATCCTCTGCTTAAACGGATAAAAAATAATCTGTGTATTTCCTTAGATTTATTTTTATGTACATGAATATTTAATAGTCCTAGATAATTGAAATTCCAGCCGTCTAGGATCGGTTCTTAGAATTTTTTGTGATTTCTGAATAAACAGAAAATTCTGCTCACTTTACTTCGTTGGACAACAGTAATCTGTTATCATAAGTTCTTTCTCCTCCACTCTGATTTTCTAAAACATGCAACGATTTTGAAAACACAAATTCATTACATTCTGTGCTTGCAGAATGTAATGAATGAGAACAACATCAACTGACTGATGGAGCACGAAATAGGACTATGAGGGCAAATGAACTGGGGTTTTTCCTCCCGCAGCAGGCAAACCGGCCCCGTGAACACACACTGATTACAGTCAGGAATACTTAAGACCCAGCCATAGGCCTGATTCGTCAGCTATGCCGGTCCCGATCCCGAATAAAATTTGAGGAGATTGAGATGGTGCCGTACTTCTTCGTAAAAGGGACCTCACGGCCGTTATATCATCATACGAATAAATAAATAATTCTATCTGTTTATTGCGTGTTGTTCTTCTGGCTGGTTTGTTTGTTTTGCCGGATGAAAAATCGTATTTGGCATATCAAAGCATAAATTATTAATTTTTGATTTTAAAAAACTGATCATTACAAGGGCCTTCAAGAAGGAAACACGGCATGATACAAAATCATGTTCGATCAGAGAGAGAGAGAGAGAGAGAGAGAGAGATTTCATTTGACGAACGAGATCAGTACTGAGAATAACATCAACTGACTGATGGAGCACGATGGTGCTTCGCCACCACAGGTTATTCCTTATATCACCATATCTGGCAACACACAGCTTTACCTTTTAGCAGCATCCCTCTGCTAACCAGAAACCAGTCCTTCCCTCCCCCTGCAACTTCTATTCCATCCCCGAAATGAGTTTGTTGACCCTTTACCTCAAGGGTAGACGATTTTCATTAACAAAAACATCGAGGTGGCCGAGATTGATACACCGTTGAGAGCAAAGATTAACCTCAAACTTTTTCGAGATCTTGGAACAGAGGTGGCAAATATATCGGTGGGAAGCATTTCGAAGTGTGGCAACCATGTTTCCATGAAAAAAGATATAAATGATAGAATTTGTATGATTTTTCCCCTTTTGATATACTTTCGGGTTTGCATACTTTTATCTCGTAGCACTACACAAGTTGAGGCTTGTAAAATGGGAAATTCTCGTCTGTAATCTCCCCCCATTCCCCAAAAAAAGTAACGTCAGAACAGCGGTCGGACGGTTCATGAACTCATGAAACTGGCTAGTTCAAGAACTTACAGCGAAAGATGTAAGTCTTGCTTAAAAATACCAAATTTTAACTCTCCTAATGGATATATAGAGAGCAGTCTTTTGCCATTCCAGAGAATGATTTATTTGGTTCAGCCAGAGTTTTTTTTTTTTTTTTTGAAAGAGTATTGCAGTACTCCATTTTTTTGATAATCATTACATACAGATACCAATTAATTAATCCAAGAAAGATGCAGCCCTTGAGTTGGCTGAAAAGAATTTCAGCCAACTCAAGGGCTTCTGACTACATAAAACTTCGTAGTGATAACTGAATTTTTTGCTACTTTTTTTTCCTTTCTCACAAATTCCTTCGAAAGTAGGTGAAATTAGAGATATTACTTAATCTGAATTGTTGACCTATACTCTCACTTGATTTGTGTCACAGGTCATGTCATGTAGCTTAGTTGCATTACAGTGCTGCGTCGTTACCGATACTTTTGGCAGAGGTACCTGTTTAGTATTGCTCTGTCCTTTTTTGTAAACAAAAATATTCTTTGCCAGAGTGGGAGTCAAACCCATACCTATAAATTAAAAAAAAAAAAAGCGAGGACACTATTTTCTCGTCATCCATACTGAAGAGTAGCGCATGTTAGGGTGGAATAGGTGGATTTATTTCCATATGAAAATCAGCTAATACCACAGTCATTACTTTTCAAGATTATTGATATTTTTGAAATAGCAGTGGTTTATTTAAAAAAAAACAACTGTCCATATCACATCAAAATAACTGTGCCATACACATCAAAAACACTTGCTGTGATGTGGCAACACAACATTTTATTGATTGCGTTTTTCATGAGAGACAGAATCCACTTTGATACTTAGGCCGAATCTCCAAATAACACTTGGCAGTGTGGTATGGTAAAAATCCGGCGAAAGGCATTTTTATTAGTTTGGTGTATTGAGTCTACTAATTACTCTTTTGGGACATATTTTTCAAAGAAAATAAAGTAATGGGCACCAGTCACCGCACAGCGCTTATTGTCCTATGTTGCGTCTATTTTTCTTCAGAAAAACCCGACTTGAACCCCTTGGCGTCAGTAAGACGGAACATCCTTCCATACGACATGACATCAATAGTTTTGCTACAAAGACAGAGTAATTTTAAAATTGCCGATTTACTTGCCGCTTTTCTCTCTTGTGGTATCGTTCAGCGGTTTTCAGACATTGGACACCGTTCTCTATGCATATCCTGTGTCACAGTAGGAATAGCATTGAATGATTTGTGTAACAATAAGGTTATTTAGAGGGCATTGCATGTCTTTAATATTCCGTTTCCCACTCTAAGAGAATCTCCTACGTGCCTTACTTCATTTTTTATGTATATATATCATGTGGAAGGCTTACCAATTGATACACGCTATACGCATTTTTAAACTGCCAAGTTAGAAAAATTATTATTATATAAATAATTAATTTTATTAAAATAATCAATGGGCATAATTTCATATTACAAAACCGGAATGTTAAAGGGACATCATTGGTCTTCATTGAACATGTGAGCTTATGAAGAAGGACGGGTTTCTTTATCATGTGGTTTTTGAGCGAAAGCATATGCCTGGAATTTTGTAAAAGAAAAATCGAACCTTCTATAATTCTGGAAAACATGATTAGGTAATTTTTGGAAGCCTATTCTTACACAGAATTAAAGAAGGAGATGGTTATTTTTAGTTTTTTTTTTTTTTTTCTACACTAATTTTCTACTGAAAAATGTTTTGTTATTGTTCATATTATAGTTTCATATTATTTACACGGATTCTTCATCTGTCACATCTAGTAAAGGGTCGGTAATTCTTCCTTAAATGAATCCAGAAAACTAACCTCATACCTCAAGGAGAAGTTGATTTTGTTTGGTTCACATAAAAATATTTAATCTTTAAATTTTTTAAGGATATTCCATTATTAGTTAAGACGTTATATGTTTAAGGATTTTTAACATTTATTTTATATAAATCGATCTTCTGTTGAAAAAAAAAAACTCGAACCACTCTCCAACTATGTATAGTTCATTATGGATGTGGTGACGAAGGAAATAGGGTTGAAGGACCTGATTTCGAAAGATCTTTTCTGAATATTCAGTGGACTCGTTTCTGAGATATTTTCCGTTAGTAGAGATAGAGGATGATGATATGATATAATGTCATTTGCATTGATATTGCTGGAATCATTATATTCGGCTTCCTCCATTATCCTTTTATCTATGTTTCGTAAACATCTTGCTGCGTTGCTGTTAAATTGTAATAGTTCAGTGAATTTCAGAAATAGGACATGCCTGCTGTTTGGGTCCTGCAGTGAAAGTACTGCAGAAGTGGGGTGGGTAGTAGTAGGTTATTAGAGGACATTGCACGTCATTAATATTCCGAATTTTTAGTAGCCCGGGGAAAACGACCAGAGGATGAGCGACCTCAGATGTGCTATTTTTAGTGTGAATATTTTGCATGGATAAAGATTAACAACTTATCAACATTCTATATAGATGCCTAACATAAAAAAACTCATCTCTTGAAAATTTTCTCACTTTCTCGAAAAATAACATCATTACGCTATAATAATAATTCTTAAAATACACACGTCACTTAGATCATATGTAAAAATATTTTCATGAACTTGTCTAATTAACTATAAAAAGGAAAGCATATCTGTGAATGAGAGAGAGAGAGAGAACGGGGTGGTTTTTGATCCTTCCGCCCTCTTTACGGAAGTGATTGTTTAGGTTTGGACATAAGTTAGAGATTTTGAATTGGGTACGAAAGGCAGATCAATGACCTGTTCTTTGCCATCCTGTACATTTGCTGAAAGCACTTGAAATAGAACGATGCGAAAACGTTCGTGTCTATTTTGTCACCTCGAAATGTGTGCTCTGCCGTAATGTTAGCATGCACGCGACCAAATGGAGACATCGAAACGGTGTGAATTTTACTACCTAAATAGCGTGCATGTTTCATATTTAGTGATTATCCATTTCTCTTGGCTGGCTTAATGACTACCGTTCTGTCATTGGCCTCACATTCGCTGATTGTAGCACATGAAGATGGTCTAGTTCCTTATACGGATGGGTACAAAGGGTTAGTAGACTAATTACTTTTTGGTGCCTGAGTTTGATAGGTCAGTCCATGTAAACACGGAATGGTAATTAGGTCTTAAATTCATTATCGCAGTTCGTTTGAGGAAAGCGACTGAACAAAGGTTAGTCTTAAATTTTTTTACTCTCTTACGAAATATAAACTATATATTGCTTTTACCAGGAGTCATTAGCTAAGTATTCAAACATCAAACACCCCTAAATCATGCCAAACCTTTTTTTTTTTTTTTTAACCGCAGCCTATAATATTATAAAAGTGTGCGGTGTGATTATTACAGTACTAATTCCTTTCGAAAAGTAGTAGTTGTAACTTGCCAGTTGTCTCAGATCTGCAGTAAAAATGATAAAAAATTTCTAGCTTCAGTAGAAATAGGACTAAGAGTATTCTTCATTAGCAAAAAAACTCATTGAGAATAACCTATTGCAAAACATAAGTAAATTTCATTGCAAAGAGTTTTGTTGATGTTGAGATACAATGTACGTGAAAAAATAAGTTCCAAGCATTGCTTTTTATTATTTTTTTAATGATTTGTTTTCTCATATCACAAGGCGAAGTTACAAAACTTATTTTTTAAATTTGGCATTGATTCTGTCCATCCTTCGAATTCATAAAACGGTGCATTTATTTGATACGAGAGAAATATCCCCGTTCCTTTCCATCCCATCTTTTTTTTTTTTTTTTTTTTTTTTCGTATTAGTTCCAGTGGCCTGTCAAAAATCAAATCCAGTAACTTAACTTTTTCTAAACCTAATTTTGGCAGAGTGATACTGTAGTTAATTGTATTTCCATAGAAGTATATGATTTGCATAGAAGGGTAAAAAAAAAAAAAAAACCGTTATCCTTGTGTGCAACCAGATAACCCTCTTCCAAAAAGACTTTTTCAATATATATTCCAGTCGGTACACAATAAATAACGGAAAAAACTCACGTAGAAAGATTATTTCTTAGTATAATTTTCTTAGAATATTTTTGTTGCCTTTCGACCGTTTAGAAAAATCTCCACCTTTCTCACTTCTCCTAAGGACAAGCTTCCACATCTTAATCATCCAGGTGTCTACCAGATTCCGTGCTCTTGTGGATTATCTTATTTCGGACAAACGGGAAGATCTGCCTCTATTCGGCTAGAAGAACACCAATCTTATATTGAATACTTTAAACCTGAAAAGTCTGGACTTTCTGAACATGCCATCTTCACTAGACACAGAGTTCATTGGAGAAAGACAAGAGTTCTTCACAAAAGTCAGTTTCTCATGGAACGCCTTTATAAAGAAACATGTGAAACTCTACTTCATTCTCCTAACTTAAACAGATCCGACGGCTTACGTCTATCCCCTTTAAGGGAGATAGTACTTTACAAATCAGCTAATCTTTCCTAACTTTTTATTGTATTTTTTTTTTATTTTTTTTTTTTTTATTTAAGGAAAGTTATTGACCTTCTTAGTTATCTTAGATCAGCTACTTAGGTGGCGCTTTTTGGAATTGTCAGTTAGTGTTTAATTTTGAAGATGCCTGTGACACACAGGCGAAAATTATACTAATAAATAATCTTTCTACGTGAGTTTTTTCCGTTATTTATTGTGTACCGATATGTCTACTCACGGTTTACCTCTTTAAAACTTAATATATATTCCAGCGTCATAGAGAGGATTCAACTCATTCTTTTTCCCAACCAAATGGCATCATTATCACTAACTATGGCGAGAGAAATTTAACAGAGTTTTTTTTTTTTTTTTTCTTTCTCTTTTATGTGGGGATGCAATCTGTGAGAATTGGGGGGGGGGGGTGATAACTCACAGAATCTCTGTATATAGGTTGTCTATAAAATACTTCCCATTTTTATTTCATTCATTTAATATATCTAATAATAAAAATACGATGTATTGTTCAGTAATTATATAGGGTCCATATCCCACATGGCTTAATTATAAACCATAATATGAGTACTGGTAGCTCATAATGTAAGGCAAACATTTTTCCTGTTTGCCTCTACTCATGGCCAGCTCTAGGCTTAGGCACAATAGGCACCGGCCTAGGGGTGCAATGGCTTTGGGGAGCCAATATTGTAAAAAAAAAAAAGTATTAAAGAGGACCAGAGTTGAAGCGTTGGTGGTACGAACAGTGCCCCCCCTCCAAAAAAATGCTCTGTACGCACTTTTTTTGGCAATAACTATAAACTGCTTTTAACAATAAAGAATTTTATGATGCATGTCTTGTCTTACAGTGCATTGATAAAACTATCCTAGGGGCGCCACATGCCTTCGAACCGCACCTCTACACTTATTATTTTTTCGATATTTGAAATATTAAGAGTTGGATAATTATAATATAATATAGACAATAATTATTCCTTCGCCTCTTGGAAAGATCCAAAAGACTAAGGAATAATAATCAAAACGAATAGATTTGGATGTTCGTTTACTTAAAATACTTACACATACTTAAAAATGACTTAACAGTTAGATAAAAGTTTGTTTATAAAGAGAAATATATAAAATCTTTAGATATGAACCTTTGGTTGTATTTCTCTTTATATCTCCTATTTAAGTACTTTTTTATCTCATATTCTATCTAATTTTTAATGTCATATTCACAGCATCGAAACTGCCTTGATTATTTCTTGCATATTTTATACATATTAATCCAGGAATGCTATGAGGTAATCATGTAACCAAAAAAAAAAAAAAAAAAAGTACCAATGCCAGACAATCTAAATTGTGTCATATCACATAACCACTTGCTAATAAGCATGGCAAATGTTTAACCACCTGTGTAAGAAGACTGTTTTCACCGTACATGGCAACTGAAGTGATTGACACCCACACCATCCATGGGCGAGACAGTTTTGGAGATGGAATGGAATGGTACTGGCACAGAAAAGATTGACAGGTTTTCAGCCTCTGTCAACGGCAAGGAAAGGCCCACATTCAGGTGGTCCTCAAACATCCTGTTTATTTCTACAGGCTGGGTTCGTCAGATAAAAGAAGTCGTCATTATTTTCCACCTACAGATGAAGTCAATACTTCTAGCAAATTCTTTTGAAGTCAAAATTCCCATTTTGTAATACCACATTATTTTATCATTAAGGGTTTAATAAGAATCCCTAGTGCTTTTTCTATTTTGCTTCTACAGAATCCAAATGAATTGAATGCTGATCTACCGCGGAATCGTTATTTGTTAGAAATAGGAAAATCATCTAGATTTCAGTTATCCTATTGGCTTACTCAGAGTTTAAAACAAAATGTAGCAAAGTCATGGTTTTTCAAGTCTTCAGTTACTACTTATTTAATATTAATGCAATAGAAACAGATCATGTAAAGTAATAAGCAAGTATTCTTCCCACCTCGATCTGGTGATCACAGTGATTCGTAATTTTGTATCTTGCTGTAATTTCTATCAGGTTAACATTTTTCTGAAATCGTTCTTCACGATCTTCCTGATATCCTTGAAATAAATTTCTTTCTTTGTCCTGTGAATCATTACTATCTGCTAAAATTAGTGCATAATCATTAATGACTTTTTATACTTGAAATATTACATGTCGTAAACGGAAGTTAAACAATGTGCCAGTGAATAGGAAAGAGTTGAGTTGTATTGCATTATGGCCGAACACAACTACTAGACTACTCAGTGTAGTGTGTAAATTGTCTGTGTTCTTCTGGCCAGCTTGCCTATTTTGCAATTTGATACCGGTAAATTAACTTAATTCGAAAATGCCTTATAACGTTTCTTTCGCACCCTAAACGGGTTCGAGCCCCAGTCCTTTCATCCATACGGCGACGTCATACCGGCTGAACGAACACTATTTTGTCATTAGGGAAATGGTAAGCAGTTGAGACGAACAGTTTGTCTCAACTTTTACCATTCAGTTCCTAATTCAGCATTGTCTTCATGTTGCAACTTAGTGATTGCGATTTTTAAAGATCACTAGCGATAGAAAAGAGAGCCTTATTGAAATTTTATACATTTACTCAAAAAGATGTACATCATTTCATACAAAAGGTTTCAGCACTCAGTTCTCACTAGATTATGATTATGCCAAGTAGAAAATGCTAGTTTATAGTATTTGTATCCAATGGATACCGATATCATACTCATCTTAACTAAATTTTAAGCTGAGAAACATCTGTGGAGGCGGGGGGAGTATAAGGATTGTACCACGCACATTCACCCGGCTATGGATTTACTGTGTAGGTAACAAAACATTGGATATTGTTACTTCTTAATGTCTTGCATCACATACTGGGCATATACCTGTTTAGCCTATTCTTTGTTGTTCATATTAATATGGAAAGACAATAACTGCTCTCCGCTTATTCATGTTTGCGTTATAGTTGAGAAAGCAAGTCTGTGTATAATTAGGACAGTGCGCACTCGGTGTTCTCTAGTGCGGGTTTGTTGTAGTTACGGTTCAGAGGCATGCTGTAACATCCGTGGAATTTTGATACACTTTACCTTAAAAACAAGCAAGCAAACAAAAAAGTTCTGTGGAATAAATAGCTATACTTTATTATTCTGGGCATTCAGGAGTTAGATATAGCCAGTTCTATGATATGCTCATGTTTTGGATGGATTTTTTTTTTTTTTTCTATTTAAAAAATCCAGCATGAATTTTATAACTTTCTCTGATATTTTTCTAATTTGTAATGATTATTTACATAAGTTCCTGTCGTTATACAGTATTTGGATTATCGAAAGAAGCTAACGGTGTTTGTGGATTAGCGTATTCGTGCGGTATTAATTATTAAAAATTGACAGATTATCAGTTAATTATTTCAGTTTTTATGCGCTTGGCTTCATTTAGAAATTAGACAAAGATAATTTTACATTTTAAGATCTTTACGTATTTTGTGAATAATTTTAGAGCATATTCTTTTGACGCATTTTGTTTTCCAAATTATTGAAGCATATGCCCATTTCAAAGAACTAAATTTGGACAGATTACATATAATGTTTGCTGTCAAATAATGTTTCTCACATAATAATTCGTGAAATTCTTTGCAATGTATAAGGCATGCTACAGATAACACACCATAGAAAAATCTGGCAGCTCACTTATTTGCTTATTCGCGATTAATTTTTTTTAGACCGTTTTGTCATTCTTTGACTGTTCGGGAATTGCGAAAAAGTATCTCGGCCGAACTTGAATGACGCGTATGAATACAACCTGTCTTTTTCACCGACACTTTTATTGGTATGCACTTGCAGTAGCATAAATTACATCTGTAACTTTCGCTAATAATTTTTTGCTTTGCATGATTTGATTTTGGGATTTTCTGGCAATTTTTAAGTGTCTGGTAAAAGCAAGGTAGGTAGATAAGTCCATCCCAGTAAAAAGAAGAACAAAGTGGAAAAAAAGTGTCAGATTGGTTGGAGGCTTGCAAAGGTCATACTTCAGTAGGCGACTATTATGGTGTGATCAAGTTTCCTATGCACGTTTCATTAAGAAAAATGAAAATATAAAAACTTGACTTCTGGGTGCACTTTCACGATACAGAATTCTGTGTGAGCGCGTGTGTGTATGTATTCTCGTACAAGAAAAAACAATATCTGAGTTCAAGATCAATCTCATAGCAAACTGTATATTAGTGAGCCTTATCATATAAAAAAAGGGCTCATCTACGAGCGTCTCATGAAGGTCAAGATATGAAAAAATAATGTGGGATAGTGTTGACACTTACCAACATCGAAATCTTTGAATGAGATAAAGCCTTTTGTTTTTAATGCGTACTAGAAGAAACTCTAGCGCAAGCGGTTTGTGATTTCTCAGAATTCCTGTTCTAATGCTCACAAAATGAAAACAAAATTATGAAATTAATAAAATTTTTCAGAATGAATCTCGCCTATGAAAAATTCTAAATCTTGCATTTTAGCTCATCTATGCATTTTAGCTGGTTAGCTAAGGGTTGTATAATCCCGTTCCTCATACTCTAGAGACCAGGCATGAAACCTTTCAAGCCGCTTCTGACCACTAATAAACGGTATGATGATTACGCCGTATGCAGAAATTATCTATTGCCTAAAGACATTCACAAACATCCATGTCACAGTGGAATTCGAATCTAAAGCCGGTTGGTTGATAAGTGTAGACGCTGTCCACTCGGTTAACCACGCCGGCAATTGGTCTGTTTCATATAGTGGCTCTAGGTTTCTGCCTACGAATAAGATGCAAAAACGACTGATAAACAGTTTATAGGCATAAACATTCTATTCACCAACTTTGTCGATGTCAGAAAAAAGGTCTATATCAATGAAATAAATAAATAATAAACAGATCTCAAGTAAAGAGAGCAGATGGAACTCTTTCATTCTTATGTAACTTTTGGAAATAGGCAAGCAACTGGCCTCCACCTTTAGTCATGTTATTGCCTGAAATAGTGAGTTCTGCTGCATACACCTCCTGTCCAAAAAGAAACCGAACTTTTCGAAAATAAAAGAAACTAGTGGCACCACCTGTTGTATCTTTTTTATTGTCAAAAGCGTCAACCTTCATTAGTGTTGTGTCAACTGTTTATGACATTTGTTTCATTAGAAGCCGAGTTTTAGTGTCAAGAGTGACAGTGTATTTTGACGAATGGTCGGTCGTCACGATATTCATGCCGTACGCGACGAATTCTCCCTATCAATCGCTCAAAACTTCGAGATAAAACTCACCAGTGACTGCTTGGCCAGGCGGAACGAATTCTTTGTGGATAATGCCCTTGGAATCGTAGAAATGAATCAACATTGTCTTTACGTTTGACTTCTCCAAGCGACTTTTTTTCGGATGCCCTTCTTCTGGTGGTCTCCACTCAGCACTCTGGCGCTTTGTTTCGGACTCATACTCAAAACACCACGTTTCGTCACCAGTAACGATCGTTTCAAGGAAGTTTGAGTCCTTACGAGGGGTTTTAATGACATCCTTGCAGTGTTCAATTCGATACATTTTTTGGTCGTCGGTCAACTTGTGGGGAACAAAATCGCGAATTCAATTTACGAAGGCCCAAACTCTCGGTGAAAATGTTGTGCACAGTTGATTTTGGAATCCCCAATTCATCTTCAATCAATCTCACGGACGATTTCGGGTTTTCTTTGATGAAATCACGCACTTTTTGGATGTTAACTTCGCTCATTCTAGTTTTTGGAAGGCCCTGCTTTTCGTCGTCCTAAAGGAGCGGGTAACTCTGTTCGATTTCTGCAAATATCGAATAATTCGGCTGAAAAAAAGTCCTAGAAAAAGTTCCTGTAGTTAACGACTAGAATCGAACAAAGTTTTTTTTTGGTGATCCAGCATTATGGAACTAGAAGCGTTGTCACAAGCTACACAGGCATGCTGTATAAAGTTAGACTTCAAATGGATCTCATACTATTTGTATTCCTGAAAAATTAGTATATACTACAAATAAGGATATATTAGTTGAAAAAAGTTTATATTCTGTTGAATATCACTTGATATTCTCTACTTATAGAAATGAACACTAACTTAACCTTCTTAAATGCCTCTTACGGGTATTATGCTGTTCTTTAAAATACTTGAATTTATCTTTATTTGTATATTATTTATATATTTAACTTTAGTTATCTCAAGATATATAAAGTAAATTAAGTGTCTTAGTTAAATAGAATTGCATATATTGTAACACACAACGCACTAAACTGCTCGTTAAAATGCGTTTTTTTTTTTTTTTTTTTTTTTTTTTTTTATGAAGATATATTAGGAATCAGGTAACTTTTGACTCCTCTTACTTTGCCATATGGACTAATTGTGAAGTCTGAGAAAGAAAATAAAGATGTTTTCCTAGTAAATAAGCTCGCATGATGTACGCCACATTGATATGTCTGGGCAGATTAATGCTTATGTAGATAAAATCACGAGTTTTATTTCTTCATCGTTCATGATCATTAAAAATTTGTATTATTGTTACCCATTAGGCCTTTGCTTGTAAAGACTTGCACTAGTATTTAAGACACCTGAAGAACCTTTAATAAGGGCTTTTCAATAGAAAGTGAGTTAGCTGGTTTCATACGGAGTTTCTTCCTCGTGGTAAATCACTTTTTCCCTCACGCTAGCAGGCAAAACGGCACCGTGAATGAAGCAGGCGAATAGCATGCCACCTACATCAAAAATTCGTTTAAATCCTTAAAAATCTGTTATTGTTACCCATTGCGATGGCCCTTGCTTATAAAAACTGTTGCACTAGTATTTAGGACGCGTGAAGAAACTTTAATAAGGACTTTTCAATAGAAAGTGAGTTAGCTGGTTTCATACGGAGTTTCCTCCTCATGGTAAGTCACTTTTTTCCCTCGCGCTAGCATGCAAAACGGCCCCGTGAATGAAGCAGACGAATAGCATGCCGGCTACATTAAAAATTCTTGTAAATCCTAAACTAATGGGCTAAACTCATCGTCGGAAGAGAGAAGAATTAGAAAAAAATGCATTCATTACGTTTCAAGTAAAAATTATAAGATGGAAACCAAATCACAAGATGGAAACCAAATCACATGAATGTATGTAAACAGTATTTGGTGATGACTCACTGAACTCTGCAAGAGTTGGTTTCACGGTTTAAAGATAGACGAACGTTTGTCTGTAAGTGACGAGCGTTTTTCTACACTTAGTTTCTTCTCCGCAGTGGCTTCCGAAAAGCGACACGCACTTTTTTTGTTACGGAAGACCCGAGTCCTATGGATGCAAGAGTCACTTTCCACGACTTTTCAATGGAGGCTGAGTTTCTGAGTGAGATGAAAGAGTTTTTATTCCTGCCAAAGTGATTAGTGAACACACACAATTGACAGATGTAATATACTCACTTCATGGCTTGAGGTAAGTATATCAATCACGTTATATCACTCACCTCACCCAGGACGTTCTGCAAGTACTGTACTAGAAATGAAGACTCAGTGAATGTAGTAATGTGTAATGAGCAGACAGTTGATCATCCTTTAATATGCTAAAGAGGTCGAAATTTCTTATCACTTGTCAACGAAAAAGCAAATATCTCACGAATGGAAACATCATCATGACAACATGATCAGTTCATCCTCGGCATCACAGTTTCTTTCCAGACAGTATCTTTCTGATGTAATACGTTCTACTCTGACCGGATATGGCTTTATGTGCCTTCACTCTCTCATGATCTCGAGAACATTAGCAATAAAAAAGATTTTGTGATGTTACTATTAATCGAAATGTGATGAGAGAGCTTTTAGAATTTTGCATTTGAGTTCTTCGAGCACAACGTTGGATTTTGCATATTCAGCCTCGATACTTTTCAAACGTACCTCATATTTCTAAGAAAGATTATTCTCGAATTTTTGTCAGATAACTAAATCCCTTTACCACATGCAAATATATATAGAATATAATTAGTTAATAATTATGAAGATGAATAATCAGTTTATAAGTTATGCGATCATTTGTCTCTAGAACATTCTAATAATTTTCATTACAGTGATTTGCTTTTTTGTAACTATATGGTGTATTATTTGTTCAGAAACATAATGCATTTTCAGTTATATATAGTTCAAATCAAAGAGAATTTGGTATTTTATGGTATCCCTCATATCATAGAGCAATAGTAAAGGAAAGGGAGGAATATGGTACTTTTTTTTTCTTTTCTTTTTGCAAAATTCTTCTGCTTTCTTGAAACTCGAACAGTAAACACATAGGAGGTAATCAAGTGTGGATAGGAGGAAAGACAAGTTTACGTTTATTGTGTTGGAAGTTATCTTCTTAAAGATGATTAAATTAATAAACCTTTTTCAAAGTGTGCCCTGACCGCGATAACTAAAT
Organism: Typopeltis vanoorti; assembly: GCF_054136105.1. Classification (NCBI taxonomy): domain Eukaryota; kingdom Metazoa; phylum Arthropoda; class Arachnida; order Uropygi; family Thelyphonidae; genus Typopeltis; species Typopeltis vanoorti. The sequence goes on from NC_143572.1 coordinate 27,654,895, forward strand.
AAAAAAACAAACAAATACAAACTTGATTGACGTGCAATATAACCTGCTGTCTTTAAAATGCTGCTACTTCTCTATGCCGTGTGGGATGTGTATTTAGAACTTCATGCCAGATTTATGACATTTACTTTTGATAAATGCAATGTCACAGGCTTGTCTGTAGTTAAAAGTCCGCTGTTGAACTTCCACGTGAAATAAAAGTGGATAATTCTTATCAGTGGCTGTCTGCTGCCCCTCCTTCCTTCTCCCGGTCAACATTTAATAGACAGTGAGCTTCACTGGAAGAACTTATGTGTCATTTCCCTTAAATTGTGCTAATTTATTTCCACATCTACCGTAAGAATTATATGCCCAACAGAGATTTAATATGAAAAATATCTTTATTGCTTATGGTAAGTTCAGCATCTATTTTTATTGGAAAACTAATGTTATGCTAAGCATACATCCTCAAGAACAATTAAACTAGGACCACTTATTAGTAAATGTTATTATACGAATATGCAGTTTCATAAATGCGCATTATTGATATGAATCATGCTGAGAATTTGTGTTAGAAACAATTGATCCAAGTAAACCTTTTTTTAACAATAGATCAAGCCTTTTGCGGGTAAACTTTTATCAACTTTCATTTGTCATTGTTACATTTTTTAGGATCGGAATCTCACCCACGGAAGGTTAAACTTGTAATATTACTTTTAGTACCATGGATGGGGTAAGGGTTAGATAATCTGGAAATCCTACTCTAGAGACTAAGCATGAACTTTTTAAGCCATATCAGGCCTCTAACATTTTCTTTGAATATCATTTTTGTAAATGTAATCATCATCATGCGTATCAAGGATTTAGGCCTAGCTTGGCCTGTTCCGGCCTTAGAAGTCATCGTTGAATCGTTTAAGAGGACGTCCTGGTTTTCTTTTCCCTAATGGCTTGTACTTTAAGGCTTGTTTTGGTAATGTTTCTGTTTTCATTCTTTGAACGTGTTCCATCCATTTATGTTTATATTTTTTAATTTTTTCTATACTGGTTCTTGGTTTAATTCTTTCATGATTTATTCATTTCTTTTGTGTAAGTTATCTTCAGAATTTGTAATTATTATTTGGTCGTCGGCAAAAAGGGGTGTGTTTAAGTTTACTGTAGGAGAAAGTTTAATTCTTTGATGTATATTTTTATTCCATTTTGTTATTATTTCATTTAAGTAAATATTAAAAAGAGTTGCTGAGAGGGTACATCCCTGTCATCGTGATTTAATCTTATTTTTATTTGATTATTTTCATATATACTTGTGATAGCTTTTAGGATATTATTTGGTATTTGTCTTTCTTTTAATATGTGAAATAATATGTTTCTTTTAACTTTGTCAAATGCTTTTTCAAAGTCAATAAATGCAATATGTGTTTCTAAATTGTATTCTCTTCTTTTCTCTATTATTAATTTTAGGCAAAAGGCCGGGTCTATACATGATCGTCCTTCTAAATGTAATCATTCTCAGAAAATAGATTAACGCAGTTGTTAGTAAACGACTTAATATAGCAAGAGGAAAAAAGGGAAGGGGTATTCCGCCCCACTTAATTTCACGTGTAACTCTAGAAGTGTTACAGCAATGAATATTGTACTTTCCTATTATTTTTAGATGAATTACTTGGTAAATGTTGGGTCGTTGATAGGGTAATTATGATAATTCATTTACTTTCATCTTTATAAATTCTCCATGAGGAAGTTTTGAAGATGAGAGCTCAATAATATAGAACGGGGAAATTGTTAATAGAACTTAGGTGCAAAACACCACTTTCACTAACCTTAAAAATAATACTTACGTACGGTATTTCTGGAGAGATGTAGTTTTGCGTATACGAATATCTATCTGTAAAGATATTTGGCATTTTCACGAATTACATTTTCATACTATTAATGGTAAATTATATTCTGTTAGTCCTAAAAATATCGAATTGTATCTCATTTGCTTAGTAAAATATCACTTGAAAGTGATATATACACATATATATATATATATCTTTTGGGACATTTAGCATTTCTATGAATGTCACCTTAAATTGGCTTTTCCTGTTTTTATTTGCTCTATAGCTTTTAATATATGAACGTTGATATGTTCCTGATGGACTTAAGAATTCTATCTTTATAACATCTCGAAAAAGACTGGAACAGTTGAATGTAAAGTTACAGACCGATGAGCCATGTAATAATAAATTACTATTACGAATTATACTGGAAAGAATGAAATCAAAAACAGCAAATGAAATAAAGAACGTCTGAAGGTGGATTTATGAAAAACAGAGGACCAAGAAGGCATCTTAAATATCAGGATGATACTAGGAAGAAACTTGGAAATGGAGAAAGATATTTATCTTTGTTTTATAGATTATAATAAATCATCATAAGAAATTAATAGAAACATTAATAAAGAAAAGAACATGCACTATTAACATAAAACTGATATCCTGTATATATTGGAACTAAACTGCATGAATAAAAATCAATATTGAAATGTAACTTTCCAAGTACAGAAGGTTGTTAGACGGGATTGTGTGCTTTTTCCTCTCCTCTCCTATCTCTAAGAAATTTTTGAAACTATGGAAGAACTGGAGAGAATAAAAATAGGAGGAAGAAATATTCGTTATGTAGATGACACCGTATTAACTACACTGAGAGATAGGGTAAAGAGCAAATAAATACACAAAGTAAAAAATATGGCCATACATTAAATTCAAAAAAATAAATTAATTAATTAAAAAAACCTAAAGTTTTATGATACTAAGGAGAGTAAAGCTGTCCTAAAGTTAAAAATCAAAGTGGAAAACAATTATATAAGAAGTCGTAATACTTATTTAGGATATTTGATTATATAGGAAAATGCAGGCATGAGATTAGAAGAAGAAGAATAGTAATTTCAAATCAGCCTAGTAAAATATATACTTAACATCAAGAGAAATAACTGAAAAAATACATTAAGAATGGTTAAATGCCTTATTTGGTCTACTTTATGAAGCAGAAACATGGACAATAAACAAGGAAGATAGCAGAAGGACTGATGTTTTCGAGACGTGGATGTAGAGAAAAACATTAATCTCATGGATCCAAAGGAAGAGAAATGAAGTTTTGGAGATGATGAGTACTAAAATGGAATTAATAAAGAACATATAAGAGAGAAACATATCATATATGGGTCATTGTGAGGCATGAAAGTCTTCAAAAAGATTTGTTGAAGAGAATTGAGGGAAAGTAAAAGAAAGGAAAATAACGACACACGGTTTTGGGACCTGGAAAAGTTTTACCATTATCTGTACATATTAATTTTCAATGGCGGATCACCGACAAGTTAGCGTTATCGGGGTAACTCTGTAGTTAAACGTAATCGCTACAAAGTATGTTCGATACACGAACTGAGTTGTTGTTGCTGAGGTTACTGCGTGGTATACAAAATATTTTTAAAGCTACGAATATTAAAGAAATCCTGGTTGGGTGTAAAGGGTTTTCAAAGAGCAGTCTCTTTGTAACAACAAAGCAACCAGCTTACTTATGAAACAACCAGCTAGCTAGCGAAATATATGACCAGAAAACATAATTGATATCTGGGGATGATGGGATCAGAGGTGGATGATGAAAATTATACAATCGTATAACACAATATAATTGCAGTGCTGCATATTTGTAATAAGTGTATTTTACATCACTTATCTTTAATTTTTCATAACGTAAAAGAACGCTCGGAAGATTATATTTTAATATTATATTAATCTTCTGGCAGGTGTTTGAGTTCCACTACTTTCTTCCGTTTTTGTCGAGTTCTACTCGTGTGAAGAATTTTTATGGTTTTGCTGAACATAAACTAGAAGGTCAGAAAGAAGAAAGCTATCCATTTCAAGGTTCTAAATGAAGGCTATTTCATTGTGTTTTGACATGATTATTAGTCTCAGCTAGAGATCTCATCAAATTTTGATGTGTCCTTCAAATGTGTTTTGTTGCTGAAAACTGTATTCAGAACAGATTACAATATTCGTAAAATCAGTTCTATGGCGAATGCAAAGATACACAGTGAACGAAAATATTCTATTTAGTCCATGCACGAGTTCAGAACTTATAGCAGTTAGTGAGGATAGTTAAAATAGGTTCAGTACGTTTGTAGATGGACCATGAATGAATGTTGTTGCCTGTGTTATTAGGTTTAGAGGAAATTAGACGCCAGTTTAATGGAACAGTGCACATGAAAATACTGTGGAGAATACATAAAGTAGAAACAAACGGCATATAAGCCAGCAGTTGAAGTTTGTCTGTGAGAGTGAGATAATCAGTTAGCTTTATTTTCACTTCTAAACAGCATCATTTTTGGGAGGTTTTTTGTACACTACCTCCAAATATGCGAAAACCGTGTTCGAAAGTTGTGTGTATGTGTTTGGGATTCCTACAAAATTAGCAGCTGGACTGTAACTCAAGAAATATGGTATAGGGCGGAAAAAGATGTTTTTTTTTTTTTTTTAGGCTGACATATCTGGTGTGTTTGTGTCAGAAAAGGTTAGAGGTTTTTGTTGATCCAAGACAAATCTTATCTTGGCTTCAGAATTTGGTAATTTGATCACTTCACGTTTGATGAATGAAATAAGTAAAAGAATTATTAGTGTTCTATCATCAGCAAGGCCGTCAGAGATGTCATTTATGTATGCGAGAACGATGGTTTGCAAAACAGTAGAATTCTGTAACATGCATTTCATTTGAAGAAATGTAAATTCAGACAGCTGTCCATCATGACACAGTGAACGCCTAGAGAGATATAAATTATACTTGGCGAACTGTGATAATTAAAATAGGAAGTTACGAGCACTAAAATTAATTGAGTGAATCCAACGCCTTATTGCCTTGGCTAAATTCTAAACAACACTTATCTGAAAAGCATGTTAGGAGTGATTGATCTCTTTCTGACCACAAAGCGATAACCTTCTTTAAATGTGAATTTTCTTTTGCTAGTGTTTTAATAGTGAATCGCAAACACAATAAAATGCTGTAGGAGAATGGTGCTGTTTCTCAGGAAATATCGATTGGGAGCGGAATTTTTGGAAAAACAACTGTTATAATAAAATTTGTACCCGGACATACTCATTGATTTCGAGTTTGATTGTCTGTGGCTTCACTGTCTTTTCTACAGGTCGTTCGATGGTCACTGCTCCACTGAATTGGTAACCGTCATTTCTCCCCCTTTTTTGTCGAGCATGTCAAAACAAGAGAAGCCGTTGTCCAACATCCCTTTTTCACTGCAAATGCAAACAAGCCAGACCTGCTTCTCCTCTCTCAACTACCTCTGTCCTCCGGAAGAGCCTTCGTCATGAAGCATTTCCTATCATTTACAATCTCTGCCTCGTCAAGAAAATCTCAGTACTTTTTTTTTTTTAAATGTATTTATTTTCAACCCTCATCTGCACCCCACACATGACTCTGATATGCTGTATGGTCTTCTACCTCTCGTGTGTAGGATCAATAGAACAAAGAATAGTGATTATAGTGAGTTGTGAATGCAAAAAAAAAAAAAAAGTGTTGCCGGCGTAGAAGGTGTTCGCTGACGCTGAATGTGTTTGAGGCAACGTGTGATGTGCATTGTGGTCTGTTGAGACTTTGGCATCCCGCGATGAATCCTGTGACTGTGGGGGTTTCGAAATGACGCTGGCACTAAGCAATTCGGCAGATGGTTGATGTCTGTGTTGAACAATTACAATTTGTAGCACTATGAATGTTTGAAATTGTTATTGCAATGGATTATGTCTTTTATCTAACAGACATGATCAACTAGCCTCATAGCGTTAAATGCTCCGGTAGTGTTTTACTGGTCGGTTTTACTTGTTTCAGGTTAAAAAAATGGTTGATTTCTGGAAGAAAAAACATTGTTAGCCGTATGAAACTATTTAACTCACCTTCAGTTGAAAACCATCATTATAAGCATTCTTCGTGCCTTAGTATTTGAATACTGTGCACATTACACAATACTGTGCTTCCTCTTGTCTGATCGTTTGATTTTATAAAGATGTGTTTCGAAATCGATACATTTGAGAGGACCGACTTCATTTTCATTACGTATATATATATATACTGTGACCCTCCGTAGCTCACTCGGTATGGACGAAGCACTTTGGTCAGAAGATCTGGGTTCGGTTCCCATCAGTGACTTGAGGAACCTTTATCTGGTCTCTTTCGACGAAAGGTGAGTTAGCGGTATCATACGGAGGTAGGGGATTTTTACACCCGGAAACTCGGATTTTTTTGTCCCCCAGAACAGGCAAACCGGCATGAACACACATGGATTACAGTCATGAATACATCCCAGCCATATGCCGGTCCCGAGTCCGGATAAAAATGGGGTTGGGTGGGGAAGCAATGGTGAACTACCCTGTAAAAACCTCACCTGGAACACGTTGGAAAACGACTGAAAGGGAAAAACCACCACCATATTATATAATATCGACATAAGTATTGGGATAGTAGAGTATTCAGGAAGAATATATTTGGCTTTTTATTCATGCTTTGGATTGTTGGTTCACATCACACCCCAGACACAAACTTAGAATACCAAAGTTGTTCATGTTTGTTAATTAATAACATAATTATATAATGTAATGCCAAGGAAAATCATGTCGAAGGATCGTAAGTTCATTAGAATTTGATTGTCTTCGAAATTCATCTTCACCCAAAAAATATAATAATAAATAAATCAGTGCGTAACCACTTTTGCCTACTTGCTGCAAACTAATAATCGATATTTATTAACTTTCTTTTTTAATAAGGTCCATTTTCCATGTTCAAGTCTTATTGCTATTAAAATACTTTAAATAACCTTTCAGGATTTTGACCCTAGGAAAGCTTTGATCCCCGGTTAATTAGCCATTGGATTTCTGTACATAGAACTGACTGGCGTGTATTGGTCTTGAGATGTTGCGGACGTAGAAATCCCCCCCCCCCCCGAAATAGAACACTGGGTGTAGTTGAAGTAGTAGTGTGCAGTCATTTAAAGCGACATTTACTTCTTTGCGTGATTATTTCAATTTTTTTCCCCCGATATTTTGTTAAAGACGCAATTAAGTGGTATTGTATATGCCATTTTACGAATTCACCAGTCTTGCACAATATCATCGTGTATCGGTGGAAGCATTTATTTACTAGTTCTAGGAAAGCCTTCTTTTCTGTAGTCACGTATATTAGCAAGATGTTTTGATGCGCACGAAAGAAATAAAAACACGAACTGGAAGTTCCTTGAGTAGTTAGGTGATAATTATATCCACTGTGCTTCTCTCTCGCGAGAATTAATCGCCTTCAATTATCTGAAAGTTATCGTTCGTAGAATCTGCTAGCATTATATACAATGAGTTTTTGCATTCATGTTCTTATTTATATGATGCATTTAGCTAAACACACAGTTGGCTATTGGAAGTTTTTCTTATTTAAGTAACTTTGCATTTCCAACCCTTATAACAAAGTATTATTTTAGTATTTGTATGAATTAGAATTGAAGTAAGAGCACTTGGGCGTGTGGAGGTTGATTTTTATCTCTCTTTTTAGAAATAGACCGGATAAAAGCTTTCTTCCACGCTGTTCGATAAATGCCAGATGAATGCGACTGCTTGTAAAGGTGATGCAGGATGAGTGTTTATACTGGAGGACACGTTTTTAGCACAGTTGGAGGAATACTCTCTGCACCAGGAGGCTTATTACTATCAAGCCTACTGGAGATTTTTCTGAATGTCCTTCAGGTAAAAAATTAGAAGAGACATGCTCTGAGCAGTTTGTGGTAAAGTAGGAAGTGATTTACCTTGATCGTCTGTACAAGAGCTGGAAGGAAAGACTCATGTCGTGAATTCCCTTATATTTGGGTGATGTCACCATGGTGTCCACCACTCACATATCATCAAGATTTGTGATTGGTGGAAACAAGGAAAGGCAAACGTTATGCCCAGATGTCTTGGCGAGGGAGAAAGCTCGACTCCTTTGAATAGCAGGCAAGCCTTTGGCATTTGTTTACGAAGTCTGCTTCGGATTTGTTGATTATTTTCGTACATTTGTGCTGTAGTACAAGCTGAGTGAGAAGCTGGAATTTTTGATTTTGGCCATTGAATATATGCTGAATTTTTTTTTTTTTTAATCTTGGATTGCTTTGGCTCAATTTTACAGGCCCAGGGCTTGGATTCAGTTGAAAAGTTTTTTTTTTTAGGTTTACTTGCACGATGAAAGGGATTCGAACTCAGATCTTCCCAATTGAAGGGCAAATGTTGAGACTACGCTAGGTTATGGAAACTGTATCCAACTGCGAAAACCCTGTAATAAAATAAAGTAGTGGTAGATAATAAAATATTAGAACTGGTGAAATATTTTCAAATACTGAGTATGTGTTATATTAAAATGTCAGTTTTTGTCCAAATGACTTGATATAATCCTCAGTACAACAAAATAGAAGAATCAATTATATAATGTTCTCCAAACCAACCTTACTCTATGGAATTGAAATATGGATCATAAAAAATGAAAAACGAATCCAAAATATAGAAATGAATCCTTAGGAACTCAGCAAGACATAAACCTTGTGGAATCACAAAACAAAATTTACATTTCTTAATATAAATCTAATAAACTGTAACATCATTACAAGAATAGATACAACATCTAAACCGAATAAATAGCAGTAAAAATTGTCAAATTTAGCACATAAATATAAAATAAATGTAAATAATAAAAATAAAAGACCAGGAAAGGGATGACATGAAATCAAAAGACTACTTTTCATAAATCCGTAAACAGGGCAAAATATCTGCGATTGCAGATATTTTTCGAGTGCAGACACTTTTCTAGAGGCATTTTGGGGAGCCTTCTATACACAGCTGCGCCAACTTGGCCACTCAGCAGTCTTATCGTTGACTTAGTGGATCATTAGATAAAAATTTAAATGTTTATTAACAAATAACAAATAGGGTAAATTCTGATTTGTTAGGGACAAAGCAACAGTAACTAGCAACAAAGATCTAACTTACGAGGTCTTTTCAAAACGATCCGCAGATTGCAATCTCGATTATTATTGATAAACGAAAAGTGCTTGTGCTGCAATATCCACTAAACTTAAACGTTTTTTGATCAGCGACAATGAGTGCGATATTATTTGAATGAAAACAGAGCAATATGCTGTATTAAGTGATTTTAAAATTCCAAATCGGCTAAAGAAACATGATTTACCGAATCCAGGAATAAAGAATAAAACAAAAAATTAAACTTACAATAATAATCATAGGGAAAAACTTGGCTTGACTTCTTCCAGAACTTATGGCGAGACAGGAAAGAAACCGAAACGAACATAATGCACACTATTACAGAAATTCAACAAGCAAGTAAATCACGAAAATCCCCCTGGAGAAGATAGAATAAATACAGCTTATTAAACACTCAAGTATTCTCGTCATCAATTAAAATTATTTAACAATATCTGGCAGCAAGGAAAAATACCAGAAAGCTGGAAAAGGCTATTATCATTGCAATGTATAAAATGGCGTAAGTTTCCAAACGGGAGATAAGATAAATACTGATAATACTTCTAAATACTGATTGTAAGATAGTGACTATTTTTTACATTGAAAACCCTAATGGAAAAACACTGTAAATTCAAGGCATTTGTGGATTACTGAAAAGCCTTTGCCAAAATCGTAAGGAGTATTCTATGAATATGCATAATCAAGAAGTTCAAATCAGCTGCTGTCAACAATAAATAGCATATATCAAAACAATAAGCTGGAAGAACCAATGATATATGGAACAAAAATATAAAACTACACAAACTGGCCGCTGAATTAGAAACCTTTATGCAGATATACGTAAACGTCATTTACGCAGCGTATATGCAAAATACTTGGTTTCACCACGTGTTCTGGGTAACTATTTAAGAATATTTCTGGTCAGTAATGTTGATCACATGGGAAAAACAAAGGATCTTTCGTAGTTTGATAAAGAGCTTATTGTAGGTGCCCGTCTGGCTGGAGCCACTATTTTGAAAACAGTAGAGCTAACTGCTTTCTCAGAAGGTGAGATAACCCGGGTGTTTAATCAGTGGGAAAATAACCCATGTTGCTTGTCTAAGAGGCGTAATTGCGGTTCTAAGACAGTCTGTCAGGAACGAGATCGCCATCGTCTGAGAAAACTTGTAGGGATAAACAGAACTTCTTGTTTACAGCAATTGACCGAATTATTTAATGAAGGCTGTTCCCGATCAATATCTCACCAAACTATGCGCAGGGAATTGAAGAGGATCGATATTAGCAGTCGCTAAAGGAGATCGAACGTGTCATTAAATAAGCGTTTCTAAATCAGTTGCCGGTATGTGTAGCATTTAAACTGGATCGTGGAACTACACTCAATACCGTATTGTTTGCAGTTGACCAAATAATCATAGCAAGAAATTATGAACCCCAGAAGTCAATATTTTCATTAAACACACTTGCTAAAAAACTTTGGAATGGAAATATCAACAGATAAAGCAAAAATCATAGCTTGTAAAGGATCATCTTGGGTCCGAAGAAAAATCATGATTGATAATAAAGTTTAGAACAGATTAACAGCTTCAAATACCTTGTTCTATATCATATATAAGAGAAGATGGTATTGATACCAAAATATCAATTTTCTGAAGGTAATAGAGATGATCATTATTATTTTCACGCCTAACCACGTTCAAAAAGCATTCTTGAATAAGACTGAGTTCTGGTAAGACACCTTCTCTAATGTAGGGAAGTGAAATGTAAAATAAAAAAAACAGACCATGGAAGCTGTAAAGGGAAAAAATAGAACGTTAAGAAATGAAATTCCTACAAAGGAAAACACAGTTCACACTGTGACAAGAAAAAAAATGCACCGAAATACATAACGCACTGAAAATAGACTCTACGGAGTCTATATTCATTACAATGAATATACAGAATAGCTAAGAAAAGAATGGAAAATCGCCCAGTAGACATTTCCATGTCAAGGAAGAGCAAGAAAAAGATATAATGAGACCTGAACAGGCCACACGCGCATAAAATCGCATAAAGGATGATGATTATGTTTACGACAAAATACTCTTTAATATGTTGGTACGAGCCAGGTACAGTACTTACCAATAAAGAAAAAGGAATAGCTTCTGTGGCCTTCACATTAACGGCTTAAACAGTTGATTTTCATAATCTTTTGTAATACAATCGCCTTTCCTCTTATTCTTGTATCGTAATGTGCTTTAGCTACTTGAAGAAACATGAGTAAAATATCTTTGCTTCTCCCAGTTCTTGTGTGTAACCTCTTTTGCGGATATAATGGGCAGTTTCTTCTTTGTTGTCCCTCAGTTGTTCAACATCTCTTTATTCTTAATATTCTTTTGCTCACTGTCTCATATTCCAATCATTGTATATTGAATTCCTACTTCTGTCTATTTCGACCTGGTCCAAAATGACTTCAAATGAAGTCATTTTTTAATTTTATTTTAATATCATGACTTCGACTGGCTTTCTTTTCGAACTTTACAGATTATTTCGTAGGGATGGAATATTGTTCTCACTAATGACTCTCACTCAGATACCAGATAAATTCCAAATATTCTCTCAAAGTTGTCGATTCACTTCATCAGTTACCATTCAAAGTATGAGAATAGATTAGCGTTTTTTTTTGGATTGTGGAAGGTAATCGATTGATCTTTGGAATTATTATGAACTCCCTGGAAAGGGGGGAAATCAGTTACTTACTTAGATTGAGAAAATTAATTGAATTTTAACATAATGGTTTTGAAATCACTCGGTAAAATTCGAATCCCATGTAGTATATATCGTATTAGGTAGTTTAACAGAAGAGTAAGCACAACGCTCATATTTATGAAGGAATAGTAATTGAATTAAAAAAATACTGATAGCTGACAACACTTGGTGTTTAATTCTCTTCCCATGTAGTTGTCGTGTATATTAGGACAGCCTGAACTGTTTTCGATCACCTTTCCCCTGATGATTGCTAGATAAAAGGATTCAGCGATTTCATCATGGCAAACATTTTTAATAGATGAAGATCGTCATTTTTCATCTCACTTTAAACTCCTCTTATCTAAACTTTGGTTTTCCAATTGTGCCAAGGCTATTAGTGATAAAACTAAAGCATATGCAGTAACTACTTGCTCGCTTGCATCAGAATTTTCTTTTCTTTTCTGAAATCTGGGACTTGTAAGAGTCACTAGGTTAGTAATTTATTTACAATTATTGTAACGCTAAAATATTAAGAAATGATTCATATTTTAACATTAATTCACTCAGTCCTTTATTACAAAGTTGAGTAATTTTTATGCATATTTTTTTTATATTTTACGATGCTACTATAGCCATAGTTTTTTTTTTTTTTTTATACGAATATTTTTATAGGAATAGTGCCGAATTAAAATCGATAAAGATAATTCTTTCACACTCTTCTAAAACCGTTTAGAACACGCTCCCCACACTTTTTTTTTACCCATTACTATCCATAGATCTTTAAATTTGATTTTAATAAGTTTCTTCTTTCTTTTTCTATCTTAAACCCATCTGTGACCCTAGAGTATACCACTCTGGAACGTTTCTGTGTTTTTTTTTGAAATTGCTGTAAGATTACATCTTTTGAAATACTTTAGGCGCACTTCGCTGCTTATTGAGAATTCGTGGAAGTATAAAATGTTCAACAGCGAACGAAGCAGCTAAAGAAGTTTAAGAAATAGGCCCATTTCCAATATAAGGTGTTAATATATTGCAACAGAAAACGCTTTTATTCATATCCTAATAACGTGTCTGACATATTTAAAGTTTTGCACCAGGAGATATTTTCTGCTTTAAAAAAAAAAAGCAAGACGAACATTAAATCCTCATTTCCATTATGCCTCTAACGCTGGTATAATACGTTAATAATAACTGGAATGTGATTTATACGTAGTTCATGGTTATGTTGACTTGTATGCTTGGTTGCATTATCTATGGAAGATCGCAAAAGAAAAGATTAAAAGAAAAAAACGATGTCTTAAGCGTTATATAAAACATAAACAGTATAGTGATGTAAATTAAGAAACAAACATAATATCACATCTTATCCGTCGGATTGAATAGATAGATAAGATGGGATATTACTGCAATGCTAAGTAATATCCCATCACAAAATTCAAATTTGTAATCAAATACAGTACTTATTTGGGGGTTCTTATTTAAAATAACACGCAGAATTCGCTGAGAATAAGTCATACCGCCTGCAACCAGCTATCTTGTCGCCGGTTGAAAAGGTGTGGATTTTCGTATTCTTGATGAAAGTAGAATTCTGGATTTCAACCAACAGATATGTATCTATTTTGTTCTTCTCCTGAGTCATCACTAAATAAAAATTGAATAAGGCTTTTGCACCAGTTTGACTTAAAATGGATTAAATATTTTATAATTAATACAAATTGTTGAAATTGTATTTTGCAAAAGTTGGCAAGTATAATCTCAACAAAGAGAAGTTACGTGAAAGAATTTTCTCCGCAGACGCGAGACAAAAAATGATTGCAGTTTGTTGTTTTGGTGTGGTAACTGGTTGCGTGTCGCTTGCTCTTTTCTCGGATACAGCTAATAGTAACTGCATTATGATATTATTAGAACATTTATTTACATACAGTCCCCTCCATATCCGTTCATTTTAGATAGCAGAGGTGGTCTGAATTGACCGGAGTTGATTTGTAGCAACACAATTCAGCTGCATCAAATGATTTATGATCGCTCATGATCACAAATTCTAATAGGCTTATATATTATGCTTTTTGGGATGCGGCTAATAAGAATCGCAATCTAGTTGCTTTGATACCCGGAAGTAGAAAATGACAAAATGCCCAATACAGTCTAATCTCATTGTACCTTAAAAGGAACTTGTGGCATAGAAAAAACAGTAGTGAACATATAGCGTAAGACATTTTTTTATATACCGGGTGATTATAAAATAACGTCAAGTGTTCAGAGCCCTCTAGCGAGTAATATATTGGACGAAACACCAATATTCGGTAGATGTACCCAGTGGAACATGGGGATTCGATTTAACGAAAGAAAAAAAAAAGTACCAAAAGTCGCCAACAAGGGAAATTTTGGCGCTGCCAAATTAGTTTTAGTAGATGTGACTAATGAATGACTAAATGGCAAATGAGAGACAGCATACATCAATTTCATGACGTTTATTGTTAATTACAAATGAGGTTCAATATGACCACCATTCTGATGTTCCAGGACCTGCGTACGGAGCACGACATTTTCCACAGTGGCTCGCAACATATCGGAATTGATTTGTCTCACGTGTAACGTTATTCGATCTTTCAAAGTTGGAATATCGAATACATGTCCTTGTTACACAATGTTACAAACCTTGCTACAAATTTTTAAGAAATACCCACAGCCAAAAGTCACAAGGATTGAGATCAGGCGATCTCGGTGGCCATGGCGTGGGAAATGCACGACTAATGATTCTTCTGTCAGAGAAATGTTGTCGCAAAACACGCTGTATCTGAAGTCCGATGTGGGGTTGTGCACCATCCTGCGTGAAGATGGTCGAATCGAGACATCCTCTTTGCTGTACTTGTGGAACCATAAAGTTCTGTAGCATGTTGGCATACCTGTTAGCATTGACGGAACAGGTCACTGGTCCATTTTGGCGATTTTCCTCGTAAAAGTATGGACCGATGATAAAAGATGCCGTAAATCCGCACCACACTGTGACTTTGGGCGAGTGGATAGGCATCTGCAGACACACGTGCGGATTAGTTGCAGCCCAAATGCGACAGTTGCGTGTGTTAATATCGCCGTTCAAATAAAAGTGCGCTTCGTCACTCCATAAAATCTGCCACGGCTGGATCATCCACTTCCATGCGCGCTAAGAATCTCAAAGATAAGTCGATTCGTGTGGTCGCATCACCAGGGCGCAATTCTTGAACATGCCTGATTTTATAGGGGTAAAACTTCAACATCTGATGTAGGATTTTCCACACCGTTGTGTATGGGATATCCGTTTGCCGGGATATTGCTCGTGCACTGCTGGTACCCTGCACATTCGCCATTTCCTGTTCCACAATAGCAGTTGCAACTTGTTAAACTTGTTGGTGATTGATTGGTTTGCGTCCCCTGCCTACCTGCACTGCTAGAGTTCCAGTAGTTTCAAATCGCAGAATCAGTTTTCGTAATTTTGTTATGCTAATCGGTCCTTTTCGTGAATTTTTCATACGCCGAAAATCACGAAGACAAGCACTGGCATTATTGTTCCGCTGATAATAGAGTTTGACTAACAAAGCACGCTCACGTAAGGTGAGAGGCATCGAAAAGCAGTTCGTCTACGAATGATAAGAAATCTCACAGGCTTTCCTTTTATTGCATGATCTCTCACAAGAAAAGCGATAATGCAAATTAATGTATTTTACTCGGTAAACAGCGCCAAAATTTCCCCTGTTGGCAACTTTTGGTACTATTTTTTCCGTTAAATCGAATTCCCATGTTCCACTGTGTACGTCTACCGAATATTGGTGTGTTTCGCCCAATACATTACTCGCTGGAGGGCTCTGAACACTTGACGTTATTTTATAATCAGCCGGTATATAAACCAATTTTCTTGGCAGGTGAAGTACATAATTTAAGGTAAATGAAATCACTATTTTTTGTATGCAGCATATGATTTTAAAACACTTGTAGCATACATGTTCCTGTATAATTTCAAATGGGTTTTATGACAAAAATAATCTCTGATTCAAAATTCAGTTGGCAATTTATTTTTAATGCAGCTCCGACGAAAGGTTGTAAATCCTTAGTGGGCTAAGGATTTCTTTTCTATTTTTTATTTCTTTTATATATTTTTGTTTTTTTATTTGTTTTTTACATAATCCGGAAATGCTGTTCTAGAGACCAAACATGGAAGTACTGTTTCAAGTCAATTTACTAAGGCATCCATCAAGCGAGGAGGCTGTCTCATATGGGGGCAATGAAATGCATCTTCCACTTTCAAAGACAATCACAATTCATTTATGCCCACGGCGGGATTCGGGTCCTCTGTCAACCATTTGGCCAACAAAATTTCCCCTGGCCGTACACGAATCCGCAATGTTCAATTTAGAACCACCTATGCCCCAACCATTAGGCAATAAGGCTTAATTACCGGTCTGGTTGGCAGAGTGTTTAGCGTACACGCTTTACAGCCAACAGGCTGCAGGTTCGAAGTTCGCCGTGTACTTGGATGCTTGTGAATGTCTTTAGGTAGGAAATGAACTTCATCGACCGGTGTGAGACCACTTCCCCCGCTTATTGGTGGCCTGTAGTGGCTTGAAAAAGTTCCATGTTTCGTCTCTAGAGCAGGGTTTCAGGACTATGTAAAAATAATTAAAAATATATAAAATTGATAAAAAAATAGGAAAAATGATATCCATAGCATACCCACGGTACAACATGTATTATAGGTTTGCTAATAACCTTTCGTGAGTAGGAGTAACATAAAAAAAACTATCAGTACATTAAAAAATGGATTGTATTCATTTGAATCTATTTCAAATCTGTTGGTATTGTTGAAGAGTTTGCCATACTTGAATTGTTGAACACCAATCTAATAAAGAGCATTTTATTTCAGAATAACATTTATATCCTATTTGTTGAGGAATTCAGTTTTTCGATTTCAATTATATTCTATTTAAATATGATTTACTCAAGTAGAATATTTTTTTTATGTGCGTATGTTTTCATTTGAACTTTTCTTGTATAATTGGTTATGTCGGAAGTTGCGCCGGTGTTAGATAGTTGTTTTGTCCTACATAAGTATATTCTGAATGGCAGTACAACACCGATTTCTTTCTTCCGTTTTACTTATAATATTATTAATGGCCTTCTCTCTCTCTCTCTCTGTAACTATTATAATCTACAACAGCTTTCTTCAATCCAGTGCTGGATGAATGCCTCTCCGTATATTCATTTTAGCAGACCTTGTTCATCTCTTCTCCATAATTTCGTTTTATCTCGTCATCCCGTCGTACTGCTGGTCTACACCCCCTGTCCAAAAAGAAACCGAACTTTTCGAAAATAGAAGAAACTAGTGGCACCACTTGTTGGAGCTTTTTGTTGTCAAAAGCGGTAACCTTCATTAGTGTTGTTTCAACTGTTTATGACGTTTGTTTCATTAGAAGCCGAGTTATAGTGCCAAGAGTGACAGTGTGTTTTGAAGAATGGTCGGTCGTCACGATATTCATGCCGTACGCGACGAATTCTCGCTATCAATCGTTTCAAAACTTCGAGATAAAACTCACCATTGACGGTTTGGCCAGGCGGAACGAATTCTTTGTGGATAATGCCCTTGGAATCGTAGAAACAAATCAGCATTGTCTTTACTTTTGACTTCTCCAAGCGACTTTTTCCGGATGCCCCTCTTCTGGTGGTCTCCACTCAGCACCCTGGCGCTTTGTTTCGGGCTCATACTCAAAACACCACGTTTCGTCACCAGTAACGATTGTATCAAGGAAGTCTGAGTTCTTTCGAGCGGTTTTAATGATGTCCTTGCAGTGTTCAATTCGATACATTTTTTGATCGTCGGTCAACTTGTGGGGAAAAAAATCGCGAATTCAATTTACGAAGGCCCAAACTCTCGGTCAAAATGTTGTGCACAGTTGATTTTGGAATCCCCAGTTCATCTTTAATCGTTCTCACGGACGATTTCGGATTTTCTTTGATGAAATCACGCACTTTTTGGATGTTAACTTTGCTCCGTCCAGTTTTTGGACGGCGTGGCTTTTCGTTGTCCTCAAGCGTCTCACGACCACTTTAAAATCGCTTAAACCACTGGTAAACTTGAGAACGGGATAAGCATTCATCTCCATATGCTTTTTGAAGCATTTGATGCGTTTCGGTAAAACGTTTACCAAGTTGAACACAAAAGTCAATCGCAGCTCTGTTTGAAACTCATTTTCCAACCGTTCGTCAAAACACACTGTCATTCTTGGCACTATAACTCGGCTTCTAATGAAACAAATGTCATAAACAGTTGACACAACACTAATGAAGATTGCCGCTTTCGAGAACTAAAATATATAACAAGTGGCGCCACTCGTTTCTTCTATTTTCGAAAAGTTCGGTTTCTTTTTGGACAGAGGGTGTATTTGGTATTTTTGTCCAGTTCTTTGTGTCTATGAACTGGACAAAGACACTTGTTTTGTGTCTTTATTCATCTGCTGTCAGATATTCTCATGACATGCAACATATATATATATATATCTGTATAATAAAATACTTCTGTTAGTTTGAGATATATAAAACGTGGTGTGACGTGTTTCCATGGCAACAAGTGATCCCACTTACGTAGCAAAGTAGTGTGTTTAATCTTCAGTAAGCGAAGTGTGTAGTACAGTCGTAAGCTTGCAAGATAAGCTCTGATATTTTCAGTAGTTCTGCTTTCTAGTCCTATTTTTCTCTTTCTTTGGAATTGGAGGGGAAGAAATAAACGCACCCAAAGGGCAATTTAAAAAATAGCCAAAACGATATCACAATTTAATGAGTATTACATAACTGTGCATTATACAGGGTGGCCCATAAGTCACGAGTTAGTTTAAACATTTACTATTTTTTATTAATTAGTTTTATTCTTTTATTTTGTTATAATGAAACACAAAACCTGGAGATTTTTTTTTTATTAGTTATGAAAAACCACATCACGTAAATGCCTTCGAGTTTCGACTTCACAAAGACGGACCCTATCTACTGCTGTTCCATGAACGGTTAATATTTCTGGCTGAGCGCCCTAATTTCTGCACGAATATTCTCCTTCAGCTGTTGGATTGTCTGGGGCTTGTTCATATATACTTTTCCCTTCAAGTAACCCATAGGACCACGTCGGGAACCGTCATATCTAGATAACGTGATGGCCAGTTAATTGCAGATCTTAGCGAAATTATTTAATTATCTCGAATGTGGCTCTAGCGGTGTGGGCAGTGACTCTCTTGCTGAAACCACATCTCGAGTGTTCTCTGCCGCAGGACGTACAAAATTTTCAATCGTGGTGCGATAACGCTTCCCAGTGACTGCTATTGCATTATCGTCCACTTAAAAGATGTAAGGCCAGAGAAAGAGGAAAACATTGAATGTTTTCCTCTGTCCTGGCTGATCGGGATCTCCGGGATTCTGGCAAGTCGCTTTACGGGATCCTCTTGCTGGAAACAACGAATCACTGTTTCCGAGGGAACATTTCTGACATTAAAATAACTACGATATGTTGTTTGCGTTAAAATAATCGAATGCTGATTTTCAAAATAAAATTGCACGATTTTGGTTTGCTGTTAGGTTGTGAACTTTTCCATGATTAATTTCCCTAACGCTCCTTAACGCTCAAAAAGTTATTCTCATTTGAAACCCTTTCTTGACTTATGGACCACCCTGTATAACTACTCGTATTATGATACATAACTAGCAATTACCATTTTATTTCCGAATTACAAAATAATATTTAGAAAAAATCGCACCACAAATCGCTAAATTTAGTTATCGACTTATTTGAGCAACTCAACAGTTTTCAGAACGTTGAGTCGGGTGTGTGCTTATCGTCTACAGCACTGGTTGGTGTGTCTCTAAATCTTGAAGATTTTAGGTAGTCTGGCTCAATGTTATTTAGCATCACGTAGTAAAATATTCGTTACAGTAATTGTAATAAATATCTTGACTTTCAGACATGCCAGAAGTGTTTGTATTCTCTAATGATGGAAGTCCATATGTCGTGCAAAGCCATCTCATGACTTAAAACCTGCGGCACAAAATGAACAGAGAACTGCTGTGCTCTGCCAAACGGCAATCATATCAGCTCACCATATTTCCTCCCTTTTATAGAAGATGTAAAAATTATATATTTACAATCAGAGCTAGCGCTGCTCACAGAAAATAAGAACAGTTGCTCGCACCAATTTTAAAGTGGTACTAATTCATATATTTTAATTACAAAAAAACTAGCAATTTGTGTGCGTGTGTGTGTGTGTCCCAGTTGATAATCACTATTGAATAAGTGGTTTGAGTTGGCGGCTTTGGGGAAAAAACTTAACCGTGGAAGATGCTAAAAAACCCATTATGTCAGTGTAGCGAAATTCCAGTCCTTGGATATTTATTATTAGTTGTAGGAGTCTTTCTTACATTTTCAGCATTATGGAGGTAGGTTTAAAAAATAAATAATTAAAATAATAAAATAAGACAAAAAAATAATAATAATAAAGAAAAAGAAAAAGAATTGCAAGCTATTCATCTAGGAATCGGTATTAAATGACCTGATATTGATTTTATAGTTTTTTTTGTTTTTTTTTGGCAAAATAAATCTCAGTAGATCTTCGGTAGGCTACCCAATAACAACGATGACCATTGGTTAGAAAGGCCTGGATTCAGATTTCGTCTAGGACACGAAGAACCTTTATGAGGCCATTCCGGCTGAAGGGAAGTTTGCTAGTATCATGAAGCAGAAGGATTTTTCTTCTGCAAGAAGCAAGGCAGTTCAGTGAACACGCAATAACTTCAGATATAAAACATCTGCTCTTAGAGAATGTAGCAAGGAAATTGTAAGCCATCTGTATTAAAAATGCTTGTAAACTAGTAGATTTTACTCATCTTTAGACAGAAATGAGGGATAGAAAAAACTTTAGTAAAAGAAACTCCAAATTTTTAAGTGATGATGGAGTCATTGAGTTTACGATATGTCTTCTTTGGTATGTAGATGTCGATTTTACACGTGCACTGATCTCTGCTTCTGGTATGTGCTTATTCCGGATGTGATAACATCAGACACATCTCTAGAGTGTGGTGAAGTAATTTGATTTTTAGTATACCTTCCTCATAGTAACCTATCGTACGGAGAACAGGATGAAGCAGTATATAAAAGAATAAAATCGAAATCACGAAAAGGAGCATGCAGACGTCAATCATTGTATAAATTAATGGAATTTCATTATTTTCAGGTACTAAAGACTTAGATTCATATAAGTGCCCGTTATATAATAATAAAGATTCCAAAATTCTTGTGTAGAATAAAATAAACTTGTCTGAAAAATGTTTTAAAAAAATAGAATCGCTAGAAGAGCGAAAAGTGTCGTATGTCTCTTCCTTTATCCCCATTTTAGTTCAAAATCTGGAGATGTAGACGTGTCGTGATTGGTCTTTACAGACTCAGTTTTTGGATTTTTTTAAAATTTATTTTGCATTATATGTATTATTTTTGAAAAGTTGCTAAATATACTGCTCATGTTGCAAAAAAAAGTAGTTGCAGAATATACTACTCATGTTGCAAAAAAGTAGTTGCAGAATATACTGCTTCGTAAAGATTCGCCTGTGTATTTTTTGTCAGGAAAGTTTTTATGGGAAACTTGTCGGGGCCAAATTAGCCTTCTAACCTCAAGTGGAACAATAAATATCCTAAGACTTGATGTGCGATTCTGTGAGTGTGTAATGTAAGCACTGTAGAGTGTGTGTCCGAACAGTGGAATGTAGTTTGTTCGCTAATAAAGTGACCTGTAATTAGTTTAATGACGCTTTTATAAAAGAGATATAAATTGTCGATTATAATTCCACTTTGTCTTCCCCCCCTGCTCCTTCCCTTTCAGCTATCCTATGCACTTGACAGAGAGCCCATTAGTGCTCTGGCCTGTCCCGAGATATTTCGTATGCAGCACGATCCGCTGCCGGCAAATACGGGAACTGGTTCTACGAAATTCGGTGTCCAAGTGCGCGTCCTGTAGGACTTAGTGTCGCCGTAACTGCCACCAGTCTACGAACAGCTAAAGTGACCTCGCATAACCAGCTCAGGGTGGTCGACTTGAGTTTCTCGTTGGCTGCAACAGTGCTGCCCTCTTGTTGACACGTGGATATAACTGAAGGTTTACCGAGTGCGTGAAAAAGGAGAGCACACGAATATCGCCGTAGTGGTGAGTTTTCTTTCCCCCTCCATTCTCGCCCTTTTGTTCTTTGATGTTGTGACTATGTTTGTGCACCTGGTCGGGGATACCTGCGTCATGTGAATTATAGAAGGCAGTCAGGTGTTTATTGTTGCCTCTCGAGGGGAGCTGCATGGTCGTTATCCCGTGTCTGTTACTGGTGTTGGACTAGAACAGCAGTGAAGGTAAACTTTCGTATGTGTGTGTGTCTTCCGTGTTGAGCGACAGCTACTGAAAATGTTGCAATCATTTTTCTTCTTTTCATTTCTAAATATTAGCCTGTATAAAACGGGCTTCGAAGTGGCCCATATACCTGATAGGAGACTTAAAAACGTTTCTCTGAGCGAGTAAAGAAGTATAAGTTCAATTTAAAATTGTATTTTTCTTTCCCCCGAGGAATTTCTCTAGATTGAAAACGAATACATGAGAAGTTTGTGTGGATGTGTGTGTGTGTGTAGTCAAGCTCGTTGTTTGAAACAACCAACCTCTGACGAAAGCGCTGTTGTGATAAGAAATATATACTGTGTATATACTTTGTCCCTGTACCCCCGCACGTGCGTGTGTTGTCGGCGCTTCCTTGATCGAATATCAGAATGTGTGTGTATGTGTGGTTCCCGATGAGTGACATATTTTTAATACGAGCCTTTCTAGCTAACTGCTTGTTTCTTCCAGTGTTTTTAGCATATTTCATAGAATTGTATGAACACCCGCTCTTCAGTCCTTTTCCTGTTTCTTATGCTATTATTTCGTAGGAAGGACTAGTGGATCGTTCAATATTTCCAACAAGTGGATAGAAATGTGTTTTCTCTGCTAGTAGAAGTTTTTATTCCTTATCGATTTGTTATTGAGTATGCATACGTCACTCTAGCCTCTACCAGAAGATTTCGCTGCCAAAAAGAGCAACCCTAGAGATTTTCATTTTCCACTATGTTTCTGGATATTAGGAATTCACTGACATCTCCATGATAGTTCAAGGAACTCGAAGAAAATGCTACTTACATTTCATATGATATTTCAGAACTTCTGGCATTCCCAAGTATTTTAATTTTTTTTCGTAAACCTGACTTTTTCACAGTTTTATTATTTCTTTAAGCTAAGTTTAAATCGATTCTTTTATTCCAGAAGGAACATTTGGTTCTACTGAAAACGCGTTTTTGACTAAAGTTTTCTTCAGTTTTTATTTCGTATATTGCTTTGAATTTCGATTTTTTAATTCTTTCTATTTGCCAAAATAATAATAATAAATAAATAAATAAATATTGAGTCGTAGAGGAAATATAATAGATTCTGATCAGATTCTAAAATGATTTTGTCGTTTTGATCGATTTTGATTTTACTATTTGAGTCTGAATTGACACCCTCATGAATCACAGAATTTGTTTTCATTGCCATTGCAGCAAAACAGTTTTGTTTTGCTGTCATGATTACCATTATTGCCGTCTATCTCCACCCTTCGCGCTTCCTTCTTACTTGGGATGAATTCTTTGATTACACTGTTAGATTTTATTTTCGGGAAAATTATTTGTATTCAATTATATCAGTAGCGCTGCGATCTTATAAACGTATAATAAGGATTATAAGATCGCGTTGAAATGAAAGTACGATAAGAAATGCCGAAAACGTTCGCCTTTGTCAATATATTATATAATTTCCATAAACAGAGATTAATGAACAATGTTTTTAACGATTCTTTGCTAGGCATTTTGGAGATGCTCTCTCTTTTGGCTTATCTGATAATACTTTCTTAGATCATGCTTTGTTCGAGCTTTGTAGTTCTGCCATTATTCATAAACTTTTCATTCTTATATTCTTCTTATGTCTTATATTCTTCTGCTTACGTCAGGTGCCTTTTCAAAGTATACAAAAACTTGTATATTTTGAAAAGTATGCCTACCGAATGGTTAAGAAGAGAAAGCTATTTTGAGATTCTAGTTTCTCAGAATGAGTGTTCCTTATTATTCGGTTTTAGTTATATTATATTTTTTAGTAAGCTTAATCATCATAACGAGATAAAATAATCAGGCATTACCCGTAATCTGTTAGGTGTGATGAATGTCTGTGTTCGATGTTTGTGTTCTTGGTTTTACGAGATTTCCTGCAAAAGAAACAGACCCACATGAGTTGGTCGGTTTGTTTTGCAGCACAAGAGACAAATTTAGCTTTAACCTAAGGGGATTTCTTTCATTGTACGGGATTGGAAACTTCCTTTTCAAGTCAGGTTGCAAACCAGTGCCGGCCTGATTGACTGAGCGGTTAGCGTATCCACTCTCCAAACCAGCAGGCAGCGGGTTCGAATCCCACCATAGTCCTTGGATGTCAGGTGAATTTCGTCACTCGGTGTGAGATAACTTCCCCGCTTAATGGAAGTTTGAAGTGGCTTATAAAAATCCATGTTTAGTCTCCACGATCACTGGGGACTAAACATGAACTGTAAGTGAAAAAAATCAAGTGATATCTCGTTGTTTGTTGTTCGTAAGAAACAGATTGTATATAAAGGTTTTATAGTAATTGGTAAAACATTATTATATTTGCGAAAAAATTGACAAATGAAATAGACATTAAAAAAATATTTCGGTTCTTTTTTCCGCATTCCTTTTTATGTGTGTGTGTGAGAGAGCACCGCCATTTAATGAAATGATATGGAGAGAAATTTATAAATCATTTAAAAATACAGTTTCTGGTTTTGTTCTGTAATCCTAAATTCTTATCGTAAAATCTTATTTCATTGGATTTAATTTTTTATCTGTTTTTCCTTTAAGTGAAACAAAAGATACAAGTGGATGGAACTGATACAGAAAATGTAGAACAATTCACATATTTGGGAAGTAAACTGACATATGACTTGGACTGTAAAAAAAAATAAATAAATAAATAAAGATCAGGATCGCAAAGGGAAAAACTGATCTGAAGGCCATGGTAAAGTGATCACCCTGCAAACAAAACTAAGAGTATTGGAAACATGCATCTTCAGCGGTGTAATGTATGGATCTGAAACGTGGGTAATAAATAAGGAATCAAGAAAATGAATTTTGGCATTTGAAAGAACTTGTTACAGGAAACTCTAAGAATAGGATGGGTACAGAAAATCACCAATGAAGAGCTCTATCAGAAGATAGAATCAAAACAGAATTAATGCAGAAGATTATAAAACGGAAGCTGCAATTATTTGGACACATCTGTAGAATGAGTGAGGACCGGAAGATAAAGACATTTATGTTTGGTATTTTGGTTGGATGGTTTAAACAGAATAAGTAGACCATACAGAGAATGGACAGACTATATAAAAGACTGGTGTGGAATGGGTGTACAAAAACTGCGACACTGTGCACTGGACAAAGAAAGGTGGAAAAAGATAGTGAAACAGGCGTCGGACATCAACGGGCAGTGAGCCCATGGTTCGTGATGATGATGTTGTTGTATTCCCACTTGGGTAAGGTTTGTTGTCTTCATAGTGTTCGTTAAAATGTACACGTAAAATCCGCAAATTAAATAGAAACTGGGATGATGCTGACTTGCTGGTGTTGACAGTGATAAAGATCTGGATAATATCAATCATTAAATGCAGTGCAGGAAAGTGCACAAATCTTCCATAAAATTTTTGTGCTTTTACAAAACGGAAAGAAGAGCATTTAGTTCTTTGCGTATTTCAACAGAAAAAAGGTCGAGTTCAGTTTTATCAAAGCTTGATAAATGAGATTACATCAGATTGAAGGCCCAGTCGTTCGTTTGAGGGAAGGGAAAAAAAAACAACAACCTACAACAGTAGTATTTAGAACAGAGAACTTGAGTATGATGAAGCTAAATGTGAACTGATTATTAGAAACAAGAAATGGGAGCGATAAAATTTTATGAATGAATTGAAACTGACATAGTTTAAGTCGAAGGCTCCAAATAGTTTGCTTTTGAAAATACTGTCCAAGGGCCTTAGGATATGTTAGGATATGCCTGTTAATTGCTGGCGTTCTTTTGACCAGCTTGCCTGTTTTTCCGAATTGGATTCGATTGGGTTATTTCGAGTTAGAACCGAAACAGTTATAGGTAAAAGCCAGTGTATTGTGTGTGTTCTCTGCGTTCATCGGCATGTTTGTTTGTCTTGCCGGATAAAAAACTGTGTTTCGGAGGTAAGAAGGAATTCTCCTTGCCGATTAAGCTACTTTACCAATTACATTTTTACGAGATGAAAAACACCGAAACGAAAAACCCTGCTACTTCCGTACCGTATGAAACTAACATGAATTGTATCAAGACTTCCGTCGATAAGCCTAATAAAAGTCCGCTTCCTTATTCGAACCCAGATCTTTCCACCCAAAAGGCATTGTCATTACCAACTGAGCTACAGGGGCTGGCTCTACTCGAAGTGGAATAAAGTAACTGGTTAACTTGAAAGATTACATATTCAAGAGAAGCTTAGATAATATTTATTGAAAAGAGTAATGTTGAAATGGATAGTCATATAAACTTCCCTATAGAAAGCATACTCGCATGTTTTTTTATAGAATTGATTAATAAATTATCTATTCGATTGGACCAAATTGCCCGTTTGATTTAGTGCAGAGCATATAGCAATCGCACTAATTACATATTTGAAGTCGCCTTGTCGATCACAAGCTAGTGACATAACCAGATCTGAGGAGAATATACGGTGGATATCATCGTTACTAGTTTAATTTCCCAAGTGGAATCTTCTTGTGTTTCAAGAAACACAAATGTGATGAGAAAATATCCTCCATCTGACTTGATAACGATTTTTAAAACACTCCAAACCTTACGATTTTGATAACTGTCTCTAGTCACGGAGTAAAATCCTCTGAAAACCAGTTGAGAGAGAGAGAGAGAGACTAGAAGCATATCTACTGTAATTTCCTGATAAATTTTCTTTCGCTGGCAGTTAATAGTGCGTCGCAGGTTTTTGTCAGTCAGTTTACAATTGATACTCGTGCGCTACAGAGTTGTGCTTTGTTTGTCCTTTGTGAATATTTACAGTTTTGTACTTTTTTCGAAAATTAAGCTTTATTTTTACATTCAGTTATCCATCACAGTGCAAAAGAAAAACTGAAGGTGATAGTAAATAGCGAATTTTTTGCCTAGTCCATATTGATTTTTAGGAAGTATCTGTATAATTCTTAAATATGAGTAAACGTGTTTCCTCTGTATAAAGATTCGAACCGGGGAAAATTTAAATTTAAATGTCATTGTTTGAAAAAATAAGTACTAAAAAAAAAGATGCGTCACCCTATGGCGCATGCGCCAAAAGTGGCACATTCGATGATTAGAAGTGGAGCATTGAACCCCAACGATAATTATAAAAAATATGCAAAAGGTATTAACCAAAAACAGATTTTTAGAAAAAAAAAAGCTAAAACTTAGTAATTATTTTTAGCGATTTTACAGTTTTGTTCACATCTTTTTGCTCATTCACTTGTATGAACCTGAGGCGGCAAACGTTAGCGACAGCGGTGCGTCGTAGTTTTTTGTCAGTCAGTTTACAATTGATACTCGTGCGCTACGGAGTTGTGCTTTGGTTGTCCTTTGTGAACATTTGCAGTTTGTACTTTTTCGAAAATTAAGCTTTGTTTTTACAGTTAATAGGATCTTAATAGGATACTATAAAATACAACATCAACTGAAATAGAAGCAAAACTGGAGCTAGTGCTTGGGTCTGAGTTACAGAGAGAAAGAGAGAGAGAGAATCATGTCATCATCATCATGGCTGTTCCGGCCTTAGAGGTCATCGTTGAATCTCTTAAGAGGACGTTCTGTTTTTCTTTTTCCAAGAGAATCTTGTTTTTATAATAAATCAATATATCATGTCTATATTAACATATTTTTAGTGGGAGTTTTTAAGGGTACAAGAGTTGAATGGCGCATCTGAACTCGTACATGAAAAAATTAGCGCACGGAACGTAAAAGGTTGGCCCACCCCCCCTTGTTTATATCAATTACTTTCATTCAGTGAAAGATATGCAAACGTTAAATAATAAATCGGCATCTATTCCAATTATGCCTACCGAATGGTTGAGATTCTAGTTTCTCAGAATGAGTATTCTTTATTATTCGTTATATTTTTTACATTTAATACACATGTATAGGATTTAATGTTGAGCCTTTTGACTTTACCACATTTCGTTATCCACGTAAAAAAAAAAAAAAAAAAAAAAAATATTAACAGGAAAAACACCTTGAGATTACTGACAAATGAAGGGGGGAAATGATGTGATTATTCATTTGCTATGGAACTAGAATTTGTGAAATGTTGATTAGCATTAAAAATACTTCCCTCATTCGTACAGTGATGTACACATACGGGCTTCATATCTCCTTATCTCGATGTCTTTTAACACATTCCCTTACTTATTATAGTCATGTAATCAGTATAATCTAGATGAAGGATGTCAAGAATTTTCATTTGTTCTTTGTGTTGCGACAGAAGGAAAGAATTAATCTCGCACGTCTGTTTATATAAGTTGCTGTAGGAAACCTTTTCCACGAATAAACGCAAGAAGGAAAATGTGCAATTTTGTTACCTTACAAGAGTTGAAGAATTCTGGAACTTGTTTCTTCCCTTAACGAAATGAAATTTATATTTAATTACTTGAGCGCTTAACTGATGCCGCGTTGTTGGGATGCTCTTTAACCCATTTAGCTTGATTTTCTGTGAAAGTATTTGTTGTCATGGCAATTTACTCGCAGTTAGGTTTGTTCCTGTTCACAACCGATATCAGGTATGTGTAATCTAGTTTCTGATAAGGAATGACGTCGTGTTATATAAAAAACATGCATTTCTCGAAGAAAACCTCAACTTAGTGTTAGGATTAAAGTGTTATAGTGTTATCTGAAGTAAGTTTTTCTCATAGTAGGTGATGACGACAGCTTCCTCTGACGTCAGTAGATTATCAGTAGCGTTCTTGCGCCTATGCAACTAATAGTAGCCTGCTGTTTGATTACTTCGTATACGCGCATGAAGCTTTAGTAGCGAGTGCCAGTTGGCATTGAGTGATGTGCCTTAGATGTACATATGACAACTGGAGAAGAGTTAAGACAAATCGATTGGAATAGTGTTGCCACCGAATATTATTGCATTATAGGAAGAAATTCTTTGGTTTATTATATACATTGGTTTTAAGCAGAGTAAGTTTGCTATGGACTTTTATTGATTAGTGTTTTTCCAGGTTGAATTAATATGGATTATTTTTTGATATAATTATAAAATGATTTCATATAGAAGTGTTGAGATTATGCTTATTACGTAGTCCATACTCACGGAACTGCTGCCAGATTCTAAAATCTTTAAAAAAAATTTTTTAAAATCCAAAAAATCATGTTGCCATACTTCTATGGCAAGCATTTCAAAAATTGTTGGAATAACATCCAGGTAATATCCATGCATTCATGCGCATCATATTATATATTCATATATACCATAATTTATTTTTTTATTTAATAAATAAATTATGGTATATAATTTATTTATATACCATAAAGATTTTTGAGAAGATTTTGTGAAATGTGATTTTCACAAAATCTTTGTTTTATTTTCTTACTTCAAGTGATGAATTTTTATGTAAAATACATATTTTTTGCGCATATAATTTGTTTAATAATAACGAACGGCATCAACGAAAGGGTGTAAACCATGAGAACATTAGTACTGTAGATAAACTGGATACTCTGTTTCAGAGACCAAACATGCTTCTACTTTAAATCACTAGCTACAGTTTTAAAACAAAGCTTATAGCTGTATTCATTTCGAGTAATCAATTACCCAGATCAGCTAATATGAAACGCCTGTTTTCGAAAAATGCGATTTATCTGAAATAGTGTGATTAGTCATAGATTGGGGACCACTGATCAAGGAGCCAGACCCTCCAGTATACCGATCTCCATTGGATTCACATTTCGTATTCAAACGAAGCGCACTAAAGTGGTGAATAGTTCTCGAAACGCTGCATTTCACTTTCATTCCCAGCAACATGAACAACATCACGAAATGCTCTACATTAAATCCTATGAATTAAATGAAGTGGAAAGGATACAAATAATGCAAAATAAATGAAAAAAAGCGATGCGTTGTGTGTGTATACGTATTTATACTTCATAACGTTTACTAAAACCATTGACTCTGTTTTGTTTAACAAAAAATATTACTTCCTTTTGGGCCTTTTATTCTCCGTGTAGGTGGAAAACCTTTTAGTCCCAACTGACTTAAATTGATGGGCTGTTGGCCTCCACCCTTAACCATAATCGGTAGTTGAATTCCTGGTTGCGAACAGTTTGAAAACTTCTAGTGCGAGCGATAGACAATTACCACAATCTCGCATTCCTGTTTTGCTTTATTTAGATATATTTTAAAATCAGAATTAGTTTTGAGCATCACTAAAACCAGACAGATTTTATTGCTTCATCGTTTAACACGTAAATCACTCTCATTTTCAACAATCCTTAACATACTTGAGAAGCAAGCTATGTCCAAATGTTTGTTGCATTTTAGTTTCGATTCATTTCCGTTTTAAATCGACAGTGCAAATTATTATGTAACGAACGTTGAATAATATGGCTTTGTTGATCGAGAACGGAACTCTCATTTGATCTGTTTTCTAATTTTGTATACTGTATTATTATATGTAGGTAGTAAGTAGCTTTGAGAAGTCCTCCCATAACAAATAAGCAGTAGCGGAATTCGAAAGCTTCCAGAGACAGGCCATTTTTTTTTTTTATAAACCGATTATGTAACTGAAAGATGTTATTGAAACTCCAGTTGCGTAACTCGGAAACTTGTCATTATTGTAGTTACTTTATAAAATGCTCCCTTTTCCCGTTTCGATAATTGGACTAACCGTGAAGACTTAAGGCTCATCCGTGATTCCTGGCAAGAGAACCCTGCTAACAAGTTCGCAGAATGGAAAAAAGGCGCGCACAGGAATTGCTGAGGGATAGATTGCTAGATGAACCGAACATGCCACCATGTTTTATTACAGTATTAGCTAGCTGTAGACTAGAATGGGTTGACGCCATTTATATCCTGAAGGTACTCATTGAGATCTAATGATAGGTCGGCAGTACTGCCAGCTATAGCAAACAGAATAACACAGTTCTTGAACTAAGTGGCTTTAACCAGCTAGGAAGTGCACGGTAGGTGGCGGGGTGGTGACTTGTGTGCTCCAGGCACCCTGAGCTTCCGCAGTGCTGAGTAGAGACAAACTGCCAGTGTGGTTATTGTCTTGATCATTCGTTTCAGTTGTGTTGTTGATAACGTTACTGTTATGAAGTTCTGGGACTGCTCTAATTGCTACCTATGTACCGACACGTATCCGCCACAGGTGTTCTTTAGGGTTCCGGTTTTACTCACCCTACCTCCAGGGAATGTATTTACACGACCTCTTAGTCTTCTGAAATGCTCCAAGCATTTTGAGTTGAACTTGTTTCCAGAAGATTTAAACAGTTCTCCAAAAGATATGTTTCTGTTAAGTAATATTGTTAATGAAATATTTAAAGTCATCAGGGTTGATGCGGTCAGCGTGCATGGTTTAAGCATCCATTATTGAAGCCATTGTTGTATTCGTCCTACAAATGCAAAATACAGTTAATCCTTTCTCTAGCGTATAGAGTAGTATATCGTCGATATTTATATTTTTCTCTTTGTTTCCTTTGCATGGTTTTTTTTAACCTGGGAGTAGTCGGTATGAAAGATGAATGTAATCATTTGATGATTAAAAATGCTTGTGTTGTACTTGTCACAGTTTCTCTCAGTGTAAAAGAAATATGTGGTAAATATTACCAATCCCATCTCACCCATCAGAAGCTTTTGTTCCTTAATTTTAAGTTGTTTTTGTTTCCTGTGTATGTGCGTTTAACTATCTGCAGTGATTTTTAACACACGCATAAATACCAATTCCTTAAATTATGATGTATTGTTGGTTTATGTGTGTTTAACTGAAAATATTCGAGAACCAGCGTAGCGTTTTCTCTTTTCCAAACGTATTCTTCAAAGTGCTGCACAGTTTTTTGTGTACGTGCATGAATGACTTGAAAAACCAAATTTAGTAGCAAATTTAGTACTCTAAAGTGAAATTAAAAGTGAAAAAAATAAATTCAGTAACTAAAATTTAGTGAACGCAACGTTATAACTTTTAACCAATAATATTACTTTACTCCAAATTTTTTTTTTCTCCATGAATATCTTTAACAACGTTTACATCACTGTTCATTTATGTTGAATGCAGTTTCTCTTTAATAGGTAATATTTAAATACCTAGAAAGTGTATTCATTATTATACTGAGTAGGTTTTTTTTTTTTTTTTTTTTCAGTGCAATAAAACAACAAAATAAATTTCTGGAAGAAATATGTGCCCCTGGGAAGAGGCATTTACCGTTACTTTTATTATTCTTGACATTTCATGTCAGGAATTTTATTACATTTCGGAAATTTTTCTGGTTGGTGAAGCCTCGGTTGAAAACCCCTAGCACAGAGCATTCACACAATTCCTGTGTAACTGACAGAAAGCGCGTTTATTTCTTTCTTTTATTTATTTCCACTCCGCTCTGAAAGCAGTTTACAATCTCAGTTTGTATTTATGGTCGAGTGTTTCTTTGTTCAGGCGCTACTAATCTTGTTGTCACTATTGGACCACAAGAAGCAATTACGAGTCTCCTCTTCACTGACATTGCATGCCTCGAGGCTGTTGGACTGGTGACACCAGTACGGAGAACATCCGTTATCCTTCGCGATAGGTGCTCAACCTCTGACCGCTGTTTGCAGTACGAAGGGCAGACCGGAACAATTGCGTAATCCTTTGTGGGCGGCTTTACGATAAGTGGCCACTAGCCTTTTCTGTCGGCTTGAAGAACCTGTCTCAGTAAAAGGTGGGCAGGTCGACATCCCGACGGGCAGATATGGAGAGCCGTTGTCCTGCCTAAAAATGACCTTCAGCACATTCCGTTGAGGGCTAAGGACATAATTCCTCATTTTTCTCGGCTTGTTGCCCTACGGCGACTGTGGCAGCAACATTTTTATGTCTCGCGATCGGTGTGAGGTACCTTCATCCACTTGTTTCATCCAAGGTGTGGGCTATTTGGATCTTTGCATCATTATCATTACTAATACTTCTTTTTGTTTGTTTTTGATTTTCGACAAAAATTTATGATTTGTATACTTTTGCAAAATATCCAACTTGAATTTTTGCGCTCACTAGCGGTTTTTTTAGAACTGAAATATATTCCAAAATACTTTGTTTAACCATTCTTCGGAATACCAAAGCAATGCTTTTAAAATAGTAATAGAACAGCCCAAAACTATTACGTTGATTTACATGCGAACTGAACAGTACAATCCATTTTCGTTTATTTACCTTCTTTTATTAGGAAACATAAAGTACAATGCCTAACTGAAACGGTGAATAGGTAAGAAAGAAAAATAAGCCACAGTGTGATTTAGCATCTTTCGCACAGAAATTTAAGGCAACTTTCAAGTGTGAAAAATATAATAATCAGTTAGCATATATAAATGGAATCGAGTTTATGTATCTTCTTACCTTTTCTTTCTTTCAGTAAATGGCACTTTGAAAAATCTATTTTTAAGAACGAACAAATAAATATTGGAAATATTTATTTGTTCGTTCTTAAAAATAGCGAATACTGGATTTCTCTCTGACCATTGATCAAGAAGACATTTGCTATGTAATAAATAGTTGCTGATCCCTAAAAGCATTTTTACAATTGCCGTTATTGCCAATAGCTTCTTTCCCCTCCCATCATCTTCCCTCGAGGAGATAATGGGGAGGGAAAAGAAGTATTTCCTCTCTACGTGGTATTTCCCCATTTACTCCCTTTCTTGGCAAGCAAACTACGCATGGTAAGCATCAGAGTTTGCCTTTCTATAATGGCACAGATATAAATACATCGTGGTTCAAATTAGGGTTCGTTTATTCGTAATTATTTTGTTGTTCTATGCAGTTTCTCAGAAAATTTTCGCTTCACTTTAATTAAAATATGCGATTAATATAAATCGATGGCATAGGGCTGCGGGTTCAACTCTGTGGATTGTGCACCAAATTATCAGTGTTTATGTGGCGGATTTCTTCGTTGTATTGATAAGAATACAAAGAAAGAGTTATTTAAATTATTAAATATGTTAATAAATTAATAGCACTCCGTATTCCATCGTCCCAGTATATGCAACATGTATGTGAGGTGTATTTATTAAAATTATTTTTTTACTTGTATATATTTTTACATTTTATTATTTCTTTACATAATCCGGAGGCCAAATAGGAAACCTTCAATAAAGCTAGGTGATTTAACAAAACTATCCAGTAATTTCGTGCATGGATGAGAAGGGTTATCATTACAACATTTTTTTTTTTAATTTTTAATGTCCATATTTATGTTTCTATACGAGAAATACTCCAAAATTATTTCCTACTGTATCAACTATATCGAGAGCACATACCGTCATCTCTATGTTTAGTTGACTAATAGCGAATCTATCTTTTATTGAATAGAGATTACGATGGAAACAAAATCACTATATGCAGCATTTTGGGATGGGTGATTTTATTATTGGTACCAAAGATTACTTAATTTGGCTCAATGTACTGGCACTATGAGCCGTTCCCTCTTACACCAAAATCACATTCACGTGACTTTAATGTATTAACGGCTACATAGCAGTTTGTGATAGCACATTGGTAATCTCAAAAAAAAAAAAAAAGGGTCAGCAAATTCGTACGCCTATCGGATCAGGTTTGGGTCTTCATTAGTTATTATTACGTGATATCCTCAAGGGTATCACGTAATAATATCACTGGACGACCACTCCACATTGTACCGAAATTTACCTCTGCAACTGTATCTTTTAAAGTTGTATGGTGTCAGCAGAATTATTATGGACTTACTAAGCTTTGGACTCTCGTTACGTGCATTGCAAGGCACACTGGCAGCATAGAGGACTTACCAGTTTAATAGAGAACTTCTCGAAGCCGCGGGTATGAATTTGAATAGCTCATGATATTGTTGTGGACCTAGGCTTCTTCTGGTCCTATATGTGGGACCATAGTATGGAGCACTGTTTTAGTTCGAAGTTAGAAAAATAAAAATGGCAATTCTTTTTCTTTTACTAGGTGATCCATCACTGACCAGTGTGTACTTCGTGTACAAGATACAAGTTTTTTTTTTTTTTTAATGTAATAACTACCCAGGAAAGGTTGTAAACCTGTAGTATTTTTTTGTACTTCGTGTAGTCTAAGGATTATTTATGTTCTTTTCATTTTATTATTTTTGTATATATTTGCATATTTATTTTTTAGCATTTATTATTATTACATAATACGGTAACCCTTCTCCTAGAGATCAAACATGCAACTTTTTCAAGTTATTTCAGACATTCAGTAAGAGTATGTGGGCGTGCTCTCTCAAAGCACTGAAATTCCTCTTCCATCATTTATTGATAAATACTGCAGATCTTCAGCACACTGATGAGCATTTGCGCTGATGCATCATCTAAAGATATGCCTGAATAATAGGAATTTCTAAATCTTGGGTTAGGGATGTTTTTTAACTTACTTCTTTTTTATGTAAACAGGTTATTTGAGCCGAGGAAATAACTGCCATCTCTCGGTACCAGCCGAATTCCATACTGATTGGAACCAATTGGATCATTTGAGTGATGACACGAATCACAGATTCAGCAACTAAATAGAAAGTATGAGGATGAAACGTTTGCACTGAAAATTAAAAAAAAAATCTTATTGGCTCTCATTCTATTTCTCCTTTACTAACTTCCTCTGTGTAACTGCAATTTCCCAGAAGCTCTCCTATCCTTTTCTGATATACTAACAAACCTCCGAATAGTCACCCATGGTGGCTATTCGGAGGTTTTTAGTATATCAGATAGAAACTGGCTTGGAAACCACAAATGATAATTTCTGGGAAACCATAGTAATGATTACGGCAGTTGTTTAGTAATGACAACTTCGCTGCGTGATAACAGCGTGTCGACCGCAGATTAAACATAGCACCAGTATAATTCCGTTCACTGTGGTTGCTCTATATTTTTTGGAACCAAGACAGTTGAAGTAAGATGGAACTTATCTTTTATTTCTCCTTTGTGTCTCAATGTATGTTCTTTACCTGTATGTAGCCTTTGCTCATGGCGTCAAGGAAATAAAGGGACGAACAGAATACGTGAAATGTATTTTCAACATCAATCACAGCATTGCAACATTTCTGTTGTCATATTTGTGAACAATGTTTTTTTTTTTTATTACGAAACATTAAATTTACACTACAAACCAATCTTTTTTGAAGATTAATATTTGATTTATTATATGCATCACTCTTGTCTACTCCTTACAGAGGAAATATTATTAAGATTTTAAAAAGAATTTGTAATTTCTTGCAAAGTGTGTTGTGCCCAAACTCCGATGCATTACTTGGACAGCCTCTAAGGCACATATGGGCAACCCGCGGGCCGGATCCGATCCTCTACTTCTTTTGATCCGGCCCTAATCTATTTCAGCGAAGTTTGTCTGATTCATGGTGGGAGAAAATATGGTGTGTTCTACTAACTCACATTAAGCTGACGTGATATGACTTTTGCAAAACACACAATGTTTTCTCCAACCAAGGTCTCTTTCTCCCTTTGACTAGCGCTGTGTATGAACATGTTACAACGTGTCAGTTCGGTACTTGCGTTGGTGTTGTGATTTGTTCGGTGCCTGCGTTGATGTTGTGTTCTGTTCAGTGCCTGCGGTGCAGAAGACAGTTTTGTTTGACAGTTCTGAATATCGCTTACAAATTTGGGACAATGTCAGGGGTTATTGCAAAAAAAAAAAAAAAAAAAGAAAAGAAAAGTAGATGCAGAGAATCGTCAATTTCAAGACCACTGGACGGAGGATTATTATTTTATTCTGAATAAAGGTTTGCCTGTATGTTTGCTGTGCAGCGAATCCGTATCCGTCAACAAAGAATACAACTTGAAGAGACACTTTACTTCGAGACATGTGGATCACCCAAAAATTGATGGACAATTGCGAAAAGATGAAATACAGAAGTTGAAGAAGAACTTGGATTCCCAGCAGCAAATGTTCAACAAGCAAAGAACGCAGCACCACAGCATTGTCAAAGCCAGCTTTGTGGTAATCGAAAAAATCGCTAAGCATTCTAAGTCATTTGGTGAAGGACAATTTATCAAAGAATGTCTGCTGGATGTTGCAAGTATAATATGTCCTGAAAAGAAAAAAGACTTCGAGAATATTCGTTTGTCGAGACGTACTGTTGTCCGACGGATAGAAATTATGGCTGATGATATCAAAAAAAGTTTAAAAGAGAAGATTGCTAGATGGGAAGCATTTTCAATTGCTTTGGATGACAGCACCGATGCCTCCGATACAGCACAACTAGCATTATTTATTCGAGGAGTTGATGCGGATTTCAACATCACAGAAGAATTATTGGCGCTTCGGCCGTTAAAAGGAACGACTACCGGTGAAGATATATTTGAAACAGTCAACACAGTCTTCGAGAGATTTGTGCTTAAATGGAGTTCACTATCTGGCATATGCACTGATGGAGCCCCTGCAATGGTTGGTGCACAGAAGGGATTTATTGGAATAGTTCATGAAAGAGCAATAGAACTATAGATCCATCCGGAAAATTTAACAAATTTTCACTGCATTATCCACCAATAAAATCTGTGTGCAAAATGGATTAAATTCACAAATGTTATGGAAGTTGTAGTAGCCAGTATTAACTTTATTAAGTCACGTGCACTTAATCAATGCCAATTTAAGGAGTATTTGGCAGACCTATTTTCGGAGTATAAAGATGTGTCTTATTATTGTGAAGTGAGGTGGTTGAGTAAAGATAAAATGTTAAAACGATTTTATGATCTGAGACAAGACATTGCAGATTTTATGGACATAAAGGAAACACAACCAAGTAAAAGATGATGAGTGGGTGTGTGTGATTTAGCATTCCTTGTAGATGTCACCGGATACCTAAACGATCTGAATCTTAAATTGCAAAAACAAGGACAATTGGTTCATGATCTGCATGGACATGTCAAAGCTTTTTGTAACAAACTAAGATTGTTGGAAAGTCAGATAAGAGCTAAAAATTGTTATCATTTTCCTACTCTAGCAACTCATAAAAATATCCCTTATAATTGTTATGGAGATGAACTGAAGGCACTAATAGAGCAATTTGATACATGGTTTGCCGACTTCAGAAACAAAGACTCCACATTCGCTATATTTGCTCGTCCGATGGATGCTGATGTAAATAATGTGCCAGAAAACTTACAGATGGAACTTATTGAGCTTCAGGCGGATTTAGTGCTAAAATTACAATTTAACAACATTGCTTTCACGGATTTTTATAAATTTTATTTGGTGGAAGAAAAATATACAAATTTACGCGCCTTTTCAAGAAAAATCATTTGTCTTTTTGGCAGCACATATATATGTGAACAGTTTTTTTCGAGGATGAAATACAATAAATCAAAAATTCGGACAAGAATAACTGACGAAAACCTCAAAAATTCTATGCGATTATCCTTAAGTAATATTAAGGTCAATATTGATAGTC
Source organism: Typopeltis vanoorti (assembly GCF_054136105.1). Classification (NCBI taxonomy): domain Eukaryota; kingdom Metazoa; phylum Arthropoda; class Arachnida; order Uropygi; family Thelyphonidae; genus Typopeltis; species Typopeltis vanoorti. The sequence goes on from NC_143572.1 coordinate 27,693,416, forward strand.
TCGTAGTTGAAGTACAAGGCTAATCTTCACATTAAATTGTTATGTCGTTCATTATATTATAAAATTTATGTAGAGCTTTATACCAAAGCATTATATTATAAATAAATGAAATATGAAGTAGCAACTTGTTTTAATTCATTTAATATTAATTTATTTTATTTAATAATTTGGTCCGGCCCTTGATTCGGAGACAGAATGATAATTTCGCCCCCGAACTAGGAAAGGTTGCCCATGCCTACTCTAAGGAATAGACATCGCAAGAGATTCCTGCCTTGAAAAAAAAAAAAAAAAAAAAAAAAAAAAAAAAAAAAAAAAACTTCGCATCAGATGGACACAACGTCTCCAAAGTTGGTGACTTTATATTGTGCATTCTTCTACGTTTTAAACTTCCTCAAAAAACGACTTGTGGATCAAAATATCTTGCTGTGCATGAAGCTTTAACAATGAAAAGTTTGGATATCGCATACAGATTCACGACATCAGAAATTCTGTCCTATCTCTCTCTTTCTGGAGGGAGGAATTCGTCAGATTAAAAAGAGGGGGAACACGTTCGTAAAGCCTTCTGGGAAAGATTGCCGCCGTACAGGGTGTGACAACGGCCCGAACTTCAAGGTTACCTGCTCGACATGAAGCATACACACGCGAGTTCGTAAACAAGTTTGCATGCCATGCACGTGTCTGGTTCAGGGGAAAGAACTTGTAGCACCGCTTACTCTTGCAAACCCACAGATGATAAAAAGTTTCTGCACGAAGAGAGAGGGAAAGGGGAGGAACTAAGATGCTGTTCTTGGAAACTGGGATCTTCAGTTTGGAGGATGTTACGTCGGTTCTGTTGACGTCTTTCCGGAACAAACAACTGTATATTTCAAAGAGTATACAAGGAAATAATTGTTTTAGTAGCTTCTGATTGCGACAGCTTTGAATAGATCATTTCGTATGCTTAACATTTGCTGTTGTTTTGATCATTTCAGTGTGGGAGATGCTCATCTAGCGATTACTGATTTTATTATTTTTGTTATTATATGAAGTTCTGTTTTCTTTTTCTCAACCCAGAAAACAATCTTAAATTGAGCATTCTTAAAATCATATCACAAAGTAATACGTCCTAAACTTTTGGTGACATTTTATTATTATTATTATTATTATTTATTATTATTTTTATTAACTTTTATGGGTTAAAAGTTTTATTGATGTTTAGCTAATTTCTTTGGCTCGGTTCTTCGGCTAACTCGAAACGAATGGTTTTCAGATATTCACACTTAACTGGTTAACTGACAGATAAGATAATACCTCCCGTGAAACTAAGAAACTGAAATCTTACACGAAGATATTGGCTTTTAGCAGCCAACTGACAAGAAAAACCTGAAAAGTTGAAATTTGTGGAATTTCAGCAGGCTCAAAATGTTTGTATTTTGAGACTTCTATCGTTTATAGTTTTAGCGGAAATGTAGTTCGAAACAAACAAACAAAAAATGTGACGATCTTTCATTTTTCGAAAATAGCGGAATCTCCTGTTAGGAGTATATATACGTACAAAATTACATCCGTCGGGTTCGAACGCATTCAGAACTATCCAAAATGAATGAAAATCTATTTATATCAGCTGAACTAAATCGAGAAATTAGATTTAAACATTTCATCAAACCTCTAGTTGAAGATGTGTTAGCATCAGAACTGGCTCTAGGTTTTTTTTGTCCCCCTAAGTAAAAAACTTGTCTCTTCCTTATTTTGTTAATTTTTTGCATTTTTTTAATCTTCAAAATAAAAAATATATAATGAAAATACAAAATCTAACTTTTCCTACTAATGTAATCATTTTTATTTTGATATATAATCACAGTTACAGAATTACAATATTGAATTTTATTTTTAATTGTTTCTTGTATATATTGACGGAATGTTGTCTCCTAAATGCGTCGTCCCAAGCACGCGCTTGTATTACTGGTGTCTAGAGACGGCTCTGGTGAGTATTTCATGCACGTCCAGTTAATTTGCACCGGGTTTGCCGAAGGTTGCAGGGACGGAGTTCTATACTTTCCCGTATGTCGTTTTTATAATGTCTGAACAAAAAATCTTTTTTTTTTTTTTTTTTCCATTTGACAGCGATTTCTCGATACATGTACAGTAGACGATAAGTGAGAGGCAAAGAATTGACACAAATCTTAAGTGTAATTTGAAAAAACAATAACAGGAAAAAACACTTGAAATTTGAGATGAACGTTGTTTCGAGAGGATTTTCAGTTTTTGTTTATTATTATTATTTCAATTGCTGTATGTTAAACTATTTCTGTCATTTACTTAAATATCTCATTTAAATATGCGTAAGCACGGAACGTTTTCCCTGTACAGTCCTGAAAATAACCTCAACGCCTGAGACTCAAGTATTTGTATGAACCAAGTACCTCGCTCCTCCGGAAAAAGTTGTTCAAAAATGTCCTATTCGGATAGATTGCTTAGAGGCGTACGAAAACAATCATTTCTTTAACAATTGTTCATATGAAGGGTCAGGAACTTTATAAGAGACTGAGCTGGTTTTTCTTTTTATTATCGCCCGAGGCTTATTTTCTGGTGCAAGGTCTTACTAAGTGTGCAATAAATAATAATTAAGAAATTACGAGTTCACCCATAATCGGCTGATTGACAATCACGTCAGCTATAACTAGATCATCTCACCTCTAAAGGAGAACCGGGAGGGGGGGAGTTTCCTATTAGGAAAATAAAGGATGGTTCCATAAGTTAAACTAGAATCATTTGTGTTGCCCTAAGGGATCAAGCTTTAATCCCAGACCGCTTCTTTTGGGACTACGCAGTTCGGATAATGCAGATAATGCAGAGAGAGAGAGAGGGGGTTTCACTTGGCACGTGACGCACTCCTACAAGAAGCCATTTAACTGTAGGCTTTGGTTATGAAGTGTCAGTGCTGCGGTTGATGATGATCTGTTAACTGATATGGAAACTCATTTATCACCAAGAACCACGGTGCTATCCATTCTATACACTGTAGGCGCGACCCACGTTATGGTCATCGATGATGTCCGTCGTCCTGATTGCAAGACTATCCTTACGCATGCTCATATTGCATTCTATTCTTTTTCCATTTCTAAATTCGAATGTGTTCTTCCTAAGACAGATGAAACGAGTCACCGCTCCATTGCATTAACTGAAGAATCTTTTGAACAGTTGTTGCAATACGGCGATTAAAATAATTTGATTTCTTTGAAATCAAGAGCATGTGGGGCTGTCTTATTTCCTGAACTGATGGTTAGATCCTGGAAAACAGGAGAGATTTCTTCAAAGCTGGCCCTTAGGTTAATAGTTTGATAACATTTTTACTTAAAACGTTTTTCGTATGCATAAAGTAAAAGAACTTCATAATTATATGAAATTTCGATTCTCTTACAATGATCTTAAATAATAATTTCAATCGTCCTTTGCCACCTGTAATTTGCCCATTAGCAACACATTACGGATAGAGAAAATACGGCAATGACATTTCTCTAATAAATTATGAAACAGAAGAAAATATCACATTTCTTTTAAAAATACAAAGTAAAAAAATAGCTTTCATAAATAGTATATGAGTTATTTTAGAACATAAACATAGTGAAGTACTGGATTAAGTACTTCCTTGTTTAACTGGAGTCTAATCCTCCCACAATACTGACGTGAGGGGAAGGGGATTGACATATAAAAAAAGTAAATAAAGGCTCCATTCCAGCAAATGACTCATTAAATACTTTGATTTTTTATTGCTTTTTCGGGGTGGGGGGGGGGCATTGACAACTACTATTAAAAAATTGCTTGAGACAATCGAAAGTGGAAGCGAATGACTAACCTGCTTATCTTTAATGCATCTTGCTTTATTATAATTTACTTCATTTTTTTTACTCTTTTTGCTATCATTTATTCCAAATTTTAAAGGGTATCATAGTTTCATTTGCATGTTGTTACTTTACTGAATATTCAGAGATATTTTCTTTTTGCAGTTCCGCTTTCTTTAAATTAAGTAATGCCTGAAAATAATGCTCACTGAAAATAGCAGAACTTTATTTACAGCGGTTGCCTTTAATAGAAAAACAATGAAATCCTATTATAATGTGCCTTTTTATATTGTTGTTAAAAGCTAAAAAGACAAAATAATCAGTATCTCACTGACCTCCCGCCAGTTACATTAGGCCACATTCGGTAGTGCGGCAATGTATTTCTAAGTCCTAGATTCTGCATTTCCTTTTAATGGTCTCCATCAAAATATGATTAGCATTCATGTGGCATTTGCCTTATGCTTAATTGTCCGCATATTTACAGAGAAAATTGTGATCTTTGTATTTTGAAATATACCCTTTCTTGATATTGTATAAAACACTTTTTTTTTTAATCTTAAAATCATTAAAAGTGTTTACAGCTGCTGGATAATACGATCGAGTTATATTAACTTTAATAAGATAGTATTTACTGAAGTTAAAAATAAATAAATTTATCTGGAAAAGGTAAACATGCTGTATTTGCGTATTACATTAGTTTGAGACATGCCATGGAGATAATAGGATGTTACAATGCTACAATTATATTACGCACCTATGATATCCCTAGTGGGAATTCGGCCAATGGGTGTTTTTTATTTATTTATTTATTTATTTTAGGAAAAAAATCCGATTTTAATCCTAACACAAGCATATTTTCACTTCTTGTGCGAATCCCTGAAACATGTAACCATTCTGTGTCAGTGGACGATTGGCTAAGTTTGTGTAACGCTTATACACTGGCTCTTAATTATTATTATTATTTTTTTAATACTTGGGAATGCTATCTCGGTCGCTCCGCTTAGTTCTTGCCACTGCAATCGCTTTTTATAATGAACAGTTCTACTACGAAAGATTATGGATCATAAAGTGAGCCAAAGGTTATATGACTGGCTCTGGAAACTAAATATGGTTTTGCCACTTTCGTTGATTAAAAAAAAATCATCTTCTACCATTTCGTCTTATTTTCTTGAATATCCCAAATAATTTTTTTGTATCTGTCAATTAACTAAAAAAAGTTTTGCAAATATTCCTGCTAGGATTATAACCCACAGCCCGTCGATGGGCTGTGGGTTATAATCCTAGCAGGAATTGATAAAGTGAATGGATAAAGCGTTCAAGCTTTATCCATTCACTCACATAAAAGGCGAGTCAGCAATCAAGTAGATATAAGTTTTTTATTGAATTGTCAGTGTAATATTCCTGCTTATATACTGTTGAACGGCACTCTGAAATGAGGATAAAAAGTTGATTTATTAATAAAATCGTATTTTGACTTCTATAAGAAAAATCAACAGTTTATTATTATTTTATTATTTTTTTAAAATGTATTTATTGATATTTCTGAAAACTAGATTTTCCAAACACAGAAACTAATGTTCCCATTTGTCAAGAGAGAGAGAGAGAGAGAGAGAGATGCCCTCGCGGATAGGTTGGGAGTGGTCTCACCAGCCAAGTTACTCAAAAGAATTCAGCAGCAGTTGAAAGAGGTGTTGCGCTTTCAGATGCTTATTGTTAATTCTAGGCGTCGACATGAATGATGCCTCAAAAGTCAAGAGAGCATTATTTTGTGAAGTGCGTGGATTTGTAGGTTGTTATTATTTTATGCAAACAAGCAATCTGCTGTTTCGTACATTCTGTTTCTCGGTAACATTGTGAATTGTTTAAGTGCGGAGGCAGACTACTGGTAGCGAATCCCATCCTATTTGCTAAGAAGTATCGTCCGATCCCACCTCTGATCGGTTTAAATTTAAATATTAATTTTTCAGCATTATTATCCGCGTCGGAAGAGCAGATACTAGCCAAGTTTTTTTTTTTTTTTTTTTTTTTTTTCAATTCGAAAAAAAAACCGAATAAAAAAATTAAAATACAAAACGATTTAAAAAATAAAAAAGAAATAAAATAAGTAAATACAACAATAAATAAATAAACCTTTTTTTTCCTGAAGTATAAAAATATTTTATTTCGGTCCAAAATCATTTTATTTACGTTTAAGACTTTTGCAAATGCAAAACATATATATATATATTTATTCTTTTTATCGAATAAATAGCCAAACTTGTTCCGCTTGGCTATTTGGAGAGTGTTTTGCTGGATTTCAGACCAACTATTCATGTTAATTAACAGCACTTGAAGGAATTTTCTGTCCCTATTCAGAAAATGCGGAAATGCTCTAGAGCAATGGTACATTGTCTCTTCGAAAATTGATTTCTGTCTTATTTTAACATGTCCTGAGCAGCACACAAGGGAACTGCCTCTATCGCGCCACCCTAGTTATGCCTTTGGCAATTGTAATTGTGAAGTCTAGATTGTATCGTTTAATTAACGTTATCACACCCAAATTTATATTAAAAAAAAAAAAGCTATTCGTTTTACCTAGAGGAGAAAATCCTTTCTTCCATGGAGAGGTGTAAATAATATGAATTCACTTATCTACTATGTGTCGTTTGTTTTCTACTTCTTCATCGCCTGTCCCAAACATATTAATGCTAGCTTCTGTTAACGCTCTTTATCAGCAATACCCCTTCAGTAGAAATTTTCTAAATTAGGCTATAAAAAATGGTAAACAAATAAATAAAATTGGTTAGTTGCAACCTTCTCTTCGAGTTTGAAATTATTCAACGCTTATACATCATCTGTCCAAAAAGAAACCGAACTTTTCGAAAATAGAAGAAACTAGTGGCGCCACCTGTTGTATCTTTTTGTTGTCGAAAGCGGCAACCTTCATTAGTGTTGTGTCAACTGTTTATGACATTTGTTTCATTAGAAGCCGAGTTATAGTGCCAAGAGTGACAGTGTGTTTTGACGAACTGTCGGAAAATGGGTTTCAAACAGAGAGCTGCGATTGACTTTTGTGTTAATGTTGGGAATAGTTTTACCGAAACGCATCAAATGCTTCAAAAAAGCATACGGTGATGAATGCTTATCCCGTACTCAAGTTTACGAGTGGTTTAAGATTTCAAAGTGGTCGTGAGGCGCTTGAGGACGATGAAAACCCGAAATAGTCCTTGAGATTGATTGAAGATCATTTAGGAATTCCAAAATCAACTGTGCTCAACATTTTGACCGAGAGTTTGGGCCTTCGTAAATTGAATTCGCGAGATGTTCCTCACAAGTTGACCGATGACCAAAAAATGTATCGAATTGAACACTGCAAGGACCTCATTAAAACGCTCGTAAGAACTTCCTTGAAACGATCGTTACTGGTGACGAAAGTGGTGTTTTGAGTATGAGCCCGAAACAAAGCGCCAGAGTGCGGAGTGGAGACCACCAGAAGGAGGACATCCGGAAAAAAGTCGCTTGGAGAAGTCAAAAGTAAAGACAATGCTGATTTGTTTCTACGATTCCAAGGGCATTATCCACAAAGAATTCGTTCTGCCTGGCCAAACGGTCCATGGGTAGTTTTATCGTTAGGTTTTGAAGCGATTGATAGCGAGAATTCTTCGCGTACGGCATGAATATCGTGATGTAGGCAGATGGTCACTTTTGCACGATAATGTACCATCTCATCGTTCGCACATTGTGAGACAGTTTTTGAGCAAAAACCAAGTTTGTGTGTTGGGATCACTCGCCGTATTCACCTGATTTAGCACCCTATGACAGCTTTCTCTTCTCCCGACTTCATTTGCCGATGAAAGATAAGCGATACGACACCATTGAAAACGTTTAAGCGGCAGTAACCACGACCCTCAACAGTATCCCCAAAACCGATATAAAAAAACTAATTTAACGAATCAATTGACTGTGCTAAACGTTGTATCGAAGCTGTGGGAGAGTATATTGATTGGTATAAATGATTTGAATAATTATAATTGGCCTGTGTTTTATTTTCTATCAAAAGTTCGGTTTCTTTTTGGACACAAGGTGTATGTAACTTTTCTGGTTTACCATTAAAATGATATTTAGATTTCACTTGTCCAGAATAAATAGTTGCAGTTGGGATCATTTTGACGTAATCCAGTAATATTCACACATGACAACAAACAGTTGAATGACATTATTTCTTGATATTTGATCTAATTTTCCCTTAGCATTTTGAGATGATGGTCATGCTGATATGGAGCAATCATGAAAATTCGTACTATTTTCTATACAATTGATAATTAAAAGTGTGTGATCGTTTATCTCGCTACAGACTTAGAGGGTATTTCTCACGTAGACATTTATTCTATTAGAATGTGATAAGAACGATAATTTAGAGCACGTAAATTTTAAGAAAGTTGACTCCTCTCCGCCTTTGATTTAATACATAAACATATTGACGTGTCTTATATTTAGCACATAAAGTTATTGACTCTGTCTCATATTTTCGTTAAGAGATAGGCTAGTCTTTTGCGTGTATACTGTAAGCAGCCATTGAGAATGGGCAGAGCTTGCTTTGATACTTTTACAATGTATACCATTTCCGCGCGCGTACACACACATAGATATATGTCCGATCACTTATGCTCGTTAGTTATATTATAGCTTTGTAGCAGCTGCCTCAAAGTATTTAATCGATGCTATTTTGAAGGATTCCAGCGCATTATAGTTAATTGATTCCACTGGGAGAGGATCCATCTCTGTGTTTGCTGCCTGATTTTTAGTCCAATTTCTTGTTTATTTAATCCAGTTTTCTCACTTGTCAGTCTGTTAGAGAGAGAGACCTTCCATCACATATTTCTTATTTCATCATCACTTTTTCGTATTTATCTGAATTAGTTATTAGTTTAAACACATTTAATCAGGCCTTTAGCAAAGAGAGAGAGCTGTGCAGTTTCATTAGTTTTGCGAATCATTACAGCTTTTCTCTCTTAGCCAACAAAATGTTTTAACAAAGTCATATTACGTGTTTAGAGAGTGTTCTGACATTTTAAGATGACTCTTTCTCACTTTTGTAGCAATTTATGACTTCCCTGCTGAGTCTTTTATTTCCCTAATGTCCACAGAGAATCTCTTCTTCCACCGCCGATAAATCTTTCTGTGCTGACATCCTACCGACGTTAACCTGGCTCGTTAACGTAGACAGGGCGTGACCTGGTGACCTCTGTAACCTTGTCAAATGCGGGCGGCTACTGGTGATTAGTGGGTGGCCCGGTATGTGGTAAGGGGAGTTTCTTCCCGCCTGCAAGCGGTTGCTACCTTGTAAGGAAGAGGGACAGGTTTTGGAGTTTGGCGATTAGGGAAATTTGTTGAAGTGCATGTTACTATTAGGGTTTCTATTGGAACTCGTTAATACTACTCGCTGTCAAGCAGGGCGGCTTTCTTTCAAAGAACGCATTCGGTGTCATTGTCATCGGGCGGCACCCGAAAAACTGGGAGGTGAGCGGGAAAATGAGGATCCGTAGAGTTAGCATAGAGGCCACAGAAACGATGACGATGTGTTGTCATTTATGTTGCTCTTGTGTAACAAGTGCTAATGCGGTTCAAAGTCGTATTAGAAAGGTTTTTCCCCTCTACATTACTATCTTATGCGTAAATTTTTCTTCTTGAGTGGGTAACTCACATAGTTTATTGTTAACTCTACATACGTTTGCCTCTTATCCCGATTTTTAAATTTATTACACTTATTTTCCCATCACTTCATTTATATCAGCTGCTAATGGAAACCGGACGTTAGTTTCGTTTTTCAGTTTTAATGCTTTCTTTCGTTAATCTCTTTCGGACTTGTATAACGGTACATTTTGACACAAATCAGCGAAGTGTGCCTTGACAGACAACTGGATTTTAATTGTCATTCAGAAAGTTACATCATTATAAATAAAATTAATAATGATATAATTTTTCAGCAGAAATAATAATAAGTAATTAGTTTTTATACTGATAATTATATTTTTATTAATGGGCCTTCAGCTTATCTTCAAAATACACTCTTTAAGATTTCTAGGCTGCATTAATTTTACTCATAATTATGTCATGACAGCAGTCTTAAAATTCTTTTATTTTCACATTGTCATGTGCACATTAATTTTGTCTTCTCTATAGAAAACAGCGGAAGCTAATTCATAAAGCATAAAATCAAAATGCCGATTTTTTTTTTTTTTATAATGTTCTTGGTGACCAAGAACATTATGATAGAGATAGGATTTTCTTTGATTATCCTATACTTAATCTTCCTGTAATAAATACTAATGTGCTATTATATTATAAGGAAATTATATTTCCTTATAATATAATAAAAGTATATTATAAGGAAAGAGTGAACATCAACATAATCAAAGAGTGTGTTTAGTTCACGTTATTGGAAAAAGATATTGAGGTCAGCTTTTTTGGAGTAATTGACACTTATATCTTCATATTTGCACTTGTTTATTAAAAGTTATTAAATTTAAATGCATCACCTAACGACATAATCATTATTACAAAATAATTAAGCATTATGTCTGTGCGGTTAGCCTAGTGGCTGTGCGCTTCGCAACCATAAGCCTGGGGAAGGAGTGTCCTAGGTTCGATTCCCGTGGGTGACGTGAGGAGCTGAAGGATCTTCCTAAGCCAAGTTAGCCGGTCTTGGGCGTGAACAGTAGGGTTTTTTCCCAGTTTATCCTGGGGTTTTTCATCCTGCAAAGCAGGCAAACCGGCCTTGAGAACTCAACACTACAACAAGACATAAGATATACACCGGGGCGTAGGGCCTTATCCTGTGAACGGTTTGAGGTCCGATGATTAATAAACCCTCAACACCGCAAGGTAAAAGGAAGATGATATGAGATGAATTAAGCATTATTACAAATATCTCTTCAAATTTGTACTCACTTCGCCAATAAAAGCTTAACTCACATATTTTGAATATAAATTTTTTGCCTTTTCACTTTTTTTTTTTTTTGGAAATCAGTGGTAGATAGTTGCTCTGTACTTCTTACCATAGCCGAATTTAATTGCATTTTCAGGGTATGCTTGCTTAACAGGTGACGGTTTGTAGTCTTAACCAGTATTTATTTGTATGTACTTGTGCATGTCCTGTGGGCTAATGTACTTCTTTTTTTTCCTTCAGGGAAAAAAAAAAAAATTGCCTGCGCCAAACATTGACTAACTCGGCTGGAGGGGGTAAAAAGCCTGGAAATCATTAGACCGCCTCTAGCTTTTCAAACTGCTTGTACGCCTAGAAGCATATTTTAAATACATTGAAAGCAGTTTTTATTTTCTAATCCAGATAAACACTAGGCCACTCTAATAATGGTATATTGAGCAGTTGCTCCTGCTATTTTATACACCTCTGCAGAATTTCCTAGTTGTGTTAAATGACATTTACGCCACTATTATAATGGCCAGAATGTGTGTGCTGGAACTCATTGCCATGCTCTCGAATTATTATTTTTAAAACATTTTAGCTGAACCGATAGGAATATTGTTATAGTGGAGGACTGTATTAGTTGAGATAATTTTTATCCTAGTTTGACACACACACACACACACACACACACACACACACACACACACACACACACACACACACACACACACACACACACACACACACACCAAGTGATTAGGGAGAAAGAAGGAATCTATTTGTGTTATTTAGAAGTCAAAGACTAGAGAAAAGGGTGGGGGGGGGTATTTAAATGAAAAGACGTAGATGGAATTAAAGAGGTGGATGAAACTGAAGATGAACTATATATTGATGTTGTTTTCAGCTCTTCGTGACTTACATGTTTAGAGGAAAGTGAAGGAATGGTGGCAGCCAGTTCATGCAGCAGTGAAAATAGAAAAACGTAATGCAGAGACAGAGCAACTGTGGGAGGGGGGAAAAAATATGGAGGGAATCTGCGAGAAAGGGAGGGGTCATTCTTAAGGTTTTGGTGTCCACCCCAAATGTGAGAATAGTATTCTCAGGTTGCGTGAGTTTATGATTTTTATAGGGATTTCTTAGTTATACTATCGCTGTATGCACCCTTACCTTAACAGAAACCCAAATTACAGCTACATCAACCACTGTTCGCCTTCAGTGACCAAATTATACTTTTCATGATTCATTTCGCCACAAAGATGGCACCTGTACGTTTTATTCTAACATTGCCTGCCAGAGAATGCTAAATTTAAAATTCCCTGCTTGTGATCCTCCACTGGGTGAAGGTTTGGTTTCTTGTCCCACTTACTAACATTTATCTATTGCATTTACCGGTCTTCCAACTGAAAGCCACAAAGATCTCTTCACCTTCCTCTCCTTGAAACTCAACTATCTACCATCCAGCTACCCAAACAGCGAAGTCATCGTCCTAGGTAACCTGAATGTTCACCACTCCAACTGGCTCCCCTTCCCCCCACGCTACAGATTAAGCCGGATGCGGAAGTTTTCGCTATAAGCAACGATTTAACGCAAATCGTGAAACTTCTGCCCAAATTTCAGTAATCCCCTCCACTCTCCTAATACCGTTTATCTTTTTTTTTTTTAAATTAAAAAAAAAAAAACTAGTTCTCCTTCCAGACATATTATAGAAGTTAGCTCTCCTCTCAGCAACTCAGACCACAATCTAGTGCAAGTTTGCAGTCTCACTGAACGCTCCTTTCTCTGAACACACCCAACCTCGCGTTCTCTGGCACTACAAAAGTACAAAGTGGAATGATCTCCGGAATTGCTACTCTTCTTTTCCATGGCATGGCTATGGCTTCCACTTCTGACCCAACACCTGTACTGAGCAAGTCATAGAAATCATCCTTACTGGCATGAAGGCATTCATCCCTCGTTGCATCCAAGTTTTCCGTCCACTTTCCAAGCCCTGGTTCAACAGAAGATGTATGAAAGCAATCGAAGAAAAAAACTCAGCCTATGCAGAAGCACGCAATAAATGTAAATCAGCTCTCAGCAAATCCAAATTAATAAAAATCACTAGCAGAAAACTCGACTCTTGTCCAAATGGTAGCTGTGCCTTCTGGTCTCTCGCAAAAGCAATTGGACGGAACTTCTGCTCACTTGCGCTCCTACTTCTCTCTCTCCATCCAGATGACACCACCGTTGCAGCATCCAAAGAAAAACTAACCTCCTAGCATCACTCTTCTAACTCCTGCATAGACGACGACGAAGGTAAATAATCTCCTTACCAGCGACTGAGCACCATATGCCTCCTGCGGCCTTTCGGCAGAAAGACATAAGATGAATACTAAACAACCTGAACACTGCAAAGTCGTCTGATCTTGATGGTAATCTCTCCTATTATACTCAAACGCTGTGCTCCAAAGCTAACGCTGGTCCTCTATCGTCTCTTTAATCTTCTATAATCAGTTGGCACCTATCCTATCTCATGGAAACTAACATATATCCATCCCATTCCAAAAAATGAAGACAAAAGCCTTCATCTAATTGCCACCACCTCAATCCTCTCCAGAATAACGGAGAAAGTTATCAGCAGACAACTTCTTCATTACCTAGAAGATCGCCAGTTAATCAGCGGCCACCGGTATGGATTGTCATCAGTCACCACACTGGACACATGCCATGGTGTGCTGTTATCCAAGGATTTCGATCGTGTTTGACATCAAGGCGTGCTTTGTAAACTGCCTTCCTTCGGTATACTTGCCACCTTCTGTAACTCGATAGCTAGCTTTCTCTTTCTTTCTGGTCGTTCACTGCGTGTCATGGTATCGGCACCCCTCTCTTCGAGCTTTGCCACCAATGCAAGAGTACCTCAGGGCTCCGTTCTCTTACATACCGTCTTTCTCTTATACATAAATGACCTACTCACAATCATTACAAATCCTATTCATAGCTTTGCTGACGATAGCACTCTTCACTCCTCCTACTCCTTTGACAAACCATGGAGTTCCCAGACATTACTGACATGTTCTGGGAACATGTCAGTAATCACCTTCACTGCCGCCAAAACGCAGTCCTATCGTTTCTCTCGCAAAAGGGATCTCAGCTCACCTTCTCTCATTCTCGCATCACCAGACAGGATGAACTATCTCTCCGTGGGCTAACATTTACCTCCAACTTCTCTTATCACAAACACATCACACCAATAGCCTCCTCAGCTTCTTATAAACTAGGCATTCTTTTCCGCTCAAGAAGCTATTTTACACTCATCCAGATACCAACCCTATATAAATCCCAAATCCGTCTATCCTTAGAATGCTATACTATACATACATTTGGAGTGGTGCATCTAAAACCTCCTTAAAAATTCTTTATGCTGTCCAGAGGAGAGCAATTCGACTCATAGATGACCCTTCCCTCACAGGCTCACTTCAACCTCTATCTCACCGACGCAATCTTTCAGCTGTGTCTTGTACAGATACTGTATTTCCATGGTCACTTCTCCAGTGAATTAGCAAACATCATTTCCCCACTTGCTGTTAGGCCTGTTAAAACAAGAGCAGCTGCTGTTCCAACATCACTTTATAGTACAACTGAAAATTCATCGAACTTATTTCTCCTGTTCCTCATTTATTCCATCTACTTCTGTCCTCTGCAACAGCCTTCCTCATGACGTGTTTCCCAACAATTTCAACCTACAGCTCTTTAAGAAGAATATCAATAGAGCTTTTTTCTTTCTTAACCCTCATCTGCATCTTACATACACACACACACGGCACTTATGTGCTGTATGCACCTCTCATGTGTGGGATGGATAAATAAATAAATAATATATATATATATATATATATATATATATATATATATATATATATATATATATATATATATATATACACACACACACACACACACACACACACACACACACATAAACATACAGGGGTGAGAAATTATCTTAAAGGGAAGAGGATGCCAAGTCTTTTTTGATTGCTGTGGATGTAAGGTATTTGTGCCAGGAAAGGATAGATGTGTAAATCAGCCCAAGCAGAGAAATTTGATCTTGCATACAAATCTGAATATGGACAGACAAGATATAAGACAAGAACAGACAAGACCTTCCATAGGGATTCCATGGAGGGTCCTTCCATATTCTGATTGGCCTTTCTAAAAACCCTCAAGGCATCTTTAGAAAGTTTATGCTGAGAGACCGACTAATCATACATATGAATCGCAGTTTCATTTGATCATTCCAAACTCTGACCCTGTAGATTACCAAAAAGTTTGAAGAATTAGACTGCATAGTCTTTTGTCACCGATCAACAATCCAAAATATATGCTTTAGATACCACTGTGGATGAGTGACATTTCCTATTTGCTGTGTGAAATGAGATTTCCGAAATCCCCTTTATACAGTTTTCGACACGCCATTTTTGTTGAATGCTTTGAGAACCCTGTTTTAAGATTTCGCTATAACCTTTGTCGTAGTTCGCCTGTTTGGGGAAGCAACGTTCCTGGCATTCTTTTTTGCGTTTTGTGTAGTATTATTCTTGCTGTGGTATGTTTTTCGCTGTGGTTTTCAAGAAATTGCAAAGTTTCGAACATGGTCTTCGCTGAAGTTCACTATCTTGTGAATTGCTTGCTCTTCACATTTGGAGGTGCTTTTATAACCAGAAAGATATGCATATTATCTATCGCCGGATTTGTGTTAAGCCATGTTCACATGTTCCTTCCTGCCTAAGTTATTTAACAGGCTGAATTGTAGAGAACTGTTTTGTTGATATTAGAATGATTTTAGTGTTCTTACTTTTCGGAAGATTTGAATATGTTAAAGGATTATTAATATTTAAAGTTGTATTAATTTTGACACTATTAATATCTGATTGTGTTATTCCTCTCTAAGCATTACGTCCCAATCTAGATTTATTAAGTGTCCAATAGATTTCACCGCATGCCAATTTGAAAAGAGAAAACTATTAAGTATAGTTTCTGGGAAAATTCCCATGTTACGCCTCTTAAACGCTATTAATATAATTACGGCTATTATAGCCTGTTTTTGTTTAGGAGTGTCCCTTATTTTAATACATTGGCTAACATTACTCAAAAAAAGGGTATATATATATATATACACACACATATATATATATATATATATATATATATATATATATATATATATATATATATATATATATATATATATATATATATATAGGGCATTATGGGTGAGTATAGAAGGCAATATGGCAGAATAAAAGAGATGGAAAAAATTTTGTACATACCTTGTTTTTGGTTCTGTGATGCCTTCCAATTTCAAGATCTTGCTGAAGGTTGTTTATAAACTGTATTTTAAAAATTGGCCGTGTATGCTGTACTGCAAGATATCCCGTTTTTTTCTTTCTCGTTTTATCTTGGTACCAAGTGAAGATATAATAAGCCACTTTATCTCTTTTAATATTATCTTTCTTGCTCAGATACGAATGCTTTATTAATTGATATTATTTTTTGGTTTCATATTCTTGGAGCTGGTCGTGCACTTAAGATTTCACTCGGTTTGTCTACAAGTTTAGATATTTTTTTTTTTTTTTTTTTTTTTTTTTTATATGTTCTCGTTATTCACCTGATCACACCTTAACAGCGATGATATGATTTTCTGGATAATTCACTATCATTCATGATCAGGGGTGTGTCTATCTTTACTTCAAGCACTGCTGTAGTAATCCGTTTCGCTATTATTAATGCGGGGCTAATAAACGGTTTCGTGTTTTATAAGTTCAATCGCATAGAAAAGGTAGTTTTTGTCACAGATGTTAACGTTAGGTGCGTAAACATGCACTGCGTTCAGTTTCAGTGTATTCCAAGAATAACGAAAAGCTTTTTCGGACCTACATTTATTAACATGAAGCAAGTTTATTCAGCGGATATTAAAAAAAAAAATTGATTGATCAATTAGAAATCAAAAGTTGTTAAGATGCTATAAATTGTGAACGCATTGGAATTTGATTTAGCATGTTTATTTTATTCATCAAACAAAAAACTAAGCATACCATATTGTCATATGCTGCACAAGTATTTTAAAGTAGTCTAAATTAGCAGTGGGTAGTGTCTCCTTTTTAGCTTGTAGTTGAGGTATCATCTCACTGTGATGTGGAATGTTGTGCAATTCTACGTGGTGGATGAATTTCATTTCCCCGTGTGAGACCACCCAGCTTATTAAAGGTCTCAAGTAGCTTTTTTTTTGGGGGGGGGGGGATGATTACAACATTTGGTCTCTGCAGCAAGATACCCGAATTATTTAATCTTCACCGTTGTCTTTTGCTTTGAAAGATTTACTTCTCTTTCCCGCCCACTTCATGATCATCTTCGATGGTTGCTCAGTATTTGAGAAGCTCTGCTTTCTCAACATTAATTTCTGTTAATGAATTAGCAATGAAGTTAATGTTCTTTAAATCGATACTATTTTTCACTTCATTCAATTATTGCTTGTTTTGTTTTCTTTTATAGATATTTTCTCAGGAACAGTGAGAATTTCACATCGCCATATTCCTGCTCCACGTTCCTTCCTTTCCGAGTTGTGCATAAGAGTTGAGATCAGACTTCTCTGTGTAATACCTGAAAGCTGTTGGGTTCAATGATATCCGGTAATTTATCCTCCAGCTAGTTCTACTGATGACTGTGGAGGCGAATGAGCTACCCTCAGATGTCCTGCCGTACCCGGTAAGTTGTTTGTTTTTGGAAAGTAATCGAAGATGACAATTCGCGACGAAGCATAGACCAGACTAGCAACCATCATGGCTACTTCAGTCTCGTTGCTGTGAATTAAGGTCATCGATCGATCGAACCTAATATTGATCTAATGTCTACTGCTGCTCGTCTTTACGACGGGGTTGGGAACGAAACGTCTAAATATAGCACGTATGGCAACATAGGGGGAGGGGTAGGGAATTGCTTTTGGCGTTATTTGCTGTTCAACAGGGACAGTGCTATCGACGTTGCCAGCAGCATCGTATGAGTTGTCGTAGGTAGACTTGTTCCACGAATTACTACAAGCTAATTAGCATCATGTAACCACCTGGTCATTACGTGGAATGAACAGTTAAAGTTAATAGCTCTCCGTACACCTCCAGATAAATAACTTCGAGGGTTCACTTTTACTTGTATACTTCCGACTTCTGATATAGTGCGTACATAAACTTGAGGTTTGTGTTCAGATGAGAAAACAGAAGCGAGCGTGCTTAGTTCTTTCCGAGGGAAATGGCTTGTTCAACATCCTACTACCTTTCGTTGTGTCATAGTGCCAAGTCACGTACCGCTCGTCATATAACACTTTAATGAAGGAGACGTCAATATCTTTGTCGCGAATGTGTCACGTTTTTAGTACTGTACCTGTTGGTTTGTATTGATTCATTAAATCATGAGGGTTGTGTGTGTGAGTGTGCTCACTCCGATCAATAATAAATGCATCCATTAATTTGCCCTGCTACGTGGCAAACATACTTATTGAGACTTTAATTTCTTAATTATATTACCATAGAAAGAAAATTCTCATATAGCTGACAGCTTTCCTTACTAACTTTACAAAACGAATAAACAATACCAAGAAATCAAGGGAAACACTCGTAGCGGAGTGGGTAGCACGTTTTTTTTTTTTTTTTTTTTTATATAACGTGTTTTGTATAGCTGTTCCTTTTATAATCTGTGAAGCTTCTCCTATACATAGCAGCAACCACACTCAGCCTAGGTTGTCAGCATATTGTGAAAGTTTCAAGAAGGAGGATGGGAATCCTTTTTTTTTCTTTGTTTCCTCATCAGTTCACAGCATGGGGTATAGAACGTGTGGGAGTATTAGGAGTGAGAATTATGCGGATGAAATCTCAACCTCTGTTTTATTTGAGAAAGGTATAACTTCCAGTACAATGTATTGTTTGTCACATAATTGTACTTTTTTTTTTTTTTTTCCAGTTAGCCTCACCGCTAAATACGTGCACAACTCTAAACTCAAACCTAATTACTATCTATGACTAAACGGTCGACTTTCTCAACTAACCGTGCAAATATGGCTGCCCCACTACATGCACAAAACAAGAACAGTATATAGTGATTCGATTTTTGTTGGCAGAAGATGCATGGGTGCTGAAATTCGTCGAAGACTTAAGAGGTTTAGAGCACATCATAGTTAGACAGTGCATTGATGTCCCATCAAAGCGTATAAGTGGATTCATATGATCAAACAGTTTAATAGCTATTCGTCCCTTTTTTGGGAACGTGGAATTGTGGATTTTCAACGAGAACCTCCATCATGAAGAACAATTGTATCGACAAAGAATGATCAAGCCACTCATCCATATTAACGACTGAGGAGGATATCGAAAAATTCCCTGCAGTTATCAGTCTGAGTATATAGTTTCTGTAATCAAGAAGTTAAAACGATATCTATGGCTTTGCAGTTCAACCGATTTATCTCCTTCTCTCCCCAGTAAGCGTACAAAATCTACTACACCATTGAGCCAAGTAGATTCAAAACCAGTCGGAATATAATGTAGATTGGTTATATGTCTTCTTTTTTAAGTTCTTTAAGTAGCTCTGTTTTAGACACGTTTTGTTTCAAATTGTAATATGTATTATCAGAGTGATCTAGTCATGACCACTGAATAAAAATGAGATACAGGGTATCTCAAAAAAAGAAAAAGAAAATGATGCTGTTTTAATACGTAAATATCGAAGCACGTACTAATGAGGATCATACTTTTAATGTGCTCTCTAATTGGTGGGACATAACTAACAGATGGCAAAGACAAATAGCTCAGTCAGTATCAGTGATGCTTATGGATGGATTTGAATCCGTCTACGATGCGAAGAACCTTTATTAACAGCTTTTCAACTGAAGTGTGAGCTAGTCAATCTCCCACCTAGATGGAAGTTTTTTTTTTCCCCTACAAAAACTGGCTAGAAAAATACGAAATTTACAGAACATTAAAAACAAATGGGAAACAGTACTCATTAAAAAAATACACGGTGAAGGGAAACTCTTGACGGTTGAATATGTCAAAGTAATTGTGTAAAGGTCAAATACAATGGAACTTGGATTTTCAACGGAACCTCCATCACGAACAACAATTGTAAGCGTTAATTTTGAGGCGTATGGTACTCCTCAGAAGTGAGTAGTCATCGTAAGATTCCTCAGTGCACGAAACAAGCATAAATACATCAATAAAAAATAAATATAAAGTAAAATAAAATATAAATATTCTAAGGTAATATGCAAAGCAAGTACTGTATATAGTAATGTAGCGTAGTTTAACAATTTCTACAATTGGTGAAATATCTTGTAATTGGCGCCCTTGGCAGTTATCCCAATGCAGTAGATTTACGTGAAATGTTTGAAGACGCTCCACTTCGTAGAGCTGAAGTTTATGAATTTGCAATCAGGTAAAAGTGGGAGGAGATGCATGGTATAAGAACACGATTGTCCGCTTGATAAGACAACATTCAAGCTCAGCTGAGGTGATACAGCGAAAAGACATAATTGCGCGTACCCCCTCAATACGGACATTCATTTAGAGGAAGTAGTGAAATCACCAGGACTTAGTGTGGTGTAATGGGTTGTCTGCGGGTATCATGGAAACGCTTTTATTTCAAAGTACAGTTATTGGGGTTTGAGAACATCCAGAAAACAACAGAAAAACTGTCGCAATTAAAAAACTAAGCAACGGATATGAATAGTCTCTGTTAGTCGCTATCAACTGTACTTAGAAGCGCGAACACTTGTGACGATTTGTCATTTTCCAAAACTATTGTTTCTGTTTACATCCAAATAAAATATCTTTTTTTTCAAAATGCGTGTACAAATTTTTTGAGATATTATGCATTTTGAGCTATATGCTATATTATTGTTTTTTAAAGAAGACACTATTCATATATTATTATTGCATTTTCGCCTTTCACACCTTGACCGACTTTATTCTTTAATAAAAATTTCCCGTTTTTGTACGTTTTCTCACAAAATTGGCTCCCCCCCCCCTCCAGTGTTATTTGGGTAATTTGTTTTGTAATTTATGGCTGGCATGCACCTTGTCCAGACCTTTAGTTTCGAGGATACAGCTTATTACTCAGCATGTCTAAGCTGACATATTTATTTCAAATTAGACCAAAGGCGTTCCAGAAATTGTTAGTTATGAATAAAACAAAGTGAAGAAATGAAATTTGGACTGTTTATTTTATTTATTTATTTGTTGCCTTATCATTTCTACAGTCATCAGTTTGCTGGGATTTTCAACTGTTTCTCAAATATTTATTTTCTTCCCGTTTTGATAATATTAATTTTTTTTTCTTTTCCTTTTTTAGTGGTGCATATTGTATAAGCTTACCGGGATGGAATGCGGAGTGAACTTAACATCTTTCTTTCAGTACCGATTTTTTTTTTTTTTTATTTGACTGTTATCATGTCTTGAACTTTCTATCTCCCCAAATGGCAATCTTTGTACTCACGTGTACCTTTCAATATGCAGCTATGTCGTGACGTCATTGTCGAAGTTAAGATTGTTGGCTTGGTAGGCGCCCCGTCGACCTTTCTTAATGCACTCACTCAAGTTGAGCTTATCTGTGTTAGTTTAGTTCTAGAAAACAATAAAAATCCAACAGCGAGGTGCTGAACCCTCAAGAGCGCTACTTTGCACCTTACTGATAAGGAGTGGTGTTTATGTATGGGTTCTTTGTACGACCGAGAGCTATAAACCTCGGTTGATAGTGCTTTCTTATTCTTCTTACACGCTCTCCACAGCATGATACTCGACTATCGAGATGGATGGATAGGATAGACGAGACATTTCTTGTTTAGGAGTGGTTATACCAGCTCTGTTGCTTGCATATCGCAGTTGATTGTTATTGAGCACTAATCAAATTACATAAATTAAACATTTGCAGTAAATTTTGCATCAGATTCTTTATGCCTTTGTCCATGTTTTATTGAAAACAGTATCCGATTTGTTTTATATTTTTACTTATTCCAAAGAATGCGGTGTCAGTTTCTCAATTCGAATGCTGTGAACCAAATAAAGTTTGAAGCTGATGTATAGAACAATTTTAAACGGTGATAACTGTTTGTTTATGCCGACAGGAATGTGATGGGCGAAAAATTCTTTACTGCTAAATTATTCAGTTTCTGATAGTCTAGAGCGCTTGATTTCTAAAGCGAATCTTTCAGTGGCTGGTGTAGAAATCAGTTGTTTGCGAAACAGCATATTCTTAGATGTTGGGAACAGACGTCATATTATGATTTCTCTTATTTTTCTATCCTCGCGTAGTTTAAGTTGTTCATAGGTGGTGCATGCTACAAGAACTGTATTTAGTTTCAAGGCTTCCTGCTGGTTTGTTGTCTTTGGCGGAGTCTGTTTCTATCTCCCTCCCCTCCCTGGTAACGATTACGCTATGACTTGTCTCAACAGACGTGGGGCGGATCATAATTACTTGGTATAAAAATTGCAAAGATGTGCATTAGAAGAAATTTGAAATAATTTCCGGGTTCATTGTTGGTTGTGCAATGAAAGATAAGAACTGGTTAGAATAAATTAGTTAGGTTAAATAACACAGAAGCTAGAAGAGAAGCTGTTTGGTTCATGGCTTTCCTACGGCATGGACAAATGCATCTCAGGTAGAAATTATTGTAACTGCTTTGAAAGCAAGCAATTTTTAAACCTAAATTGTTCGAGTTTATTACTGTAATGACGACTTTAATACGCCCGCTATGAACCCGTTTTTCTGTAGTGGTCTGATGAATATAATTATAGTAGAAGTTTTGATTGTGACCACACATTTAAATAGCTTTTGTACTGATACAGTCTGCTTCGGATTCTTATAGTTGCATAGCATAGATCTAGCAAAGACGGATTCAGAGACTATACAGAAGATGAGGACAGGTCTGATGATTGTCATATACTCTCAAATTGTATATAGGCTTAAGTGATGGTTAATTACATAATAGTTATTAATATAGGATTTAATTAATTTCCTGTGAATAATTTTATTCTATTTTGGGTTATTATTCGTTAGGTTTTGGTAACGAATATATTTATTATCGTCCCATATGAGCA
Source organism: Typopeltis vanoorti (assembly GCF_054136105.1). Lineage (NCBI taxonomy): Eukaryota > Metazoa > Arthropoda > Arachnida > Uropygi > Thelyphonidae > Typopeltis > Typopeltis vanoorti. The sequence continues at coordinate 27,716,254 of NC_143572.1, forward strand.
AAACATTAACATAATTAAAAAAAAAAAGTGCTTGTCTTAAATATGCCAACGAGTAGTTAGCATTATTAGCATAAAATATTATCAGTCTGGTATAACCCCAAAATAAAATTATACATCTTAAGAAGAGGTAAATATTTCCTTTCTTGTATCTCTCCTTTTTATCCCTCCCTGGTGTAGGAATATATATATATATCACAAAGCCACACACATTTTATATCTGCATTAGAAACGTAATTTTGCAATTGTAAAATCTGTAACCATTTCAACATGCTACTCCTGGAATTACAGTTTTAGATTTCGAGGATTTATCCTAAACTTCATTGACGGGGGAAAAAAGAACTTCTTGAAAGAAAGCATTTAGTTTTATTACACATAAAGTTAATAGCTGACAAAGAGAACGGAATGGTTATTGAAGTCTGTTATCTCCTTATCATGCTTGCCCTAAGCTACTTCTGAGGTGCTGCACCTGCAGACCCTGGCTGCTGTAGAGCCCATTTAAAAGCTGTTAGTTATTTGCTACTTTTAAGGAAGTTGGGACTATTATGACCTCATCCTTTCTCTTCGTGCAGAGATACAGCTATAAAATGTGCGTCTTGTGACATTCTCATTTCACATGACAAACGATTTACGCCTAATCGCCAAAGAGGTGAAATTGGACAGGCGTAACCCAAATATGACCAAATAATGTCATTGATAAATTGTAATTTTTTTTCTCTCGCTGTGGTGACATTACGATATTTTCTGTGCACGTACCAGTTTTTACGACAGTATTTAGTTTACAACAGATATAGATTTCAGTCAGTGGATGTCGAGATGAACTTTGAACGGAGTAATGTGAAAAATCTGAATATATTTTATGGAAATGTTAATTATCATAAACCTATCGACAAGTAATCGATTACACTTAGTACATGATAATATGAAATCATCTGACAGAACTATTTATTTTTTTAAGGAGGTAATTATTACAGTATGCTTCATTACTAGCCTACTGATAGGAAAGAAAATCTGCTTTGCATTATTTGATCATTCACTCCTTAAATAGGCACTTATCACTTCTTTACTTGCAAAAATATATTTATATATATATCACTGAATTCATTAAGTATTACTTGGATTTTCATAATTAGGTACTCAAGATGAAAGAGGCATTTGGAAGTTGGGAAATCTGTGATCTAGTGTTACTGGCATTTTGAAAAGAGCCTGTGTAGCTCAGTTCATAACGGCGATGTCCTTTGGTTGGAAGGATCTGGATGTCAATCCTGTCCGGGTGAACCTTCATAGGGGATTTTCAACTGAAGGCAAACTGGCTGCTCTCATGCAGAGATAGCGGGGTTTTCATTCCGCAAAACAGGCAAGCAGATAGAAGAACATACTCTTAACAGACAATACAATGGTATCATATCCTTAGTTGCTTCGATGGTAATTCAAAACGACCCAATCGAACCATTTTTAATATTTAGAATTCCGGACCGAAGGTTATGTCTGGTGTCGATTACATAAAAAAAATCAAAACATTCGCTATAGTAATAAATTATAACTATAATAATAATAATTATTATTATCAATACACTGAATATACTCTGAGATCTTCGTTTAATGAAGATCTCAGATTTTTTTATGATTTATCGATAACGATAAATCATAAAATACTTTGACGTTTATGGGTGAGCCTTTAAATTAAATTCGAGAAACGAGTCCTTCAGATGTTTGCCTGAATTATCAGCATTAATATTAATATTAGGACTTTCTTGGTTGTATATGAATTGCATTGATACAGCTCGTACACAATCCTCCCTGATTCTGAAGAAGACATTCGTAGACATTTTTTCTTTCCTCAAAATAAAATTGTCATTCATTGAGATGTTAATTGTTTACGATCATATCGAAGAAACTGAAGCAATGAAGCGAGTATATCTTACTTGATAATTACCCGTTTTGCAGATAGAAGACTTTCACACTCTATGAGACCTGCTAACTCACTTGAAACCCTTTCATAAATGTTCCCTGCATCGTAGGCAGATTTGAATCTATATCCTTCCATCCAAATAGCGAGATCTTTCCTCTGCCTCCTCCTCTACGTCCTGTCAAATTTCTGCCTCCTTTCGTAAAGCCCTCTAGAATTTTTATGACTAGAGAAAGAGACTGTAGTCTCTTTTTGTCTACTCATAGTTTGAGGCCAGTATTGTGAACTCGTAGGATATAGAAGTGTATTGGATATCATAATGGCTTAAAGAAATATATTGATCGATGAAGTTAATTTATGACTTTTTTTTTTCTTTTCCTGTTCCATCTTTGTTTCACCTCGGGGGAAAATATTTGAAGAACGGTGTTTATAGAATCTTTGAGTATTTTCTACATACATATTTGCCAGAGGAAACAGAGAAAAATCCTTTCAAATTCATGTTAACCAATCAGGCTTCAGTATATATTCGCCGCATGCAAATTTACATTGATCAAACATAAGAGCTACCTGTAATTTATATAAACTAGCCGAAACTCTTGATTTTGTTACTTGTTTCCTTGTTCCACCCTCCTTTTCCGAAGGGAGGGGGGGGTACACTTGCATGCGGGCATATGATTAAAATTTAAAGGGCTAGATAAACACGCTATAGTCAAACGATCGCCACAGGTACCCTTCTAAATATAGTTGCCGCCAAGCAAACATTAGTTTTTCCTGGTACTGGCGGTGTGCGTGTGAACTGTCGTAGACAACCACTTGTAGCTTCATATGTGCGCGTGGATATTACGGAACTACTAGGGATGATCGATGCACACTAAATGCGGACAACATTTCTGTTGCTATGTTATCCCAAATGTCGGTATGCCACGATATTGGTTTTGGTAATGGGCAGACAGAGGAGACTTTAGTAAAACCTGGTACCGGATGACTTGTTAGTAAGCTTTATTCAATTCCCCCCCCCCCCATCCCTTTTTTTGCTTTTCTGAGAAACAACCTGACTTGAGGACGCTGTCCCAAACGCTCCCTTTTGGGATACGTGGAACTTTGCTTTTCCTACCTCTACCTGATTTGCTGAATAATTTGTGACGGAAATACTCTTCCACAGAAGAAAGCAAGAAAAGTTAAGATGCTAACTAGACTTCTTTTTTGAAATAGCAGCATTTTTGTATGTTGTTTCGTGAGAATAAGTTTTAATGTTTGATTGAGACTTTGCCAAGTGTTTTTAATTCTGTAATTACAGTAGATGTTAAAGATTTTCCGCTGTATTTGCTACTGCACAATTCCGGTTTGGCTAATAATCATCTCTCGAAAAGGAAAAGTGTATAACCTAAGCAAAAGTAATCATTAATTTACCTCTAAGAAATGGAAATATTACACCAAAAGAATATCATATAGTTTGGAACACTTGCATTGTATATTCGTTTACAGTTTGAAATTTCACATAAACAGTGTGAAATTTAAAGCTGTAAACGAATATACAACAGTTGCAGCCATTGAAGTCGCACACAATGCATTATAATGATAGTCTACAGAACTGTTGAAATAACAGTACCAAATTTCTCTGTGGAGCGAAGAAATATCTGTTTTCTAATACACGGGAATATTCATAGTTGTTAATGTATAGATGCAAAGGAAATTATTGAAATCTAGAAAAATGTCTATATACATTTTGTTATATATCTAATGAAAACCTTGCATTTGATACTCAATTACTTCAGTGTTTTCATGCCTTTCTCCTAACCCTATTTTCAGTTAATGCCGTGGGTTTGTTAGCATTTACTCTACTGCTAATGCATGTTTAATTTACATAATCTATTTGTATATAACTAGATTTCTGCTTATTTTTGATTTATATAGATTATTTTGAATGGAATAGAAAGAATCTCATAAATGCTGTTTATGAGATTCTAAACAACATGGTAGATGACAACTGAACGTTTTTCGAAAATTACATGCCAGTGTCCCATGGCTCACTCTTTCCAGCTACTAACAGAAGTCATAATAATAATAAACATAATCCTGTATATTTCTCTATTTTTTATTTCTTCATTATTATTATTATTATTATTATTATTATTATTATTAAATCTGAATATTCAAATGGCTGGACCAAGGAAAACTATCGACCCTATTTCTTTCAAAATCAAATGAATGTAATTTTTCTGTGATAATAAATTCAACTTTTTATTAGCACCGAAGCATTGTTTCATACTTGCCACCGGGATCTCCGTAGCTCAGTCTGTATCGAAGATGTCCTTGGAATGGAAAAACCTGAATTCGAATCCCATCTGAGGCGGAACTCGTAGGACTTTTCATGTGAAAGTGAGGTAATTGGTTTCATACGGAGATGACAGGGTTTTTCTTGTTTAATGACAGAGATCAGTATAACTCGAGCTTTTAACACTTTCTAGGTTTTCAAATATCCTGGATATTAAATTCCCATTATTGTTTGTGGGGTACAAAGTTTTAGAACGTATTTCCAGGGGAAGAGTATCTAATAAAAAAAAATAATAAATAAAAAAGGAAGAATTCGAACCGTCTCTCTACGACATTTTCAGAAATTGAGTGCAAACACGTATTTTGTGCACCTTTCATATTCAAATGATCTTATTTTCTAGTCATTTAAGTAAGCTTGAAACTCGCACACCCAGTAATACTAGATGTAACCATCTTCCAGAACAAATACTCTTCAGTGCCATATAGTATTTGTCGCATATCTTTTTGAAATATTTCTCTAGTCCTTTCTAATACGCTTCTGTACTTTTTTTTTATTATGTTGAAGATATGTGCAGAAACTAAACACGACCCAACTGTAAACTCTCTTATCTGTTATATTTTTTGAATAAATTGTTTTTCTGAAAATTTATAGCTTACAGATATTCAAATCCATAGTCAGTAAATTTCATTTCTTTCTCTCTTATTTTCCACCATAATGAAGTTACAAATCCAGTAACCTTTCTTCTTTGGAATTACATAAAAAAGAAATCATTCGTAGTTGTTCTCCAACTAACCATGCTATGGGTTCGAATCTTACTATGGGCATGGATGTTTGTGAATGTCTTTAGGTGAGAGATGAATTGTATCGCTCGGTGTGAACCGACTACTCTGCGTATTGAAGGTCCAAAGTATCGTGAAAAAAGATCCATGTGTGGTCTACAGAGCAGAATTTCGATTATCTGACTTCTAGCCCATCCGCGTTTCTAATACCTCTGTGCTATTCTTTTACGTACGATGCGTACGATTTCATGCGTACGATTCACAAAAAAAAATAATAACATAAAATAAATAAGACATCAATAATATTCAGAATTTAGCTAAACGTCATATCATATTAGGTATGATCTAACAAAAACTTTCATGGTCCAACGAGACCATAACAGTTTATGCTTGAAAACTTAGAGCTCACCTAGTCTACTTCTATATAGTATATTGACTGTTAGTAGGAACCTAAAAATCCACATCCTATTTACACAGCAACTCAGTTTAAAGTTTGTTTTATTCGCAGTAGTAGTACCTTGTACTGGTTATCGATGAAATCCCCCGCATCGTAACCCCAAATTTTCCCCCACGCAGCTTGTCGAAGTTTGCAAATATTGCCCAGGATATCCATTATTACAGCATGTATAATGTAATATGAAACCCACCACATGTCTATTAATGGATTTATGTAAAGATGATATTTCAGAATTCTCTTCTGAAAAATGACACGGAAAATTGGGAGAATATTCAGGACTTTTGTGTATGCTGCTGGATGCCAATTCCATTCTGTACGAGATGAACCTTCATGGGGATTTTTCAACGTTGCATTTTTCCTGCAAAAATGTCGAACTTTTGAATGTATAATCATATAATAGTGCAGCAGCAGACAAGTTGTTCTTTATTATATGCCCTCCACGAAGAATAGTATTTCTTTGACATAGTGATTTCAAATAATTTCGTAATAAAATTTAATTTAGAAAACTCCTTGACTTCGAGGTGGAAGAAGAGTTAATAGAATACGTGGCATATCTTTGATGGGACAATTCTTGAACTTAGCAGGTCACCAGCCTAAATATTTGGGTTGGTCGGTGAACCAACTCTAGTTAGACAAGTGAACATTCCACATTCGAACTCAAAGGACCCGGTTTGTGGATGTTTCTTTTCTGAACCGAGCGATGTCCAGAATCGGTGTCATATTTCCAAAGTTATCTTTTTTGTTGTTGCTTTTCCAGAAATACATTACCCATTTATATGCGCATAGTCATCATTGAAGAGGAAATATTTTCAAGGCTTTTAATAAAGGTTGCGTCTCTTTGTAAATGATTTCCATGTATGCTATTGGCTATTCTTGTTTGCATTTTTAATAATGTATTCGGTGTCATTTGTTTGTTCCTTCCAAGGTTAACAGGTGTAATCATGATGGTTGAATTCAGCTGTGGTATAGTAGTGTGTTGCTAGTTTCAAAGTAATAAATTTTTATTAGTTCGGTCGGACGACGTTTTCGCTTTCCTGAATAATTTTTTTGCACTTTTTTTTAGACAGTTTTTTGACATTTTCTCATTCCGGCGCCTTTGAAATTTGGCAGTGGTTAGAATTGATAAAATAGAATTAAAAAAAAAATGAAGTATAGTTTTAATGCAAGTTCTTTTGTACGAATGAATTCATAAAGAATTTCAAAAAATGCGTTGAAATGCGCATCAGAATAACCACCACATCTAATTTATGTAGATGAACTTTCTTGTATTGTATGAAGCCATTACCCTGCTTATTGGAAGTCCAAGTTGGTTGAAAAAGTTCTATGTTCGATCTCTATAATAGGATTTTTTCTGGATTATGTTACCCTTAGTATTGACGTTCATGGTGCTAATGCACTGAAATCTACAGCCTTTTTGGATGCATTTATATTAAAAAAAAATACCAAACAAAAATATCACTGTTCTACAAATATAAGTAATTCCAAGCAAGTTTATTGTATTAAAGCACCCTTAGGCACTCAACTTCGTCTAGTGATATGATTAGAGCATAACATGCTGTTAGATTCTTGGACTAAATAAGGCATATTATATCTGTTAAGACTATTAATGTCATTAGTTAAAGATGTTTTCACTTGCTTATTATCCTAATTCTACTCTTGAATCGAAATAGAAGTAATTAATATTGCATTCAGTGGAATGTAATATTCACTTGTTTCGATCTGTATTACATTAAATTAAATTTTTTAAAGTTATTTCTAATAGTACAATGCCTACTTTTAGGCCATATTTACAAGACTTTGAAATATAGTAGCACTTGATCATGTATTCAGCTGTCTCCTTGAGGCCCGACATTTCACACATCGCTGTGGATTACAAGCTATCATATTACAAACGCTAACAATCTTACATTGCAAGGTGATTTTACTTAAACGGGGTCTTTAGTGCTGCATTGCAACGTTTGAATGATCGAATCCTGCAGATTTTGTAATATTCGGATGCGGATTCGAATCAAGAGGTGGTGTCGGTAGGTTTTTAAGGTTAGCTTTTAGATTTTTTTTCGAAGAATTGAAGAAGGATTGTTGAATCGGAATGGAATTTTTCTGTTTCAGTATATACTTTAACGGGACTTTCTAAACATTAAAAAATTATTAAATAAATGACAAGGAATTTAGAAGAGAACGAGGAATATTAGAAGGCATTGAAATCGAGCCTAAGATTAGGTATAGTTATCAAAAATCTGGAGAGCACGATAAATCCAAAATAAATAAATAAAACTTAAAAATCCCTCAAAATGTACATTCACTAGTAGATTTATTAAAGTGGTTGTACATAATTTTATCTGGAATGTGCAATAATAGAATAAAGTTTTTAGTCCTTTCTTATATAACTTTTTACAAACGGGAGAATAGTTTCCAGAAGTAAGGATTGTCGATTCTATAGATTACGTTATATTAGGGAAAATTATTAGCGCAATGATTATTATCTTATATCTTGTTTACTACATGTACAGTGGTCAAGGTTTCTTGTGAATTTTTTCCTCAAAGTCAATCCTTACCCAGTTAAACAGGGGCGAAGGGCAAAGAAATGAGGAAAAATGATCTTCGTTTCTCGAAAGACTGCACTGAAGGAAATTGATGCAGTAGAGGTATTCGAATCATCACAGCCATTGTCAGAAACAATGCATGATGGGCTAAGGAAATCTTTTAAATGTGCCTTTTCTTATCTACACTTTCAGTAGATTTTAATGGTTGATCTATGTCAAAACTGGTGACGAATCAGTCTTGTATTCCAGAAGTTATTAATAACTGCAAGTTTACATCCCTATCATGTTGGTGCATATTTTCCCTATTCTATTAATATTTATTTTGCTCTATTTTATACTCCAATCCTTAATCATTTTTCTGTCATTTAATATTCAGATACGACCTTCGTGGCTCTTATTATGTTTCCCTATACATACCGTAATATACACATTGCTCCATTCTTAGCATATACTCTGTCCAAATAAAGAATAGAAATCAGCACAAACCTTGTGTGCTGATTTCTATATGAACTTAAGATATTTCTTAATTGTCTCCTGTTCTTCGTTGTATACTAATCGAAATAAAGACCAGTTAAATAAATCATTAATATTTTAATTTAGGATTTTCTTTTATTTCTTATGAAAATTAATACGGAATAGTATTAATTTTCTCCTTCCTGTGGAAAATTAATACTATATAATAGACTTCGCGCTTGGGCTCTCTTATTAGAGAACCTGATTGTATGAAAGACGCCTTTACCTTTTAATATGATTGTTGTTGTTAGAGTGAACATATGTAGCAGAATGTAGTTGACTTTCTTAATTGATTTCCGGATAGATAATGAGCCTAGTTTAAATTCAGGATTGGTGGTGAGGTACACCTAATCCTAATTAATGGCTGCCTTTTGCAGTTATGGGGTTCTTTTTAACGACCTAGAAAAATGATCGAAACATCATTGTGCTAGAGCACAATAATTTTGAAGATTCTGCAGTGTAAACCGTGCAGAACCTTCTGAATGATAAACCAAATAATTTAAGCTATCAGAAATAGATGCAACAAATTATTGGAGGCTAGTTCTGCAGAAATCATTTCACAGCATTGAAGTCCGTTGTAATTTCACTGTTCTCCCATTAAACAGAATTACCGAATATATATTCGTAGTTATCAAGAACCGAGATCCATAACTCTGTACCTTACGTTTTCACGCCATCACATCATTACAAAAAAAAAAAAAAAAACAAAAAAAAAAAACATGAGCTTGGTTTTCAGCCAGCAAATTTTTATACGTATTAGCAGGATTATATGTTAAGTATCACTTACTGACGTGTAAAAATCATTCCTTGATTTTATCTAAAAAATATTGCATTATAGTACTTCACAATATTCACTATAGCATTTGATGAAAATAAGCATTGTGTTATGTTAATTAGTTTTACTATCGATTTCATATAATCCGAGAAGTCGGTAGGTAATTAATGAGGGCTCTTCTTACTGTATAGAATAATGAGTAGTTTTGCTGTATCTATTTTCGGTAGACATTTAATTAATTGGATAATTAATTAATTAGTATCTAACGTGTCTTTGTATACTAAATTTGTATCTTCTGCTGATTACGAATATTCTTTTTTCATGTCATTCATGCTTGCCTGAAAAAATATTCTACATTTTTTTTTAAAGGCATGTTATTTCGTGAATTATTGACATATTTTATTTGTGCTGTTTTTTCGTCTCGCAGTTTAAGTTGTATAATTGACAGGAGAACTAGCCTCCAATAATTTGGTGCATCTATAGCTATTTCTCAATAGTTTGAATTAAACAACTTTTCTTTGCAAAAATGATTCTTTACACAAATGGGTTGTATATGAGTTTAATACAAATCATTCGTGAGAATACTAGGTATTTCTAAATTTTTATTTGTTGCCCCCTTTATGTTTATTTGCAAATAAGCTCATAAAATGACTAAAGCTGATTCATTTCTGTCATGAATATTAGCATATAAAATTTATTTTATGAAGTGTTTTCTGCATCGTAACTTGCTATTTTAGTATTAAAAATTCTCCTCTGACGCGAAACATAATATGGTTTCGTATACAGTTGCTATGGTATTCTTGTATCTAACAAACTACTGGTTTCGATTATTTCAAGATCGTTACTGACGTCGACACGATACAGCAGCAAAAAAAAAAAAAAAAACCACGAAATTCTTGTGAATAATGAAAGATACCTCACTTTCTTTATTCAGGTACTTTGTAATTTGGCCTCAGCGAATCAAAAAAGAAGAGGAGTTTTCTTTCAGCTGAAATGAGATTACCCGCAACATTTTATTTTATTTTTATTATTTTGATTTTAATGGATCACAAAACGATATGTCCTTGCTGCATTTCTAAATCCAAATGGTGACGCCAATATTCTGAGTATTTTAATGTTGAGAGGTGAGCTCCTCCTCATTGATTTTGTGATAACGAGAAAAATCTAGGTGATTCATAGCATGTTTAAATGTAAATGCTGATTAAAAACTTTTAACACGTTCGTTATGATCTTTATATTGAATATGATTTTTTTAATGTGTTCCTGAAAAAAAATTCAGACAATGGGTTTAGTTTGCAATAGAGTGTACGTCTTCGAAGTCGTTCTTTTTTTTTTTTTTTTTTTTAGATGCAGTGATCGATTGGTAGCGTGCATTAATTAGTTCACTCTAGTATATAATGAAATAACGGCAGTGAGATCCATGTGAGCAGACACAGTACAGCACTATTTTATTTAACCATTAAATAAAATAGTGCTGTACTGTGTCTTTAAAAAAAAAAAAAAAAAAAAAAAAAACGTTATAACCAAGGTTTTTTTTTTTTCCAAGTATTGTTTTGTCTATTTTGCGGGATGAAGAACTGAAGTTTATGTAAGTATAAACCCTGTTATCCCAGTTAGAATCTAGTCTAGGATGCGATTCTAACTGAAGTCATTCCAGCCAGATTAGAGATCAAACATTATATTTTTAAAGCCATTTCAATAAGTAGTTTTGCTTTGTTTTTATTACATTGGATAGTGGAAATTATCTGACACAAAACGACATCCTTACCGCAATAAGATTCGACCTACAGCCGATCCACTCGGATAACTACGCTGGCCTATTTGTTTAATTATTGATTCCAAACGAATCGTTCACTATTTCCAAATTACGATATTACTTTGAGTAGTAGTGTTGGAGGTGTGGACGTTAAGGTCACCTAGGAAGATAACGTCACTATTTGGACAGCTGAATTGCATATGGTCGAGCTTCACTGAGAGGAAGGTGAAGAGATCAGAGTGTGGAGTTTCTGAGTATGGAGACTAGTAAATGCAGCAGATGAATGTTACTAAATGGGCAAGGAAATCCTGAGCAGAGGAGGTCAAAAGTAGGGGATTCTAATTTAACCATTCTCTGGCAAGCAATGTCACAAAGGCACATGGCCCAATGTTGTGGCGAAAGTAATTCTGAAGTGAATCATTTGACATTGAAATTGGACAGCTTCAGTGGATGAAGCTACAATTCATGTTTTTGTCAAGAGTAAGAGGTGTGGTCTGGATGACTAATATTTATGTGGTGTTTATGCCACGGATATTGTTGGTAAAGTGGATGTCAAAGTGATATCTTTTTCTTTCTTTACGTGTGTGGAGATTCTGGCGTGATGTTTATATTTTACTTGGTCTGTCTGTTTTTGTTGGAATTGGTTTTTGAGGAAGAGTTATTTTATCAGTGCCACTGTCTATGCTAGTATTTCATTATGTTCATTTATAGTTTGGACATGCAGTGAGAAAAGTAGACACTTGGACATGAAAGTCATACAGAGAGTGAGCGCTCTCTGTAACATAACGTGGCATTGACAGTTCCTCTCACATACCACTATTAGGACATAGATTGATTAGTACCTTATGGCCTTCCCCATCAATGGGATCTTCACCTTGATATAGTGAAGTTTGCGTATCCCTATAATCCCATAAGCTATACCGTTGGTTGCATTGTTACAACAGGGTCCATAAGGCGAATAGTTGAAAGATGAATGAAAGGGGTCAGACGAAGAGAGGCGCCATGTTTCTCCAAGTTGAAATTGAGTATTGGGCCGACCAGTAGCGCACCCAGGATTTAATCTTGGAGGGGGCCAAGCACTCAAGATTTAATATGGGGGGAGCGAGTTGAGTAGTGATTTGAGAATGCACACTACATTGCATACGACCTAACTGAGCACTGCAGTGATTGCCAATACATGATATCCGTAATCTCCTCTGGCCCAGCTCGGGCAAACGAAGTAGCGCTCGGTCCGCAAGAGCACTACTTCGTTCGCCTTGCATTCACAGCGGCCGGGATTCCCGAGAGCAATTGGGTATTCCCACTTTATGTGGACGCTAATTCATAAGTATTATAGAAACAGAAGACACAACATAAATTAAAAAAAAAAAGAATTTTAATTAGGAAAAGATTTTTGGAAAATTTTCTAGTGTTTTTTTCCTTTTTCTTTTGGGGGGAGCAGGGCTCCTTGGCCCCCTCCCTGGGTGCGCCACTGGGGCCGACACTCCATCTCGTAAAAGATCTGCTGGTCATGAAACAAGTAATCTTTACCGAATGGACTTAATTTGATATTGATCCAACCGTTCACTAATGGACTCCGAATTGGATCAAGGAAGGTGGGAAGTTCATATAGTGCCGAGGCATTTTAGGACCTCACCCATGAATTTAATAGTGTAGGATGTGGATATAATAGCAATACAAGAGACAAGATGAACAAGGGAAGATAATTAGAAGAAAACGTTTTACTACTTTATGGTAGAATTACTTCAATTATCTTTGAACTTGGAACTGGTTTCATCATAAAGAAAAAAATTATGGTCATCTCGAATTGAATCTGTACCTGCTAATGAAAGAATAAGCAAGCATAGGATACAAAGCAACATGTTTCAAGATAACTTTTACCCACAGAAACTGCAGAAGAAGATGGAAAACATAAATTCTATGAAAAAGAAATTTTTTTTTTCAATTAATCCTTGAAAAAATACCATAAAAGGATATACTTATTCTGTTAAGAAATTTCAGTGCAAAAATCGAAAATAGGATATATATATAAAGAAATTATTGGAAGCCAAAGCCTTCATGAAGATACAAATATTAATGGAGAAAGATTAATTTGATTGCATCTAGAAATTTAATAATAAGTAATAATATGTTTATTAGGAAGAATATATATACAAACACACATGGAAATCTCGTGATGCACATATATTTATGCAGCAGAACTTATGTATAATCAACAAAAGACATGAAAATTTTATGTAGAATATTCGAAGTCACAGAAGAACTGAGTGTAATAGTGATAATTTTCTAATTGGAGCCATTTTTAGGATCATAGTAGTCAATAAATATTTTTCATTACATATGAATCAACCGAGATATAATATTAGTAATCTGGATCAAACAGAGGAAAGAAAGAAGAAAATATGAGCGTGAATTAGAACAAAAATTGAAAACTAAACAGCAGAAAGTGCAGAAAATGTTGAAACATCTGAAATTACATCAAGGAATAAAAGTAGCGGCAGAAATCTCATTTAGAAGTTAGAGTAAAAACAGCGGGAAAAAAAGTTTAATGAAGAATGTGAATCTGATATTTATATCACTCAGAGATACAAAGAGAATAAAAGGTTGGCTAATTCAGACAAAGAAAAAAAATTACGTGAATAGATTTCGAAGAAATCCAGAAACAATTTCCAGTAAATAATCAAGGAAACCTCAAAGGATATACCAAGATAAAACCGTATATTTAAAAGTATAGAAACATTCAAGGAGAAAATGACTAATTTACTGTTGATAAGCAGAAATTTAAAAGCGTCATTTCCTTCAAATATCTTGGAACATTCCTTACTAGATAATAAAATTGATATAGAAATTGGCTAGAATGCAATCAACGGATCTTATCATTCACTACATCATTTATTGTCTCCAAAAAATTCTTTCAAGCAGAATTAAAATAGAAACATACAAAGCAAAACAATTATTAAATCTGTTGTTTTATGTAGAGAAAGAGACCTGGATCCTAACAGACTACGCTATAAGTGACTTGCAAACTTTGAAAATAAAATCCTTAGAAAAAAGTCTTTGTATATGTATGAGGTAACACAACTGTTGGATGGAGACGAAGATATAATCAAGAACTATATCTCTCGCTAGATAATTAGAGATAACTTTAATCAGAGTTTATGGGCTTGGACATGTGGAAAGAATGGATGAAGGAAGAATGGTTAAATAAGCGTTAGATTATGCCTGATGGAAAGCGAACCTAGAAGATGATGGTAACATTGGGAGAATAATATCCAGAAAGAATTAGCCAAAATGGAAATCTTGGATTGGAGTAGAAGAAGATGGTACTTGCAGCTGAGAACCTTAAGAAGTTCAGTAAACTAGAAGAATATCATACCGTTTGATATTTATCAGAATTCAGTTTTCGTTTGTCGATATTTCCGTTTCTTTTCACGAGAACTGATTAGTATGTCTGCAACATCTTTACTTAATTCTTGGATATTTACAAGTACTACTTCTCCGCAGGATGCATCAAAAATTAGAGTCCGTTTATGGTACGTCGATCCTTTTTAGTTAAATATACAGTACATGAGACACATTTTATTTTGCTACTATAAATAGTCTTATTGAAACGATTTGAAATATAATTTTATTTTACTACCATTAAGCCAGTGGGGAATTATTAATATCAATTCGAATCATTTTATCAAATATGGCCAATAAAAACGATCTAGTTGAAACCAAAATTAAATCTTTTGGATATCTTCTTGCGCGCATCTTAAAGTTTTGTATAAATCCTAAATTTGATTAAATTCTATCTAGCCAGAGCGGACTTATTTTGTATACAGTATATCATTTCAAAACATCGTACGCTTGTAAGGGGTCCTATTGCAACAAATAAAATTGGAATGGCATGACGCATTCTTGTAAGGATTCCATATGTGCTGCTAGAATACCGTAACAACGCTCAGTCTAAAAAGGCTGCAATCTTTTTGACAATACACATTGTCGTGAATGGATAGAGTTTGAAATCCAATAGGTGATCACGCATTTTGCGAAACCTATCGAAAAATGCTTAGGGAGACGTCCATTTAACTTCTGAAAATCATTGTTAATGTTCTACCACTTAAAACTCTGCGGTTATTACAAAATGTCACAAGTTGTACTTGTATATCTTAACGCACTTTGGACTCTCTTCAAAATATTTGTGAACATTTTTATTCATATTCACATTTCAAATATTTAACGCGTCATATTCTTTCAAAAATTTAAATTTAAACGGTTTAACTACTATGAGACCTTCATTCTTGTTTACTTTAACGAAATTCTAGTAAATGAAATCAAACAAGCAAAAAAAAAAAAAAACAATGCAAAACAATGCGCAACTTGCAAAAAGATCAGAAGTTATTTTACTGTTGTGGTATGCTCAGTGTAATAGATATGCGGTACAGTGTATTATTTCAGGAAAGATTTATATTTTATTTTTATATAAAATGTTTTTATATCATGCGGAAATTCTGTTCTAGAAAGCTAAACATGGGACTTTTTTTCACGCTTCAGGTCCTCAATAAGCAGGCTTATGGCCTCAAAGTGAAGTTTGTGATTAGCTTTGCCATCCGAGGGATTTGAACCCACAGCCTAATGTTTGGAGAGAGAATACTTTAACCACTCGGCCAACCTAGTAGCATAGCTGGGGGGGTCCCTCCCCAGGCTGCACTTTGAACCTCACCCTATACGTCGTTTTGACTTTTTTTGTAGTATTTTTGGTGTGCATTAAGAGGGGCGGCAAACTCAGGGATCGCCCCTGGCGACAAAAACTCTAGCAATGCCACTGGGCCAACCAGGCCGACAATTTTGCGATCGCCTTTTGATTTCTAATATACATGCGATGAAATTTCTGTGTTATTAGTTATTCTCGTCCTGTGAGTTATAACTTAAAGAGATTTAGCGATTTTCAAAGGTAGTCTTTTCAAGTAATGCACACCGTTAAAAATGCAGAGTTGAAATATGGCTAAATTTATTTTCAGAACAAACTTCTCCATAGGAAGTAAGAGATAAATGTTTGTGCATTTAATCAAAGAAGGGATGCCTAAGCAAAGTGGAGACAATTTTGGCATACTGTTGTCTGGAGATGTAGTTTACCCGGAGTCTTCATTGCTTTACACAGCTCTACCCAGAAGTCTTTGAAAGTGGTGTTATTTTTAGATTTAAACAAGATAGTTTTATTTATAAAATGCAAATAAAATTACCTAGTCTCAGATAATTTTAAATACATAAGCTAGTAATTTCATCGCATCGATAACAGCAAAGTGTGTGTAAAATTTAGGGAAGGTTTTAAACTGCCTTCATTTACAGTGTGAGTTTCCTGAAAAGGAATTTGTCTTGACATACTCCCAGTGTGCGAAGTACGGAACTTTATTGCTATTGTCCGGTTAATTTCGATAATGAAACATTAACCAAATTCTTCATTATGTTTTCTCTCTTTCTCTCCCCCTTTCTTACCCCAGTCGAGAGGACGTTGCGACATTCAGGTTTGTGTGAAAGATCTGGATCGAAATCCTTTATGATGCGAGAAACCTTCATAAGCGCTTTAAACTGAGGGTAAGTTAGCGGATCTCATCGAGTATGGAAGGATTTTTTTATTATCAAAAACCGGCAAGAGAACGCATGCAATGAACATCATGATATATGCTGGCCTTGTAGCCTTAGTTTCTTTCCCAGTTCCGACTCATCTATCTTTATCTGTAGTGCAATATATATATATATATATATATATATGACATTTTGGATTGCAGCTAGACGTGCTGGATCCAACTGCAGATGTGTCAAATGCTTAAAATGCTTTGAGAGTTGCAGCAACAACTCTTAAAAGAACATGAATGTTCTTTCCCTTCCACCTTTGATGTGCTTCTAAGGAAAAAAGTTTGAGACCAGGTGTAATTGCAAATTCAGATCACTAATTGGGGTCGCGTCCTAGATTTTGTCTCATGTACATTGAAACTTGTTTCATGTTCGTCACATTACGTACAGGTAATAATTTCGATTCTCACTAGGAAGTTGGATAGACATTACCCATTAATATCATAGAAGAATGACCCTAAAGCTCAAAAAAAAAAAAAAGAAAAGAAAACTCGTGACTAGTACCGAGTTTTATGTCTTTTTAAACTTCTTCCTGTAGGATGCTGACCCCCTTCCTCTGTCGCGTTCTGACATGTAGCCTATGAACTTGTCTGTGTGACTGCATCGGACCGACGAACGCACTTTGGACTGATGCCAGAAAGTAACATAAAGTGACTTGTTACGAATTCCACCTCGATAAGCAGATTTCTCCTTTCACACCGAAGGCCAGCCTGAACTGGGATCTAGTTTATTTAAATTTTTGGAGTCTCATCGACCTTCGTTATCCCAGTTTTTTTACACCACCTTTGATCTTATTCCGCACAATGGATTATAAAAGGGCGCTCTCTATTAATATGCATCACAGTTCCTCTAGTAATACGTTGCTTACAAATCGGTTTTAATAAACATAACAATTCTTAGAATAAGTCAAAACCAGAATATCAAGAATTCTCATCTTTTAAGATCCGTTAACCTATGCGTTCTCAGAAACGCCCTCCTTCTAAGGACACCTTGTCCAGCTCTTGCTGTGTGTGGGTTTTCTGAATAAGATCGAGAGAATGAGATAAGCGCTTCTGTGTTGAATTTTCAGGAACAATTAATACTTGATCTACTACTACTACTCCGTCCTGAGTTGAATCCTTGATTGCTGCCTGCTGTTTAGGCGCCTCGAACTTCTATGGTTATAAGGTTTGTGGTACAAATTGAGGACGTCCATGTTTTCATTGTAATAAAAAGCACATTACGAAAAGACTTTGCGGTTTACTATATTCATTAACGTGCTGAATTATTTTCTTAAAAACTCTTGGCAGAGGAATATAAAGAATCAGAGACAAGCAAGGACAAAAAAATGAAACGGACAATTTAAATATAAAATTAAAATAAAATTTTAAAACGCAAAAAGGAAGACAACAATTGTTATGCATTCATTGTCTTCCTCTCTGTGTTTAAACCAGTCTCTTTAGTTCGAGCAACGTATACATTGCCGTTTTTTTTTTTTTTTTCAAAGACCGGGTTCGAATTCTGTCTTGGATGCAAAGAACCTTTATGAGGCCTTTCAACTAAAGGTGAGTTAGCCTATCTTAAACGGAGGTGGAAAGTTTTTTCCTCCCGGAAACTTGAGTTTTTTTCATCTCACGAAATAGGAAAACCGGCCAGAAGGACACACTCAGCATATAGATATAATACACTGGCCTTCATAGCCTTTCTTGCTTCGGCCGTGATTCCGAAGAACAACACCTTCTATACTAAGCCGGTATAGATGTAGAGAAAATGTAACTTGACAGGTTTAAGGAGTACGATTGAATTTGGAGTGAGAACATACTTCTTGGTAAACGACATGAACTGTTGCAGATCTTCCTTCTCGGGCCACAGTCACCTTGTCAAGGCCAGCAAGGATTGCTACTTCACTTTTTTTTTAAAATTTTTTTTATTTTCTTTAGTACTAGTCTTTACTCGCGCTCCTTTGCCTTTCTTTGTTTTCTCATCTGGAAGCCCTGCAGCGTTTGTTTGGGTCCCGAGGTCATGGCAACTTACAAACGTGTCTGCTCTACGTTCCGCATACAATAGAACAGAGGCCGCCTCGACCTTTAATGTCACGTTTATTACATAGTGACGGGTGAACCAAACAACAAAATCGCTTCAAAAGCCAAGTACATTGACTACTGGAGACTTCTGGTGACGGGAAGCGGTAACAGATACTTTAAATGGTTTTTTTATGGATACTGGAGAAAGATTTATTGTACATGTGGTAACTGTAATAATCCAAGAGAATTAACACGAATGAAATGCGACGCATCTGTGCTTTAAATTCATCAAGTTAATCTTTTGCTCTAATTCTACAGCCTATAAATCGTGGATTACTCTCCTTTTCGTCTGAAGGACAGATAATCATTCTACATCAGTAATACACTTGATACAATCCACGGCCGTAAACTGCTGTTTCGAATTAGTGTATAATCAAATAGTATATTTACTTGTACTTGGAACATAAATGCCCACATGCTATGCTTGCAAAAGAAAGCAATTGTTTCCATTATCTGAAATTGTGGAACAATACAATCTATAATGTAATTAACGAACATTTAAATTATGCTGATCCATAAAGGAATATTTTATATGTTTAAACTGTTCTTAACAGAGGCGCTTGTTGCACTTTGCAAGCTGTTGCTTGTAATTTTCATGTTTGATCTCCTCGCTCAACTATCGGTAGAAAGGTTTATAGAATCTTAGATCACACAGTATTTACATGATGGTCTTTTTTTACACGATTTACATGATAGAACTCGTACTGATGACGTGTAGAAATCCCATTAAAACACACACACATATCGGTAAGGAATGAGACTGACCACTCTGCCAGACATGTTAGGTTGTTGGAGGTCTATTTCATACTAAACATGTCATGTACTTAGCGATTACCCTAATGCCTCTAAACGTTTAGTAGAAATATTCTCGCCACATTCTGTATTCATTTTTGCTGATCATCTCACGTCTAAGGCTCTCAGAAAATTTTGTACTGGTTCACAAGTCAATCAAATCTCTCACTAGCTAGGGTGTCAGCCTAGGTGGAATATCGTTGTTAATTAATTGACCAGAGCAAAGATTGGATCCCGACCGCAGTTCCACGTTCAGTCTTTGATCTGGTCCGCAATTTTTACTTTGACAATGTTGAAGCTATTGCTTAACTTTAGGGAGAGGAGATGAATTCGATCGCCCGGTGTGAGACCACTGGTCTCTAGAGCAGGATTCCGATTATGTAAAAAATATAAAAAAATTAAAAACTTAGCCCACCCAGCAGCCTATAGTTGTAACAAAAAATACTTGGATATCAATGTTTACCAGTCTTCATGAGACATAAAAAAACATACGTTTTATCAATAATAAATGCTCATTTATTATTTTTTTCTCTTAACAATTATTTTCACACGTTTACATTTCTAATAGTATCTCTTGAATGACTCTTTTATGGGAGAGGGGAGGCAAACAATTTCTTCTCTGTCATTGTCTAGGGCAGTGGTCGCCAAAGGGGTCGATTCGGGCTCAGGGGTCGACAGAAAAATATAAGACATCATTGTATGGGTAATATTTAATTCGGTTAACTTGGATTACCTCCATGACAAAAGACATGGAAGTAATGACAACGCAATTAAGAGTGAATCGTGGGATCAGTACCTCCATCTTACAGGTCCATGAATAGGACCTGTAAGATGGAGCAAGGTCATGAAAATAGTTACTGAGGCCAATCAAGTAGGCCAAAATGAACGTATTTACCAATAAACGGATGTTGGTGGTTCCTGCCAGCCGGCGCAGTGGGAACGAGATTGCAACACGTGCGTGGTTCTTATTTATTGATACAAGTATTCGATCCCAGTCTCATTTTTGCGCATCGACATACAAGTGAGCGTTAATGTTCTGAAATTCATCAACATACATATTAGAATTCAATCGTTATTCATTCACGAACTAAACTTATCTATGTTGAAGAGTTGAGCAGCGCTGGTAGTAATACCAGTGATATTAATACCAGTAGTTTATTAATATCACTAGTAAAACCAGTGATATTACTAGTGATAGTAGTAGTAATAGTAATATAATAATATATACTATATTATACATACAATAAACACTGTAACTATACAATAAACAATCTAAAAACTCACATAAGCGTCTTTTTTTGCTTGTCCTATTATAATTACGTAATAGTAAAATATAGGGGGTCGATAAAAAGTCAAACTCTTGAAGGGGTCGACGGGCAAATAACTTTGGCGACCCCTGGTCTAGGGTAAAAACAGTGAAACTTATCACACAAAATTCTCAGTAAGATAAAACCTTTAGGGATGCACATTTATTAACTTTATTAATGGATTTTCTGAATATGGAATGGTTCCAAAACATTTGCGGAAGGACAGTGCAAGTTATGTCTCTTATGACACGACGGCAATTTAAAAAAAAAAAAAAAAAATCGAAAAACATTTAGGTTATGTTTTTTGAATGTATGAAGAAAATTATATTTTGAGGAAAATAATAATAATAAAAAAAATCCTACAAGAATTCTTTCCCAATTTAACAAGTTTTCTAATTTTCTGCATATTTCATCAAGGATACGAAATAAGCCAATTACCGCCGTCCGCAACTTTTTACCTTGTCACGATTAGTTACTTCGCGTTACGCTTGAGCACACTCTCTAATGATAAAATGATGTGCGTGTATCTCATCCCCTCATTGGTCGTATTCTCTTATGACAAAATCAGTGATAACCGGCAAATGTCTGGCATGTAATGATGATTAGCATGCCTCCACAGACGCAATAAGCAAGGTAAAAAAAAAAAAATAAATAAATAAAATAAATATATATATATATATATACAAAAAAATTACGACTTAAAACGTGCTTTAGATTGGCACTCCTCATCGTGATCCCGTTAGTGGTACTAATCCTTATACATAAAATGAATATAGGCAATTGTTTATAAAAGTTAAAATTGTGTAGTTGTTAAAATTAAAAGGACACTAAATCATCACTTGGTAGTGCCACACTAAGGCGACTCGATGCAAAGGTGGAGCAAGCTCCCTCACTATTCTTGATATTTTCTCATAATGTACAAACACACAGCTCCTAGGAGATGTAATACTGCTTTACATTATGAGGAGAGGTCAGTACCCAGACCGGTTTCAACCTTTTTTTGAGGTCTCATCAGTGAGTAGCTAGACCTAGAAGATATCAAAGTTTTAAGTGAAAAGAATTTACATACCTTCACTATACGAATGCCAGAAAGGTGTGCCACTATATTGTATTATAACATATCCTAGGAGCTGTGTGTTTTTACATTATGAGAAAATATCAAGAATAGTGAGGGAGCTTGCTCCACCTTTGCATCGAGTCGCCTTGGTGTGGCACTACCAAGTGGTCACTTACGCTTGGATCCGCCGATAGTTTCGTCGGCATGAAACGCTTAGATCGTAGTCTTCGATCTTAGAGTTTCGCATGCTGGCTGAAAAACAATAAGAGATTTTTATCCCCTTAATTTATCAACTTCGCCAGAAAAATAGCCGTTTGGCTTTTCTTCTTGATACTAAATCATTTTAAAATTGTAAAAATTATAGACTTACGAACTGCATTTTTTTAAATATTTTTTTTTATTTATATGAATATTTTTCATGGACCGCAGATATGAGAGTCCTGAGAAAGATTAGAGGCGTGAACAGATGGTATCAATGGGAATATCATATTAAAAACGAGGATATTAGGAAAGAACTTAATTGTCAGCATCCAACAATGCGTTAGCAGAGCTAATCTCAGGTGGTATGGTCACTTAAACAGAATGGGCGAGGAAAGATTAGCAAAAAAAGTGTTCTCTGTCAAGTTGGCAGGAAAACGACCCAGAGGAAGACCAAGACATAGGTGGATTGATACGGTACAAAGTGCCTTAGACGATAGAAATATAAGATCTGATAATATTGGAGTCTTGACAAGTAACAGACTGATTTGGAGGAAAATTGTACATAGGAAGTTAGTAATGATGTAAATTTTTCATGTAGTACTGTCATATCCTGTACACCTCTTGAGGATACATGGCAGGAATTTGAAGAAGATGATGAATATTTTTCTTTGTATTTTTTTTCTCATTGAAGCCAAGAATTCTAATCGACTTACACCTACACACGACCTTTCATAATTAACCATCTGTAGAACGCCCTGTTAAAGAATACACACTGGTTGGTAGAACATGTCTTTCACTGAAAAAAACTTGGATTCGAATATCGTCATGGGTTGCGAGAAATTTTCGAAACTTTTCAGTTGAAGCTTAGTTAAATGGACTAAGACGAAAATATAGGGTTTCTCCTTCCAGAAAGTTTACCGTCTCCCTCTTCCTCCCCGCAAAAACATATGAAACAGCCGATGATCACATTCAATTAAAAAATATATTCTGCCGTTTCCTGGTATTTGGGTGTTGTTTTTCTTTGCTTCAGTGAAGAATATTCATAAAAAAACTAATTAATAGTCTTTTCATCATTCATTGGCGTTTCTTGGAAAGAAATGTAGAACAAGAGAAAAACAATAAGCGAATTGGAACATGGTGAAAAAAACGGAAAGGAAAAATGCCAAAATGGATCGTTGTACTACTGGTCCTTCAACTTATCCAATTGGCAGGCAGGTCAGCTTTATAACTATTTAGACTAATACTCGTATTATATGTTGGCCTTCGTGAGTTTTCATAGCTAAAGACAGTTTTTACATCTGCCAAATAAACTGGCTTTTGAATACCGGTATTTCTCGTTGGTATGACCCCATTAAATACCGAACAAGTAATCGACTGGTTTGTCAGGTCGATTAATGGAACTGGAGTTGGGACTGCGACACCTTCGAGGCCATTACATAGGGACGATTGCCTCGATTCAAGTGTACATGGACTGCGTTTAACTCCACCTATTATGTAGCTATCTAATTTTCTTTTCTGAAACATACTTGCTTTTGATCGCCTACCAGTGTTGTTATGTCTTTGAGATTTGCTGTTGGGATTAGAGCCTCTACTGATTATATAATATAGTCGCAAAGATGCGGTTGTGTCCGTATTCAGTGTCATGACAGTTATCAAGGGAACTGTGGTCATACAAAGACAAACAGAAAGAATTGCTATATAACAAACAGGACTAGGTCGTTGACTTAGTCCTGTTTGTTGTATAGCCATTCTTTCTGCTTGTCTTTGTAACTTATCAGGTATCCCACATTTTTATTTATTTATTTATTTGTTTTATCGATCCCATACACGAAAGGTCGAAGGACCCATAAGCAGATCAGTGCCGTTGGCGGGGTATATAGCAACAAATTCTCTTGCTTTAAAGAATACGCCTTGAAAGGCTCTACCTTAGCGTTGTGAAGTTGTTAATGAACAGGTATATGACGTTTCCTTATTTTTCAACTAGGCAAGCAAACGAACATTCGCTATTAAGAAACTGAGATTTCTAAGAGAGAGAGAGAGAGAGAGAGAGAGAGAGCGTTATGGTAATAACGCTATCACAAGGACATAACTAGAGCTGCACTGCTTAGCAAAACTTTCTTAGCACCGCCAGATCTGTCGTTAGTATGAGTCTACAATCTTCCAGCTGTACCCGTTGTGTTTGGGGCCATTTAAATTCCTCATTTAAATGGACCCCAATGTTTCTTGAAAACATTATTATTATACAGTAATTGTTGTTAGCGGTCCCTAAATTATTTTGAGTCATGGACTCAAAAACCTTAAAGATCGTACCGAAGTAGCCAAAATGGTACGAACAGCTAACTCATGTTCATCTGAACATGAGTCAGCTGTTCTGAACACGAAACAAACACCCACCCACCTGGAAACGCCTGTAATTAACAGATATAACACTCTTTGTCTCATGGCTTCAGTGGTCTCAGCGAAATACTGAACATCTTTAAACTTTGTAACACGTTATGTTGGTTATTCTACTGGAAAAGACATGATTCCTAATGTGACTGTATTTTGTCTTTTTAGTTTTACTCATCTGACAGTTGTTATCAACTAACTGGTTCCCATCAGAGAACCAGTTGGCTGGAAATAGAAGATTTACAGTAGCACTTGTGTCGGAAGTTATGTCGATTGTTTACTGTCGATTGTAAATGGCATTGTAATTTTGAAGTTTTTAAAAGGATTGAACGTGGAAGTGCAGCTATTAATGAATAAGAATAGCACTGTCCTTATTTCCATCCAAGACGGAAAATGTTTCAGTTCACCTAAGTTCCTCCATCTTTAAAAAAAGTTTTTAAAGTACCAAAATTCTGAAATTGCCAATTTCTCTAAAGTGACACTTGCTCCACCGATCTCAAGGGAAAGGTGGATCAAGCCCCATACACTGTTATAATAATCAAAAACTTTGGTTTCGTAGCGTGATCGTCAGCTTCTTTCTTTTTTTGTTCCCATAAAAAATGTGCATTTTTTTAACTGTGCATATTATACAACGAAGTAATATTGATGTGCTGGTTAAGTATTTATGCTAATGAGAATGGACTGAGTACGTAGTATTTTATTTTCACAGTAGCATATACTCATATCTCGTTAATGACACGTTTCACATATTCAAGGAAAAAAAATAATAATTGCTAGCTTGGAGCATATATCGAAAAGTTATACATCAAATACTGGTGGAAGTTAGCTAGCTTCTTGAGCGAATCCTCCTAATAAAATGTTATTATTCTTTAACAAACTCATCAGTAATAAAAAATTAAGTGCTTAATATCTGTCACAAAAGTGCTCAAATGGAATTTTTATATTCTTGAATATTAAAAGAGACACGAAACAGGATTTCTTTCCTGTTGCTCGCAGCAGGTTACACCAGTTTTGACAGAATCAAATTCCACTTAATTGGCTTATTTATGTATGCACGCAATACACGCGGAGTGTTAATTCATTGAACTGTCATTATGCTATCATTTAATATGTATCCCACATGGTAGAATGAGGAATTTTGTAACACGTTGCCTGATTTTGTAGATTTAGCGATTTCTAAGATCTACAAGAATTATTTCTCATCATTTGTGCTTTCTGTCAGCTAGTGGCTAAACTAACAAGATTTTAATAAACGAAAGAAGTTTCAAGGTAAATACTATACCAGTCGAATGTAGAGCGTGGCAGAACATCGAGAAGTGTGGTATGTAGACAAACTGGTCGTCTTATTAACCGACATGACCACATGAATAAATAACAAGTTTATAAAAAGTCGAAGTTGAACGAGTTTGTTTTGTTTTGTTTTGTTTTTCCAATTGACACGTGACATTTCGAGTTATTTGTTCGGAATATAGTAGTATTTAATGAGATAAGTTTCAGTTGTTGAAATATTTACAATTTTTCTGATAGCCGATGAGTTTTTATAAAGAATTGTTCGATAAATACGTAATTTCGAAAAAAAAAAAACAAGCTTATCTTATTTTATATGAGTTAATTTCAAAACATTTATCCACTTTGCGTGTGTGTATGTGTAATATATACATTCTCTAGATGTTCTGTCTAATATTGGAAATTGATGTTGGAAATTCTCTGCATCGTAATCAGATGAGTCATGACGAAGTGGGTAGCCGGTTATTAGATGTTGTTTATTCATCCAGTATTATCTTCAGTTTTATCGCTTTATGTGCAAGGTCCGACAAAAACAAGGACACATCTGGTAAACATAACCAATGACAAATTATCTTATAACAAGCACTTTCGAAAGCGTATTATAAATGAAATCCAATTATTTTCTGGATTTAATTCATATGTTTAAATTAACTTATTTAAGCCTAAATGTGTTGTAAACTAAATTTGTTCACTGTATTCAATCACTAACATCGCAAATCACACGCATAATATTTGAATGCACATAAATCCGAAATGTTTTCACTTATATAAGGTCCTATAAACACATCAGTGCTATGGAGTGTAGGTGAATATTGATAAAGAAATTTATTGATAATTTCTTCAAGAGTTGCAGATTATAGTTGTCTGAGAATACTTCATGAGGAAGGCTGTTCCAGCGGAACAGGTAGATGGGATAAAAGGGGAAGAGACGCAAGTTTTCTGTGTTCGCAGTTGCATTGAAAAGGGATACTGGGAAGCTGCTGCTCTTGTTTTAGTCCAAACAGTGGAGGAATGATGATCGTCAGTTCAGTGGAACTTTGAGCATGTACCTGTGGAAAAGATATGCTGAAATATTCCGTCTATGAAATAAGGGGTTGAAGTGAATAGTCTATAAGGGAGGAATAATCTGTGATCTGAATTGCTGTCCTCTGGACAGCATCGAGACGTTTTAGGTGCACCATCCCATACATGCAAGCGGTATTCTAAGGATGGGCAGATTTGGGATTTGTATAGAGTTAGTAGCTAGATGAATGAAAAAATAGCGTCATGAGTGAAATCAAATGCCTAGCTTTTAGATGATGCTGAGGATAGACTCTGAGTCTAACTGAGATGAATGTTAGTCCGAGAGAGAGAGAGATCTGATCCTGTCTGGTGATTTGTTTATTACTGAGGGTAAGGTGAGCTGAGATCCCTTCTGCGAGAGAAAAGGCAGGACTCCTTTTTGGTTGCATTCAGGGTGACCAGATTGTCCGCATCCAATTGAAGGATGGTATGGAGATAAGCGTTTAAGGCACTGCTTGAAGATGATCTTGAAGCTTGGAATGTCTGAGCATTGCCTGGCTTGGCAAATGAGTACGATGAATATTGAACGAAATATATCTAATATAATATCTATTTAACGAAACAAATCTCTTCCACGCTTTGTAATGTATTTCATTTCTTTATTAACATATTGACAGAAAAAAAATACAACAATAAATTATTAATTATATGAAGAGCCAAAGGCTTCAATTCGGCGACATGAACTTATTTAAGTTAAGGGATATTGCATCCCATATTGTTTCATAGCCGAATAAGAAACTCAAAGAGTTTCATGCCGAATATAGAAACTATATAAAGTTCGGTGATTCCAAGCGTAAGCAAATACCTGGAAAGCAGCACCAGAACCATTTAGGTAGTGCAAACTGAGGCAACTCATAGAAAGGGTGGAGCAAGCTCCAATCACTATTCTTGGTATTTACCCATAATGTGAACTTAGCTCCTAGGAGCTGAGATTGGAGCTTGCTCCACCCTTTCTATGGGTTGCCTCAGTTTGCACTACCTAAATGGATCCGGTGCTGCTTTCCAGGTATTTGCTTACGCTTGGAATCGCCGAACTTTATATAGTTTCTATATTCGGCATGAAACTCTTTGAGTTTCTTATTCGGCTAAGAAACAATATGGGATGCAATATCCCTTAACTTAAATACAATAATAATTTAATTGTAATAAATTTGGCATTTCATATCATGGGGGAGGGATGAGTTAGCTGGTCTCTTACGGAGGCAGAAAGGTGTTCACTTTGCAAAACATCAACCTGGCCATAAGAACAGACGCAATTAATAGATATAATACACTGGCCTCATAGTATTAACTGCTCCCCACATAACTACATGAGAGAGAGATGCAAGTGATAGATGATCAATCTGTACCAAAATTGTAAATATGAGATATGTTTAGTCGAGGAACTCCTGTGCCATGTTTATTAAAAAACCATCAGTGGAGTTAGGAGATGAAAGATGTGTCCACTTATATGGAACTCTGCTGTTATGCATTATGCAAAGTTACAAATCATTATCAGTTAGTATACGGAACAGAAATACTAAGTTTGACCTGTCCCCAGTTGAATTTGCAATCACAATAGCAATATATAATCATCGTCATTGCAAATTCATTTGATTTTACGTCATATTTGCTTATATGAAAAAATGCTTTTCCCGATGCCAACCACATTCTGTTCAAGGAATAATTCAACTATGCCTTTACCCAGAGATGCAATAGTTTTTTTTTTTTTCTTTTTGAGATCGTGATGCTTGTAAAACTTGATTAGTATTATCTGAAACCAGATCTGAACTCAATGATAATAATAACAACAAAATCCTTTCTATCAAAAAGAAAAACAAAAACTATCTCAATATAACGGTTCACTTCACCGTTACGCTGATAGATTCGATTCCACCAAGCATACAACGCCTGCTTTTTGTTAGCTGCACATGCTCACATATACGTATACTTTAAACGATTCTTTTTAACTTGTAAACAATTCGAGAAATATACTAACAAGTTGAGACGCTTAACTTGAATGTATTCTTCCTACATATGAAGATCTTTAATAGGATTCATTAATGACTCATATAGGGCAAGATTTATGCGAAATTGTTCTTCCATAGTCATTGTCCTTTTCCTTCAGGCTCAAGGATTAGTGACCGCCAGTGATCGGGCAAATTGGGTTATAAGAAAAAATGGACTGTCCTACTTACACGGTCACATGCATCAACACTCGAAATCCTGATATGCATGTACATCTATTTAGGAGATAATAGGAGGCTTATTTTCTGAAGCCTTGACTCAAATTTCATTCTGGATTTCTTTCTTTCAGTCGTGTGAATTATGTCTCGCAATATGCAATGAACAAGTAGTGTCAAGATCGCCGTAAATCACGAAAGGCGATCATGAAACTGCATCTGGTGTGTACATGGAAGCAATAGTATGTTTGGCGTTATTCATGTTTCGCAGCTAAATTTGTTATCGACAACTGCGGCATTTAAATAAAGCACGTGTTTATTTAGTGGTCTAGAACAGTGCTTCCGAAACTTCTGGATGTCAGGGGCCCCCTTTGCAAAAATTAAAATATTTCACGCCCCCCCCCCTCGAAAAAAAATCGTAATAGAGAGATATATTATTATAATATTTATTGAATTTATGTTCAATACAAAACATACACAGCGAATACTGCAAAAATCAAATGCATATATTACATTTTTTGCCTCTTACCGTTTGGTTCTGAAGACGATGCGGGCTGTTCTGGTAAAATATGAAATACTGTCCTTTATTTTGAGTCTGTTTCTGCTTCTTCTGATTGTTCGCGGGATTTTTAAAAAATTTTTTTTATCAGCCACTTATCCATTTCAGGGTTAAATTTTTTAACGTAGAATAGATCAAATAATATCACCACTTACCGATACTGGCACACTACAGACTGATAACATGAAATTAGTGAATATCACCTGAATAAGGGAATCCCTGAACCAGGAACATTTTTCTCTTTTGTGACTTTTCTCCCTTTACGGTAATTAAGCCTAACGCGAAACGACACCAAAGGCAGGTTATTAAAACGTGCATATGATTGGTGCGGTATTAACAAAAGATCGCGCAACCGAAAGATAAAAGCATAGCTGACAATTGAGTTGAAATGCTAACTCTCTTCAACCGAATTCCATATGTGAAACTGCCATAACATCCATTATACATAACATCCATTATATATATATATATATATATATATATTATATATATATATATATATATATTACTTAATTTTAACACTTTTACGAATTTTAACACGTTCGGTTGAATTTTATTGATGCCTTGGGAAATCGAACTCACACACATCTAATTAATAACAATAGTTTTTAGTTAGATACTGTGTTTGCCCATGGAACATATGGTTTTGTTTCAGTCTATACAGCATAGTTTCTGTATGAGGGGACATGTGATTCATTAATTAGTGTGTGTTTTTATCCCAGTTGTCTCTAATTGCACTATTTGTTGAGAAATATATTACACAGACTCCTCATACCTTATTCACTGGCATAATAAAAGTACTTGTTTTTATTGCCTCTGCAGTATAGTGGCTGTTAGGGAGTGCGGGTTGTTTACCATTGCAAGCGAGTTAGTATCTCCCCACATGAACTTGTTTAAGCTTTTTTTCATGTGTGAAGTATAACTTTTATTGGTAACAGAAAACTAGCTCGGATGACAGTGATAATATAAAATGAGTTTTGATATGGATATAAAGCCAATATCAACAGTCCCTGATTACGAACGCGTGATGAAAGGGTCAGGGAGATTTGGAGCTTCCCTGGAGAGCATTCGAAGTAAATACAATTAACCACTGCTTTGAAATGAAACATATCAATAAGCAATATTTACTAATATTCATTAAGCGCCGAAATACGCAGGAAGCAAAGTTTGTAAACCAACACCAAGGTGTGAATTTTTCCATTAAAATATAAAACATGACAAAAAAGAAATAATAAAAGTTAAATACGTTTCTTTTAAAATAAAAAAAAAATCTACTTAGTCTTAAAACATTTTAAATTTGTTTTCATTATTTCACGGCCCCCCTCAACAAAACCTATGGCCCACAGTTTGGGAAGCGCTGGTCTAGAACTCAGAAAACGAGGTCTAGAGAAATCTCTTGTGCTCAGCTTCAGAATATGCTTGCAATTTAGGAGGCAAACAAAAAGCGAAATGAAAAGATTTCCATTGTTAAGGCAAATCTGACTCAGGAAAGTATAGGTTTTGTAAGCTAAACCTAGAACACATTATTATTATTAGTAGTAGTAGTGTTGGTGGTAGGAAGTAAGAAATTGTCTAGAACTCTGCTATAAACCAATCATAGAAATTTTTCATGCCACCAGTAAGCAAAGTTATGGGCTTACGCTCTAGCTGGAAGTGAAATTCATTTCCCATCTAAAAACGTTCACAACCATCCATTGCTGGAATGGGATTCGAAGCATAATTTGTTCTTAGAGAGGGAGAGAGAAAGGAGGAGGGGGGGGGGGCTCTATCCAGTCGACTAATCAGGCGGTTTATCTGTTGGTCGATTGACGAAAGACTTTCGAGAGGACCAAAACCCCGCCTCTTATCCAAGCTTTGATTCTACACTGCAGTCCACAACCTCAGTGTTTTTAAAAATAAACAAAACCAAATCTGACATTGAAAAGGCCACATGTAGAAAGCACATCCTATTCTAACGATAGTCGATCCTTCTGATCCATCTCCAAGACTACTGGGTGCAACTTCTCTCCTTCCATTTTTGATACTGACTTTATGGCATCATTCTTCCAACATAAATGAGGGAAATCACCTTCCACTATACCAATAAGCTAATTTCATGTCATCTTTCGTTCCTGTCTAGAACGCGAAGAACCTTTATAAGGACAGTTCAGTTGAAGATGAGTTTGCTGGTCGCATACCGTGTGGTCACTATTGGCATTGCCATTTGATTAGGTCTGACGTACAAGCCTAAGTATCAAACTATTATTTTATGTCTTCTTTC
The DNA here is from genome assembly GCF_054136105.1 of Typopeltis vanoorti. Lineage (NCBI taxonomy): Eukaryota > Metazoa > Arthropoda > Arachnida > Uropygi > Thelyphonidae > Typopeltis > Typopeltis vanoorti. The sequence goes on from NC_143572.1 coordinate 27,748,015, forward strand.
TACCGTTTGCAAACGAATTCTCCGTTCGTTTACTGTATGTTATGTTGGATGGTTACCTCTCGGTTATATTTACTCACCAATGCCGAAGTATCCAGCACCTTGTACTTGCCAGCGCTCCTTCACCAACACATAACTAACCATTCACTAATCTCACTTCTTATCCACGGTATTGCTGATTGCAGTTCATTCCTCCTTTTCATTTAACTGACTTTTTGGTCTTCAAACATTTCGGGCTTCAAGATCGTCCAGTAGCTAATACCATAAACACTGCTTCTTTGCCATTCACTTTTGTGACCAGGAAAAACTCTTGAGTGATTAATCAAAAAAAAAAGTCACCTTATAGACATTTCCACGTACATGAAATAACGATGACGGACTTTTCTGCTGGAGAATCTAGCAGATTCTCCGACATCAGTCGAACGAACTCATGCCTGGACAATTGAAGTTTATCTATATTTGAAGTGCATATATTCAGTGACTATTGCAAAGTCTGAATAGGTCACGCTTGCATTTCATAAAATAAAGGGGTTGTGAGCAAGAATACTCACTTCCGTAATATCTGAATGGTTCCTTCAGTTCGATTACTGTTTTCTCAGTTGACATGATTCTCAGCACGCTAGCGCTGTCGTTGCTAGGAGGGATTAAACTCAAGGATTGCAGGTGTTTACCCAAGAGCTATTGGCACACATGGCTTCTAACCACGAAGTGGAACAAAATCCAGTTACAAAGAACTACAGGGCTAAGTACACTCTTGGTGTACTGATCTAATTACTGGTTATGTTTCCAGGCTAGCAAAACGTTTCAAACATTATCGTTGGTTGACTCTGCGAATATCGTTCTGGATTATATTTCTATTTAAAAAAAAAAAAAAAATTTTTTTTTTAGCTTGGTGGGCTAAGGATTTTTTTCCCTATTTTTATCAATTTTATATATATTTTATATTTTTAATTTATTTTTTACACAGTCCGGAAACCCTGCTCTAACACACCAATTATATGCTAAGAGAATGTATCTCATTTGATTAGCACCGTTAAAAAGATATCCGAAACATGCCTTAATTATTTTTAAAAAAATAATAAGTATAAAATATTAAATACTGAAATACGCGCAGTGCTTGACTAGGAACGGGTAAGTGGAACATACACTCCATGCGCGAATTTAACAAGGCATCGAATCACAAAAATTTTATTTTTGAAAAACAGGTCAAAAATATTTTTTTGTCAGTCTCCAGAAAGCTTTGCTCCAACTCTGATCTCGTACAACGTAAAAGTGTGTGTTTCTACAAACACTTCGTGTGCAATCACGAAATGCCCTAAGTTGATAGGAAGAGTTTTACTGAGATCAAGTAAATTAAACAGGTTTTAAAATGTATTTTAATGGTTTCGTTGTAAGTAAGCTAACAGTGTAATTTGTGTTCAAAATTTATTTGTTGATAACTCATATTTTCGCTATTAGGGATTTCCGACCTGTGTTGGCATAGAATATTATGGCATAAAAGAGTGACTGAATACAAATACGAACAGGGGATGCAGGGTGTATAACTAAGGATCGACTAACTCGGTAACCGGTATATAAAAATGAGAAGTGTAAAAAGTCATTATTTGCAGTAAGTGTTGAAATCAGTAACGTTAGCATGGGATTCGATCTGTATGTTTGATCTAGCGTGTAAGAATCAGATTCTCAGTTAATGATTGATTTATACAAGATTCTGGTTATCTTTCAGTATTCACTTTGTCAGCCTATTTGTCATATGACTAAATGGTTAACCACCTATGATTGTTGGTCCCATTTAGAGACCTTTTGAGCCATGATGTAACATGCTCCCTTAACTAATGCAGGGATCACTTCGTGTATAATTAACTAGAATCACGTGTATGGAGTAACTAAAATTTAGCTGTTTCGAATGTGTATTTTTCAGAAGAGCTAAATATTTTATAAGTTTGTGGTTTAAGCCTATGCTAATTTAATTTCTTTATGCATTTTAGAACTGCTGCTGTTTTTTTATAGTGCTAGTTGAATGTATATATACTACACACATATTTATCCAGATATCTGAATAGGGATCTTTCCATTATATATCAAATAACTTTGTTAAGGATATGAATTTGTACTAAAAGACATAAGATTCGAGTTCTGTCCAGAACGTGAATAATCTGTATAAATGCTTCTCAGTGGAAGGCGAGTCAGACGGTCTCATACGGAGATGACAGGATTTTTCATTCCGCAAAACAGGCACAAAGTGACTCATTTCATAACCTTAGTTTTTTTTTTTTTTTTTTTTTTTTTTCTGCCGTAATTCTAACCAATTTATTTCATAACAACCAGTTAACTTCAAAAGACCGGACATGATCAACCGATGTCATCAGTTATCTTTCGAATTATACATATCTACCCTCGAAATATAACATATAAGTTTCTAATTGATAATTTTAATCTAAACGCTAAACCTTCCAATTATAAATTAAACATTAACATTTATTTTATGCATTTAGTTATGTATATTATATTAATTGCGGAAAATGAATGCGTAATCAGGGCAACATTTCGAGATTTCTGGTCACCCTGAAAACAACAAATGTAGTTGTATCTATTTAATGTCATCTCACATTAGTCCGTCACACTGCCTTAGGCATGAAGATATGTCGTAATGAACCGAGACACGCTCAATGTTAGACTCAACCCTTCCTCTGGTAAATGATCCCTCTTTTTTCTTGTGACAGAAAATGTGCTTAGGGTATACAAACTGCTGCTTCACTTTGGAGCTGTCCCATATATATGCCTTCACGGGTTCATGTCAAGTAGTACGGTAAGACTCATATCTCCCCCCCGTCGTCAACAAAGGAAATGTTGCATAATCTTTGCACGGTGCGCGCGTGTATTATTATTCACCAGTTTCCCTAAAGGGGAAAAAATTCTTCCACGTCGTTGCAGTTACTTCTTTCACATACCTCTTACATCTTGGAATTCTTTCTCCTTCAAACAGTAATGCGAGCGCTAGCACGCTTAGCTGTACAAGCTTGCGTGTCTGCGAACGTTGTTAGATATGTTTCCAGTTATTTTATAACAATACCTTGTTCTTACGCCATCACTCGGACGATTCTAACTATGCCGCAGCCAGTTTGATTCCTCGTTGATAACGATGATTTTGTGTGCGATTGAACTCTGAATTATGGAGCGTGAAATATGCAGATTTCAGGAAGGACTGAAAGTTGCACGTGGAGTGCTATTCGCAACTTTTTTTTTTTTTTTTAAATTTTAAAAGATTTACTGATTAAATACCGTGTAATGCAAGAGTCTAAAAATTTTCCAAAGCATATGTGCATACCAGGTACGATCAAAAAGTTCTGAATTGTATTTTTTAAAGCTTAACAATTCTTTTTTTGAAAATAACAGCATTTATCTTCAGTAGTGTCAGGTCTTAGCTCAAAAATGTTTTCATCATACTTTGTACAAGCCATAATACTTCTATACTTATTGACAATTAAAATATATTTCTTTTATTTTTGCATACCGGATAGAATTCCATCATGGCGAATTTCCCACTCCTAAATGAAAAAGGGGAAAAAATCTTCCTCTCATATTGCTCGTGACCTCTTACCACTATACTCATACATCATGTTTTTTGCTGTTGGCATATTTGTTGTAGTTAATCACAGATAAACAAAATTTTCATTTCATGTGATTTTATCCCCTTCAAATACTGAGCTACTAATAATGCTAAATTGAACTTTTAGCGTGAGACTGTGGTAATAGTTGCTCGTGTCTTGCTAATGAAATACAACCAACAGAGAAGAACTGTTTTATGAAGATGGTATCTGAAAAATTTTAATGTAGTCCAACGTTAAATTCTGGATTACACCTAATGATTCTTCTAAATTTCATTAAAATCCATTGATTGGTTTCAGAGAAAAATCATGACGGACAGAAAGGACGCGTTGGTAAGGATTTTTAAGACTGTTAACATGTCTTTTATAGAACTAAAGAATGCTGTCTAAACCTAACCTGCATGAAATAAGATAAAATACAGATGCAAGGCAAATGTTTGGCAATAAGCAAACAAGCGGTGTTCGAGTTAACGAAATATACTGAGAAATATATATATCTCTCTCTCTCCCTCTCCCCCCAATCATCAAAGCGAGGGCTGATCAAGACTTATAACAAAAGAATTGTAATGGTCATTCTAGTACTCCTAATACTCATTATCATTCATTAAGAGCATGCAAATTCTTTTTCTAAATACCTAAGGTTATATTTTGACCTAATACTTCGAAACTGGCTGAACTAGATGGGTCTAGTTCATTTCTTAAAAGAGCGCTCAACCCGTTTCTCTCGATCTCCCTGACCTCAATGATCATCCTTTGCAAATGAAAAATAAAAAATATTTTCTCCAAAATGTGCTTGGCATAAGTAACGACATCGCCTGTTATCAGTGATTTCGGTATGCATGGTCTTTTATCAGAATTGTCATACAATACTGAGAAACTCAGTTTACAGTTAACGGATGCTATTACTTCTCTATTACTCTGTGGTGCTGCGTTGTTCATCAAGTTGCTGTTTAAAGATTTCTTTGAAATCCTTAAGCAACGGCATAACGATTTCTTTGAAATCCTTGACGCTTATCCATCTGCTGGTCAAGTACACGGAGGAAATGATTTGTTGCACTTCAGAATTAGATTAATGGCGTCTTCTATACATATTTATTTGTCTACATAGATTTGCTATCTCTTGCATGCTAAATGTCTCGTGTGGGAGTTACTGTACACATAGAGCTAGAGTAATTGGCAGGATCTGAATGCAGTAAATAAATTAACGCAACAAGGAGCTTTGTTAATAAATATCCAACCGCATTGCATGAGATCTGGTTGGGAGCCGTTATCGTTTCATTTTGGGACTATCACATTTGCTGACTCAAGTATTCAAAATCAAAAACAGAGCATGCTGTTCCTAACTGCGCTTGAGAATTTAGCAGTATTTAAGATATGACAGCTAAATTGCGGTCTCGTTGTTTTGTTTTCGCCAACAACCACTGCTCAATGATTTGATATCCAATGATTAGTTGTTCAATTTCATAATAAGGATAATTTTTATCTAGGAGAATTTTTTTTTCAACATGCCTAAGTCAACATTACTTAGGTCCAAGGCAAACAGAAGTTTGTACGGAATGTTTCGTGTGAAACGTAGCATCTGCGTGCTTAATAGAACTAAGAGATTCTTTTGGTAACATACTTGGATTACTAAAACATTATTAGGAAAGTTACTAAAATCTAGCGTATTCTACATTTGGCTATTAAATATGGATGAATCCATAATATCATTATTGGACAATTTTGATGAACATCACCATTCTCAGTATTAATGTAGTGTAGGAGTTACCAATTAAAGTCCCAATCTGTAATTAATAATAATAAAGAAAATTAACAGAAAGTAATAAATTTAACATTAAATTAATATTTAAAAACTCATTTTTATTTTATTTTATTATTATTTTTTTGATTATTGCTGAATAATCATAGATGATGTTTAACTTGCATTATTAGTTTAAGCATTGATTCATGTGAAAACCTTTTTCAAATGAATTTAAAAAAAAAAATTTTGGCAATAATTTTCCAAAAACTTGTGATTAAATTTGTGTTTGATAATTGCAGTAAATTTAACAAATTTTGCGAAGATCGAAATTTATTTTTCTATGATGCTCGTTTTTGAAACTTTTGACTTATCGTGTGCAACTGAGCATTTTTTTATTCAGTTTAGGGAATAGAAAAACAGCTATGTTCGTGTTTAAAGCTAATAGTTGGAATAACGTTCACGAATTTCATCAGTGGTAATGTGCGTTTACTTCTGGCTTTCTTAGAACTTTTTAAAAACTATTTTGTCAAAATAAGATGACTTGAAAAAACGTAGAAGTAAAATAATTGCTTTAAGTGCAATTTATTCCACTAGGCTAAAATAATCGCTGTCTACCATTGTTGTAGACTTTTCCTCTGCTTTCTATACTCTTCCTTTTCTCCAATTTCTCAAGATTTCATCATAACGAGATGCATCTTGCTGACATAAATCGTCTAGAATTTTTTTGTGGTTTCATCATTTATATTTATTCCTTCAATACGTCGGTTAAGCCTTGAAAAATCATAAATACTTTTGAAACAGAGCTTCCGTAACTCAGTTGGTTTCGACGCGGAGCCCTTTGGTTGGAATGACCAGGGTTCGAATCAATTCTATTTTATCAAGGCTTTTAAAGGTGAGTTAGCCGGTCTCATACGGAGGTAGAGAGCTTTTTCTCCCGAAAACTCGGGTTTTTTCATTTTTCGAAACAGACAAACCTGTGCTGTGAATGCATATCTACAGACATACAGTACTGAGTATACATACAATACAATACTTGGACAAGGAAGGTAATGGGAAACTACCTTGCTCTATAACAATGCCTTGGTAAAGTAGTATTTCTACCCCATCAGCCATTAGCATGAGGGAAAACAGACACCCACATTTACACTAAGGAACATATTTATTCATAACGATGGTTTCAAAGCTTGCTACATTCCCTGTAAAATGTGATTTTTTCCCCTCTCTCTGTGTCTCCAAGAACGTCCTTAATACCTGATGTTGAACAAATCTCAACTCCCCAGCGCTGTTGTAGGATTGATAATGACTGTTCAAGCGATTTCTGGTAATCAGTGAATGCTTGACAGATGCTATCTTTGGGTTACGGCAGATGATGGAAAAGTTTCGAGAGAAACAACGGGAGCTACATCTGGCATTTATTGATCTGGAGAAAGCATACGATAGAGTGAGTGCCAAGGCAAGAAGTCTGGAGGTGTCTGAGGGAGAAGAAGGTTCCGGAGAAATATGTCAGGTTGGTGCGGGAGATGTACAGAAATGTGTAGACAAGTGTTCGGACCTGTCTGGGACAGACAGAAAGTTTTCAAGTAACAGTTGGCTTGCATCAAGGGTCAGCATTAAGTCCGTTTCTATTTAACATTGTGATGGAGGTGTGACGGAGGAGGTGAGAGAAGATGCGCCTTGGACAATGTTGTATGCAGATGACATCTTGCTGTGTGCAGATTCAAGAGAAGAAGCGGGAACTAAACTGGAAAGATGGAGAAAAGTACTGGAAGAGAGAGGGATGAGACTGAGCAGAAGTAAGACAGAGTGTATGTGTTGCACAGTGGGCGGCGGCCAGGAGACAGATCTGGAGCTGGAAGGAAATGTCATCAGGAGGGTGAGGGACTTTAGATATTTAGGTTCAACAGTGGAAGAAGATGGAGGAGCTGAGAAGGAAGTGGGATGCAGGATACAAGCGGGTTGGAGGAACTGGAGAGAGAGATGGCTGGAGTGTTATGCGATAAGAGGGTGCCGATCAATCTGAAAGGCAAAATCTATAGGACAGTAGTGAGGCCAGCTATGACGTATGCTATAGAAACTGTGGCTCTGAGGAAAAATAACATCAGCAGGATGGAAGTAGCAGAGATGAGAATGCTTAGGTGGATGTGCGGTGTGACGAGAAAGGATCGTCTGAGAAATGGCTATGTAAGGGGGAACAGTGAAAGTTACGAACTTAGGAGCGAAGATACAGAAAGCAAGGTTGAGATGGTTTGGTCATGTGATGAGGAGGGACGACGAATATGTGGGAAGAAGGGTCATGCAGATGGATTTGCAAGGAAGGAGGAAGCGTGGGCGGCCAAAGAAGAGATGGAGGGAGCTGGTAGAAGAGGACTTGAGGATGAAGAACTTGGATGTGGTGAAAGCCCAAGACAGGAGGATGTGGAGGAGACTCATCATCAACAGTGACCCCACTTAAGTGGGAGAAGCTGCAGAAGAAGAAAGAAAAAAGTGAATGCTTGACAGATTCCGGAACGTCACTACCAGTAATCAGTTGATCAAAGCAAAGATTAACTACCCAAGAAGTTTGATCTGCGACTAATCCCAGATTTACAGTGTTTCCTTACTAATTCGACAACATTTGGAAACTTATGAAATAAGTTTTAATGTTTTTTCTGGAAAAGCTGAAATAACATCTCCTTATTTTTATTATTTGCTTTCTGTGGAACTTCAAATGGATATTTTCGAAATTATTTCTGCATTTTGAAATTAAAATAAACAGTTTTCAGATATTCTTTTAATAATTGCTTCATCAATTTCCGATTGCCGAATTTATAACCAAGTCTGCAGAACGAAATCAGAATTACTAGCAAATATAATTTTCCTGTCTTCAGTTTGCTAACATAACATACCAACACAAAGAACGTCCATTGGAAAATATTTACTAACCCCAAGTGTTCCCATGTTTGCACACTATAAGTATGAACTATTTTCAGAAAGAAAAAAAACAAAAACATCTCAAACTTTCGCTTTGTCGTTTATGCGCGCGCGCCAATGGTGTATTTTATATGAATGCATAATTAACACATTGTATAAATTTATAAAAATGATTTCATGCTAACAAATCAAATATTGACTTATGGGTTTTCTTGTCTTCATGACAGAATTTAACATCCTACAAAGGATTAAGAAATAATAGTTACTTAGAGGAGTAGCGATGGGAAGAGATGCCTTTAATAGAAAATGGAATTTATTCAGAAGTAAAATGGATAGATACCCAAAGAGAAGACTAACAAAATGTTATGTGTGGAGTGTTGCTCTCTATAGCTGAAACTTGGACATTGAAGAAAGAAGAAATTAAAATTTTCGAAAGCTTTGAGATGTGGATTTGGAGAAGGATGGAAAAAATCAAATGGACAGATAAAATGATAAATGAAGAGGTCGTAAAAAGAGTAGAAGAAGAAAGAAGTCTGTTAAGGAAGATAAAAAGAAGCAAGGGAAACTAGATCGGACATATTCTGAGAGGGAATGGAATCATCAGAGATGCAATTGAAGAAAAAATAGACGGAAGAAGAGTAAGGAAAACAATGCTAGATGACATGCTGGATGGAGACAGGTACACAACCTTGAAAGAGAAGGCTCAAAACAGAAGAGAGTGGAAGGAAAGTTTCTGCTACAAAAAAGAAGAACCTGCTCAATTGCAGAATACTCAAGAAGAAGAAGAGGAGGAGTAACATGGGAATTTCCCCAGAAATAAATACCTATAATAGCTAAGTAATAAGTTTATAAGTAAAATATAAGTTGTGTTATATTATTTACAATGAAGATAAATTACACTGCAAAAATTGTTTAAAAGTAATGTTGATGACGTAACATCCTTCTCAAACTATTGAGAAAAAAATTTGTATAGAAAAGCAGTATGTGAATCGGCAACGCTTCCTGTTTTTATCTGTTTTTTACAACTATCTGTATGGGGAATTGCTATCATTGTTTTCTCTTAACGAAAAGGTTTCGCATCGTAGCAGTAAGAGCATCATTTCTGTTCTAGAATGTTTTTTTGAGTGTGTTTATTTCATAAACTTACAAGATCGGTTTACGGTTTAGAATATTTATTGTGTTAATGCGATGCCTAATTGTTCTCATGATTTTCCCAGCACATTACTTTAACAGTGTGAAAATGTTAAGCACTATTAAAAATAACACAGTGCCCCCCCCCCCTTTCACTAAACAAACTGTCCGACCCGAGAACATCTGCAATTAATTGATAGATAGATGTTACATCACATATTTGCCTCCATTCTAATTTTTATGTTACTTCAGGAAAAGTTATAAATCTACAGTACATAAGTACTTATGGTGGGGTTAAGGATTTTTTTTTTTTTAATTATTTTTTTACATGATTTGGAAACCATCGTCTAGAGACCGCAGTGAGGCCTCTAATAAGGTCATTCACAAAACAACCATGATACGGCGGTATACGAACCCGCAATTTGGTTGAAAAGCAGCTACGCTATCCACTAGATCAACCTGGCTGGCAGTTACTGCCATTGATATTCCATTTATTGTGGGATTAGAAGAATATGAAATTGCTGTTTATCATAATCATATGGAATGAAATTGAGTGAGTTCTGGAAATTTCTGTAATAATAAAATGGATTCTCGACTATCCCTTTAGCAATGAGATGTCGTTTAGGTGTCTGTTAGAGGACAAGCTGGAACCGACAAATCTGCCTTCCTTACTTTTCTGATGCTTTTGTGGAATCAGTAAATATGTCTAACAGTTCGAAGCATATTATACCGGTGATATTCTTTTATAAGGGAATAAAATTATTGGACTCTTTTTCAGACGAGAAATTCAGTAAATTTTTCTTCTGATAGGATCACCTTTTAAGAAAAACTAAACGTTTCTTCAGTTATTCTTTTAGTGGAGTTTTCAGAAAATTTATTTAGCGTGTGAACAGGAAAATAAGTACAGTCTTCCAAACACAGCTAGGTACAATTTGTAATAATAATAATAAAATATAATTTTTGTTGTTGATTTTTATGGATGAAAGTTAACGCTTACCTGATTGGACATTAACAGTTTCTTCTTGGGCTCTCTCTCACGGTGAACTGTTGATATCATTTAAACTGATTGGCCACACCTTGAATCACTAGCAAACTACTTCAGAAAAGCGATTACCGAATTGTTTATGAATGCATAAGTTTCTGTTTGTTTAGCAGTTCCGTAGATCGTTTCTGCTATTGGTACCACATGTTTTAAGATAATTAAAGTTTAATAACATATAACTCTACAAGTTTCGTAAACTTGCATCTTCAGATATGAGCAAAAGTTATACAGAAAAGAGACTAGAAACAATTAATAACAAAAATGCCTTATATTGATTATAATTGTTTTACAAGAAAGTTCAAGGAAGCCTCTGGAATTTTGTGGATCCTCACACAATGTAACAAAAATCAAGGCTTAATCTTACACCAAGTTTGGTCTGCTTTCATTAAAAATTTAACTCCCGCGAACCTAGGCTACGATACGCGTGATGCTACAGAACGTGGCAGCAGCAACTAGCATTTGTTTCTACACGTTTACAGTAATTAATGTAACGTTTTTATTCTGGTTATTTATTTATATGTAGGAATTGTGAAGTTCTGATAACATCTAATATGTGTAATTAATTGTTTCTAGTCTCTTTTCTGTACAACTTTTGCTAATATCCCCCCCCCCCCCCAATGATGTACGTCTAACAACTTACGAAACGTGTAGGGTTATATTTTTTATTAAACGCATTAATTATCTTATAACATATGGTCTCAATACCGGAAACTATCTACCATAATTGTTTATATTTTTTTATTCCGGATTTTAATTAATATTCCAGCTCTATTTTTATGTTTGTTTGTTTGGTGCCGTGGAATACCAGAATTCAAAAATTCTTGAACCTAGAGGCATTTAATTTTAAAGGCCATAGACAGTAGCGCCCCCTTCTCATACCGGAATCCCTCGGCCCCTCGAACTTATGTTACAGATTATAGTTCTTTTTAACAGGTATTCATGCACAATAGTGCACGGTCAAAATTGGAATGAGCGTTTACAAATATTCCGTATTTCTCGTTGTAGTCGACTCGGGCGCGTGTCAGGGAATGAAAACATTTATATATTTCTCTTTCGAGCTTTGGGATGGATTTCTCGAAACGTTTCATGCATTTCTTGAGAGGTATTTGTTTGTTTGGGAACAGATTGCCTTGAAAACGAAATATCCGGGACTAGCTTGACGTGGGACTTTGACCCACATTCAAGACAGTTAACAGTATAGCTGCAGCACTGGCTCATGCGCTGTACTGCATTTTTTATTTTTTATTTGCCAAAGAAAAATGTTCGTTTTGCTGCAGGCTCAACAACATTCCGCTTTACATTGATATGTATGAGCGTGTGCTGTACATGCGTGCTTTGGGGGAGAGAAAGTTTCATACCATAAATTTGGCTCGAAGGATCAGCAGGGTCACTTCAACATACTCTACAGCGCTTATAACACAACTTATTCATGTATTTATTCATGAAATTTTACTTCTTAACTAGTTCATACATAAATAAGAACCCTCCCGGTCATAATTAAGTCTCTCTCTCTTTCTGTCTTCACTATTGTTGCGCTAAGAATGAATAGAAGCAACATGAAATGTGTTTCTTATAACGTGTCTCCAACCCTCCAGCAGTTTGCTGTGTTGTCGGCTGAAGACATTTCTCTCTCTCTCTCTCTCCCCTCCTCCCCCATGTAATGCTACTTTCATATTCTGACAGACGTCTTTAAATATGTATATCTTTTAATAAGTTAGGGACAAGTCTGCTTGCTGTCTGTTGGGAGGATGCGAATTAATTTGCCTTTTCGTTCATAGCATTCTTTCTACACATTTCGTTGTTACTTAAGCAACATTACATTATTTTTTTTTTTCTCCCGAGGATTTGTAGATTTCTGTTGTTATTATTAGAATACTGAAATCAAATAAAAATTAATAGATACGATCATGTCCCAGTGGATTATAGATGGATCAGAAGAAATGTTTGTCGTAAACGAATTAGAAAACTTTGACTTGTCCAGTGGTACTAGGAATGAAGAATAACTGTAAATGTTTAATGTTTCTTTGTGCATCTTTTAAATTTATTTTTTACATAGTACGGAAACCCGCTTTAGAACCAAACATGGAACATTTTCAAGCCACTTCAGATCTCCAATATTTGGGATCGTAGTTTTATACCGTGTGATGAAATTCATCTCCTACGTAAATACAGTCCTAGACACCATATTCACGGAGATTCGACCCGTATATACCTGCTCTGCCACTGTTGGTTATAGAGCAGCTACATTAACCACTCAACCACCCGGGCAGCAGTAAATAAATAAAATGTAAAAAATAAATAAATAAATAAATAAATAATAAAAAGGATAAAAAAATTCCTTAAATCACCCACGACACTTTTATAAAGGAGACAAACCAGAAAATGTTTCTTTATATAACTATTTCCATTTGGTCTTTTTTTTTTTTTTTTTTATCCTAGAGGTCTGCATCCTTTTTTTTTTTTAGTTCCATTCGATTAATAAGATAATAGCAGTAGGACGAACAGTACGCTTTGTATAAATTCCAGTGCCTGAAATGCAATGAGATTTACAGAGGATAGGTGGAGTTACTAACTCACGATTTTTATGTAAGGTGGTTGTAGTAATATTTTCATGACTCGGGTTGGGGGGGGGGGTTCAAGTGAAACTGATGATCATCCTGTATATTCAGAATTGAGGAGCAAATGTAGCCTATAAGCCTGAGAGTAAAATGCACAACACTTTGTTGGCTTGGCCAGTGGTTAACGTACTTGCTTTCTAACCAACAACCTGTGAATTCGAATGTCAGAGGCATAGATGTTTGCCTCTGACATTCGAGTAGATGACATAAAAAATGAATAATACATAAAAAAAAAAACCTATTAGCTCATCCACGGTACTATAAGTTTCCGTGAGAGGGAGTCATTCTTGGATTCATTATAAAAGTTTTTTATTATTATTATTAAAGATGATAGATTTAACTGTATGATAAATTCGTATACTATTTTGTTATTACAGAAAATATACATGTCAGCGGATTGTTTGGTGTTATATATATGTATATATGACATATATATGTCTTAAGCCTTTTCACAAACCATTGAGGTTCTATAGCTGTGGGCTGTGGACCTCCGTAGCCTCCGGTGTGGCTTATGTCTGTAGGTGCGTGGGTTCACTGGGCTGGTTTGCCTGTTCTGGGGAACGAAAAATCTGAGTTTCCGGGTGAAAAAACCGCCTACCTCCGTATGACACTGACTAGCTCACCCTTATATTTGGAGCCTCCGTAGCTCAGTCGGTATAGACGAAGCCCTTTGGTCGGAAAGACCTGGGTTCGATTCACGTCCATGATATGAGGAACCTTTATCTGGTCTGTTTTGAGACTGGCTAACTCACCTTTTGACTAAAGGTGAGTTAGCCAGTCTCATACGGAGGTAGAGGTTTTTCACCCGGAATCTCGTTTTTCGTCGCTCAGAATAGTTTTTCGTCCTACACGAATAAAAAAAAAAAAAGTTTCTTGAAAAAGTTTACTCGCAAACATGTCCCCACAAATAATGTGGTCATTCACATGATGTAGCAACGCAACCTCTTACACATGGACAAATCCATTCATTATCCTCAGAGCATTACAGAATACAAATGGCTTATCATTTGTTTCTTAATTCCTTTTTCACAGATATATCTTAAACGAGTTCGAGTTATAAGGGAGAGTGCACCTTTCTAGAACAGCAGTAACTGAATTCTCGAAGCATCACCTACGAACCAGTCTAGCAAAATCATCCGCTAACATTGAAAGACAGATTGTTGTTTTGGCAGTTGGTGATCTTTTCCAGTTGTGCAGCATTCACATTGAATGATATTCCCATTAGCAATCTGATTTTTAAGTAGGAGCAGCTTATTTTCAAATGGTTTTTATGAAAGATTACATTTCGAGCATGAATGTAACTTTTCCCTGAAATTTGATGTTTATAAACTATTTAAATTATGCATAATAGCGTAATTACACCGAAGGTGTTCATCTTCTGTGATTTGGCATATATATCAACCCTGTAGGTTGCAAAATCCACAGGGCGAGAAATTAAGGGGAAATAAACACCTGATGATGTTTATTGTAGTCTTTTAGCTTGAGATTATTTCGTTAGGTTTAAAGCTGAACAGTAAATCGATGTCGAGCAGCAGCTGCTCGAAATGCCTTATATACTCTGTGGTAGTTGAATAATCACATAATGAAGTGTATCTAATTAGGAGTTTCTGATTTTTTTATAATACCAAATTTTTTAAATGAATAAAATTATATTCAAGCAGCTTTTTTTTTTTTTAAATGGTGGTCCCACCGACGAATTATTGGATACTGGAGGACAAACACCATAATTTTGCAAGCCACTTCAGGATGATAGTCTCATTCTGAAGCGGCTAACAAATGTGACTCCCACTCATGAAAGGCTATAAACCTATATTATATTAGTATCGTGGGTGGACTAAGAGATTTCTGTTATTATTATTTTTTTTTTTAAAGATAATCCTGTTCTAGAGATCAAATAAGGAACTTTTTTCAAGCCCCTTCAGATCTCCGATAAGCAGAGCGGTGGCCCAACTCCGGATAATGAAATTTATTTCCTACCTACAGATATTCATAAAACACTCATGCCTACGTCTGGATTCGAGCCCTAGTTGGTTCGAGAGCGGGTGCGTTAATCACACTCCAACCAGATCGCCAGTTCATATTATGCTATCTATTGTCATTTTGGTTGTTTAGATTACGTCAGAGCAAGTCAGTCTACGAGATAGATGCAGTGTTCTTTGGCCGGTTTGTACTTAGCAGGATGAAATCTGCTCACTCAATATTAGTTGAAAAGCATATAATAAATATTTACCATGATACGAAAGAAATTGCATCCAGATCTTCCTACCTAGAGTGCAATATAAGTTAGAAAGTATCTAGATTATATCTCAGTTTGCGGGTTTATAATAAAACCCGATCACATCTGAATCAGGATACTACAATAAGCTTTTCGCTAGCAAGTGGTGAATAATAACGTGAGCGAATGGAAATTATTGTTGTATATGCGCCCTTTGTTCGTATTCTACAGAAATGAAACCATCAATTTCAAACAGTGAATGCATAATAATATGGTAGGCCTGGGTAGCTTACTACATACATCTCACCGTCCTTCCTCCAACTACGTACAACTCAATACATTTGATCCTCCAACTACACACAACTCGCCGTCTCCACTATTTAATCCACCAACTGCACACAACGACTTAATGTCTTTATTCATAGATGAACTTCATCGCCGGAGTGACTCGAGTGATTGGAGACCTGAGGAGGGTTGAAACAGTTGCATGTTTGGTCTCTCGAGCAAGGTTTTTGGATTATGTAACTCTTACGCGCCCACGGTACTAGTCTATTATAAATCTTATAGCCTTTCGTGGTTGGGATTTCCAGGGGGGGGGGGATAAACAAACATAAAAAAAACTTCTTAATAAACGCGTTAAAGCATTGACGATAGTCTTGTTAAATACTATCTATAATCTGGATCACCCCCGATGTTACCTTATCACAGTATATATTTTCAACAGGTCGCTGGAATAGAATGAATAAAATATTATGCTTGTAATGCATAATATTCGAAGATGCCGAAATAATATCATTTTACGTTATCGTGCCTTTGCGTTTATAGTAAAAACTGGATGTATTCATAGAAATTTCAAATATGCTATACATAATAGCATAATTAGGAGTCCTTGGAAGAGTGTTTTTTGATGAGAGAGAGAGTTATTCATGGTTGGGATGTTTGTCGGACTAGAATACTTTGCTTGGAACTTAAAGCACACATTTAAACCACTTACATGCCAGCCACTTCCTTGTGCTGTTTTATCAGATACGTGTTGTTACCATTGCCATAGATTTCACAATTGCTGTTAGACAAAAATGGCTTGGTATGAACTGATTGTTTCACCGATAGGGGGCGTTCATATCAACAATTCTAGTTCGTTGGCCTTGACACACTCTGATTTGGCCTCCATTTCCTGTGAGGGACAACGTTATATTTAAATATCCGTTACATGGTGGTCAGTTTGGTTGTGCCCTCTTTCAGCGTGTTTATTGCTCTCCCTCTCCCCCTCTCTCTCTCTCTCTCTCTCTCTCCCTCCCTCCCTTTCATTTCTTATCTGACTACTTCGTGATGAGACAAAAAAAGGTGGCCGTTCTGCGAACAGTCTCTGATGACGACATTGATTCATCGTTAATGTAGGTGGGATTCTAGAAAGAGCTCGAAGGCGAGGAACCCGCTCATTTCTCGAAAAGTGGGTACATTTCCACAGTAAGACAAGTAAAGTTCCGCATAGGAACTATTATCAACCCTGGAATTCCAAAGGGAAATGGGAAGTTCGACGACCCGTCTCTGCCGAGTCTGCTCAGCTATTTTCTTTTTGGATTACTTTAACTACTGCACTAATTCATAGTTCTCAAATTCCGTTAGGTATTGCATTTTCTAAATATATTATCTACTGTATGTTTCACTCTACTTTGTGCATATGTTATTTGCGTATATTGAAATGAACCTCTACCTTCAAGTGTTATGAAGAAAGAAAGTTATGTATCTGAATTTAATAGGAACTTCAACTCAGATCAGTCCGAAATTATGTGCATCGGTTTTAACCAAATAATTTTCTAGTTTATAGGTGTCTCTCTGTCCGCATTCATTTTCTGTGATCATCTTTGTTTTGTTGTACGTGCGCTGATAATTTCTAGATTTTCAGCAGTTGTGATGTTGGATGAAACTGCTCTCATGAAATAACCTATAAATTTGCAGTAACAGAGCCATTTCAGAGACAGTCTTGCTTATATCATCCATCTTCTTTGGAGATAGGAAACTATTTGGAGAAACTCAGGTATTGTTCTCCATATGGTCGCTCAGTTGACCGACCACACACACACAAACGGCTTGGAGAGAAGTCAATGGACACCATAGTTTCAGGAATAAAAACCCACCTTAATAAGATATAGGACCTCCTTTCGCTGCGTTACTGTAGCAATCCTAGGGGACCACTTTTCACAAGTGTACGATAGCGATCAATGGGAATTTTGGACCATTCTTCATGTAGGTATGTAACGGGGTCCTGGACGTTGTTGGTCCGATGTCCCTTGATCTTAACCGATGCTCCAGCTCATCTCCACAAACCACGCAGTTGCAACAACAGCTTTATTATACGGTCTTGCTAAAAGAAAATGGTCAGTTCCGTAGAAACGCCACAAAGTAGGAAACACTGCAGTTCAGAATATTCAGATACCTCTTCGAGGTCAATATTCGTGACACCACAAACAGAATTCCGAGGCCAAAGCAGGACCATACCATCCCCACCTCCGAATTTCATAGTTGGTGTTACGCACTTTGGTAAGAGACGTTCACCGGGCATCCGCCACATCCACGCCCGTTTGTCTTCTCTGTAGAAGGTATAGCGTGATTCGTCGCTCCATAGCAGTTTTCCAAGCTTCCACGTCTCACTATACACGCTCTTTGCACCACCGAAGACAACGCTGCATGTTGGTTCGGGTAATGTAGGGCTTGAATATTGCGGTCCTACTATGGAAACCCGTGTTGTTAGCCTCGGTTCTTAATGTTTTTTTGTGCAGATTCGTATTCCAGTCGATGCCCGAAACTCCTCATTCAACGTGGCGGTCGAGGAATGACAGTTTTTAGATATTATCTTTCGTAACACCCTACAGTCACGTTCGGTGAGTGTGGTGGGTCGTCCACTGCAGGTACTACTTGCAGTTGACTCCCTGCGCTTCCATCTGAGTATGGTTCACTGATTGTTGATCTGGGATAGCCCAATTTGCCGAACAGATGGGCCTGCAACATATCATCCTATCACAATGCCTCTTTCAAACTCGGTCAGTTCCCTTCTCGCAGCTATTTTACCCGGACACAGTTTCACTGACTTGGAACATCACATCCCTGCAATTTATACCGGCTACACATGCGACTCGTTACATGGCACAATGCACCTTACCCATGAAGGGTGTCTGTTGACGTCTTTACAAGTAGTGTGTGTGTATACATACACACAACTCCACTCAGCTCATTCCATTGCCTTAGTTGCTTTGTCCATAATTCAAACTAAACTATACCGGAGTTCTTCAATGCTGTTTTTTTATATTTATATTTTTTCTTTGTTAGAATTCTTACCAGTAGCAATAATAGAAATAGCAAACCTTATTGGATAGCAATTAATATATGAGTTTCAGGAAGTTTCTATACTTACCGATAACTTTTCTGCTTATTGTACTATGCATTTCTCCTTTTTCAATTCACAAACACCGCAATGCACACAAACTACTTACTTTAAATGTCATTTTTCATAATAATAATAATAATAATAATAATAAAAACGTTTCGATAATAAATAATTTCCAACAATAAGGATTTTATTTTCGAAATAACTACTATATTGCCTTTTCTAGGCACACATAATTCATTCTTCTAGAATCCATGATTTCTTCAGAATCAAAAAAAAAAAAAAAAAAAAAAAAGTTAGGATTTCATTTTCACTCATATTCATATTTATTCATAATAGAATTTCATAGACTTGTTCTTTCTTTAATTTCTAGTATACTTTTCATAACAGTAGCAGCAATTAAATGTCTGTTAATGCTCTCCTATTGCGTAAATAACTATTAATGACATATATTTGTCGCATTTATTCAAAATATTGTTGTTGTTCTTTGCGTCACCAGCGGCCTCTGAATTCTTAGTTTTTATTTTCTTCACATTAAACACCATATATAAGGCTTAAGTGTGTGTGTGTGTGAGAGAGAGAGTCAATTTCTGAACATTTATCTGGATTATTGCGGGATAAAATGCGGTTCTAGCAAAATTTTTTCACGATTAAATATTTAACGTTTCTTTAGAGGCCGCGAAGGACTCTCGCACTAAAATTGTATTGGTAGTTTGTTCATATTTTTAAACGTTATCTACTTACTTAACACCTTCAGATAGCTTTAAGCTTACTTTCTGTGCGTGAGCTCTCGCCATTTATTTTCCCTGTTACAGTCTAAGCCAGGGGTCACCAAACTTCTTTGACCGTCGACCCCTTCAAGAGTTTCTTACTTTTTGTCGACCCCCCCCCCTCTATTTTACTATTACTTAATTATAATAGGACAAGCAGAAAAGACGCTTATGTGAGTTTTTAGATTGTTTATTTTATAGTTACAGTGTTTCTTGTATGTGTAATATAGTATATATTATTATATTGGCTTAACGTCAAACGGATACGTTTTTGTTTTTGACGTCATTCTTAACATTACATATTTGATAGGAGAGATAACTAATACAGGGTGTTCGGGATAAATTTGACATATTTATAATTAATTATATTTTTCCGTAAGTTACATGTATTAACACACACTTCTCTTCATTTAAAAGTTTGGACCCTTCTTCATTCATATACGAGATGTCAGAAAGGATGGATAGCTGGAACCCACCTGAATCATGGAAGAGAATAACTTGTATCATGATGATTCGTGCCCGCCATCAAAATAAGGATATTACGACTGCTGCCCAATGCTCCCTGAATACAGTAAAAACAATCAGGCATGAACTAGAGACTTGCAATGGTGACTACGAGGATGTAGCAAGAAGAAAGATCCCTAGCAGACGATCTGATTGCGTTCGTACAGCAGAATTCCTCGCAAATCTGCAGGAACAGGTGTTGAAGAACCCTGGCATTGGAATTCGGGCTTTGTTCGTGGAGTTGCTAACTGTAGTCAAGCCCTGGATAACAAGGGTAGCCAATGGTAGGCCGTATGTATGGCAGCAGGATTCGGCCCCTTGCCACACCTCTGGGAAAAGTCAAAAATGGTTGTCTGAAAATTTCTACGACTTCACCAGTCCAAATGTTTGGCCTCCAAACTCCCCAGACCTTAACCCCATGGATTATTTTGTATGGGGCGCAGTTGAAAAAGACACCAATCGCACTTCCAGTAATACAAAAGCCCAGTTAATGGATAAAATTAAAACAGTTTTTGCGGCCCTTCCCAGGGAGACTGTAGCATCAGCTTGTTCGAGGTTCCGAAGCAGAATTGAAGCTGTGATCGATGCTAATGGTGGTTATTTTGAGTAAATCTTGTTGATAGTATTGTAATTAACTCTGCCTGTAATGCTTTTTTGTCAATTCATTAAATTTAATAGATACAAAGAAGATTTTCTTTTTCCTTACGAAACTGTCAAATTTATCCCGAACACCCTGTATATATAAACTATAAAATTTAATTTAGATAACAAAATAATAATACAATCTTCCTATAGGTATATATAGGATGTTCAAAATTACCAGCCCTGCTCAACTCTTCAACATAGAAAAGTTTAGTTCGTGAATGAATAACGATTGAATTATAATATGTATGATGATGAATTTTAGAACATTAACGCTCACTTGTATGTCGATGCGCAAAAATGAGAACTGAGATCGAATACGTATAAGTAAATAAGCAACCACGCACGTGTTGCAATCCCTCTCCCGCCACGCCGCGGGGCCGAAACCACCGACATCCGTTTATTGGTAAATACGTCATTTTGGCCTACATGATTAGCCTCCGTAACTATTTTCATGATCTTGCTCCATCTTACAGGTCCTATTCATGTCACTGTTCCCACGATTCACTCTTAATTGCGTTGTCATTCAGGATGGAGGTAATCCAAGTTTACCGAATTAAATATTACCCGTACAATGATGTCTTATATTTTCTATCGACCCCTGAACTCGAATCGACCCCTAACAATGTTATATCGACCCCTGGGGATCGATATCGACCACTTTGGCGACCACTGGTCTAAGTAATTCATCCAATAAATAAAATTCTACATTAATAAATCAAAAAATCGCAACCAGTAATTAACCATCAGAATAATTGTATACAAATATCGTGTACACAATTACTCTGATTGTTAATGACTTTATTATTTCATTTTATGTGAGATCATATGTGACTCGAGATTAAAAAACATATTTCTGGTAATTGTGAAGCTTACTAGTCGCACAATTATCAGTATTGTCTCCTATTCAGTGTTGCACAAGAAATGTAAATTAAATGGAAATTATTATTTTACACTTCCAGAGACCACTGATCGCAAGTCTGAATTCCACATATGAAAGATATTTTTGTCCTTCAATTGCATGTATTCTCCGCTGTCTGCTACGTTGGAGGCTGCAGAAATCCTCGTACTGTTCTGGGCTGCCTCACCTTAAGTTGAAAAATTCATAAAATTTCCTGGAAAGAATGAATTACTAATTGTGTAACATTTTATACTACCTAAAATGCTAATATACTTATTATATAAGTTATTCCTCCTTGCATACATAAATTGATCAGTAACTCACTCCACGTTCGTTCTTATCACACTAATGCATAGTCTTTTCTGTAACTTTCTCTGCTCTTTTATGGACATTGGTCAGGTTGTTGGCATCTGTAATTCTTTTCTTCCTATCCCTACATCTAATGCACGAATAGCCGTAGCCAGTCACTATCCATCCGTAGTCAGTTCAGTAAACTTTTGCTGAACTGACCCGTGCTATCTCTGTGCTGTGAAACAGTCATCCTCATTACTAATTACATTTGTAATTACAAGTAATTATCATATGCTAATGTTACGATTGATATACGTTACATGAAATGTCATTGTATTTCTTTCTAACCAATCTTTAGTCTACCTATTGCAGATTTTTAGTAACTTTTGTGTGGTTGAGAAGCGATAAAGAAATCACAGATAGCAAAAATGGATTAAACATGAACTTTTTTCTTTTTTTTTTCTTTTTTTTCTTTTTGTACGAAGTGGGGAAAATGTCTAAAATATGGAATTTAAACTTATTTTAAGATAAGCACAAGTCGCTTTGGCATGCATTGCTTCAAGGAAAGCACGATCACTAAATAGTTCGTGTATACACACACACACACACACACACACACACACACACACACACACACACACACACACACACACACACACACACAGTATCTCCACCTTTTATTAGGGCTGCTTGTTTTTTATTGGCGTCAGCTATTTCGAACTATTCGAGTTCTCTTCACAAACCAAGCAGAAACCCAGGTCCGAGTGAGTTTATATTAGAAAGTTGCGTTTTATGATAATCGCTAAAATTACAATTAATAAAAAAAAAATCAAGAAAACTTAAACTTAAACTGAGAACCTGATTTCAAGGAAGGATAATAGTAACAGTTATGTTATGCCAAATGGATAAACCTGTTTGATTTAATATTTATCACCCTTCTTTAAAGTAAGATTCTGATCCCAAATTGAAGTCATCTTTGGACCTTCTGTTATTAGGATTTTAGCATCAATCGAAATATCTATCAGACATCGGAACTCGTAATTAAAATAACGTTGAATTAAAATAACGAAGTTCCGATCACTATTCTTGATATCGGAGCAAGCTCCGATATCAAGAATAGTGATCGGAACTTGCTCCACCTTTGACATGAGTTGCCTCAGCTTGCACTGCCTTAAGGGTCAGTTGCTGCAGTATCCAGGTATTTGCTTACGCTTGGAATCGCCGAACTTTATATAGTTTCTACTATATTCGGCATGAAACTCTTTGAGTTTCTTATTCGGCTAAGAAACGATATGGGATGCAATATCCCTTAACTTAAACATGCAATTTCATAATCTGCAGATCATTTTCGACACTTTTAAAGCTTCAAAATACTTCTTTTTTTTTTTTTTTTTTTTTTTTTTTGCCTGCTCGGTGTAAATAATAATTTATATTTATTATCATTCTTTCAAATTGACATATTTTGTATGCTATGCAGTGTAATTTCCGTTGTTTAAATATCTTACAGTAAATTGAAATAAATAAAACAGAATTTTTAGTTTAAAGTTTATTTTATTCATTCTGCCTTCTGGAGATCTAATGTAACCATTTCTATGATATCCAAAATTTAGAATAGATTGCAACCTGTATCATGATGTGAAACAAAGTAAAAAATATAAATTTTTTGCTATACCTGCTGCTGCGTGCTGTCTTGATAATATCCGGATTTGGTTATTATTTTTGCTGAGCTTTTTTTTTTCTTATTTCATAACAAATGCATGCGTTAAGCCTACATAACACTCATCAAAACGTAATACTTACAGCAATGTGTCTTTCTAATCTATTTCAATTTTCTGTTCTTTATTCCTTAGTCTTTTTTTTTATATATATACTCTCAATCTCTATACTACCACTTGGAAAATAATCGTAGGGTATTTTTATAACATGTAATATACTTTTTACTATCTATTATTATCACTTGTATTGCTCTAAATACTTGCTAGATCTGTTGTATTATATTTCCATTTGTACTTCTTATTTAGTGTCAATAAAATTTTTAAAAAAATTAACGATTGTTTTTACTACTACTTAACTTAAAACATGTAACTTGTGCAATATTGATTGCTGTGGATGAAGTATTCCGTCGCTAAAAATTTCAGAACATTCAAATATATGCTAAGAAAATAATGTAGATAGCATTCTAGAGTGATGTATATGTAAAGGAGATGAAATGGCAAACAACTTAACGACTTCGAGCATGATAATATGAATTCCTATTATAGTGATGTGATGTTTATACTGAAAAACTGGACTCTCGATGATTGATTGGTTGTTATAGATTTACAGCCGAAGCAACTCAGAAGCGAATATATTATGACTGTAAATTGCGTGTGTTCTTCTGGGCGGTTTGCCTGTTTTGCGGGATGAAAAACCCGCAAAAAGGTTTTTTCCGGGAGGTTGGCTTAACTCACCTTTAGTTGAAAAGCTCTGATAAAGATTCTTCCATCTAAGGGTTGGATACCGGAATTAGTACTTTGGATTGATGAATCTCGTTACAGGATGTTTTCTTAGGATAGGAGAACTTGGATATAGTGGTAGCCTAGTAAGCACCACGATCGTGACTGCATTGTCTCAATTGGGATTGCATGACGTAGGAGTATTTTTCGTGATTTAGAATTGGTCAACTTGTTTTTATGGATACGCCTATAAACAGAAAGATGCACCTCCCATTTCTGGATAAAGCTGCACTTATGGAATTCTCAGCATGAACACGTCTCATAACAGTGCATAATTTAATATGGCTTGGTTTGAAGATAATAACATGCTGTCTATAATGGACTAGCCAGCTCAGCCTGTCCAATGAATTGGAATGACTTGTGAGGAATCGTCCCGGTGGTCATCACATCATTGGCATAACTGAAGACATTTTTGCGTGAAGAATGGAATTAATTTCCCACGAAATTTGGCAGCAATATGTAGAATGTTTATCACATAGACTAAAGGCTGTGATGTAGACCAGAGATTGGCCTCTATTTTATGTTAAACTGATTTCAGGAATTACCATACACACACGTACTTATGCACAGGCTCACAAGACTAGCTGTTGTCCCTGAAAAATCAGTGCCAATTAAGGGCCCCAAACAATGAAGGAGGCCCCGGAGCACTCTGACACCTGGAAAATTGTAAGTACGGCCCTACACACACACACACACACACACACACACACACACACACACACACACACACACACACACACACACACACACACACACACACACACACACACACACAGTTTCACATAGTTTTTCATTCACACATGAGTGTGCTTCCTCAGGAAAATGTATTATACACAAAAGTATGCTTAAAAAACTTGTACTCTCCTGAAACATTAATACAAATGGGTCAATACTTTATTCAAAACGTAATATTTTGACCTTTGTCTGTATTTCTCAGGTGTTCTAATACTTTTATCACCATATAAGTGTATACTCTCCAAGAACCAGTACACTATATCGTATTGCATACGTCTTTCTTTTATTATTGATATCATGAACATATAATTTACTGGATTGTAGTTAAGTTTCCGAAGTCTTAATGCATATTCACATCTGTTCATTGGACATCCACTGATACCGTATGGTCACTCAGATGCTCGATAAATTGGTTCTGTTGTATGTATGCTTTTCTGAAGGTTTCAACTTTCTGAAGATCAGTCACTCCACATACACCATCCATCTTATTGGTGGTCTACCCCTTCCTCTTTTTCCAGGAACGTTACCTTCTCTTACTGTTCTGAGAAGTCCTCCTTCCTTTCATTGTGTCCAAATATTTTAACTTTCTTCTGTCAATATCCTTAAGGAGCCTTCAAGTGCTACTGATCCTTTCTAACATCCATTTGTCCGCCTTTCAGTATATGATATCCTCAACAGCCTTCTGTAACACCACATCTCAAAAGCAGCTATTCTTTTCTTATCTGACTTCTTTAGGTTCCAAATCTCACATCCATAAGTCGCTGTTGGAAAAACAACTGCATCCAAAATCCTCAACTTTGTTCCCATTGAGATACATCCATTCTTCCAGATTTTAGAGAAGTCTCTGACTGTTGTTTTAGTCATTCCTAATCTTCTTCTGACGTCTCCTGAACAGCAATTCTTCACATTAATAATGGATTCCATGTACTCAAACTTGCTGACGTCCTCAATTCTTTCTCCATTAAGGTACACTTGTTTCTCAAGAGCTTCCCTGTTTGTATTTCCTTTGAGAACCATAATATTTGTCTTGCTAGGATTGAGTTGAAGTCCTCTGATATTACTGATCGTGTTAACTTTATCAAGAATTTTTCGTAGTTCTTCCTGGTCATTATAGAGGAGTACTGTATCATCAGCATACTTCAGATTACTGATCAGTCTTCACCTATCCCAATTCCTGTGTTGAGCTCATGCAATGCTTCACGTATGATGTCCTCAGCATACATACTAATAAGTGAGGCGAGAGTAAACATCCTTGCCTAACGCCTTTGTTTATTCATGAAATCCTCTTTGTTATGTTGATAGCCTGAGTTAGATTTGTTTTAGCTTCAGTTTTTACGTTTTTATCTTCAGTAAAAACGTAATAGGGCGCCGATTTTTTCGACTGTAAAAAATAATATACTAACTCCCCACAGAAAATGGAGTCTTCATAGGCATTTCCATTTTTGATGATTTTATTTTATTTGGAATTTTTTCCTCCCTCAGCATATGGGACAGCACATCGGTCCTTTCCAATAGGCCAGTTGCTGGCCTAATGGATAGCGCCTTCTGTCTTTCACTAACAGGTTGAGGAGCGGAGTATTCCACTGTGGTATTTGGATGTTTATGACTGTCTGAGTGGTTGATTATTAAATAGGATCACAAAGTTTTTGAAAAATACACAGTCAGTATTCACAGCAAGATTCCCTAAAATAGATGATATCTATGCTAATAATCAAGTAATAGAAAAAGCAAATGAACATAATCCCCCAGCATGTTTAATGTTTGTAGTTTTGAAAAAACCTTTGATTCTGTATATCATTCAGAAATAATAACAGCTTAAAAAAACTTTGATATACTTTGAAAAGTATATCAAAATATATCGTATTTAAAAACTGTATATCAAAGCTCAACATCCAGTATAAAGCTAGAATATCGGGGAAAGGAATTTGGTATTGGGGGGAGGAGTAAGACAGGGCGATCCTATATCATCCCCAAATTGTTTTTTGTTACGTTATAAGTCTTTTAGAACGTCTCGTGGGAAAACTGTGGAATTAGAATCAATGGAAAAATCTCAATCATTACCTTTTTTTGCAGATGACATTGTTCTTTTAGCAAAAAATAAAGCCCAGGAAATACTAAATGACCTTGACAGAGAAAGCAGGGGGAAAAGGTTTACAGGTTAATCTAACTAAAACCAAACTTTACAAATTCAGATGAAATCGAACTAAAATTAACAGATAATCGTATTGAAATTGTGGAGGGCTATATTTACTTTGGTCAATTAGTATTAAGGAAAAACAAGATTAAAAAAAAAAAAAAACAGAAGAATCATTCAAAGAAGCAAAGTGTGTTGGCTGTATAAAGTTATCCGTTAAGAGATTTACCTGTTTCATTATTCTAGTGTTTACTTTTGGAAGTGAGACAGGTTACGTGTGGCTCAAAGAGCTTTGGAGAGAAGAATGCTCACCATAACAAAAATGGATAGAATGAGAAATAATTAAATTAGAGGTGACTGGAATAGTCTTGTAAAGCATTTAAATGGAGATGGGATGGCTATATTAGTAGATTTTCAAACGAAAAGTGGACAAAATTAAGCACTGAGCAGATACCAAGAGAAGGAAAGGTCGACGAAGAACAAGATGGAGGTATGATCAACAAAAGTTTGACGTGAGCTGATGGACATTGGTTAATGACAGACAGAACTGGAAAGTTTAGTGAGGAGGCCTGTGTCCAGCAGTGGATAGAAAGAGGCTACAAAAAGAAGAATACCCAAAGTAATGTTATCGATTTCCAGCCTTCGATTCATATAAAAAAATAAACAGATTGCTCTTAAGAGTTTCTATGCAGTGAAGGACATCTCTGTATTAAAATTATTATTATTATCATTTGACACCTCCAGGGAGTCCTAAGACTCATCGAGGGAGGGCACCTAACTCTACAACTCTCCATCTACACCACTCAACCTCATCATCTAAACCAACGCCCTCTACTGTCCACCATCACCACTATTATTTTCACAGACAATTACAAACGTCCATGCCTACGGCGGGATTTGAACCCGCAGCCTTTTGGCTGCGGGTTCAAATCCCGGTTCCACTCGGCCAACCAGGCCGGCGATTAGATAAGTTATATGCCTAATGTATTTAACTATTAAATTAATTTTACTTAATTTAATTAAACTAATTAATTTAATGAAATAGTTAAATTAAGTAATATTAATTAAATAATTAGACTAATTAAATTAAAGGTAATTAGCGGTTTTAATCGATTTGCGTTTCAACATCCGATTTGTCAATACAAAATCAAATTTGATTTTTCCACTTACTCTCCAGAATAGTGTACATGTTCTTTCTTTTAAGGTTAGCATTCATAGTGAAGAATTTATGGAGGTACAACACACGTGTTAAAATAATTACTTTACTTAAACTTTCGGAAAGTAAATTCGATTATTTTTATTTTTTATTATTTTCCCCCCCACAAGGCTAGGTTAAATAATCAACAAGCATTTAGATCTTTACTTTTATACAGTGCAGTGCCATGTAGCTTGTATCTTATACATATGTATTTTTCCTGATGATAACCTCAATACAGAGGTCGAAACGTCGAATGTTACTTTCCTAAAGTTTAAGTAACGTAATTATTCACACGTGTGTTGTGTCTCCATAAATTCTTCACTATGAATAGTGTACATATATTTTGGAGTTCGAAGTGCTTCTTTAAGATTATCCTTTCTTGAAGCGCTGCATTTTTATTCATTTTTTTTTTGTAATTCATTTCGCTTAAATAATCAGATTAGGTAATTCAAATTACAGATTATGGGTATTTATTACACGTTTCTCCGTCTCCTTTTGGAGTGTTCGCGTATATGGTTTCTATCATGAAGCCATACATCTATACAATCACCCTAATATAAACATCGGACAAATGCTTGACAAATCATTTCTTCGTCCGTTTTGAAGAAAAACGGACGAAGAAATTCATCAGGACTGAAGATTTTTCAGTCGCACGCATTGCAACAGGTGAGTACAGCAGAAATGCGTTTCCCTTTGTTCATTTATTGATTATTTTTTTTATCCCTTGGACTTTCATTTGGAGTTTGTTCATAACTTGCTATACGAGAAATTGAGATGAAATGTAGACCTAACCAGGAAATCAAAGTAAAACAGGATTCTTGTTTCTGTTATATTAACAATGTCATAAATTTCCCTCGCAATCGTAATAAAAATGCGCGCACACACACACTATATATAAACATAAGTTATTTTTCTAGAAATTTAAATTTTATCTGATATTATCCACATTTCAAAGCATTCTGTATCTTATAACGTGTTTTAAATTTAAATAATCTCATTTTAAGATTTAAAAAAATCTAGGAATACTGTTTCAAAAAAATAAAAATAAAAATTCACCTGCCATCTTAAAGATATAGTTCATATCTTTCAGATGACAGGTGGAAGTATGTCGTTTGAAAGATATCGCCCATAACTATTCTTTATTATTATATTCCCGTTAGGGCAAAATGCTTCATGCGAATAAATCAAAATTCATATCTGAATGATTACGAAAAGAAGAGTACGAAGTAATTCTAATACATGTCAGCAGAGATGTCATTTATTCATTACGTCACCCAGTTACAGCTGAACTCGTTCTGTTTTAAACTTCGTTGAAGTTCTGAAATCTTAGAATTAGGTCTTATGTTCATTTTTGCTTATTTCCAATGGATCTTGCCGTAGAAGGTTCAGATAAATGGTATGTATTTGTTTGCTCTTTAAATATCAGTTAGATCTATAGAGCATTTTTGACACATTATCGGTCACACTTTTGTGACCGATAATGTGCCAAAAGTGCTCAGTGTGAAAAAAGTGTTCGAGGTAAATTTTAATCACATTAAATCCAGTTCATTCAGTACTTGAATTCTACGAAGACATGTTAATTAAAATTTTAAAAAAATACATAAAAATGGTCTTTATTAATCTCTCAAATCGGGATCGAGAATGGGAGAGAAGCATAAGATGAAATCGAAAGTCGGTTGATTATTTTGATCTCTACCGAAGCTCTTCAAGTCCCCTTATCAGCATCCATCTCCCGTGGCCACTGTTGATGGATGGCCTCCGTTGCCTGTAAACATTTCGATTTACTTTTCATTCTGGTCTTGGCTTACGTAAGTGGCATCTCCGCCTCTACTAATCACTGACACCAGTGGCATCTGCTGTCTAATAGTCTGCCTTGCACACGCTGCGAACTGCGTCAGATAGTTTTATCCCGTTGCCACAGTAACGTTGCCGTTTGACGTGTTTTTCAGTATTTTTATTCTATCCAGCACGTGCATGGCTTCGTCTGTTGACTTGTGCGTAGAGTTATCTCGGCAGCTGAAGTTGCTAGTCAATGAGAGATTTTTACTGAACATGTTGAAGGGTGGACAAATTCGATTTCCTCCCTAGTTCACGGAATTTATTTATTTTTGCGAAAATGAGAATTTGAAGGTCAGTGCCTTGTTATGTTATCTTATTAAGTGTTTCAATTTATTATTAATTACAAAACACGGAATTGTTGTACTGCCTTTTGGCACTATATTTTAAGTTCACTCAACTTGCGTATGGTATTTTCTGTACATGTTCAAGCTGGTAAGAATTTTAAAGCGCAAGTAGTTTAATGAGATTTTTGTTATTTGAAAAATCCCCCTCCCCCAAGAGTAATTAACGTAATGGAGCTCTTGTACACAATTTTATGAAAACATGATCGATATTAAATTGTAGCAGAATGAAATAATTTCATTTGTAGCTCTTGAATGTTCACAAGTAAAAGTAACAGACGCCTGATTTTGACGCTTAAAATTAGATAAATTCAGCAGGGAACTATGAAGCTCCGATATAAGAATACTTTAACGCATGTTTATTAAATTTATAATTTAAGTCCGATATTCGTTTGGATGGTACATGATTTTTGTATAGTAGTACAGATTATGCAGTTTTAAAAAGTGCAACAGCTAAAGAAATATAAAAATGACAGCCTTAAACAGCTGCATTTCGCATTCTCGCATAGTGATATCATTCTTCATCATAGCTGTACAACGTGCAGCGTTTTATTTAGCCTTGTGTACTGTACAGTTTATTTCCTTTTTTATAACAACTTTTGTATTCATACCACACACCTCAAGTCTGCGCTACTTAATACACATACAGCACAATCCACCTTCTACAAACTATGTAAACTATTGGTTACTAATAGTAGTGTCTGTTAATTGTATGTTTCCTACATGCCGAATGGAAAATCCTTGTTTTCCTGGAGGGAAAAAATATTTGCTACTCCTGTATGAGATCAACTAACTCACCTTCAGTTGAAAAATTCCATGTAAAAATTTGTCTCGTCATGACTATAATCGAATACAGATCTTTTCTGATCGTACCGAAAACCAAGTTCTGGTGTACAAGTAAAACCAAAATTTGGAGTGACTGTTTCTCGACTTTCATGTTCACAGGTTTTAATTAATTTGCTTAATTTCACAAATTAAGCAAGTTGATTAAAATGAAGAATTAAATGAGGAAAACCTAAAGTTTGCCCCCATTTATTGTTCATTTTATATAGATATAAGTTCTTGCAAAGATTGTATTGGACTGCAGAGTTGTTATTATTTTAAACGTTCATTTAAATCTCATTGAACTACTAACTTGCATATCATCTTATAGAACATAATACTTCGGAACTGAGCTACAAAAGGAGGATTCTGTGTAATATATAGAACCTGCTGGAGTTTGATTTATGTACTTTTTTATTTATTGGATCACATTCTAATGATTGAAGGAAAAGACAAGTGAATGTCCATTTAGCAACGGTTTGTCCTTACTTTATACTAGAGCCCAATCTCGTATAGACCGTATAGTGGTTTCTCGTAGAGACCCACTGTCGTCCCTTTGGACCTAGTGAGCTTGATTTCTGTTGTATAACAAAGTGCTGGAAGTTATAGATTTTAAATATAGTGTTCATTATTTCTATTTCCCTCCTTACTTTTTTGGATGTTGCATTTGACTGGATTTTCGTTTATTTTGAAGGACCCTAACCCTTCGATTTTGCAATCGTGCCGTCACATGAATTAGTTGATAAATGCTTGATGATATGATTAGACATGTAGTGAGTCACGCTATCCGCTCATTAAACGAATGTAGTTATAATTAGCAGCGCTGGAGTGTTCGTCATCCAACGTCATGTGAGAAATTTTATCCCTCCACATTTTCTCACGTGGCTTAGCGGACCACTTTCTAAACGTTAATGATAAAATGCTAATTTACATGTGAAGCATTCTTCTGACAACATACAATGAGTGGCTAGGATAGAGTGGGTGGATGACGGACTGAGATTTTTTTTTTTTTTTTGTTACTTTTGTCGTTGTTTTCCGAATGTAATTCGATGGTGTTGTGGAAATACACATCAATGGCCCTTTAATCACACTAGCAGTTAGATTAGAGACTCTCAAGGATTTTCGTGATATCATTATTAATTTTGAATAACGGTTTGGAAAGAAAGTAGTTGTATCTCTTGCTAGCGAGATTCAGTAACCTGCAGCTCACGCGGCTCTCGGAGAAATTTTTGTGGTCTTTAGAGATTGGTTATATATTTTTTTAAATGAAAAAAATTGTTTGAATAGCCTATTTCTGTTTTCTGTTGTTATAAAAAAAAAAGCCTTTTATTTCTGGTAAATGCTTATAATCAGTTTAAATTTTACATCACACTTTTTTAAATTTATTATTAGTACGGCCTTTTTTTCCCTTTCATTGAATGTGTTTTCCACTAAAATGACACCTTCAGCCAAAAAGGTACCACTCCCCTGTTTTAGCCTTTTAAGTAGTTTGTTCTCTCTGTTCGTCTAATAGCAGGACCGAACACTCATTCTGATACTTCTAGTTAAAGCAGATCATTTTCATTTATATAGTGACAAAGTCCCCTGTCACGCTTAGATGTTCATCTAGGTATTAGTTTTCAGAGCATCACTATGCAGGGTGGAATCATACTATTAATACAATAATAGGTCAATTTTTAAGGATTTGTTATTAAAAGCTGTATATATTTCTTCCATATTTTCATTTTTGTGCATCATGTACAAGGTACTTTCCACATGAAATGAAAAGAAAATTCTCTGCGCTATTTAACTTTTAAGCAGAATAACAAGTTATCTGTTTTGTTAACAGGTAAAAGACATTTTACTCAGCTGGGTTAGACTATATTTAGGTGAAACTGTGGCCATTATACATATCAACGCCTTTTTTTCTTTTTTTTTTTTTGTTAAAAATGTTTTAACCACTCAGGCATACAGAGAATTAAGTTGGTAGATGTTCATCCAAGGCTTAGCTTGACATCCACTTAATGCTCTTCCCATGTGTTCGTCCAATCCCAGATTGTCAGAGAGGCACCATTTCCTATCTTCTTATCAGTTTGTTACCACTTCCTCCTACTTCCTGACTGCTTGAGCTTCAATTTGAGGTAGACTACATTTCCCCCCCTTCTAGCATTCAGTTGAAAATAACGAAATACCTGGTTC
Organism: Typopeltis vanoorti; assembly: GCF_054136105.1. Lineage (NCBI taxonomy): Eukaryota > Metazoa > Arthropoda > Arachnida > Uropygi > Thelyphonidae > Typopeltis > Typopeltis vanoorti. The sequence continues at coordinate 27,781,512 of NC_143572.1, forward strand.
TATGAATTTGGTGACGATTTATAGTTTTTCTTTTCCTATGAAGCTGTACACGATACCTCTTGCTATTGTTTGTAAGGTAAGTAGGCTAAATATTGAATTCACAGGTATGTTTTTGTAGATGCGCAGTAATTTTCGAAGTGTTTTCACTGCGTCTTGTATTGATAATTAGATGGGATCACATTCATTCGCAAGCACGAACTTGGATGAATTGCTTTCAAGTAGGCTATACGATGTACATTATGTACACTTTTTTTTAGGCTTCTATAACATGCCTGAAATTATAACTGCATAAGGCTGTTTTAAATTTTTTTAAAATTCTTTTAAAATCATTATCCCACTTACTCAAGATTCTGAAATTGTCGCACATCAGTTCTTTGGCTGGTAAAGGATTAGATCATCCACTAACCCTACTCCAAAGAGTGAGCACGGATCTTTACAAACCACTTCACGTTTTCAATAAGTAGGGTTGTGTTCTCACACCACTAAATGAAAAACACGTACCACTTAACCGCAGTTAGGAAACGCTGTGTTTTATATTACATTTGGTCGGTGTTGTCGCACTTCTATTCTACGAGAAAAGGTTAAAAAAAAGTTTCTGGTCCTTCCAAATTTGTTAATGGTATGGTTTATCCTGATTTCGTTGGTACACATGGTCTCTCGCATGATACGAAAATAAATTTGTTTGCAATTGTGAATCTGTATCGCAAGCGATTTGTTGCCTAATTTACATGACATTTCACTTGTAGGCAAAATAGATGCTAAAGCTCCCTGTTTGTTCATAACAGAAGTAAAAATAAATAATTTACTGAAGCAAATTTAGTGTTTCTTGCATTTGTTTGTTATGATTATTTCAAAGGGAGGAAGGAAAGAACTATATGGCAGACATCTTCATGTACTGTATATTCCGTATACAGATACTTGATTAAATAGTAAGATTGATTCACCTCTGTGAACCCCGTCTTCCTTCGTCAAGTAACTTTTGTAGAATTTACTTTTAATTCTGTATATTATATGTAGAATTAGAATTTTGCCGATGCCTTAAGACATGTGGCTTGTTGTATCCATATTTTTTAAAAATAATTACTTGCGAAAACCATGTAAAAATGTACCGCTATATTTGTGTTTTGTATCAATCTGTAGAAGTACGCAGTAGGGCTGTAGGAAACGATTCATTTAATTTATTAAGCTGTTTTACTTTTTACATGGTTTTCGCTGGTAATTATTTTTAAAAAATAAACCGATAGGTTTATTTCTCGCCGAAAACGGAAGATCCGCATTCAGTAATTTCATTTCTTCAAACATTGATAAGAATGTGTTTTTCCTTTAAATCCAGACTTTCAGTACCCACGTATCCCCCTCTCAGGCTAAGCCAATTTGGGAGAAGCTATATTTCATTCAAACAATGAAATATAGCATGAATAATTACCAAAGTATTTATTTATTTTTTTAAACATTTACGTTATAATAAATTACAAACTGGAAATAATTTGTTTTTAATTATGAAATAAATTTTAGTTATAAGAATCCAATATACATATGTTTACGAAATGTAAATTTTCTATATATAAAGTCATGAGAAGTATAAAGAGCAGGCGGGTAAGGTGACTCACTTGATAAGGGTAGGAAAAGTGCAGTGTGAGCAACAGTTAGATATGCAGCTAAAAAAAAATAAAATAATAATAGGGATATTTTTTTCGATATGTGGCCAGTAGAAGAAAGAATGATTATGGAAGATGGCACTGATTGCTGAAAACTAAAACTAATTGCTTTACCTTTTCTGATAACCGCTGCGGAGGATATAGTTGAAGTATTTAATGAGCAATTTATAAAGGTATTTCATTCTTGTGAATGTAACATCATGCAGAACTCGAATGCAGCGGGAAAGGAGGAGGAATTATTAGTAAGTGAGCAGGAGTTATATGAGGAATTGAATAAACTTGATGTAAATAAGGCTGTAGGACTTGATACTATTTCACCACGTTTTGAGGGAATCCGGGAAGTTAACATCTACTATTAGATATCTTAAAGTGTGGTTAAAGTGTTAGAGAGATTAGTTAGGACTAAGATTCAAAATCGGTTGACAACAGAAAAATACTCTTTGGTGGCTAGCATGGGTTTGTTAAAAGAAGATAGTGTTTTAGCAATGCATACACCGTGGTATATTTAGATTTTGCAAAGGCTTTTGGTAAATTGCCACATGACAAGCTGGTAATTAAATTGGAACGGTTGGGGCTAAACAGTACGAATACATTAGTCCAATCAAGTACAACAGTACTTGATTGGAGATTGGCTGTCTGATAGTTATTAGGGAGGAGCAATATCCCAGAAAAGGAAAGTTACAAGTGGTGTACCCTAAGGATATGTTTTGGGTCCATTGCTGTTTAATTTGCATGTAAATGCTATTGGGAAAGGTCAGAATGGTGGTATCCAGTTGTGTCTGCAGATGATACAGAGTTGTGGAGCTATCAGGAGGAGAGAGAGTGATTGTGAACAATGACCTAAAATTTCGGGGACATATTGTTAAAATTGTTAGGATCACATCGAATAATGGGAATGAATCAGAGGGCACTGACTTGTAGAAGTAAGGATATTATGGTTCCCTTGTATAAGGCATTGATCAGGCCACATATGGAATACTGTGCACAGATTTGGTCACCTGTTTTTTAAAAAGATGAGGTATTGGAAAAGGACCACAGACGATTGACTAAGATGGTTTCTGGTTGCTGGAATGTTGAGTATGAAGACAGATTGAGAAAATGTAATTTGCAGAAATTGGTGAAGAGGAAAGGGGATATGATCGAGACATATAAGCTGTTAAGGGATTATTACCAGATTAATGTGGGGAAGGTTTTGCATAGAATGGGTGAAGATAGGGAGAGAACAACGTCATCCCTGGAAGCCGTATAAGGAGAGTATGAACAAGGCGCAGGTTTTTTTGCACGGAGAGTGGTGAATGATTAGAATGCATTGCCCGAGAGTGTGGTGAGCGCGGATACAGTAAACATATTTGTGGAGTTCTTGATGCAAGACAGTTGTGATGTGCTTTATTTTCTTATTTTTTTATTTGTACAGCCTGGCACATTTTTTTTTTTTTTTATATATATACCGTCCATCGTACGGAGCATGAAGGTTTAGATCTTTCTACTGTTATCCATTCTGTAGATATGTCCAAAAAAGTTTAGTTTCCTTTGAATTATTTTCTCCATTACATTTTCTCTGTAGTTTATTTACTTTGCAGTACAGTTCTTCATTTGTTACCTTCTGTACCCATTCAATCCGAAGAATCTTTCTATAGTGTTGCGCTAGAGTCGCGACTGAACGTAGTGGCAGATTTGAATTGTGCCAAAAAAAAAGTGTTTTTAATTAGTGCATAGTGTGGCTTGTTATTGTAAATTGTGCGCATTTTTTCAGTTGGGATGCAAGTGCTGTTTTCAGTACTGTTGTTGAAATTTTTTGTTTATATTGTTTTGCTGCGTGTTTATTCTTATTGCTTCTGCTTCCGCAAATGGCGTCCATTAAGAAAATGCATGTCGGCCCACGGAAAGCTTCTGTACGAAGATTGAGCTCTGCCTTGGATTTTTTGCAGTGGATGTGTTGCAAAAATGCACCGAAAAATGTGAAAGATTCGTGAACTGTTTGTGTAAACGAAAAGAACGACAGTATTAACGTATGTGAAAAGTGTCTTATAGATTAGAGCGATTAGAAATGGGGGGAAGAATCAGGACAATAATAGAAGTGCTTAGACAAGAGTTAGTGAAAGTGAAAAGCGAAATGAAACATTTGAAAGAGGATACATCTAAAGAAGATTGGCTGATAAGAAGGAGGAAGTTACTATTATGAAGAAAGAGTCAAAGGATAGTCATATATTATTAGATGGGGTTCGATCATTAGAGGTGTGATGACTAATAAAGTGCACAAAACATGCCTTCCTGGTGGAACAAGAAACAGATAATTGATGCCTTGTTAAAAAAAAAAAAAAAAGGAAAGACCAGGCATCGCAATTAGTGCTAGTCGTGGGCAGTTGGGTGGGGGGGGGGGTGTTGATAGAGACTTGAAGAAGTTGTTGTGGTAGGTAAAGAACATTAGTGTTGTTGGAAAAATCGTTAGTGTGTTGCCCAGATATGGCAACAGTGAATTGAGAAGGAGAACAGAGATAATGAATATTCAGATTGCTGAGTTGTGTGAGGCAAAAGGGATTCAATTTGGAAATCTATGGAGTGAATTTGAAGGAAAGTTGGAATGGTTTAAAGTCGATGGATTGCATTCGAATGGATTTTGTGTTGGGCATTTAGAAAGGCTATTATTTTCTGAGAAGGCAGAGTCAAGAACTTAATATAGTAAATGATCAGAGTCTACTTGTGAAGCAGGACAGCACAACTAAATGGGTTGTATGACAGGAAGAAGATAGATACGAGGTTGAAGATGTGGTTGTAGCAGCACAAGTTGATGGAATGCATAAAGATGAGGGTGAGACAAGTAGGAATGGAAATCAGAGTCAAGATCAGAGAAATGGGAGTGGTCAGATCAAATTAGAGAGGTGTGGTATAGTATCTAGAATAGAGAATGTTGGTGCTGATAGAATGGAAATCTCAAGAACACGGGGATTGTTATGTTTGTACACAAATGTAAGGAGTATTCGAAACAATAGAGCTGTGTTTGTTGCATTGATTGAGTCAGTATGCCCAAAGATAATTGGAATTAGTGAACCTTGGCTGTCTGAGGAAGATGTGATGTCGGTAATAGAAATTGAAGGGTATATAATTTTCTGGAAGGATAGAAATGGGAAAACAGGAGGGGGAAGTGTTGTTAATGATTGCAGAGGCATTGTGTCCACAAAGTGTGGAAGTTGATAGTGTATGCACAGATTTTCAATCTATGTGGTGTGAAGTTGAAATACACGGGTTAGTATATGATAGGATGATATTATAGGCCAAGGAATGGCAGAAAATACTGATTCTGAACTGTTTAGGCAAATTAGTTGGTCATGTAGAAAGAAGGTGATCCTGATGGGAGAGTTTAATTACAGAATTAAAGAATGGAAGGAGGAGATTGTGTATGGGAACAAGGAGAGTAAGTGTGGTGAGTTTCTGAGAGATAAATATCTTAAGCAGCATGTAATTGAAGCAACTAGAGGCTTTAATGTTTTGGATTTGCTGATAACTTCACAAGATGTAGTTGTTAATGAGGTGTTGACACTGCCACCAGTTGGTGAGAGTGATCATGAGGTATTTGTTTGGAAAGTGGTGAAACAAGGAAAGGTTAATGCCAAAAACTGATATGTGTGGAAGTATAAAGCAAGTGATTATAGGAAACTCTGCAGTCATTTAGCATCATTATGTTGGGTAGATGAGCTGAGCAGAAAAGATATTCACAGTGCATGGAAATTCACAAGGCAGTATCTGACAACACAAGCAATGTATAACTGCATAAAGTGAGTAGATAAAGTAGGAGCGAAATAGATGAACAGCAAAATCAAACAAGCTGTGCTGGAAAAGAAAAGGCTATGAAGGCGGTACACAATAAGAACAGATATTTGCAAGTTGTTCAACTGTGTCACATAGACTACAGACAAGAGTATACAAAAAAAAGAAAAAAGGTAGCTTATTATGTTTATACTCGAATGCTAGATTATCAGAAACTAAGGCATAAAGTTAGTTGTCTTAGTCAATAGATTAGTACCTGAGATTGTAGTCATTAGTGAGACCTGGCTTTCAGAATCAGACCTGCTAACTGGTATCGAGTGTATAGGATACAGTAATTTTAGGAACGATAGATAGGATATGAAAGGAGGGGACATGCTAATAATGATATTGACTGACTTGAATCCAGTTAGTGTTGAGACCTATGACTGTAATACTAGTAACAGTTTTTCATTTTGGCAGTGAGTCTGAAGCAATCTGGTTTGAGGTTAACAAGATCAAATGCATAATGAGGTGTTGTTCAGACCTAGTGGATCTGCTGCTTGTGACAAAGAAATGCATCAGCAAATAAAGATGATTGGTACAAAAAGAATAATCATAATGGGGGGCTTTAATTATCCAAACATTGATTGGGTAGCAGTAAAATCTCATGAGAAGAACGAAACTGAATTTATTGAGCTCTTGCGAGACATTTCCTCAAGCAGCATATGACAGAAGGATATCAGGATCAAAGAGTGTTAGATTTGATTATTATGTCAGAGGGGATTTCAGTTAAAGATGTGACTATTCTGCCTCCAAGGTGATAGTGACAATGCGGTACTCATTTGGGAAGTGGCTGAATTTATTAATATTCCATTCAGAAAAGGTTACATGCTGAACTACAAAGCAGGAAATTATGATCAACTGAGGAGTATGCCAGATTCAGCAGCATAGTATCAGTTTTTAAAAAATTCTTAAATGATGCAATATCAGAATGTCTTAGTAGAGTTTGAGAATAAAAAGAGTAAGAGTGGAATAGATGTATAATAATCTTATTGACCAAGAGATTCATAAGAAAAAAATGATGTGGAAAGAATATACCATGTGCATAAGGATGATGCCTGCTATGAAAAGTATGAGCAGCAGGTCAGAAGAGTCAAAACTCTTGTACAGAAAGCTAAGTCTGAGTATGAAAAGAAACTGGCTCTGCATGCTAAAAACAACCCCAAAGAATTTTATTGTTTGAAGTAAAAGAAAGAATGAATATGAGAAAATAACTGCTGAATATAGATGGTGCAAGAGTGAGAGATGGTGAAGAGGTTGTTCATCAAATGAGTGCCCATTTTACTAAAAGCTATTGACTTGGTGTATGCAACTTTGCGCTTACTGCTACCTCTTTATTGAATGAAGAAATGCAAGTATATGAGGAGAAGGTATTAGAGCTGTTGCACAAACTGAATAAGAATTCAGCAATTCTGATATCCCATTCGGACTGATGGGATATCAGCATGAATGCTAAAAGAGTTTTTGACTGAATTGGCTATTCCTTTGACTAGGCTATATAATTTGAGTCTTAAGACTCAAATTATAGAGAAGATTTCACAGGAGTGGAAAGAATGTATGGTAATCCCATTGCACTAGAGTGGTGCAGAGACTGATGTATCCAACTATTGACTGCACAGTATCTCAGGAGTGGTTGTGAATATTTTGGAGAAGTTGGTTAGGGCTAGTATTCAGAAATGGGGTGATATATAATTTGAGTGTTGGAGAATCTCTACTTTGCAATGAACAGCACAAGCTTACTAAGGGAAGGTCATGTTTGAGCAACTTGTTCACATTCTGTGATAATGTTACCATTGACTTAAACAAGGGGAAATGGATACACCATGATTCTTTGGGATTTCACTAAGGCTTTTGACAGAATACAGCATTGAAGACTGTTGCATAAATTGGACAATATGGGTATGGATTATAAAATAGTGTGGATAAGAGGATGGCTGACTGACAGATATCAAAAAGTTGTATATGGGGGAAGTGAGTCTGCAAGATTTAAGGTAACTAGTGGTTGCACCACAAGAATCAGTCCTTGGTCCATTGTTATTCATTCTCTACCTTAATGACATTGCAGAAGGATTTGACAGGTGACATACAACTATTTGCTGATGATAAAAAGATAGGTAGGGTAATCTGGAATGTGGCTCATATGCAGTATTTGTAGAATGATTTGAATAGGCTGGAATTGTCATCATAGGAAGATGGCTGTCATGTTAGTAAATTCAAAGTCATGCACTTCAGTGAAACTTGATATCCAATGCCATTTTATTGGTGGGATTATGCTAGAAGATACTGATTAGGCTGGGGAAGCTTAAGGTCATGTAGCAAAAATTGTAAATACAACTCGGAGAATATTGCAATGCGCAACGAACCTTGTTTTGCTTCTTTACAAGGCCTTGATAAGACCTCACTTGGACTATTGTGTGCAGGTCTGGTCTCCTTGTTTCCATGGTGATTCTGATACAGTGGAGAGAGAGAGAGAGAGCTGAACATTGAAAATGATATCGGATTGTTGAATACTGATTATAAAGACAGATTGAGAATTTATAGACTGAAGACAAATGGGAGAACGAGGGATGGTATGATTCAGATTTACAAACTTCTGATACATTCATACAGCATTTCAGTTGATGGAATTTTTCCATTTTATGGATGATGGGGAAAGGATAAGAGAGCATCCTTGTGAGAATGAATGCCATCATGAAGGGGTGAGAACTAGATTTTTCTCACATAGTGTGGTGAGTGATTAGAATCGATTGTCATTGAATGTTATATGTGCAGGTAGTGTGAAGATTTCAAGAATAACTATGACTGCTGGTCATACAATATGTGGCCTTACTTGATGAGTCCCTGAATGCAATTCTCTCTCTCTCTTAATAATAATATTAACGATGATATTGAAGAAACACAAGTGTAGTAAATGTAACTTAATATTGTGTGTGTGTGTGTGCTTGCACGCGCACTGAAACCATTTCCAGATATTTATGTATGACATATCTCTCAACCAACAAACATTGAAAGATGAATCAGAGGGGGAAAAAAGAACAGAAAACCACAATCTTTAAAATAAAAAAAAATAAAATAAAAAAATCAGTTTTTTTGTGATGCTTTCTCTCAAGAAATGCATTATGATTTGGTTTATGTATTTGTTATTTTCTTCTGTTGTTGCATATCTTGTTCATCCTGAGTTTGACCTTCTAATTTGGACTTATGTTATGGTCCTTAATATTTTTCTGTCTTTTATTTTGTAATGTTCTCTATTCTCCTGTTGAGACTTTGTCTATATCAAGTTTCACACCATGTATCTACATTTTTTTTTGCAACTGGCAAAGTTGCTCTTTTTTATTTTTAAGCAGTTTTATTTTTTAGTTTCCACATGTACATAATAATATGATAATTAGAAATGAGTACTGGTAAAAAAAATAAAAATAAAATAAATGTATTTATCTTTTCATATTATGACCTTTTTCTTGACCACTAATATTAATAAATTAAAGACTTAATTCTGTACGTTAGTCAAGTAGATAATAGTTTAATATCCGACGTTTCACTGACTGATATCTGTCAGCATTTTCAAAGGATACATTGGTAAGCAATAGAAAGTAACAAAAACTAGGAAACTAACTGACAATTCAAAAAATTATATAAAGTTATCACTGTGCGTGATACAATGATATAATATGTCACAAGTACAATGTTTTATTTGTTGAGAAATTTATTATAATTTATTATTATTATTATTATTATTATTATTTGACACCTCCAGGGAGTCCAAAGACTCATCGAGGGAGAGTGTGCCACCAGCACCGAACGATATATTCCCCTTCCAACTACTAACCTCGCTCAAACTTACTTAACTGAGCCATTAGTAGCAGAGGCTCTACCAATCGACCAACCTTTTCATGAAAGTTCATTTAATTTTTGGTTAAATGATCTGATTAGAGTTTTCCATATATCTGGTAAGATTAGGCCTTGATTCTTATTTAAGTTACCTGTTGAATGGGCGACTGTAGCAGCTTTTTTAAATGTTCTGGAATGGTAGTGCTCTTCTATGTAGGGCATATGGCTCATATCCCATTCAATATTATGGTTGGTAGAGGCAAAGTGGGAAGAAAGGCCTGATATCCTTGACAGGATTCCACATGGAATTCTAATCAGTAAATTGCAGCATATGGGAATGGACATAGGGTTGGTGAGATGGATAGGAGGGTGGTTGACGGAGAGATATCAGAGAGTGGTTTACTCGGGAGTAGAGTCCACAAGACGGCCTGTGACTAGTGGTGTGCCACAAGGATCTGTTCTTGGACCACTGCTGTTTAATTTGTTCATAAATGATATAGGAAATGATCTGAGAGGAACAGTTCATTTGTTTGCGGATGATGCGAAGTTGGGTAGGGCAATAGTGAATGCAGATGACGTCAAAATTTTGCAGGATGATTTGGATAGATTGGAGGTCTGGGCTAAGGAGAATGGATGTCAGTTTAATGTGGCAAAATGTAAGGTTATGCATTTTGGGGTGAAAAGATTGGCAGCAGTTTACTGCATTGGTGGAACCCTGCTCCAGAAAATTGATGAGGCACGAGATTTAGGAGTGTTGGTGGATAAGGAATTGAAATTTAGGGGACACATTGCAAAAGTGACCAAAACAGCTCATCAAATCACTTGGTTGCTGAAGAATACGTTGACAAGCAGGTTATTGTTCCTCTCTATCGAGCCTTGATAAGACCCCATCTAGACTACTGTGCTCAGATTTGGTCACCTAGGTTTCTTCTTGATGGGGAGGATGTGGAGAGGATCCAGAGGCGAGTGACCAAGATGATAGCAGGTCTGTGGAATGAACCGTATGAGAACAGGTTGAGGATTTGTGGGTTGCAAAAATTGGTTGATAGGCGGAGGAGGGGAGATATGATTGAGACATTCAAATTACTGAAGGGTTTCTATAAAATTAATTCAGAAGATATTTTTGAGAACAGGGCTGGTTGTGGGAGGACTAGGGGACATCCATGGAAACTGGGCAAAAGTGTGGTTAGTAAAGGTGTTAGAGCTGGGTTCTTTACTTTTAGAGTAGTGAATGAGTGGAATGTGCTCCCTGAGTCTGTAGTGGATGCTGTGACAGTGAATGAGTTTAAGGCGAGGTATGATAGATACTGTATGAATGTCAGATAGTTGTGATGAATATGATTTGGGGCCTCCCTCGATGAGTCTAATGACTCCCTGGAGTTGCCCGTAATAATAGTAATAATAATAATAGTAATATATCCTCTGTTGTTCCGTACATAGCCTATGTGTTCTTTCTTGTTTCAAAACTTCTAGATGTCTGTCCGATGTAATTAATACCGCATGAACAGGGTATGCTATAAACGCTAGAGTATTTATAGAAAGGATGGCTATCTTTTGGTGATCTTATAAACTTTTGAATGGTCTCAATAGGTTTGAAGGTTACTCTGATATTATATGGTTTTAGAAGAGCTAGTTTTTTGGATATGGTACTAACAAATGGAATTGTTATAGAGTTGACGTATTGGGTTTCATCTTGTTGCCTTTGCTGTATGTCACTAAAGAGAATCTTGTTGAGGATTCTTGTAGGGTAGCCATTTAGGGATAGATCTCTGGATATTTTCATTAATTCTTCTTGTAAGTCACCAGGGTCTGTGGTACACTGTATAGCTCTTTTTTTGAGCATATGGGTAATGCTGAGTTTCTGGGATATGTGGTGAGACAAGTCGAAATGGAGGTACTGTCCTGTGTTAGTAGGTCTTTTATATACCAACAGGTTGATGCTATTGTCAGTTTTTGAAGTTTATTTTTCACTTGGTTAGAGTATAATAAATTTAGTTTAATCCTTTATCCAAGTGTGAGCAAACAAAGTTTGCACCTGAAAGTATCTTCAGGACTGGAGTAAGGTGGTACAACACCAGGGAAACTCATTGCAAAGGTGGAGCAAGATACCAACACTCCTGTCTCAGTATCTCCTATAATGCAAAACACATCTCCTTGCAGATATGTCTAATGTTATGCATTAAGGGAAGGGCCACTACCCAGACTAGTTTCGACCTTTATTGAGGTCTCTTCAGTGGGAGCCAGGCCCAAGTTGAGATGTCAGGCAGAAGCATTAGCTTTAGATACTGAGACAGGAGTGTTGGTAGCTTGCTCCACCTTTGCAATGAGTTGCCCTGGTGTTGTACCACCTTACCCCAGTCTTGAAGATACTTTCAGGTGCAAACTTTGTTTGCTCACACTTGGATAAAGGATTAAACTAAATTTATTATACTATTGTCAGTTTGTTTCTTAATAAGGACATCTAGGAATGGATTATCTTTTTCTAGTTCCAAAGTGAACTTGATAGTGTTGTGAAAGCAATTAATTTTGTTTAGATAATCTATTAGTTCCTCTTTTTTGTGATTCCAAATGATGAAGATGTCATCAACATACCTAAACCACGTGGTTGGTTTAGGGGTAATCTGGGATAAAATTTGAGTTTCCAGATTTTCTAAGGGGGTGCTTAAGGGTCAAAGCTGTATAACTGAGAGGAGACCTCCACATAGCCTTTAAAGGAATGCGGAGAACCGACCAGGGCTTCTGACCTAATGTCCAATCCTCACCTTCTCGTGGTGCACCCTGTTGGGTATCTACTTTGATACTGAACGAACGAGGATGGGCTGGCAATTTGGGATTTAGCCGACCAAATTGTATTCTTATTGGTTAAACCAAAATAAAAAATGATGGTACAACATGACAAAATTTCATGCCGGCTGGGGCGTCGCCCGGTTAAACAAGGCCCCCGTTGTTTTCGCCAGGGAACCAGGGCGAACAGCGAAAAGTCAGCTACTGGAACAAATCTGAAAATAAACCCCAACTCAACATCACCAGAGTTAAAGATTGGTACTATGAACGTAAGAAGCCTGAATGGCAAAGAAATGGAGCTAGCTGAGGAATTAGATAAGTACCAGATCGACATAATAGGGGTGACTGAAACAAAAAAGACCAAAACTGGTGAGATCTTTCTGAGCAATAAATACAAAATGTTATATTCAGGCAATGACAATCAAGGAAAAGAAGGAGTAGCCATAGTATTCAACACAAAATACGAGGCTCATCTTCTTGAATGGCAGTCAGTCTCAAGTAGAGTAATGTGGGCAAATATGAGAATGGGGACTGGACAATGAGACTTATTTGTGCCTATGGTCCCACAGAAGGTTCTACTAAGGTAGAAGTGGAGGAATTTTTTGAGGCTTTAGAAAAAGCAACTGACACAATGAAAAAGGAAAAGTTGGTCCTTGTTGGGGATCTAAATAGTAGAGTAGGAAATGATTGTGAGACATACAAAAATATTTTGGGAAAATTTGGAGAAAAGAGCAAAGCTAATAATAATGGCAAATATCTGTTGGATTTCTGCTCAGGACATGGACTGGTTATTACTAACACCATGTTCCAACATAAAAATGTGCACAAATTCACATGGAGAGAAGAGGCTTGGAATAAGAAAAGTCTCATTGACTATGTTATTGTTGATAGTGATGTTTTCTAACTGGTGCAGGACACCAGAGTGTACAGAGGATTTGAAATTGGAAGTGATCACTATTTAGTCTTGAGCAGGATAAAATTGTATTTCATATTGAAAAGAATAACATGTAAGAAAGTTTTAAAGCGAATAAAAGTGGAGCAGCTCTCAAATGTGAGCTGTAGACTAAAATACACAAGGGTTATTGAAGAAAAAATGAGAGAGCTTGAGAACAGGAATCAAACCTTGGAAATTCAGTGGCAAATTCTGAAGAAAACATTGATTGATTCTGCTAGAGAGGCATGTGGTGAGGTTGTCTGTAAGGATAAAAAAATCAGAACTCCCTGGTGGACACAGGAAGTTAAAGAGGCAGTGAAGGAAAAGAAGAAAGTATACCAAAAGTTCCTGTCAAATAAGTCAGCTTGGGCTCTTAGAGAATATAGAGACAAATGCAAGAATGCTAAACACTGTGTAAAACTAGCTAAACAAAAGTCATGGGAGGACTTTGGCAAGAATATAGAAAATAAATATCAAGAAGGTGGCAAAATATTCTGGAGGTTGTTGAAGAAGCTTAAGAATGGAGGAAAGAGTGCTGTAAAAGGAATTAGAGATGATAAAGGTGACATGAAAACGGGAGAAAAAGATATCCTTGAAGTATGGAGTAATTACTTTGAAAAACTGCTAAATGAAACAAGCAGTGATGACAGCACAGTGATAAAAAACACTGACCAGGCATGCAGTCAGGAATACATATCCATACTTGAAGTAGAAAAAGCCATCAAAAGTGTGGAATGTGGAAAGGCAGCAGGAGTAGATGATATTCGACCAGAAATGCTGAAGTATGGTGGTATAAGAGTCTTACAGTGGCTGCACTACATAGTTCAGAAAGCCTGGACAGAGGGACGAATTCTCGATGATTGGAGTAGAGCACTCATAGTACCCATATATAAAAAGGGAAATAAAGCTGAATGTGAGAATTACAGAGGTATTTCCCTACTGAGTGTTCCTGGCAAGATCTATGCAAGTATACTTGAGAAACGGTTAAGAAGAATTGTGGAAGAAAAGCTTGGTGAAGAACAAGCTGGATTCAGGCCAAATAGAGGCTGTCAGGATCAGATCTTCACTTTACGACAAATAGTCGAGAAAGCATGGGAATATAACAAAGATCTGTATTTAAGTTTTGTCGATCTGGAAAAGGCATATGACAAGCTGCCAAGAGAGAAGCTATTCAATACGCTGCAGTTATATGGTGTCAATGGGGGGGGCATTATATCAAGCAATACTTAGTCTTTATTTGAGTTGTAAGTCAGCAGTTAGAATTGAAGGAAGTACAGGAAGATGGTTTAATGTTAAATCTGGTGTGAGACAAGGATGTACATTATCCCCTCTGTTATTCATTATCTATATGGATTACATTATGAAGGAAAGTGGTATTAAACATGATATCAAAATTGGAGATGTTAATGTCAGTTCTTTGCTTTATGCAGATGATGTTATACTTCTAAATAAATCTGCTACAAGTCTGCAAGATTCTCTGACTAAATTGAATACCTGTTGTAATAGATATGGTATGAAGGTCAGCAATAAAAAGACAGAGACAATGAAAATAGGCAGAATCACTGAAAATGTGTACTGTGTTGTGAATGGAGAACTTGTGGAACAAGTAAAACATTTCAGCTATTTAGGCACGATTTTTACTGAAGATGGTAATTTAAATATAGAAATAGACAACAGAATCAGCAATTCAATTGAATTGCTGATTTATTCAATTGACGGGAAGTCAATTGAATAAATTCATATGGAATAAGAAAGAAATTAGTCGGAACACTAAATTAGCTGTATACAAGACTGTGTTGAAACCAATTTTAACTTATGGATCTGAGAGCTGGGTCAGAAGTAAAACACTTGACCAAAGACTAGAGACCGCAGATATGAGAGTCCTGAGAAAGATTAGAGGCGTGAACAGATGGCATCAATGGCAATATCATATTAAAAATGAGGATATTAGGAAAGAACTTGACATTGTCAGCATCCAGGAATGCGTTAGCAGAGCTAATCTCAGATGGTATGGTCACTTAAATAGAATGGGAGAGGAAAGATTAGCAAAACAAGTGTTCTCTGCCAGGTTGGTAGGAAAACAACCCAGAGGAAGACCAAGATATAGGTGGATTGATACGGTACAAAGTGCCTTAGATGATAGAAATATAAGATCTGATAATGTTGGAGTCTTGACAAGTAACAGACTGATTTGGAGGAAAATTGTAGATAGGAAGTTAGTAATGATGTAATTTTTTCATGTAGTACTGTCATATCCTGTACACCCCTTGAGGGTACATGGCAGGAATTTGATGATGATGATGATGATGAGATTTTCTAAGAATAGGTCGGCACAAGAAGGAGACAGAGAGAGAGGGCTACCCATGGCTAATCCATTAAGTTGTTTGTAGTATGTTTATTTTTGCCATGTAAAATAGTTCGAAGTTAAGCAATGCTTGAACAACTTGGTGATGTTTGGTAGGAACAGGTTTTCTAAGATGTCAATGACTTCCGAAACTGGGATATTTGTGAACAGAGATGTGACATCCAGGCTAGCCATAATATTATCTTCAGAGATATGGCTGTTTTTTAATTTTTCCAAGAAATGTTGGGAGTTCTTGATATAAGAATCAGTGTTGTGAATGTGTTCTTGTAACATTTTGGCTAGATATATTGATAGTCTGTAAGTAAGTGAATGGATACCATCTACTATTGGACGTAATGGTGTACCTTCTTTATGGATTTTGGGAACACCATGGAGTTAACGGATACATAGAATTTAGTTTTTTGATTAAGTCAACAGGCCAGTTGGTCATATCACATAATAGTTCATTGGTATCAAGATGGTTTTTGTGAGTAGGATCTGTGTTAAGAACATCATAGACCGATGTGTCTGATAATAGATTGTTGATCTTTTCTTCATATTCCTTAGTATTTAAGATGACAGTGTTGTTGCCCTTGTCAGCTCTCAGTATAATGATTTCTTTGTTCTTTAATTTCAGTAGTACTTTTCTTTCCATAGTGCTAGGGTTGGCGTGAGAATAAGAGGAAGCAGAGAGGATTACGCTGGATTTTAATCGTAAGTCATTGGCTATTGTGCATGTGGAAGTAATGAGAAGGCTTTCTCTGAGTTGCAGGTAAAGTCCATTTTTGGAATAGTAGTTGGTTTCAAGGAAAAATTGAATCCTTTTTTGAGGATAGAAATCTCTGGTTTTGTTAAGCTGCAATTAGATTGGTTCACAATGACTTGGTTGTCTGGTAGGGAAGGTTTGGAGTTGATGTGATTATCATATAGTGCGTTAAATTTTTTAATTTGTGTCTTTTTACTTTGATTGAAAGTTTTTGTATCACTTTTTTGAATCATGTTGTCCAAAAGTTGCCAAGTTTCTTCATCTAGGATATTAGAAACGTCTGTGAATAAGTCACAGCATTGAGAGTCTATTTGGTTGAGTATGAATCTCGAATAACAAATTCTTTCTCTAAGTAGAACAAATGCTGTATTGAGGTAAATGATATCAGCTCTTTTTGACTTAAAAAGTTGTTTTTGGTGAAGAAATTTTGGTATAACGTTGAAGAATGTCAAATGGTTCAAATACCTAGCCTTTCTACATTTTAAACTTTCAAGATTGCGTACCTTTCATTTTGTGATTTCGTTGATTCTGTTCATATTATGACCTTTTTCTTGACCACTAGTATTAATAAATTAAAGACTTAATTCTGTATGTTATATATAATAACGCATATTATATCATCGTATCACTCATAGTGATAACTTTATATAATTTTTAGAATTGTCGGTTAGTTTCCTAGTTTTTTGTTACTTTTTATTGCTTACTAGTGTATCCTTTGAAAATGCTGCCAGATATCAGTCAGTGAAACGTCGGATATTAAACTATTATCTACTTGACTAACATACAGAATTAAGTCTTTAATTTATTAAATGTATCTATCATTTTCAGAACTACCATACCATTTTTACTGTTAGAACTTCCAGATCTCAGTTATTATATTATGTTTACATACTGTAATTGTGAATGCCATGAGTAATAGTTATAAGTCTAAATGATTCAAGAATTTTATATATAGTTTTGAAATTAGTGGTTTGACACATATAATTGTTATTTATTTTATTTTTTTCTCACAATTAAATAACAATTCATTGCTATTTGGGTTTTACTTGCTCTTTAACAGATTTTTATTTGCTTGTTTAGGTGATCAACAATGGTACTTCACTGATGTTTATGCATCATTTCTTCATCTGGAGGAGTCGCCATGGCAAAAAAATACTGTTTCTTGTATATACTGATTCACTTTCTACATATGTTTGAGATAAATCAAGCATGCTGGGGACATCAAGGTCCAAAATATGGAAGTATGCCCTGTTTTTTATTTTATTTTTTTTAATCTGTTTTCTAATGCATGTATATGAATGAATAGTTTATAATGAGAAGAAACACACGTATAAACCACAGTGAAAATTATTTAATTGTAAATATTTCATCCTAAGTATCTTAGGACATCATCAGCACAGTAAACACATGTATAAACCACAGTGAACATTATTTAATTGTAAATATTTCATCCTAAGATACTTAGGATGAAATATTTACAATTAAATAATTTTCACTGTGGTTTATACGTGTGTTTCTTCTCATTATGAACGCACCACAGGTTTCGTTATTTAAAAAAGAATGAATAGTTTATACCACTTTTTTTTTTATTTAAGTGTGTCAGTTATTATGTTTGTAATCTCATTATTACAGTTTCCGTAATTAAGCTATATTTATTTATTAATTTAAATAATTACAGTGATATTCAGTGCTCTTGAAAGTTATTATTGCTTTGTACTTTCTTGAGATGAGAAACATTTACAAGAAAGAGCTTCTCAGGTGATGTTCCTTCTGAAATGAAAATGGAGAATGAGTAAAAATTACTAGTTAATCATAGTTATATATTAATTATGCTTCATAATGGATAATTTTTATTAAAGTTTATTGTATAAAGATGAGCACGCTCATCAGTAGAAAAAAAAAGAATATAAGGTTTATTCTCTTTTTTGCTTAATAGCGAAGAAGGAGAAATTGGCATATGAAAAGGAGATTGGCAGCAAAACAAAAGACTGTAGAATTCTGCAGTTATGTGCAGTGGTGAGCTATGGAAATTTTAACAAAGGGCTTGCATCGTCGAGCAAAAAAAGCCGTATTTCACACAAAAACGTTTATTAATACAGCTTGTGTACAAATGCCAATCAAAAAGTATGAGGGGACAATCAACATGTAAAAGCTTTAATTTTTAAACAAATATTTCATGATCTAAACATGAAATATTTGCACACAGTCATCTGTGTTAATTTATCTAACATAAGAAAAGCATTTTTTAATTATTAAAATATAATAAGAATAAAATCTTTTATAATCGCACATATGAAATAGTCTGCATTTTTTATAAAGAAAATAAATTTCTTTTGTTTGCGATAGAAGTTTTTATGACAAACAATCTATAAATAATAAATAAATGTTATCTAAACACAATAATATTGAAGTACGTTATATTTCTCTTTTGTTTTTATACTTCTAGTGATAATCAACAGTACCAATCAAGTGGCATTATTTTATAGTTCTATTTATTTATATTGGATTACCAAAAGTGAATTCTTATTTGTAAAATGGTAGTAACAGAAACTATAATATTTTATTTAATAAAATCACTTTGTTAGGTTATCGTATGAGTTTTTCGCTTAACATATTTAAAAAAAAATGTTTTTTTTTTTTTTTTTTTTTTGAAAAAAAAAAATAAAAAAGTAAACAAGAAGAACAAGTGGCTCGCAAATTTGAGAAAAATTTAACAAAGGGCTCGGGCGAGCCCCCGCAAGTCCCTTATAGTTCACCACTGGTTATGTGGCTAGTAGAAGAAAGGCTGAATATGAAAAGCTGACTTTAGTTGCTGGAAATGGCATGCAGGTCACATCTACTGAAGAAATGTAGTTGAAATGTTAAAATGAATTTTTGTTAGCATATTTCATGTTGGGTCTTGTACAGTAGTGGCGAAACCTTTTATGTGCGCGTGCCAAAAATTTACAAATCGAGTTGCTGATGTGCCGGTGTTACATCCTGAATGAAGCACTTTATTAAAGAAATAATTCATTCAGGATTTTACAAGTCAGAAAAGTCAGCTGAGAGAAAAAACTTGTACTCAAGCAGAAGAATTAAAGTACTAACTGTAAATGGAAATAGAATTACTTTATTGTAGCAGATTTGTAATACTAGGTAAGGAACGGTGTATATAAATTAGCATTATATGAATGCATCTTGTATACAATAAATGAGTAAATTAGATGTAAACAATAGTCCAAAGGTCACGGGCTGGCCTGAGGCAATTTTATCTCGGAAAATAACGCACATTCGGTTCCTGGTAAACCTAGGAGAAATCTCGCGATGTACCGAAGGCCGCGGACGATGAAGGTAGCGAGCGGGAAAGGACCGTGAAAAAATTAAGAGGGCGCTATCGCAGTTAGCAACGAGGGTGCAAAATAGGGGGGGAAGTGAAGGGTGAATAAAAAGGTTTTGCACCCCTTTCTCAGGGCTTTTTTTTGCCTGCCTTCCTCGATGATGATTTGACTTCTCTGGTGGACGGAGGGTTCCTGACGGTGGTTCGTGGCGATGGTTCGATATCGGAGGGCACGCCTTTCCCTTAGATATCTGAATGTCTGCCGGTGCGAAAGCGCGAGATATCTTCGCTGAGAGTCCCGACAGAATAATATCGTGAATGCATACCAGAACCGACAGTAGAGGCGATGGTCCGAAAGAAGATTGGGAATAGACGAGGAAAAACGCCAGGTGCAGAATATAGCTTATTCTGACGACCATAGTGACCCACCACGTGGACGTAGGCTTGTGGAGGTACCGAAGGAGAGCTCAACAAAGAAAGGTAGTTCAGACAGAACCTGGAGACCCTGCCCCAAGAAATGGTAAAGTAGAGATTTTGTTACATAATTACTCAGTAGGTAAAGGGAAGAATTATGCAATGTATTAATCGAGTGAGGACAATAGTTAAGGACTTTAAGTGGTTATTTAGCTGTGTTAATGTCCATAAGACAAATTGTTAGGAATGATTACTGATGATTGTGACTAGTTTAATATGCAAGATTAACACAATAAGTAGAATATTGATTAGAAGAGTGCATTGTGTATATTATGTGTACTTGTAATGTTTTAATCGAATATGGACAGTAATTAAGGACTTTAGGTGATTATGTAGCGGTGTTAATGTCCATAAGACAAATTGTTAGGAATTACTATAGATGATTGTGAATGGTTAAATATGCTAGACTAAAATTTGTGGGTAGAAAATTTGGTAGAAGTGTGTATTATGTATGTTAAGTCTCTACCACAAAAGAAGAATTCATTGTTCATGTATTATAATTTTAATTTAGTTTAATTAAAATTAAACTAAATTAAATTATATAAAACTAAATTAAATTAAATTAAAACTTTAATTAAAACTTTTAATTTAATTAAAAGTTTTAATTTAGCATGTCATTGAACTAATTGAAAATATATGTTATGCCTTTAGATTCCAATAAATATGTTTTTTTGTATACCTGAGCTTTGCCTCTGTTGTGAACCAAAATTACTACTCATTAAATTTGAACCATAGCGGGGGGAGAGGAAGTGAAAGAAAGGTATAACATGTTGTTATAGAGGTCACAACTGCAAACCAGAATTTACTTAGCCATTGTAGAGCAATTAAATTATTCACTTATGTACACCAAAGGTCTGGAAAAGTCTCCCTGAATAAGAGTCCTTTCTATTCTAAGATATTGGCTGGGGCAGCGTTAAAAAATAAATTTGTCAGTATCTGAAGAGGATCCCAGATCGAAATTAAAGGATTCGTTTCTTATAGTGAGGAATAACCTTTAACAGTCAGTGTATGTGCATGAGTTAACTTAGGAATCGGCCAGAGATAGAGAATTTGTTTTTCTTTTAGAACGAGTTTGTAAGAAAAGATATAGATACTAGAGTAAGGGAAATTTTGTAAGTCATGTAGTTAAAAGTAGTGAGGTTTATAAGAATAAGGGAAATAATATAGAATGGATAGATAAAGAAAAATGTCGGTGATCCACACACCATGTGGCGGCAGTTATAACAATGGCTCATACACAGTCGGTAGAAATCCGGTAAGAAAAGAATAGAAAGTGATAAGATTAAAATATAAAGAAAAAAATAAAAGGGTTAAAATAAAGAGATATAACACCGGGCAGTTTTTAATAGGGATAAAATTAATAGAAAATTAATCTAACTTTATTTATTTATTTATTTCATCATCATCATCAAATTCCAGCCATGTACCCTCAAGGGGTGTACAGGATATGATAGTATCCTACATGAAAAAAATTACATCATTACTAACTTCCTATCTACAATTTGCCTCCAAATCAGTCTGTTACTTGTCAAGACTCCAACATTATCAGATCTTATATTTCTGTCGTCTAAGGCACTTTGTACCGTATCAATCCACCTATATCTTGGTCTTCCTCTGGGTCGTTTTGCTGCCAACCTGGCAGAGAACACTTGTTTTGCAAATATTTCTTTGCCCATTCTGTTTAAGTGACCATGTTATCTGAGATTAGCTCTGCTAACACATTCCTGGATGCTGACAATGTGAAATTCTTTCCTAATATCCTCGTTTTTAATATGATATTGCCATTGATACCATCTGTTCACGCCTCTAATCTTTCTCAGGACTCTCATATCTGCGGTCTCTAGTCTTTGGTCAAGTGTTTTACTTCTGACCCAGCTCTCGGATCCATAAGTTAAAACTGGTTTGAACATTGTCTTGTATACAGCTAATTTAATATTCCGACTAATTCCTCTCTTATTCCATATGAATTTATTCAATTGACTTCCTACCATACCAGCTTTGCTGATTCTGTTGTCTATTTCTATATTTAATTTACCATCTTCAGTAAAAATCGTGCCTAAGTAGCTGAAATGTTTCACTTGTTCCACAGGTTCTCCCTTCACAACACAGTTGACATTTTCAATGATTCACCTATTTTCATTGTCTTTGTCTTTTTATTGCTGACCTTCATACCATATCTATTACAACAGCTATTCAATTTAGTCAGAGAATCTTGCAGACTTGTAGCGGATTTAATTAGAAGTATAACATCATCTGCAAAGAGCTAACATTAACATCTCCAATTTTGATATCATGTTTAATACCACTTTCCTTCATAATGTGATCTATATAGATAATGAATAACAGAGGGGATAATGTACATCCCTGTCTCACACCAGATTTAACATTAAACCATCTTCCTGTACTTCCTTCAATTCTAACTGCTGACTTACAACTCAAAGACTAAGTATTGCTTGATATAATGCCCAATTGACACCATATAACTGTAGCATATTGAATTGCTTCTCACTTGGCACCTTGTCATATGCCTTTTCCAAATCAACAAAACTTAAATACAGATCTTTGTTATATTCCCATGATTTCTTGACTATTTGTCGTAAAGTGAAGATCTGATCCTGACAGCCTCTATTTGGCCTGAATCCAGCTTGTTCTTCACCCAGCTTTTCTTCCACAATTCTTCTCAACTGTTTCTCAAGTATACTTGCATAGATCTTGCCAGGAACACTCAGTAGGGAAATACCTCTGTATTTCCACATTCAGTTTTATTTCCATTTTTATATATGGGTACTATGAGAGCTGCTTCAATCATCGGGAATTCGTTCCTTCCAGGCTTTCTGAACTATGTAGTGCAGCCACTGTAAGTCTTTTATACCACTATACTTCAGCATTTCTGGTCGAATATTATCTACTCCTGCTGCCTTTCCACATTTCAAGCTTCTGATGGCTTTTTCTACTTCAAGTATGGATATGTATGCCTGGTCAGTGTTTTTTACCACTGTGCTGTCATCAGTGCTTGTTTCATTTAGCAGTTTTTCAAAGTAATTACTCCATACTACCAGAATATCTTTTTTCTCCCGTTTTCATGTCACCTTTATCATCTCTAACTCCTTTTATTTACAGCACTCTTTCCTCCATTCCTAAGCTTCTTCAACAACCTTCAGAATATTTTGACACCTTCTTCATATTTATTTTCTATATTCTTGCCAAAGTCCACCCATGACTTTTGTTTAGCTAGTTTTACACAGTGTTTAGCATTCTTGCATTTGTCTCCGTATTCTCTAAGAGCACAAGCTGACTTATTTGCCAGGAACCTTTGATATGCTTTCTTCTTTTCCTTCACTGCCTCTTTAACTTCCTGTGTCAGCTTGTGCCCTTAGAGAATACGGAGACAAATGCAAGAATGCTAAACACTGTGTAAAACTAGCTAAACAAAAGTCATGGGTGGACTTTGGCAAGAATATAGAAAATAAATATGAAGAAGGTGTCCTTGTTGCTGTCCTTGCAGACAACTTCACCACATTCCTCTCTAGCTGAATAAATCAATGTTTTCTTCAGAGTTTGCCACTGAATCTTCAAGGTTTGATTCCTGTTCTCAAGCTCTTTCATTTTTTCTTCAATAACCCTTGTGTATTTTAGTCTACAGTTCACATCTGAGAGCTGCTCAACTTTTATTCACTTTAAAACTTTCTTACATGTTATTCTTTTCAATATGAAATTCAATTTTATCCTGCTCAAGACTAAATAGTGATCACTTCCAATTTAAAATCCTCTGTACACTCTGGTGTCCTGCACCAGGGAGAAAACATCACTATCAACAACAATAACATAGTCAATGAGACTTTTCTTATTCCTTGACTCTTCTCTGCATGTGAATTTGTGCACATTTTTATGTTGGAACATGGTGTTAGTAATAACCAGTACATGTCCTGGGCAGAAATCCAATAAATATTTGCCATTATTATTAGCTTTTCCCTTTTCTCCATATTTCCCCAAAATATTTTTGTATGTCTCACAATCATTTCCTACTCTGCTATTTAGATCCCCAACAAGGACCAACTTTTCCTTTTTCATTGTGTCAGTTGCTTTTTCTAAAGCATCAAAAAATTCCTCCACTTCTACCTTAGTAGAACCTTGTGGGACCATAGGCACAAATAAGTCTCATTGTCCAGTTCCCCATTCTCATATTTGCCCACATTACTCTACTTGAGACTGACTGCCATTCAAGAAGATTAGCCTCATATTTTGTGTTGAATTCTATGGCTACTCCTTATTTTCCTTGATTGTCATTGCCTGAATATAACATTTTGTGTTTATTGCCCAGAAAGATCTCACCAGTTTTTGTCTTTTTTGTTTCAGTCACCCCTATGATGTCGATCTGGTACTTATCTAATTTCTCAGCTAGCTCCATTTCTTTGCCATTCAGGCTTCTTATGTTGATAGTACCTATCTTTAACTCTGGTGATGTTGAGTTAGGGTGTGTTCTCAGATTTGTTCCAGTAGCTGACTTTTCACTGTTCGCCCTGTTCCCTGGCGTAAACAACGGGGGCCTTATTTATCCAGGCGACGCCCCAGCCGGCATGAAATTTTGCCATGTTGTACCATCATTTTTTATTTTGGTTTAACCAATAAGAATACAATTTGGTCGGCTAAATCCCAAATTGCCAGCCCATCCTCGTTCGTTCAGTATCCAAGTAGATACCCAACAGGGTGCACGACGAGAAGGTAAGGATTGGACATTAGGTGTGAAGCCCTGGTCGGTTCTCCGCATACCTTTAAAGGCTATGTGGAGGTCTTCTCTCAGTTATACAGCTTTGACCCTTAAGCACCCCATTTATTTATTTATAAATTTATCATCATCATCAAATTCCTGCCATATACCCTCAAGGGGTGTACAGGATATGATAGTACTACTTGGAAAATATTACATCATTAATTTCCTATCTACAATTTTCCTCCAAATCAGTCTGTTACTTGTCAACACTCCAACATTATCAGATCTTATATTTCTATTGTCTAAAGCACTTTGTACCATATCATTCCACCTATATCTTGGTCTTCCTCTGGGTCGTTTTGCTGCCAACCTGGCAGAGAACACTTGTTTTGCTAATCTTTCCTCACCCATTCTGTTTAAGTGACCATACCACCTGAGATTAGCTCTGCTAACGCATTCCTGTTTAAATTTATAATGGCGGCCTGTGTAGCTCAGCGGATGTGGCGTTTGCACACCGCCGCGCTTGCCGCACGAAGGAAGACTTGGTTTCGAGTCTAGTCGGCGACTAGAGGAAATTTTTCTAAGCCTTTTTTCGACCTGTTCCCGAGTTAGTCGATCTCTGGCACGGGCAAGCAGGTTTTTCCTCCCGGAAACTCGGGTTTTTCGTCCTGTAAACTCAAGAAAATCGACCGTAGAACCCACATTATTTCAGACATTAAATATATTGTGTTAAGGTTAGGGACCACGAGATGGCGGCACATTTGAGCCGTCTCTCTTCACTGCGTACCGCTTTATTAGTGATAGCCTTGGGCCATCTGTCTCTGATTGGGTACCAGTGGAGATTGAACTGCCCACTCAGTCTCCAAAAGTTAGATAGGGCTAAATGGCCTCGCCTACTCCCGTATACGGGAATAAAAAGGCGTTAGCTGATTTTTTTTTTTTTTTATATAATTTTATAAATAATATTTTATTTTTTTTCTAATATTTATTTATATATAAATATATAAAATAATCCATTATACTGCAGATGCAAGAAAAACAAGTAGTTTTATTGTATCCCTGATTAAGGTAAAGAGGGTTTTGCAGTCCGTGTAATATATTTCTCAACAAATAGTGCAATTAGAGACAACTAAATAAAACGCCGTTAACTATGAATCACGAGTCCTCTCTCACAAGAACTAAACTGGATAGACTCGATCAAAACCAAATGTTGCACCGGAAACACAATATCTAACTAAAAACTCATGCCCAATTTTTCAGTTACATGAAATAAGTGTTTGTTTTATTGCATTTGAAATTCTCAATATCATTATGACAGATCACAAAGGCTAACTTGAAATAAAATTCTACCACGTATTGAAATATGCCGTATAATGCATGCGAGTTCCTGTGCCAGCTCAAACACAAACAAGCAGCAATTAAATTCAACCAAAGGTTGATATTTTGGGTGAGTTGAGCCCACTGATAAAAAGAAGTTCTGTCAGAACTATAAACGACACCTCATTGTGAATGTGTTAAAACTAAGAAATACAGGTAACCCTAATAAAACTTGGATGTTAGGTTCCACAAAAATGCCGTGTTATATAAATCGCGTTATGCGAGACTTAAATCACATAGAAAAAGTAGGGTTAGGTTCCGAAATCGGTTTTTTTTTTTTTTTTTTTTTTTTTTTTTTTAAGATTATATAAATAATGACGTATCCAGCAAAAATATATTTTTTATTTAATTCAGGTAATTCATGTAAGTTAAGAAAACATAAACTATGAAACAAATACATAGTATAAAATTATAAAAAATTACAAATTGTACGTAAACCTCATTGCTTATAATGCATAAAATGTTTTAGGCAAAATAAAATAATGTGCATAATTTAATCGTCATCACTGTCTTCAAATGAACATTTCATAGATGTTCTTTATTTACAAGTGGGCTAACGTCGTCATCACTTGAAATCTCTTGGATATCATTTGTATAATTCCCATTGCATAACTTTGGCTGGTTTAGTTATCAAGAAGTCAGTAATAAGACCTTGCTTACCACTATGCTGCAACTTTTTATTAAGTTCATAATATGGAGCTAAACAAATATCCAATTGTCTTGTGAATTTTCCACAGTGCTCCATTGAGGGATCATTATCCATAAAATAACTTTCTTACCAAGTCCATTCCTTCTGCAAATTTCTTTAAACTAAATTCTTTGATGGATTTGTCCCAATCAGAATCTTCAACAGAACTTTCCCCACCATTTGGTTCGACGTCATCTGTTAATTGTACCAGTTCCTCCTCCATTTAAAGCTATTTCTCCATCAATTACTTCACTATTGAAGAGATTGGAGCACTTATGAAGAAGTTCACAAAGATTGAGTCTCATGTGCTAATCGAAACGGAATGTATCTTCAGTCTTGTTCAATTGTTACCTTGGCAGTTTACAGTGGGTGTGTTTATCCCTATTAACAAATGAGTATATCGCAAAAGGACTCTAAGTGGCCATTAATATAAAAATATTTTTTTTTACATAAAAAAAGCATTACATATTGTATGCAACTCACCAAAAAATAAACTGCTCAGCTCGAGATTAACACACTTATGATTTTTAATGCACGTTCCTGGCAGAAAACGAAGACAATTTTCAACAATAAATATTTTATACGCTAAACAATTGACATGCATACGTGCCAAAGGGTATTTTCCCTAATATAAATTCGCTACTGATAACTACATGCGCGATGCAGGCAGACGCAAATTTAACGAAGATAAAATTTGATTTTTAAGTCGCGCGTTGAAAAATATATAAAAAGATAAAGGGTTACTACAGTTTGTAGACCATCTTATATTGAAACCGCATTGTATAAGTACCGCGTTATACAAGGGTTACCTGTATATAGTGAATGAAATTTGTTATGACAGTTTCAATGTTGTGAAATTTGGTTGAAGAGAGTTAGCATTTCAACTCAACAGTTGTTCATTGCCTTTCTCTATGGGTTGCACAACCTTTTGTTAATATCACACCAATCATATGCACATCTTCATAGATGCTCTCTGGTGTAAAATAAAATTTAACTTGTACGTATTGTAACAATTAAAAAAAAAAAAAGGCTGAATGACTTATAAGCATATAAAACGATATCACCTGTAAATTGTTGATGTACCAGCAAAATTCTCAGACGTGCCACCTCTGGCACGTGTGCCATAGGTTCGCCATCTGTGGTCTAGTATATGGGGGAGGGTAGTGTCAAATACAATTTGGAAAGAATATGAGAGACTGATAGTTCACAAACATGATATATTTGGAATTTTAAGTAAGCATAATGTTAATATGACTGAGATTGGAAGGGATGTTGCTGCATATGTTAAGGGAATGTGCAAAGGAGTTACTATTGCTCTTGATTTGATTGTTCAATAGGAATATTCAGTAGAACAGCCCATGAGCAGTGGAAGGAAGGAAGAAAGGAAAAAATAGAAATACTGCATAAAGGGAAGTCATTAGCACAAAACTGTAGGGCAGTTATTATTATTATTATTATTTCAGACGACTCCAGGGAGTCCTTAGAACTTATCGAGGGAGGCCCTAAACATCATGCACACAACTATACGACATTCTCACAGTATATATCATACTTTGCCTTGAACTCGCTCACCATCATAGCACCCACAACAGACTCTGGCAGCTTATTCCACTCATTTACCACTCTAAAAGCAAAGAACCCAGCTCTAACACCCCTGCTAACTACACTCTTGCCCAGCTTCCACAGGTGTCCGCGAGTTCTCTCACCATCAGTCCTGATCTCAAAAATATCCTGAATTAATCCTATAGAATCCCTTTAGTAATTTGAATGTCTCAATCATATCGCCCCTTTTCCACCTATCAACTAGTTTCTGCAACCCACAAATCTTCAACCTGTTCTCATATGGTTCATTCCATAGACCTGCTATCATCTTAGTCACTCTCCTCTGGATCCTCTCCACCTCCTCCCCATCAAGAAGGAACCGAGGTGACCAAATCTGGGCACAGTAGTCGAGATGAGGTCTTATGAAGGCTCGGTACAGAAGTACAATAACTTGCTTGTCTCTACTCGTCAAGGTATTTTTCAACAACCAAGCGAGTTGATGAGCTGATTTAGCTACTTTTGCAATGTGTCCCCTTAAACTTCATTTCCCTATCCACCAACACTCCCAAGTCCCTGGCCTCATCAATCTCCTGGAGTACAGTTCCACCAATGTGGTATACTGCTGCTAATCTTTTCACCCCAAAATGCATAACCTTATATTTTGTCACATTAAATTGACATTCATTCTCCTTAGCCCAGAACTCCAATCTATCCAAGTCATCCTGCAAGATTTTGACATCTGCATTCACTATCGCCCTACCCAACTTTGCATCATCAGCGAACAAATGAACTGTTCCACTTAGATCCTTCCCTACATCGTTAATGAACAGATTAAACAGCAGTGGTCCAAGAACAGAACCCTGCGGCACACCACTAGTCGCAGGCCGTCTTTTGGACTCTACTCCTGAATAAACTACTCTTTGATATCTCTCCATCAACCACCCACCTATCCATCTCACCAACCTTATATCCATTCCCATATGTTGTAGTTTACGGATTAGAATTCCATGTGGTATCCTCATGGATACCACATGGAATTCTAAATTGACATTCACTGTAAACCCATTTCCCTTATCCAGTTCAGCCATCACCTTGTTATAAAACTTGAGCAAGTTACTCAGGCATGATCACCCTTTACAAAGCCATGCTGTCCCCTGTACAGTATCTCATTTTCATCAATCCATTCCTGTATTTTTCCCTTGACTACTTTCTCCAAGACCTTGACAACGACTCCTGATATGCTGATCGGTTGGTAATTTGCAACCGTAGTCTTGGATCATCCTTTATGCAGTGAAACTATTTTCCCCTCTTTCCACACCTTCGTAACTAAACCAGACCCGAGACTCAGATTAAACAACATGGTCAAGGGCACTGATAATTCATTAGCCGCTTGACGCAAGACCCATGCCGGTATACCATCCAATCCCACAGATGTATTCACATTAAGGTTCTGTAATAGACTATTCACTTCCACTTCATTCATCACAATTCCCGTATAAACTAATGGTTCCTTCATTTTTTCAATGTCACCATCTGGATGATATACTTTTGCAGCAACGTGCACGCTCAGTAACTCCACCATATTGACTGATTCAGTGACCTCCGTACCATCATCATTCCTTAAAATCATTTTGCCGTGTACAGTTTTTTTTTTTTTTTTTTGCTTGCAGCATATTGAAAGAATTGTTTGGGATTCTCTTTTGCTTGCATAGCTAGTTTCCTTTCATAATCCGCTTTTTCTTTTTTTACCACACTCATTACCCTTCTGGCCTGCACTTTATACCATTCATGTGCCTGCAGGTCACCCCTTTCTTTAAATTCCCTCCACAGTTGTTTCTTTTTTTGCAGCTCAAGCTTAATGGTGTTATTCATCCATTTAACCCCTACTTGTACTATTCGGACCCTAAGTATACAATCAGCCATAACCTCTTGTAAATGATCCTATACCACTTCCCATGCTCTATCGACGTCCAGCCCTTGCAGTTGTACATGCCATGGCACTGATCCAAGCAATCTCCTAAGCTTGTCATACTTGCCAGCATGGTAATTCCACATATATCCTGTCTTAATCGAAAATTCCACACCTTTAACCACCTCCCAGGTCAAGACCTTATGATCACTCTCACCAATAGGTGGCAACATGGTCATATTCATTACAGTCAAATTCTGAGATGCTATTACCAGGTCAAGCACTCTCACACCCCTCTGTATATAACTATCTGAGACAGCATGTATTTTCAATTACATGCTGTCTCAGATAGTTATCCCTTAATAATTGAATAAAATCCATTTCCTTCCTCACATGTGTCCTCTCCTCCTTCCAATCAGTGTTACCGTAGTTGAAATCCCCCATAATAATTACCCTCCTTCCACTCATTTCATCAATTTGTTTATGCATACTATCTCCACTATCTATTCCATTACCTGGTCTATAGCAGCACACAACTGTATATTTTATTCTGCCAGTCTCAATCTCACACCAAATAGCCTCAAATGAGCTCCTTTCACTATCCTGCGATACAACTTCAGTTCTCCTTGGCTGCAGTTATCAGCTATCATCAATAACACCCCCCCCACCCCATTTTATTCTCTCTGTCCCTTCTAAACACTCTAACCTACACATTCTATCCCACTAACTATATCATCTTCAGTCAGCCATGTTTCACTAATGCCAATGACCTGTAGCCAGGAAAAGCCAATGAAGGCCAAAAATTCTTCCTTATTGTTCCTAATACTCCTGGCATTAGTATACATAAAATGCAGTGATATCCCTTTGTCCCACCCCTATCTTGATGTGTTATTCTAAATGTCCCATTCCCATTTTTTGTCCTTAGTGTTGGCTCAGATACATTCTTACACTCAACTGTCTCACTGATGTCTGCATATCCCCCCCCCCCTCCCTCCTTGGTAGTTCTAGTTTCCCTGGTTCTGCACATCCATTTTCACTTCATTCAGCAACACCTTTTCCAGTCTCCGCACACCAAGTCCATTTAAATACAGGCCATCCATCTTGTATAAGTCCTTTCGCCCATCAAACTCATTCCACACGTCCACGAATTCCACACCACACCTTCTGCATAACCTGTGCATAATGTCATTTGCGATTATGGCCCTCCTTCTAAACTCCTCTCTGTCATACCGCAGCAACAGACTCACCATTCTAACTCTATCACTCTTTTCTTTCGCTACCTTTAACAATACTTTCAAGTCCTCTTTGAATTCACCTGCTACAATTATTAATTCTTTCACCCTCTGTTTTTGCACTCTAATACTCTCTTACATCCTTAAATTTCGCGCCCGGTAAGTATGATTTAGTTACACTCCCATCTATCACTCCTCTTAATAACGAGTCACCATACAACGCTCTTTTCTTCATTTCAGAAACTCTCCCACTCTTACGCTGTTTATTTATGTTAGCCGAATCACTCTGGAAAGAGTTTTGCAGGTGCTCTAATTGCCGCTGCGCATTTTGTATCACTGTGCGCAACTTCGTGATCTCACTTCCTACAAATAATTCCTCATTTTTTTTTATCATTCAAACCATTTTCTCTCTCTCTGTATAGTTGCTTTCACTCTTTCTTTGATCATCGCTCTCATTGCCATCTTGTACATCGCAATTCCCTATCAAGCCACTATTTTCACTCGCATTCTGGCTTTCTTCAACCATAACTGTTTCACAGCCTGACACGTACTTCAACTCCTCACTTTGCTTACAATTTCTGCACATTCTCTCACCACTATCACTTTCAATCCAAACTCCAGCCCCATTCAGGAATGCATACACCCCACACACACATCACATTGGACAAACTCTCTCACATTATAGTTTTTGAACAATGGCATCGTATTTTTGGACGCCATTATCTTACATCGCATTGGTGCCATATTGAAATCTATGAAACGCATCGTTAAATACTAAATTAAATAACGGAATTCACACCAAAATTACACAGACACAACAAGCTACCAAAATTAGACAATATTACGTTATGATTTTAACCTATATTCTAATTTTCACTCAAAATTATACTTAGCTTTTGGGAGCTTTCTGAAAACACGATCAACTCGTGTTTTCAGAGAGCTCCCGTTATTTATTTATTTATTTATTTTTATGTGCATTTCACCTACAGAGGTTGCAAGCCTAATAGCATTAGTACTATGGCTGAGTTAAAAGTTTGACTGCTGATAAAGTATCATATATAAGGCACCGTCAGACCACATCTGGGCATAGATAGGTAATCTGATAAGAATGATAAGAAAACTTTATATAGCATACAACAGAGACAAAAAATTAAGACAGTCTCAGGACATTGGAATATTCAATATGAGAACAGATTGGGTATGATAAGAGTAGAAGTGATATGATTGAGGCATTTTAAGTTGTTGAGAGGAGCCTGTCTTATAGATGTATTGTAATAGGTGGATGGAGAATAAGAAGTTATCCTTTGAAATTGTGTTAAGTGCCATGTGAGTAAAGAATCAAATAGATGAGTTTTTTTGCATAGTGGAATGCGTTGCTGGAGTATTTGGTGAAAGTTTTTCATTTCCAAAAAGAATCAGTTTTCTGACACTGGTGGTGTGAAAAACTGTTACTGTGGTTATTCGTTCAGTATTCTTGTCAGTTGTTAATTTTGTTATACTTCATAATACTTCCACTACCCTGCTTTGCCTTTGTATCTTCTTTTACTTAACTATCGTTAATGGTCAACTGCCTAAAGCTATGAACTGCCACCATATACAGTATTTATTTCTCTCATTTCTCATGTTCTATAGTCTAACAAATTTATTTGTTTAAGCTGCACCAGTTAGACTATATATTGAGCGCGAGAGTATACGATCTTAAACCAAAGACGAAGCAGATACCGTTTATATCTCCAACTTATATTATTCTTACTTTAACTTATCATGACTTAAATGTAAATCATAATAACTTCTGTCTTATACAGGTTCAAATATTTTTAGGATAGTGCATTGACAGAAATCAGTATGTTGTTTACGAACCATTTAATTAAGACAAAAGGAATTATTTACAGAGTAATACAGTAGATATACAAAGTCATTACAGTATTCTGGCTACTCTCAATTCTTTCTACTCTAAACTTAGTTCTACTCTAACTTACAGTTTTATTATTATTATTATTATGGGCAACTCCAAGGAGTCCTTAGACTCATCGAGGGAAGCCCTAAACATCATGTCAAGAACAACTATTCAACATCAAACAGTATCTATCATACTTTGTCTTGAACTCATTCACAGTCATATAATAATATTATTTCACATAATAATAATATTATTATTATTATTACGGGCAACTCCAAGCAGTCCTTAGACTCATCGAGGGAAGCCCTAAACATCATATCAAGAACAACTATTCAACATCAAACAGTATCAATCATACTTTGTCTTAAACTCATTCACAGTCATGGCACCCACAACAGACTCTCGCAACTTATTCCACTCATTCACCACTCTCTAAGTAAAAAACCTAGTTCTAACACCCTTGTTAACCACACTCTTGCCCAGTTTCTGTGGATGGCCCCTAGTCCTCCCACCACCAGTCCTGTTCTGAAAAATATCCTCTGAATTAATCTTATAGAAACCTTTCAGTAATTTGAATGTCTCAATCATATCACCCCTTTTCCACATATCAACCAATTTCTGCAACCCACAAATCATCAACCTGTTCTCATAAGGTTCATTCCATAGAGCAGCTATCTTGGTCACCCGTCTCTGGATCTTCCCCATCAAGAAGAAACCCTGGTGCCCAAATCTGTGCACAGTAGTCAAGATGGGATCTTATCAAGGCTCGATACAGAGGAACAATAACTTGCTTGTCTCTGCTCGTCAAAGTATTCTTCAGTAACCAAGTGATTTGATGAGCTGATTTAGCCACTTTTGCAATGTGCCCTCTAAACTTCAACTCCCTATCCACCAACACTCCCAAATCCCTGGCCTCGTCAATCTCCTGGAGTACAGTTCCCAATGTGGTATACTGCTGCTAATCTTTTCACCCAAAAACACATAACTTTACACTTTGCTACATTATTATTATTCAGGCCTCCATGGAGTCAAAAGATTCATTCTGGGAGGTCCTTCCTGAGAAACACAAAGTCTATTATACCACCCTTTAAACTCATTGACCGTTCTCACTCCCAACACTCCATTCTCAGGCAATGCATTCCACGGCTCAACCACCCTCCACACAAAGAAACCACTCTTTACCCTCTTGCTCACGGTTTCCTTTCATAACTGGATGGTCTCTTTCATCACTCCTTCCCGCTGTTCAACCAAGCGAAAGAACTCCCCAGTGTCAACCCTGTAATCACCTCTCAACAATTTAAAAGTCTCAATCATATCCTCTCCTTCTTCTATCCACCAAACTCTGCAGTCCACATTCTCTCAGCCGATCCTCATAACTATCCTTGTACAGTCCTGAAACCTTCTTTGTCATCCGTCTTTGTATCCTTTCCACAGTTAATTTATCCCCTTCAAATCCTGGGGACCAAATCTGAGAACAATAGTCTAAGTGTGGTCTGATCAGAGACTTATACAACGGAATGATAACCCTCTTATCTCTGCAGGTCAGTGTCCTTCTCATAATTGCAGCAATCCTCTGTGTTACCTTCACCACCTTTGCAATATGTCCCCTAAACTTCAGGTTTCTATCAATCATCAACCCCAGATCTCTTGTCTCCCCTACTTCCTCCAGTATAACTCCTCCCATAGAGTATGCAGCATCCCATCGATGTTTCCTAAACCTCAAGACCTTACATTTTGCTGCATTAAACGGACACCCCCATTCATTTGCCCATCTATCTAGCTTATTTAAATCCTCTTGCAGGGCTACCACATCTGCACTATTACTAATAATCCTTCCCAGCTTTGCATCATCTGCAAACAACTGAATATCCCCCTGCAATCCACTGGCTATGTCATTGATATAAAGGTTAAACAATATAGGTCCTAGTACTGAGTCCTGTGGAATCCCACTTGTAACCCTCTGCCTCCTGGAAACTGCTCCACCATACACAACTCTATCAGACAGCCAATCGTGAATAAAGTTGACCAATCTGACATCCAGACCCATGCACTGCAACTTAAATATCAGCTTATCATGTGGCACCCTGTCAAATGCCTTCGCCAAGTCTAAGAAAATTGCAGTATATGCCTTTCCCTCATCTAATGTTCTTGTAACTTTATTATAAAAGGCTAGCATATTTCTAAAACAAGAACGCCCTTTCACAAATCCATGTTGACTCTCACAGATAACATTACTCTCATCTGCTCAATGCTGTATACGTTCCCTCACTACTATCTCCAAGATCTTAACAACTACTGATGACACACAGACTGGCCTATAATTAGACACTTCCAGTCTGTTACCACCCTTATGCAATGGCACTATCTTGCCTTCCTTCCATTCTCTGGGCACCTTTGCGAAGCCAGACTTTCATTGAAAAGCCACGTTAAAGGCACTGTCAATTTCCTAGCACATTCTCTCAAAACTCGTGGTGAAATACCATCCAGTCCCACAGCTTTCCTGACATCCAGAGTACTCAGTATCTGAAACACACTCTCCTCCTGTACCTCCAAACCTCGAACCAGCCCTATCCCTCTAGCATTAAAACTGACTCCTCTAGGATGAAATACTCCAATAAAGTGTTCATTGAACAATTCCACTATGTCCTCTGCACCAGTCACTCTATTCCCATTTTTATCCCACAATATCATTCTTCCACAGTCATTTCTCCTTCTACTTGCCACATAGCTAAAAAATTCCGTAGGATTTTCTTTTCATCTAAGGGCCAATCTCCTCTCATATTCCAGTTTCGCTTTCCTTACCACACCAGTCACTCTTCTGGCCTGTGTCTTATATTCCTCATGCATCTTCTCTTCATCTGTCTCCTTATGTCTCTTCCATAGCCTCTTTTTTGCATGCAATTCCTGTTTAATATTGTTTGTCATCCACTTTACTCCAAATTGCGTCCTCTTCTTCACTTGTGGTATACAACTTACCATTGCTGCTAACAAATATTTTTTCACAATTTCTCACACACTAATGATATCCCAGCCTTCCAATTCCTCCCTCCATGAAACTTCCTGAAGTTGACGTCTGTGACTATTATAATCACCTGCCTTATAATTCCACATAAGTTCCCATCTCTTTGATACTCCTGCATGTCTATTAATTTTCCAAGTCAAAACCATATGGTCACTCTCTCCAACTGGTGGGAGAGATGTCAACGCAGTTATTATCAACTCTTCTGATGCTATAACCAAACCCAAAACTTTTGAACCTCTTGTTCACTCTGTTACATGTTGCCTAAGACATTTGTCCCTCAAGAATTCTAGAAATTCCATTCCCCTATTGCTACATGCATCTTCCTCTCTCCAATCTATACTTCTGTAGTTAAAATCTCCCATAACAATCATTCTTCTTGCACTTGCCAAACTTAGCTATCTAAACATCTCCTGGTCCCCATCCTCTGTGCTCCTGGGTCTGTAGCAACACCCCACTAAATATCCTGTCTTGCCTACCTCTACCTCACACCATACGCTCTCAAAATCATTTGTCTCACTTCCCTCCAAAGCCTCCACTCTTAGAGGACATAGGTCATCACTTATCATAAGCAGTACCCCACCACCACGCTTTCCCCTCCTGTCCTGATGAAAAACTATACCCAGCGACTTCTATTCCTGTTGTTATATCCCCTTCTGTCAACCACATCTCGGTGATCGCAATAATTTTTGGCCAGGCTGATGCTATCTACGCCACCAATTCCTCTCCCTTATTCCGGATACTCCTGGCATTAGTATAAAGCATATAAATGCCATTGTTTCTATACCCATCATTATCCCTTCTAGACTCCACTGGGCTCGGTGTTACCTGACATCGTCTCCCCTCTTCCAAGTATCCATTCCCACAAGAGGCCACCCCTACTATCATCCTCCCTGGGACACACTGACTCATTCAGAACAGCAATCTCTCCAGATGCCTACGTCCTTTCTCATTCAAATGTAAACAGTCTCTCGCATACAATTCCTCTCTTTCCTCAAACGCACTCCAAGCATCCACATATACCAGTCCTCTCTTGTCACACATTTTCACTATTATGCCATTCAATATCACCGCTCTTTTACTCAGCTCATCATTATCATACCTAGGCAACACGCACACTATTTTTCCTCTCTCTGTCTTCTTCCATACAGTCTCAAGCAAAAATCTCATCTCTCTCGCTGCCCAACTTACATTACCACTCAAGTCATTCGTTCCTACCATCACAATCATCTCATCCACCCTTTCACCTCTCTTAATTGCCATAGCCACCCTTTCTATTGTTCCTCCTGGCAAACACTCCTCACGCATCCTATCTTGAACACCACGGATCATTGAGTCGCCATACATTATACCTCTTACCATTCCTTCGTTCCTAAATTGACATCCATTCTCCTTAGCCCAGTCAATTTAGTATGACATTGCTTGAATATAGGACATAACTTGGATTTTAATTCTGATGTCATTCTCTCTATTTCACTGTTTAGCTTTTTGGAATTATGGCAGCTAAAGGTATGAGTCCAATGTGGTATGTCTATTAATTGCTTGGTTCTTGGACCATATTTCTGTTTTAAAAAATTAAAAGCCCAAGTTTCTTAGAGGGGAAAACCCTTCCACCTAGCAGCAAAACCATGGGGGAGGAAAGGTTTGCACATTTGCATAGCTTTGATAATTGGTAAATTATCCTTCCACTGGAACCCTTCTAACACTGGCACTAATTTCTTAATAAGCCACCCTCTGTAGGCAGGATATTAGAGGGCACCTTGTTAGGACATTAGTTCTGTAGACATTAGTTACAATTTGAATTGTTTCTAATGTTTTAGTGTAGTGCTTGTGTGCTTATCAGTTATAATTTATGCTCTTATAATGCTGGGTAGAAAATCAGTGAAATATTAGTAAGTTCAATAAATAAATTCAATTTTTTCATCACTTGGTTTGGTTTATACTATGAAGCCCTAATAAAAATAATCAACAACACCTAAGTCTTTTGATATTTAAATGGTTTGTCACATCCCAAGTCTTCCTGACCAAAGGATGTTATCACTATCAATTGTGTTACAGAAGTATTTCATTTGGAATGTAATATTCTTAGATACCTATTGCCATAGCCACCCTTTCTATTGTTCCTCCTGGCAAACACTCCTCACGCATCCTATCTTGAACACCACGGATCATTGAGTCGCATTACATAGAAATGTGCATTCAAACTATCATAAATCACTTATAAAATGCACTGAGGTTTCAACATGTTTCTATATACTTTGGTACCTCATGTGAAAGGAGGAAATTGCTGAAGACTCTTGAGATTTCATTGGACAGCTTTTTTTCTGCTAAGAACAGCTCTATGCTATATAAGTTAATGATAGGCATAAAGAGGGCTAATAGTCAATCCCAAATCTTGTAGAATATTTTCGAATGTAACATAATGCTTTTAAATAACAACAAAACTGAAGTAATGCATTCTTAACTTATCAGCCTACTTCAAATAAGCCCGAAATACACTGGTGACCAAAACCTAAGGACGAGCACTATTTCTGAAGATTGTGACCAAAATTCAGATGAATCAGCTTGTGGAAATTTGTATAACCGATGATTTCAAGTAGAAAGTGGGTATACATTTAAATTTTTGAATTGCATGCAAAGGGGGCTCATGTGGTAGCACTCTACGGGATAAAGTCAAAAGCTGTGATAAGCGAATTGTGTTGAAGGAAGCTCTCCTCAAAGACATCATCTAGATGATTTCATGCAGGAAAGAATTATTGGAAAGCTTGAAGAAAGTGCAAAATTACTGATATTGCTAGAGAGTTTGGAATCTCACATAGTGTTGTATCCAGGCTCTAGGCAGTGTTTCAAACCAATGGAACGTGTTCCAGATGCTGGCTAAGAGGTCACCCTCACTCTATCATGGAGTATGAAGACAGATTTTTGGTTATAACAGCAAAATGTAATGGATGCGCCACGGCAGTTCAGCTTGCGAGTCCACTTCATTCAAGTACAGGTGCACTGATATGTCGACAAACTGTGAGAAGTAGGCCTATATGCCCAAAGGCCTGTACTCTGCGTCCCTTTATCCATTGCTCATCATAGAGCATGTTTCAGTAGGATTGTATCCATAAAAATTAGACGAGACACTGATGGGCTAATGTACTCGTTTCAGATGAGAGTCATTTTATTCTCTCCTTCGATTCTAGATGACACTTGATCTGCCGTGAATGGGGTACTGCTTACCACCATGAGAATGTTCTTTAAAGGGATAGATACATCAATGCTGGGGGTCATGGTGTGGGAGGAATTATGCTTAATGGATGCACACCAAGCTATAATGCTGGAAAAAGGGAGGTTCAATTATTCCATGGTACTGTAGGTGAAGAATTCGATTTTATGGATGACAATGTTACACCATGTCATACAGGAGTAGCGGAGATACTTCTGGAGACCAAGGATATTAATTGAGTGGTGCCAGCATGCTCCCCAGATCTAAACTGCATAGAACATGTTTGGGACACAATAGGGAGACGCATTGCTGCTTGAAATTCCCCTCCAGAAAACAAATAAGGCCTTATCCTTGCTCTGAAGGACAAGTGGGCCAGTTTGTCTCAAGAACTCCTGAATCACTTGGTGCTAAGCATGATATGATATTGTGAGAGTTACATCACAGTTCCGGTTGGACATATTGTATACTGAAATGTCTCTCCACATACTTTTCTCTAAGTATTGTATGTTAATTCCTTAACTGCATCCTTAGGAAATTTCTAAGTTTTGCCAAAAGTGTATTGCACTTTAATTTGTACTAAATTTATAACACATTTTCTGTGTAATATAATTTATTAGTATACTGGCAATAAATTTATGTCCACATTTGGCTGTAGTCATGAAAATTTTTTCATATACAGATAAATATGTAGTTCATCCTTAGCTTTTTGACACCAATGTAGTATTGCAGCATATCCAATTGGTGGAGGAAAACCCTAATCGTGCATGAAAGTTTCCTGTGTTTTGAGAGAGGCAGAAGTCCATAGTTCATCATTTTAGTAACATTTGATATTCACCGTCAAATAGTTTTATGCCTTTGTTAATTCTCTGCTCAATTACATTCGACCTAGTTATCTATATTTTGCATATTCTTTCTTCATAACTGTAAAGATAGAAAGGCATGTGGGCTAGATTTTTTGCTTGGAGGGTGATGAATGAGTGGAACTGGCTGCTCGTGGAGATTGTGAGTTCTCTGAGGGTGATTGAACGAATTTAAGGAGAGGTAAGTATTCTGTGAATAAATGTTAATGTTAGTGTGAACCTCCTGTAATGTATCTTTAGACTCCATGGAAGTGCTGATATAGTAATAATAATAATAAATCATGAACGTATAGGGCTAACCACTTTATCCTTGATATGGTAGCAGTTAAGTGAATAGAAAATCCTCAACACAGCAAGGTAAAAGAGGAGGGAAGGAATAAGAAGAATAATGAATCACTTGATTGTTACTTAAGACTTCAAAACGATAGTTATGTTCAAAGTAATTAAGTGATCCAGAATTTCTTCAGTATAATTTGATGGAATCATTTGATTTGTGATCTAGAAGTTCTCCAAATGGCACTACATATAACTAGGAAATTTTTCTGAGACATGATTATAGAATTATAGCCCATGTGTGTGAGTCATCAATACTTCTCACCAACTACCTGCAACAACTCTTTGGTGTTTGGTATTGCTTTTGCCAAATGAAGTTTTAGTGCTACCATTCTGCTTGTAAACTTTAGAAGCAGCACATATGTGTAAGCATTCAGTTTATGTTATTGGAATTATTCAGTTAGTAAATGTTCATTCAATGAACATTTACTAAGTTCATTGAATGAACTTAGTAAATGAAGCACATCAAAAATTTGTAGCTGCCTCTATAACTGTCTGACAGTTATATATAGAGGCAGTTGAAGATTCAATGTTATTATTATTATTATTTATATGAGCACTCGATGGAATCAAAAGACTCATTGCAGCAGACCCATTCTATTCATTAACACAATACCTATCATATATCTCCTTAAATCTATTCATAACAACATCTGGAAATCCATTCCACTTTACATTAACCATTACATTAACCATTCTCTAAGAAAAGAACCTAGTCTGCACACCTTTACTTATTTTTTATTTAATTGTATGATGATATAACGGCCATGAGGCCCCTTTTACAGGAAAGTACGGCACCATCTCAATCCCCCATCAAATTTTATCCTGGCTCAGGACCAGCATAGCTGATGAATCAGGTCTATGGCTGGGTCTTAAGTATTCCTGACTGTAATCTGTGTGTGTGTTCACGGGGCCGGTTTGCCTACTTATGGGAGGAAAAACCCCAGTTAAACTGGGGCGAAAAATCCTGCTGTCCACGTCCAAGACCAGATACTTGGCTATGTCTGAGAAAGATCCTTAAGCTGTTCATGTTGGCGACAAGAATCGAACCCAGGACACTCTTTTCCGAGACATATGGTTGTGCAGCACATAGCCAATCGATTAACCGTGCAGACCTTTACTAATCGCACTCTCAGACAGCTTCCAAGTGTGACCACCTTGTTCCCCCCCCCTACTCCCCATGTATTGATAATTTTCTTCTGTGTCAATCTTATGGTACCTTTTAGTAACTTATAAGATTCTATCATATCCCCTCTCCTTCACTTGTCAGCTAAACTCTGCAACCTACACATCCTCAATCTATCCTCATAGGAATATTCCACAGACCTGTTATCAGCTTGGTCACTCGTGTCTGAATCCTCAACACAACCTCCTGATCACCAAGAAATGCAGGTGACCAAATCTGTGCACAGTAGTCAACATGAAGCTGAATCATAGCCTTATAAAGAGAAATAATAACTTCCCTATCTTTACTCGTCAGTGTGTTCTTCAGCATCCAAGTAATCCTCTGAGTTATTTTGCCAGCTCTTACAATATGTCCTTTGAATTTCAAATCTCTATTCACCATCACACCCATATCCACATCAATTTCCTGTAAACTAGTACCATCAATATGATACAAAATGTGTAATCTTTTCATCCTGAAGTGCATTACCTTACAATTAACAACATTGAATTGATAACCATTGTTTTTTATCTACACTGCCAATTTATTGAAATCATCTTGTAAGATATCTACATCACCATTATCAACTATTGCCCTCCCTAGTTTTGCATCATTGGCAAAAAACTGAATGTCTCCTTTCAAATCTTCTGCTATATCATTAATATACAAATTAAAGAGTAGTGGTCCTGGTACAGAGCTGTGAAGCACTCCTAGTCACCCTCATTCACCTTGATTCCATATATATATACTTGATTTCATATATACTTCATCATACACAACCCTCTGTCTATCAGCCATCCACTATCCATGACACCAGCCTCATGTCCATTCCCATTTGCTCCAATTTATGTAGTAGTTTTCCTTGCAGTATTCTGTCAAATGCTTTTGCAAAGTCCATCAATATCATGCTATAGTCATTTCTTTTATCCAATTCTACAGTCACCTTATTTTAAAATATGAATAAATTATTGAGGCAGAATTTCCCTTTTATAAACCATTCTGTTCCCTATACAGTATTATATTCCTATCAATTCATTCCTGAGATTTAGTTTTAACCAACTATTCTAATACTTTAACCACCACTTAGAGATACTAATTAGTCTGTAATTTTCTACTTCTGTCTTGGAGCCACCATTATGTAAGGGCAATCATGGCCCTTCTCAATTCTATACTAAGGCAGGAGACTCACGGTTTTTACTTTCTTACTCTTCATTTTTGCTTCTTATTATAACAACTCTTTCATTATCCTCTCTCTCATTGCATATTTATCACCTTTCAAATCATTTGTGCCTTCCCAAACAATTAATTCATTCACTTTTTTCTTCTGTAAACTTAAAGCTTCATTAACATCTTTTATATTTGCTGGAAAGCATGCTTTCATCACTTTCTCATTAAGTATACATCTTGTCATCATATCCCCATGCAATACTAATATAGCTTTTCTTCCAGTTTCTCCTACTTTTATGCTTTTCCCATTAATTCTTTATTTTATTCTCCATCCTTCTGCACCACACAACAGTTCTTTCTCCAGTCACTTGAGCTCACATTGG
Organism: Typopeltis vanoorti; assembly: GCF_054136105.1. NCBI lineage: Eukaryota > Metazoa > Arthropoda > Arachnida > Uropygi > Thelyphonidae > Typopeltis > Typopeltis vanoorti. The sequence goes on from NC_143572.1 coordinate 27,824,920, forward strand.
GTACAGTACTTTTCAGTGAATTTTAAGACATTACATAGTGGATATCAGCAAAATTCATTGTGAGAAGTCATATGATCAGAAAAAAATTTCAACTATTGAGGACACCTTGAAAATGTAAAGAAGATATTGGCAAGATTTTTTTTTCTAAGTTGATACATCTGTCATAAGCATTCATGTGAAATTGCAAGTCATTCTATCATGTAGTTTGTTTTATACAGCTGTCTGAAGCAAAAGTGTTGTCTGTATCCCTTGAAATGGATAAAATTGAGTATCGTGCGGTTATAAAATTCTTTGTAAAAAAAGATTTAACATCAAAAGAAATTCATTCAAAGTTCATAAAAGTTTATGGGCACTCTTCTCCTTCGTTTTCAACAATTAAGGAATGGGCTGCCAAGTTTTAAAACGTGGCTGTACGAGCCTTGAAGATGATCCATGTGAAGGAAGTCCAAAAAAGTGTAACACACCACGTGTGGTATTGGGTGACTGGTGAGTCAAAGTGCGTGAAATTGCTGAGACTATAGGCATTTCAAAAGAACGTGTAGGATATATTTTGCATGAAGAATTGCAAATGAAAAAGCTTTGTGTGAGATGGGTGCCGCACTTGCTCACATCAGATCAAAAACGCACTAGCATGAAAATCTCTCTGAACAGTGCTTGGAGCATTTTGAAAAGAATAAAACAAATTTTGTGCATCGATTTATTACTATGGATGAGACTTGGATTCACCATTACACACCAGAATCCAAGCAGCAGTCAAAACAGTGGACAGAAGCCAGTTGTTCAGTGCCAAAGAAGACAAGGTCATGATATCGGTGTTTTGGGATGCTAAAGACATTTTGTTTCCTAATTATCTTGATAAGGATAAAACAATAACCAGGGAATATTATTCCAATCTTTTAACCAGATTAGAAGAAAAAATTCATGAGGAAAGACCCCGGTTTGCAGAAGAATAAAATCATCTTTCATGAGTACAATGCACTTGCCCACAAAGGTGTTTTTGCAATGGGAAAATTAAGGGATCTGCACTATGAATTGTTGGAACATCCACCCTGTTCCCCAGATTTGGCTCCCTCTGACTTCTGTCTCTTCCGAAAACTAAAACTCTTCCTTGGTGGTCAGCATTTTTCTTCAAATCAAGAGGTGATTGCAGCTGTAGAGGGATATTTTGAAGATCTTAATGAGAACCACTACAGGGATTGGATAATGGTGCTGGAGCATCACTGGAATAAATGTATTTGTCTTAAGGGAGATTGTAATGAAAATTAAAAATAAATTTGAAATTGCAAATTCGTTTTTTCATTATTAGGCCGAGAACTTTTCAGACGACCAATGTATATGATTCAAGAACTGAATACCATCTCAGAATTGGAATTTACAGCTTGTTTGAGGAGATGGAAAGACAAAATTAGTACAAAAATTTCGTTAACTATCTCAAAGGTGATAGCACATATTATACAGAAGCTCCTGCTGTTCTGTCACCACAGACTTAAAACTTTTGGATTGTTTCTTGCTGTAATGCAGTTAGTTACAGAAAGATGGTTAAGCATTATTTTATTATTATTATCTGACCTCCATGGAGCCAGACTCATTGTGGGAGGTATACACTATCACACACAAAGCTCATCCAAATGCCTTAAACTAATTCTGCATGTCTACATTCACAACACACTTAGCAATGCATTCCACTCACCAATCATTCTCCATGTAAAGAACCAACTCCTCACTACTCTGCTTAAACTTTCGTGATATAGTTTCCAGGGATGGCCCCTTCTTCTATTCTCTTCCCTTTCCCATTCTATGAAAAATCTCTTCCACGTCAAACTGATATCAACTCCTTAATAGCTTATGTGTCTCACTCATATCCCCCCCCCCACACACTCTTTCTCCTATTCACGAAGCTTTGCAGTTTACATTCTCTCAATATGTCCTTGTCTTCATGCTCCAACGACCACAGACCAGTTTTATAAATCCTCTCCAGATCCTTTCTAACATATTCTCATCACCATGAAAACCTGGTGACATCTGTGCACAGTAATCCATATAAGGCCTGATCTAAGCCTTTTACAATGGCATCATGACCTCTTTATTTCTGCATATCAGGATCCTCCACATCATTGCCATTATCCAATGTGACATCTTTACAACTTGTGCAGGGTAGCCCCTGAATTTCAGATCCTTGTCCACTACCACTCCCAGATCTCTCATCTACTCTGCTTCAGTTAAAGTTTCCCCACCAAGGGTATACTTTGCATCCCATCATTGCTTACCAAATTTTAAAACCTTACATCAATGCTTCCCTACCTTTTTTCAGTTTGCAGCACCCTTAGTGTATCAGGATTTTTCCATAGCACCCAAACTCAGAACATAGGCTTACCTAACAGTTGCAGTGTGCAGTTGGTGTAGTTAGGTAGGTTAAGTTAAAAAAAATAAATGAAACACATATTTCAAATTCACAAACAATTTATGTAACAAGTATTAAATAAGTACATATTTTCATCAATCAAATCATTGAATAAATAAATCGTTATTAGTGGGACAGGTGAGCCTGTTGTTCACTGCACGTCTCAAATCTTGGAATCAAACTGAACACAGCCACCCTCATTTCCTGTTCCACATTGATTTTTGCACAATACTTGCTTTTTATCGTATCAACCACCAAAAACCCAGCTTTGCACAAATATGACGTTACAAATGGAATTAAGTTTCGCTGAGCTTTATCACTTAGCAACGAATATTAATCTTGTACTGATATCCAAAAGTCAGTTAGTTCCATACTGCCAAATTTTGTCTTCAGTGTATTGTTGCAAGACAGCTCAATAAGATTTCAGTGAAAATATTGGAATATTTTGCAGTGTCCTGTCCCAGGGCATCACGGTGTACAGTTTGGGAAATCACTGCCTTACATTTTGAACTGACAGTTCCACCTACCTGTCAATTCATGCAATGTATTCAAGTTCTTCTCTAAGGCCATAACATCTTCTTGACTTTACACTGTCTCCAATTTTGTATCCTCTCCAACAGCTGCATACCACTAGTTAAACCCATTATTAAACCTATCATTATTATACAAACTGAACAACAGTGGTCCCAAAATGATCCCTGCCGTACACCACTAGTGACTTCCTCTTTTGGGATACTGCACTACCATATACAACTTTCTGATATCTGTCTGACAGCCAGTCACTGATCCAACTCAGAAGTCTGTTATTGAATCCCATCTGTTTCAATTTATTTAACAGCTTATCATGTTGCAGTCTATCAAAAGCTTTTGCAAGTTCTAAGTATACCACTGTATATGCCTCTCTCCTCTCCAAGGTATTTGTCACCTTGTTGTAGTACATAAGTAAATAAGTAAAACATGATCTTCCTTTAACAAACCATTATTGATACCTACAGAGAACATTGCTGTTATCAACCCATTTCTGTATCCTACTTCTCACTATCTCTCTCTCTCTCTCTCTCTCTCTCTCTCTCTCTCTCTCTCTCTCTCTCTCTAATACCTTCACCACAACTCCAGATATACAGATTCAACTCTTATTAAACAGGGATACCAGTGCTAATGTCAATTCCCTGGAACATTTGTGATTTATGTCATCAAGAGAGCAGGAGGTATTTACTGAAATATCTCCTGCTCTCTCTCAAAATTAATCCATCCTCCCCTATGTCCTCTACACTTAAGTGTTCATGATTACACCCTGATGAGGATAAAACACCTTATAAATTTATCATTGAATACCTGAACAATGTCTTATGCAGCAGTTAATATTATTCCATTTTCATTCAGTAACATCATCTTACCATAATCATTCTTCCTTCTACTTGCCACTTATCTAAAAAACTCTTTAGGGTTTTAATTTGCCCAATTTGATAATTTCTGCTCATACTGCTCTTTTGTTGTCCTTACTGAGTCACTCTCCTCACTTGTTCTTTATACTTTTCACATAACTGATTATTATTATTATGTGACACCTCCAAGAAGTCCAAAGACTTATTGAGGGAGGGCACCTACTCTACAACTCTCCGTCTCCACCAATCAATCCATCAACTACAGTGAACTGCATCATCTACACCAATGGCATCTACTGCCCACTACCACTATTTTCACAGACAATCACAACCATCCATGCCCACAGCAGGATTCGAACACGTAGCCGTTTGGCTGAGAGCAGATACGCTAACCACTTGGCCAACCAGGTTGGCATATAAATAAAATTACAGAAGATGTTATTACAGCAGTAATAACATCTTCTGTCAAAATAATAGTCAAAAATAAATTATTAAACAATAATTACAATTAGATAGTAAACTATTGATCTTGCTGATATAATCTTTGGTGTTCAAGATGACTGTGGAGTTTCCTTTGTCTGCTTTGGTAACTATTATGTCCTTGTTTCTTCTTAAATTCCAAATTGCTTTTTTTATCTGAAGGAGTAGTATATTGTTTTGGTGGTTTAGTTGTCGAAAGGATGATTGTACTTTGGAATCTTATATCATTAGCTGTTGTCTCCTGGAGTGAATAAAGACCTTTCTCAATACCACATATGAATTCCATTTTTGGGATGTGGTTAGGAGCAATTGAAAAATTGAAACCCTTTTTAAGAATTTTGGATTCTTGTCCACTCCCAGAGACAATAGCTAATGATATAAGATTCCAAAGTACAATCATCCTTTCAACAGCTAAACCACCAAACCAAAATACTACTCCTTCAGATAAAAAAGCAATTTGGAATTTAAGAAGAAACAAGGACATAATAGTTGCCAAAGGACAAAGGAAACTCCACAGTCATCTTGAACACCAAAGATTATATCAGCAAGATCAATAGTTTAATATCTGACCGGTCCAAGTACAAAATATTAAATAAATAATTACAATTATTAGCATTAAAAAACAATAACAAACAATTATTACCATTATTCATCTTGTACTGCCCCCCAAAGTGCCTTATTCTTCCAGATTTCATGCTTAAGCTCCTCATTCAACCATTTTATCCACCTTATTCAGCTTTTTGACCTTCGGAATACATTCCAAAGATCAGATGTATATGGTCAAATGTAAATGTATATATACATAGAATGCTATTTATGTTGCTTTGTCATTTCCCAAGCAGGATGTATTTTCTTACTGCTTAACTCCTCATTCCATGCTGTAGCTCCAAGCTGTCTCCTATACTTATCATAATCACCAGCTTTGTATTTCCATACATATTCAAGAGCAAAAGAATTGGTGGTTGTGGGAACAAATGATCTAAGTGGACATAAGGAGCATGTGAGGCCGAATATCAGGAGGTTATTGAGAAGACTGAAAGATAACAGTGAAGTGGGAAAGGTTATCAGTGTGTTGCCGAGGTATGACAGTGATGAGTTAAGACGGAGAGCCAGAATCATAAATGGTATGCTAGAGGAGCTCTATGAGGAGAAGGGAGTACAATTTGTGGATATATGGCATGAGTTTGAGGAAAGAATGGAATTATACAGGCTTGACAGGTTACATTTGAATGGCTTTGTAGTGAATGCACTGGATAAAGTGGTGCTAGATGGAAGTGCAGTGTGTGAGGAAAGCAAGATATCAGAAGTAAGAGATGAAGTGAAAAATCAGGAGAGTGGTATTGAAGAGGCAGAAGTGCTTGGCAATGAGTTTGAGGAAAGAATGGAATTATATAGGCTTGACAGGTTACATTTGAATGGCTTTGTAGTGAATACACTGGATAAAGTGGTGCTAGATGGAAGTGCAGTGTGTGAGGAAAGCAAGATATCAGAAGTAAGAGATGAAGTGAAAGATCAGGAGAGTGGTATTGAAGAGGCAGAAGTGCTTAGCAATGGAAACAGTAGTAACATGAGAGATGAAGAGAGAGAGAGAATAGAAACGTAAGAGAAACAAGGAACCATGGGGAGCCCAGGTGGACAGGGAGACATGGCATAGAGAGAGAGAGACTGGATGTTGAAAGTAGCGGTGAATGTTCTATCCTCATCAGGGTGGAATCATGAGCAACTTAAGTGTAGAGGACATAGGAGAGGATGGCTTAATCATGAATGAGCATGAGGTATTTGAATAAATAAATAACTTTGATGTCAATAAGGTGATAGGATTTATTGAAATATCATCAATTGCTGTAAGGGAATGGTCCAGGGAATTGGCAGTAGCATTGGCATGCCTGTTTAATAAGAGTCTTACAACAGCACAGGTTTCAAGGGAGTGGAAAGAAACTGAAATTGTTGCACTGCATAAAGGTAGTGATAAGGCTGTGACTACAAATTGTTGTGACCTGAATAAGCATTAAAAAGGTTTATATAAAAATATTCAGGTCACAACTTTGATTCTACTCAGGCAGAGAACATGGAATGTTGGCAGTAGAAAAAAATAAGTTGTTTGTGAATACAAGTCAAGATAAAGTTTAAGGAATTGTATAATATTGTATAAAGAGTTTAAATATAATCTGTATTAAGTGTGGGCCTGATAATAGAAATCCATGTAAGCTGGCAAAATCCATTTTTGAAAAGACCAGCCTCTTGCACTGAAATAGTAAAGCCTGTGAGTCAGGGTTCAAGGGTCACTTTTACCATCCTGCATTATGAAAGTATTGGAAAGGAAACCTAAGCGTCTTCCAGGAATAGGAGGCAGACACGTGCGAAAAAATAATAGAGGGAGCTAATGAGATTGACGTGGACAAACGTGACCGAGTTGGCGCGTATCGCAAAGATCGAGATTTACCAAGAGGAGAAAATTAAACAAAAAGGCCTTGCATGAAGATTCGATCTTTTTTTTTCCTTCCTGGATTCCTGATCTCCCGGAGTGGTCCTGCTCATCGTCGGAGGGAAGTTCCTGGCCAGTCGCGGAAGGCACTTAGTTCGTCCGTTGTAGCGTTCGTATTGGGCCAAGCTATGTCCGTGTTCTAGGATAGCTGTGAGTTGTCATACAACAGAGGGACTAAATTGAGCCGTCCATTCAAGGTGACGTTACCATGCCACCTCCCAAGTTTCCCGCGGAGATTCCACTCGCACAGATCTACGGAAGATATCCTCCAAAGTGACTATATTTGAAGGCCTTGATGATTAGACAAGGTGGGAACAAGTTTTAAGAATTCAAGGACAGAAATGGTAATGTAGACTTTTGAAATACTAATTCCAGTTATAAGAAGAGAGTGAATTTCCTGTGTGAACATTTATATTGGACTGAACTTAAGGAACTGTAAGAGTAGCCTACAACTAGATACATGTCCGAAACGGTGTTAAGAATTGTTTGCTGAATAGAGATAAGATTATGTTAAACTAAAAGTGTAATTGTGCTGATGTGTTCACTGATGGCCACATGTATCCGAATGGCTTAATGATAACCTATGAATTTTACTTTATGATTGTATTTTAGGTTATTGAGATTTAATATGTGTGATTAGTACAAGTTAATTAGAGCCTTTGATCTGAGTTGAGTGCAACCTTATTATCCTGTTTGAAATGTACTATAGTGTATCACCTTAAAGCTCATTAAATTGTTTCATTCATGTACTTGCCTGATCTGCCTATGTTATATGAATTCAAAACTACTGCTCATAAAAATAACAACGAACCAAGTGGGATAAACCCATGAGTACTAATGCAATAAGTAAGCCGCGACTGTAAGAAAGAAAAGAACAAGCGGGGGGGGGGGGGGAGATAAATTTATTCTTGATCAAATAATCATTAACTCTGAAAGGGTCACCCTGAACAAGAATCCTTTCTACCCAGGTATTAGCTGGCGCAGTATAAATATAAATGTGTTAATACTTATAGGGTGAACTTCTTCAGATTGTTGTGTGATAAATTGATGTTTAGGACATAGAGAGGCCAATAGGACTGCAAAGCACTGAGGGAAAGAATATTTGAATGAAGAGTTTAAATTATAAGGGATAAATATGTAAAAGTAAGGTACGGTGTTAGACGAGTTATGAATTTAAGAAAGATAGAATACTGGAATAGTTAAGAAAGGGTAGATAAAAGGTAAACAACTAATTAAGTAAAGAAATAGCAAACAAGATAAAAGTAGGGTAATAATAATAACTGCGCAGTTGAAAGGATAAGAGAAAGAAATAAAACACTAGAAGATAAAGTAAACAAATAGAAGAAAGAAAAGTGCACAACATAAATGGCGCAGCCAGTAGGATTATAAAGAATAAGGAAGTTAACCTAAACGAATAGAATAAATAGAATAAGAAAGTGCACAACAAAATTATAGGCCAATGTGTAATCTAGAGTCATGGTGGAGGTACTAGACAGATTGGTGAGAAGTAGGATACAGAAATAGGTTGATAACAGTAGCATTCTCTGTAGTCATCAGCATGGGTTTGTTAAAATGAGATCATGTTTTAATAACTAACTTATGTACTATAAGAAGGTGAATAGGTGAATACTTTGGACAGGGGAGATGCATATACAGTGGTGTACTTGGATTTTGAAAAGTTTTTGATAGACTGCTATATGTCAATCTGTTAAATAAATGGAAACAAAGGAGATTCGATAACAGACCAATAAGTTGGATCTGTGACTGGCTGTCAGATAGCTATCAGAAAGTTGTATATGGTGGTGCAGTATCCCGAAAGAGAAATGTCACTAGTGGTGTGCCATGGGGGTCAATTTTGGGACCGTTGTTGTTCAGTTTGTATATTAATGATATTGGGACGGGTTTAACTAGTGATATGCAGCCATTTGCTGATGATTCAGAATTGGGATGAGCAATGCAGAGTCATGCAGATGTTATGTTATGTTATGGCCTTACAGCAGAACTTGTATGAGTGGGTAGGGAAGTGGAACTGTCAGTTCAATGTTGTAAAATGTAATGTTTTGAAATTTGATAAGCAGCGATGGGATGTAATGTATACACTTGGTGGGGGAAACTTTAAAGCAAGCAGAGGAGATGAGAGATCTCAGAGTGGTGGTGGTGGATAAGGACCTGAAATTCAGGGGCCACATTGCACAAGTTGTGAAGATATCACATTGGATAATGGCAATGATGCGGAGGACCCTGACATGCAGAAACAAAGAAATTATGATGCCATTGTATAAGGCCTTGATCAGGCGCCATATGGATTATTGTACACAGATTTGGTCATCGGGTTTTTGTGGTGGTGGTGATGATGATATGTTAGCAAGGGTCTAGAGAAGATTCAGAAAGGTTGTCAGTGGTCTTTTGAATGTGGAGTACGAGGACAGATTGCGAGAATGAAAATTGCAAAGCCTTTTCAATAGGATGATGGGGAGGGGGGATATGATTGAGACATATAGGCTAGTTAGGGATTGTTATCAAGTTGAGATGAAGGAGGTTTTTCATAGAAGAGGGGTGTGGAACAAGAGGCCATCACTGGAAATTGTATGAGGAGGAAGTTAGTAGAGGAGTGAGAAGTTTCTTTACATGGAGAGTGGGTGGATAATGGAATGCATTGCCTTAGTGTATTGTGAATGTTAGACACATTGAATCAGTTTACGGAATGGTTGGTTGAGCATTGTGTGTTATAGTGTGTACCCACAATGAGGGTCTGACTCCATGGAGGTAGATGTTAATAATAATAATACCCTTTCTTCACAGAAGTCTGCATATAGTGATCATTTCATGGTCACTCTCACCAACTAGAGGAAAGTCCATAACCCCACTCACAATTAAATGCTCTAATGAAATGATCAGATCTGAATCTCTTGATCCTCGTGTGTCTTCCTTTACATGCTGCCTCTGAGATAAGTGTCTCTCAAGAGCTGAAGAGATTCTTCCTTATTCCCAAATACTATCTCATTCCAATCTATACCACCATAATTAAAGTCACCCATAATAATTATCTTCCTTTGTTCACTGACAGAAGTTGTTTATACATTTCTTCTTGACCAACCTACACATTCCCTGGCCTATAGCAACATCCAACTAAATATATCTTCCTGTTCTTATTTTAATATGTCTAATATTTTATATTCTAAAGGGATTCAGTGAAATACATTTTCATTAATTCATTTATTGATATATTTAAAATGCAGAAATGTTCATCGATGTGCCTTGATAATATTCTGAATATGCATGCTTTATTGTTATTTCATTATGTTTTTATTTACAGATATGACACAGGATATGCAAATAATGGTGGGATCAGTGCTTGTTCTCAGCTGTTCACTTTTCAATCTTACAGCAGATATATCCGGAACACATTATCAAGTAAATTCCTCAAATCTTGTATTTCGTGGCAGTGGATCTTCAAATATTTCAGATGATAAAATCCATATTGTGAATTCTACAACTGCTGAATTGAGATTATATAACAGCACAGTAAATGAGTCTGGCATGTATTATTGTATGTTACGTATTCCTTCAGCTCATGATCAAGTAGTATGCGCAGCCGAAGTCAAGGTTGGATGTAAGTAATATTGAAATAATTCCCAATAAGCTTCACAACAAATTTTATAAGATGTCAAACATTTTGTAACTCCATGTTAGATTTGCAGTCAACTCTCACTATAGTAAAACTTACTGTAAGAAGCCTGAAACTTCCAAACCAGTGATTGGTTTCAGGTTTGTTTTTAGTTTTCAGTGGTCCTAACAGTCACTTAAGTGCCCATGACCTTTTCAAGTATTCTTGGACTTTGCATCTCTAACTTGAGGATAAAGTGGTTACTATGTCTGTAGATGGGTGTGTTTACAGGGCCGGTTTGCCTGTTCTGGGGAACAAAAAAACCTTAGTTTCCAGGTGAAAAAACTCTCTACCTGCATATTAGACTGGCTAACTCACCCTCGTCGAATAAGACCAGATGAAGGTTCCTCACATCAACAGGATTCGAACCTAGGTGTTTCTGACCAAAATCTCTACCTACTGAGGCTCTGATTGGTATCAGGTATGCTAAAGAAAATTTGCTATAGCAACCTGCACATTATCTCTGTCCTTTTTGCTTCTATGAGTTTGCTTTAGTGAGAGTCAGTTGCAATCTAGATTATGATTTGTATCATTTGCTGGTAATAATAACAAGGTATAATGTCTATCAGAAGTCTTAGAACATAATACCAACACAACATGCAAAATCACTTTTATACCAATCTTACAGTATTCTCTACTATAGGATATAACTTTCAGGTTTGGTTTAAAAAAATATACATATGATTATATAGTGTAAACTTGTGATAAAGAATTAATCACGTTTACACAGAACTGTTTTTAAAAGACAAAACTCAACAACTATATTGTTTGTGGTTTGAGGTTATTCCTTGTGTAAATATATGTAATTTTAAGCTCCTGTAAAATGTGTAATTTTTTTATTGAGTATTTTTTTTTAGATTAATTAGTGTATTTTTACTATATTATTGTGGGTTTTACTGTTGTATTCAGCACATTTGCTAATATATTTTAAGGCATGTTATTAAGATAGTTTTAAAAATGCCACCAAATATCCAGCAGAACAAGATATTTGCATTGAAAGATAAGGTTAATGATAGTGGAACCTAGTAAGAGAACCTTTATGGTGGTGACATATGAAGAAAAATTAACATATGTAATTTCAAGATTCCAGGGAGTTGTAGAAAGCACAAAAACCATTACAAGAACTATGACAGGAAAAGAGAACTAAGAAGAAAAATAACAGAAAGAAAAGCACAGTAAGTCATGTTATCAATGAATAATAATGATAATAATAATAATGGTGATGATGATGATAATGTAAATGAATTAACATATAAAAAAAAAGAAGTCATATGCTGTGATTTGATAATTAAATTTGTGCTTGACAAAGGAGTCATTATATCAAACTTACTGGGAGCTGAAATAAGAGGATATAACAAAGGGATTAGTAATGATAAGCTAACACTTTTTATTCTTTTATAGGGTAGGCGAGACCTTTTAACCCTATCGTGTTTTGGAGGTTGAGTGGGTAGTTCAATCTCCACCAGTACCCAATCAGAGATAGCTGGCCCATGACTGTCACTAATTATAGGCGACCATCGATGAAGCGACTGGTAACAAGTGCTGCCATCTCTTGGTACCTAACCCTAGCAGGATATGTTACTGTCTGAAATAATGTGGTTCTATGGTTGATTTTCTTGAGTTTACGGGACGAAAAACCCAAGTTTCCAGGAGAAAAAACCCACTTACCCATGTCAGAGATCAGCTAACATGGGAACCGAGTTAGCCAGTTTGAAGAAAGGCTTAGAAAAGACTCTAGACTAGACTTGAACTATAAGTCTATCTTCGGGCAGCCTAGTACAGAGGACACAAGCGTCACTTCCAGTGAGCTACACAGGCTTTATTGAATAGTAAAACAAAAAAAGTAAAAGAGATGATAGTGATAGTTGGAATAAATGATTTAAGTAGTAAAAAATATAGCATGAGAGAGGATATGAAATACTTAATGAAAGAAGCATAGGAAAGAAAGAAAAGTGAAAAAATAAAAATTATTTATTAACGAGATACAAGAGTAATGAGTTATTATGACAGCAAATGATTCACTGTGCAGGCTATGTGAAAAAAATGCCCTGAGTTTTTGGATGTGTGGAGTGAGTTTGATGTCAGAAAAGATTTGTATGAGTGGGATGGCCTGCACTCAAATGGATTTGGCATTAGATGCCCAGAGAATTTTTTTTATTGAAATGAAACCTAATGCAAGAATCAGGGAAACTAACCATTTTAACTGTATTTAAGTTTAGTCAGGATGTGTAGTTCTATTAGTGATATGAATGCGATAAGCACACCTATGAATCTGCTGAATGGATAGACACTTTGGATTCAGCCATTTTGAGTGTGTGTGGGGGGGGAGTTGCTCAACTGGGCCAAGCAGATTGCAGATATAAGAAAAAAGCGAGGAGGTAACTTGTTATATCTATACACAAATGTTAGAAGAATTAAACAAAGTGGTTGAGTTTGTGGCTTTCGTGAATAAGGCGTGCCTAAAATTGTTGGCATTAATGAAATCTGGTTCTTAGAGTCAGATGTAGTGACTGGAATCCAGAGTAAAGGGTAATAAGCACGTCTGTCATTCCTAAAAATATTTTTAGAAATGACAGAAGAGATAGGAGAGGAGGGGACAGTACTACTAATGATATCACATGACATGAGCCCAGTTATGATAGAAACTCATCAAAGCAATAATGGTAATAATGCCCTGTGTGGTGAATTATTGCTCCAAACCTGGGAGTTTAGTTGCTGGGGATTAAAGTGCCTTGCCATATTACCCTGACAGGAACTAAATGTGTAATTATTATGGAATGACTGAAATTATCCAAATATTGATTGATAGCAGAGATTCTTGGATTGGTAGCAGAGAAAATTCAGGGTAAAAATAAGTGAGAATTTATTGAGCTGTTGCATGAAAATTTTCTGACGAAGCATGTGAAAGATGCAACTCAAGGACAAAAAGTGTTAGATTTGATTTGATTATAGCATCACAAGGTGTCTCAGTTAAGGATGTGACTGTTTTACCACCAGTTGGTAACAGTGATCATGCTGTACTGATCTAAGAAGTAGCTTACTGTATGGATGTTCCAATCAGGCAAATTATTTGCCAAACTACAAATATGGAAATTGTGACAAACTCAGGCAATTATTATCTTTGATTCCATGTTATCAGTTGTTGAAGAGGAAGGATATTAGGTACATGTGAGGTTTTGAAAATGCTTTAACAATACAGTACCTGAATGTGTCTCTATTGTTCAAAGAATAAATAGAATGGGAGTGAACTCTCATTAATCAAGAAATCCATAAGAAGAAGATGATGTGGAAGGAATATCATGAGAATAAAAGTATAAGTAGTTATGAAATATATAAGTCTCAGACCAAAAAAAGTAATGCATATTGTATGAAAACCTATTAGGATATGAAAAGAAATTGACTGCAGAAGCAACTGAAAAGAATTTTATCATTACTGAATGCAGACTGTATCCTAGTATCAGAAGCAGATGAGGTAGTTCAAATAATGGGTGCCCACATACAAGACTTATCAACCTGGTGTATATTAACATAGTACACAGTGCTACCACTACATTGAATAAAGAGATAGAAGTGCATGAGAAGGAAGTTCTAGAGCTGTTGCATAACCTGGATAAGAATTCCACAATTGGGACAGATGTGATATCTGCCTGTGTGCTAATGGAATGATGTTTGTATAATTAAGTCTTAGAACATGAAAGATCCCAAAGGAAAGGAAATGAATGTATGATAATTCCACTGCACAATGGTGGTGCAAAGACAGATGGATGTGTCTGTCAGTCAATCTATCAGTATCTCTGGTGTAATTATAAAGTTTTTGGAAAATTTGGGATGTTTAAGGGTCAAAGCTGTATAACTGAGAGGAGACCTCCACATAGCCTTTAAAGGAATGTGAAGAACCTATCAGGGCTTCTGACCTAATATCTAATCCGCCCTTCTTGTGGTGCACCCTGTTAGGTATCTACCTAGATAATGGACAAACAAGGATGGGCTGGCAATTTGGGATTTAGTCAACCAAATGCTGTTCTTATTGAAACCACAATTTAAAATGATGGTACAACATGATAGAATTTCATGTCGGCTGAGGCATTGCCTGGGTAAACAAGGTCGGCCCCCTGGTGTTTTTGCCAGGGAATAAGGGCGAACAAATCCTAAGACACATCCTAACTCAACATCACCAGAGTTCAAGATTGATATTATCAACATAAGAAGCCTGAATGGCAAAGAAATGGAGCTGGCTGAGGAATTGGATAAGTACCAGAGCGACATAATAAGGGTGACTGAAATAAATAAAAAAAAAAGACAAAAAGTAGTGAGATTTTTCTGAACAATAAATACAAAATGTTATATTCAAGCAGTAACAATCAGGGAAAAGAAGGAGCAGCTGTATTCAACACTAAATACGAGACTAATTTTCTTCAATGGTGCCAAGTAGAGTGATATGGGAAAATATCTGAATGGGGAACTGGACAAAGACTTATTTGTGCCTATGGTCCCTCAGAAGGTTTTACTAAGGTAGAAGTGGAGGAATGTTTTGAGGCTTTAAAGAAAGCAACTGACACAATGAAGGAAAAAAAGTTGGTCCTTGTCAGGATCTAAATAGCAGAGTAGGAAATGATTGTCAAGCATAAGAAAATATTTTGGGAAAATTTGGAGAAAAGAGCAAAGCTAATAATACAAATACATGTTGCATTTCTGCTCAGAACATGGACTGGTGATTACTAACAACATGTTCCATCATAAAAATGTGCACAAAAATTCACATCGCTATCAACAATAACACAGTCTCATTGACCGTGTTATTGTTGATAGCGATGTTTTCTCACTGGTGCAGGACACTAGAGTGTACAGAGGATTTGAAATTGGAAGTGATCACCATTTAGTCTTGAGCAGGATAAAATTGAATTTCATATTGAAAAGAATAACATGTAAGAAAGTTTTAAATCGAATAAAAGTTGAGCAGCTCTCAGATGTGAACTGTAGATTAAAATGCACAAATGTTATTCAAGAAAAATGAAAGAGTTTGAGAACAGGAACCAAACCTTCTAGATTCAGTGGCAAGCCCTGAAGAAAACATTAATTGATTCAGCCAGAGAGGCATGTGGTGAGGTTGTCTGTAAGGATAGAAAAACCAGAACTCCATGGTGAACATAGGAAGTTAAAGAGGCAGAAGAAAAAGAAGAAAGCATATCAAAAGTTCCTGTCAAATAAGTCAGCTTGTGCTCTTAGAGAATACAAAGACAAATGTAAGATAAACACTGTGTAAAACTAGCTAAATAAAAGTCATGGGAATGTGAAGATTTGGTAAGAACATAGAAAATAAATATTAGGAGGTTGGCAAAATATTCTGAGGCTGTTGAAAAAGCTCAGAAATGGAGGAAAGAGTGCTGTAAAAGGAATTGGAGATGATAAAGGTGACATGAAAATTGGAAAAAAAAAGATATCCTTGATGTATGGTGTAATTACTTTGAAAATTTGCTAAATGAAACAAACAGTAAAAAAAACACTCAACAGACATGCAATTAGGAATACATATCCATACTTGAAATAGAAAAAGCCATCAAAAGCCTGAAATATGGAAAGGCAGCTGGAGTAGATGGTATTCGACTAGAAATGCTGAAGTATTAAATAAGTCTTACAGAAGGATGAATTCCAAATGATTGGAGTTGAGCTCTCATAGTACCCATATATAAAAATGGAAATAAAACTGAATGTGAGAATCACAGAGGTATTTCTCTACTGAGTGTTCCTGGTAAGATATATGCAAGTATACTTGAGAAAGGGTTGAGAACGATTCTGGAGCATTCTAGGAGATATCAAAAATTCTGTCTATTCTTGCTATGAGAAGTATTTTAAAAGTTCCATGCTCTTAATTCAATGTGGTCTTATAGTCAGTTGCAGGGATGACTGGAGAGAACGTCATCGCAGGCAGAGAAGGCCAACTCAAGGCAGTTAACTCAGATGGGAGCTAACCACCTGGATCTTTGTGCTTTAGTTTCAATTGATCTTTTGGTTGTTTATATATATTGCTGGCTTGGTTGGCTGAGTGGTTAGTGTATCTGCTCTCCAACCAAAAGGCTGCAGGTTCAAATCTCGCCTTGGGTATGGATGTATGTGATTGTCTGTGGAAATACTAGTGATGGTGGTCGTAGTTGTTGGTGAATTGAGTGGTGGAGATGGAGAGTTGTGGAGTTGATGCCCTCCCTCAATGAGTCTTTGGACTCCCTGGAGGTGTCATGTAATAATAATAATAATATGAGATTGGTGAAAAAGGAAAACCGATAGCCTTTGGCTATATGATGGTATGAAAGAGCTGAGGCCTTTTCTTTATCCCTCATGCTATTTGTCTTTCTTTCTCCTAATACTATCAGGCTCTCTTGCACCCCCTAGACTAACTACTCTAGGTCTATAATGAGCAACCCTTTACTTTTTCCCCTCAATAAAGATCAAAACCAGTCTGGGTAGTGACCCTTTCCATAATGCATAACATTATACATACCCATAAGGATATGTGCTTAGCATTATGGGATACTAAGGCAAGTGATGTGAAGTCATTAGCTTCTTTATATGAGTTGCCCCAATCCTGGAAATATTTCAGGTGCAAACTTTGTTTGCTTACACTTGGATAAAGGATTAAACCAAGTGTATAATTTCTTGGTATCTTTAATTCATTGTACTGTATATTTTTTAAAAATCATAATCATTTAAAATAATGTAGTATTATGTTGTGTTTAATATCGCACTGTCAGTGTTAATATCAGACGATGTGACAATAATAGAACACCTTCTATCTTGCATTTATTTCCAATTCCATTGTTGGCTGTGAGTTGACTTTGACCTGAGGGTAAATCTCACTTAACGAATGAGACCAAACGATCATAATGAGATAACTGGTTAAGAGTAAACCAATTAAAATACATAAATAAAGTTGTACAGTGATTATTAATAATACGTTTTTTGATACAGTTATTAGGATTTGACTTTTAAAGTAATTTTAACATTCCAATATGTCTGATAAAAGAAGAAAAAAAACTATCAGGCACAGAATATCACAAATGAAAATAGGAAAAAGAATGCGATATTCAGAAACAAAGCTAGTCTTTGCATAAATATCTAAAAACTGAAACAGCTGATGTAGTACAAGAGAAAATAAGCAATAGGACCAAAACCAAACATTCTGAGCTCATGGCAAGTACTTATATTTTAATTGATTTTAATTACCCATGCATTTTAAATTTAAACAATTGATTTTAATTACCCATGCAGATCCACATTTTTAGAACAAAATTCCACCATTAAAGGGTTAATTGTCTCTATCTTTCTGTAAAAAATATAGTTTATGATAATTTTTCATTAACTTGTGAATTTTCATTAGCTAATGCTACTATTTAGAATTTATGATCAGACATGTTGTAGCCTAGCTTAACATCATGGCTTTTAAGATGTCATTAAAAGAGATTTTTTTTTAGGGGCTGCAAAATATGCTATTGCATGGGGGCTACAAAATTCCTAGGGTCAGCCCTGTCTCTAACTGAACCTTTATATTAAATGAACAATATACTGTAACTATATTATTATATCTGTCTTTATGATAATTTATTATTATATATTATTCATTTTTTTTGAAATAGATTCACCAAAACCAGTGAAGAATTTCAAATGTATTAGTATGCACTTCAAGAATCTTACCTGCAGCTGGCAGCCACAGTTTAATCCAGCAAAACCTGACTATACTCTTTCGCAATCCATGTTTCCAACCCTGTCAGTACTTTTTTAAAATTTTAATTTTGTAGTTTAATTAAAAAAAAAGAACTGCTTTTCTTAAAATTGAATGTATTGCAATAAAATGTATAGAAATCAAGTTATGCATATGAATGACCTACATGGGATACTAAGCCAATTGATGTGAAGTCATTAGCCTCTATATACAAGTAGCCCATTTGTGAAGATACTTTATGTGTAGGCATTGTTTGCTTACACTTGGATAAAGGATTATAATTAGGACCAAGAATATAATTTCTTGGCATTAATTTATAGTATAACTAAGTGAACAAATTTTCAACATTCACAATCCAAAATGGCTTCCCTTTTTGAATTCCAATCATAAAGTTGATAGAGGACTTGGAGATATTGCTGAATCAAATATCAATAATCATTCTCAAATTGTTTTCCTGTCCACCAGAACTCTTCACTTTCCCCCACATCCTTGATCCCTTCTTAACTAGTTCTGCTAATAAATACATTGTAGATGTCAGTTATCTTCTTCAAAATTCAGATCATATCCTTACCCAAGTCTTCTTTCTTGTAGAATGCACCTAGTCATTCTTAGCTGTGTTGTCCTTTGCCACTATTATAGTGCAAATGGAATGAACTTCATTATTTCTTCTTCTTTCCGTGGGCTGTCTAGTTTTCACTCTTCTGAGCCACACACTTTCTCCAACCGAATAACTAAAATAATTATTAATAGAACAAATGTCTTCATTTCCCATTCCACTTGAAAGCTCAGAACTACTATCCAAATCTTAGTTTTACAACAGTTGCACCAAAGCAGTTTATTGAAAGAATTTTGCATATCACAAGTGGCTAGAAAATAAAATTTCCAACATTCCTATCAATTTACAATGCCACATACAGCAGCTGCAAAAAAGACATTATCCAATGCAAATCTGACTTTGACAGGGTCAGGTGCAACAAAGTTGTCTCCTGCTCAAATAGCAGTTAAGCTTTCTGGTCTCCTTTATAAGTACAAGTGCAGTTTTTGACCATTTTTTTTTCTCCACTTCTCTCTCTCTCTCTCACACACACACATACATTCAGATGGTAAAGGAAACATCATCCAAAGACAAGACTAACCGCTTAGCATCATTTTTTTCTTCCAGCTCCTGCATTGATGATCAAAGCAAAGTAATACCAACATTACAACACTGCATGTTTTCTCTACTCTTTCATCAGAAAGACATCAAAAGAATTCCTGAAGAACTTGGATTAAGCTGGTCTTCTGGGCCTGATGGTATCACCCCAGTTATACTTAAAACTTGTGTTCCAGAACTGACATTCATTCTGTATTGTCTTTACAATTTTTTGTAATTTTTCACAATTTATCACCTGGCAAAACAAGTCACTATCCATCCATTCCCAAAGAAAGGAGATAAAAACCAGTCATTCAAATATCATCAGATGAACAGACTGTAGTACACTGGTAGTATTACTGGTACACTAAAATCCTCTTTAAAATACTTGATGCCGTCCAGAAGAGGTTACTCCAATTGATTGGTGACTTGTCTTTCACATACACTTCAGTCACTATCTTAAAAGTTCATAGTCACTGCCTCATAGGTAGTATTTCTGATCATAGCCATACTGTTTCGTTTGTGTGTCTCTTCTCTAATTATTTTTATGCATGCTATTCTGCTGAACTGGCTAACATCATTCCTCCACTTGCCTTCAAATCTGTAAACACACGAGCAGCTATACATCCATTTGCTGTCCAGCTCTAAACATACTGATCAAACTTCTTATCCTTCTTTTTCATACCTTCTGTCTCTGTTCTGTGGAATATTTTCTCTCATAGAGTGTTCCCTAATAACTACAACCTCTAGTTGTTCAAAAAACATATCAATATATTCCTTCTTTCTTTACTACTTGTCCACACATGATGACACTGATGTGTTATAGAAAGAAATTCGCTATCCCTGACTGACAGTGTGCTAAGTGTTAAAATTAATTTAACACTTCATAACATTACAGTTTAAAATGTTATTCAACAAAATATAGGTCAATATGCTCAAAGATCTTGATCCATCTTTCTGTGAGCAGCTCATCATAGTATCATTTTTGATTGCAAGAAGTAAAGAACTTTGGATTTCTCTATATTTGCCAGCTTGGTTGGCCCAAATGGTTAGCATATTCATCAAGATATGCTAACCATTGGGTTACTAATTGGGTTGATCTGTGGGTTCAGATACCACCATGGGCATGGATGTTTGTGATTATTTTTAAGTGGGAGATGAATTTTTTTGTCCTTTCCTATTGGAGGCCTGAAATGTCTTGAACACATTCTGTGTATAGAGCAGGGTTTCTGGATTATTTAAAGCAGTGTTTCTCAACCGCTGGGCCATAGCCCAGTACTGGGTCCTGGCATCAATTATACTGGGCCGTGAGAGGTTCTCCTGGAATTTGTCATTTTAGTTTTCTAAACATTTTTATGAATAAATATTTTATAGCGGAAATATTCTGAGGAGAATAATATTCATAAATGTGTTGAAAAGCTCAGACCCAGAATGCCTAAATAACATCTGTGTAGCAAATGTCAGTGACCAAGCCGCGTATTTTTAAACATGGAAGTATTCATGAATGTTTGGGAAAGGGAATACTGCTGTTTAACCAGTTTATTGCCTGCAAGCTGATTACAACAATGGGTGGCATATCTTCTATTCTCAAAACTGAATGAAATAACATCTGTGTTGCAAATGTCAGTGACCAATCAGTAAGGAAGTATAAAGAAAATTTTTCCACTGAAATTGAAGATCAAGGCAGTCTGTATCCAGTTCTCAAATCTTGTAATACTGAATACTGTTTCTTTGCAAGTTTGCATTGCAGTGAGTAAGTGCTTGTTTCGAAACACCCGAGTGCTGTGATTTTTTAAAAGTAATAGGCCTACAGATTTAAATTTTTATATGAATAAGAGATAAGGGACTTTGTCTGTGATGCAACAAATAGTGATTCATCCACCTCAAGCCTACAGATCGATCTCCAGGATGTACAAAAGAAGGGGAAGACTACTAGCACACAGAAGAAAGTGTGCATTCACTTCTAAGTACATGGACAGTTATTTAAAATTTGGTTCCATACAATGCCCTCACACTGACCAATTGCCACGACCTCAATGTGCCTTTGTGTTGCTGTTCTGGGAAATGAAGCTGTGATGCCATTGCGACTTACCCAACATCTCAACACAAAACATTCCGATCTAGTCAACAAACCCATTGAATTCTTTATGCGTAAAAAACATGCAATTAAAATAGAAAAGAAAATTATTTCCTAAGCTTCAATCACTGACACTTCACTGTAATGATATTAAACATATCATTACAGATTGTTAAATGTAAAAAACTGCATTTCACTGACGAAGAATTCATTAAGCCTTCTTTGATTGCTGCTTGTAATGAAGTATTAGGCCAGTCTGCAGCAAGTAAAATGAAAGATATCCCATTGGTGAATGGCAGAAAATACAGAAACGCAACTTACTGAAAAAATTTAAAAAATCAGAATTGTTTGCATTACAACTGGACAAACCTATAGATATTCAGAACAACAGCATTTTACTTATATATGTATAATATATTGACTATGATGAAAGTGACATGAAGGAAGACATTTTAAGTGTTTCTGAATTACCTATGCACACTAACAGCAGTGAAATTTTCAAAGTTTTAAATGGTTTCATTGAAGATAGGTCTCAAATGGAAAATCTGTGTTGGAGTTTGTACTGACAGCACTGCCTGTCCAACAGGTAGAAATTCAGGTTTAGTCACTAAAATTAAGGATATGAAATGCAGTAACTTATTGTCAATGCATTGCTACATTTATAGACAAAACCTGGCCTCTAAAAAAAAAAAAAATGGCACCTGAGCTTAATGAAGTCCTGTCTTAATCTGTTAAAATTATTAATTATGTAAAAAAACAGCACTTTAAATACACTGTTAAAAGCATTGTGTGATGAAATGGGCTCTGATCATCAAAATCTTCTTTTCCATTCAGAAGTTTGTTGGCTGTTCTGCGGTAAAGTTCTCAAGAAGTTATATGAACTCCGAAAGGAAGTTGAGCTGTTTCTAATTAATAAGAAAAGTGACCTGTCCCATTATTTCCAGGATAAGAAATGAGTAATCAGGCTGGCATATCCAAGTGACATATTTTCTTACATAAATGAGTTGAATTTAAAACTTCAAGGTCCAGATACAACAATATTTAATGCTTGGAACAAGATCGAATCATTTAAAAAGAAACTCAAACTCTGGCTTAATATGATTACAGAAAAAAAATAATGAAATGTTTCAGTCATGTTGCTCAGATTATATTATGGAAGCAGATGATTTCTATTCACAGAATTCAGTTTCAGACATTACTGCAGCTCACTTGAAGATGTTGTTGTCATTTGAAAAGCATTATCCTGAACATGAGGATCCTGGAGACAAAATATGTGGATTGTGAACCCCTTTGTTGAACACAAAGAGACAGCCCTTTCCCATGAAGAAACCCTTCAACTTATTGAATTATCATCGGACAAAGGACTGGACAGTACTTTTAATTCTATGAGTAATTCGAAATTCTGGATATGAACGAAAAATGAATATCCAAATTTACATGAAATATCAATGAGATTTCTTCTTTGTTTTTCCACCACATATCTTTATGAAACTGCATTTTCTGCCATGGCTGTGCTTAAAATGAAACAGAGGAGCCGCCTGCAACTTTTTGACTGTCTTCATTTGGCTATCACTTCAATTCATCCCAGAATTAATAAGCTAACGCACAGAAAAACAGCAACAAAAGTTTAACTAGCCTAACTAAAACCTTCAAAAACTCAGTTGTAATAAAAGATGTGCTGCATTTTTAAATTCAAAATATTAATTAGTGTTGGAACTAGTGTTTAGAATTGAGAGATTCATCCATTTTTATTTATTAAATTACATACTTTACATATATAAATATTTGCTGTTTGTATGTTGTGATAATAAGTGTTTTGCTGACAAGTTGACATCCTTTGCTGCTTTCCCTGCTCAGTTGACTTCTATGGTGGTGAGTTATAATGCATAAATATTTTTCTCACTACTGTTTTTTTTTTTTTTTTTTTTTTCCCCAAACCAACATCATTAAAATCAATCCAATTTAGTAATACAATAATCAATTTTAATATTAAATTTTTAGTGATCAGAATGGGATATATCAATGAAAATCAGCACAGATTAATTTAATGATGTTGGCCTTAGGAAACTACAATATGCTACAAGATTTCATTAGTCCAGTGATTGATAACTAATTTAAATGTAATTTTATATTTGTCGATATGCTACACTGTATACATAAGTGTACTAATACTCTTTATGATTATGCCATAATTAATTATTAATTCTTATATTAGTTTAATGTATGAACTTTTAAAAAAAAAATGGAAAGGTATTTATGAGTAAATTTGTTGGGACCGGGCCCTTGTCTTATAAAAAAAAGAATCTATCAGGCCGTGGTCTCACAAAGGTTGAGAATCGCTGATCTAAAGCATGAGAAACACAAAAAATACCCCCCCCCCCCACACACACATGTTAATAAAAATAGAAAAAAAAAATCTTTAGCCCATCCATGGTACTGATGTACTATAGATTTTCAATTTTATGTGGGTGGGAGCCACATAAAAAATGTAAAAAATATATTGGGGAAATGCATTTCTGAAGAAAGTTATGTATGATTGCAACAAATGATAATGATAATTTCCCTTAAATTATCTGATTCAGCCATCCCATACTACTTGTGTTCACATTGTTTTTGAGAGCAACCAATTTCAATGCAGTTGATCTTGAAGAGTAATATTGCTGACTTTGATGTTTTTGAACTATTAAAATGCACTTCTCTTTTTCTTCTAATAGTCAAACAGGCTGTTAGAAGAAGAGCAGTAAAATGCACTGCTCTTCTTCTAACAGTCTTTTTTACTGTCTCTTTCATTGTTACAGGTGATCTGCATTCAGTATTGTCAAATTATAAAGAAAACTGCTGTCTTGGTTGGAACAATAATTTTAATTTAAAATAATTACTTGATATTTTGACTATTATATTAAGATTGTCATTAAGAATATATGTATATGTTAAGGTCATCATTAAGAATACACACATGGACAAAAGGTTTTGGATAGTATGTTACAGCATTACTACTTTGGTCAACTGT
This sequence comes from Typopeltis vanoorti, assembly GCF_054136105.1. Lineage (NCBI taxonomy): Eukaryota > Metazoa > Arthropoda > Arachnida > Uropygi > Thelyphonidae > Typopeltis > Typopeltis vanoorti. The sequence continues at coordinate 27,849,271 of NC_143572.1, forward strand.
TGATCCTAGTCTGAAATCTGGCAAGAGACATGGCTAAGAAATAAATAAATAGAAATAAATTAGATAAATTAAAAATAATTAATTAATTAATTAATAATAACCAATGAGATCATCATGGGAGGAACAGTGAGAATGTGCTGTATGTGTAGTTGACCTAACGTATGCCAAAGTGATAATATGAATGTCAATGAGCATAGTTATGAATCTAGTGAAGAGATGCATCTGTATGCTTTGTGTTCAGACTTTAATATGCCTAGGAACAGAAAATAGAAAGTTCCCCAACTGGATCAAGCAGATTGCAGATGTAAGTATATGAAAAGCTAAAAGATAACTTTTTTTTTTATGTCTGTTCTCAAATGCCAGGAGCATCAAAAACAAGGGGATTGAGTTTGTTGCCTTGGCAAATAAATTGTGGCCTAAGATTTTTAGTATTAGTGAAACCCAGCTCATAAACTGATATAGTAACAGAAATCGCATGTAAAGGGTATAGTATTTTTTAGAATGCCAAGTGAGATAGGACAGGAGGAGGATATTACTAATGATGTCAGATGATGTGATTCCAGTTATGGCAGAAACTTATGAAAGCAAAAATAGTAATAATGTTCATTTAGCAGAGTTTGAGGCTATTTGTTGTGAAGTGGAGACTGACAGGATGAAATATATGAAGTGTTGCTACAGACTTGGCAGTTCAGTTTGCTAGGGACAGTTAAATGCATTGCAAACTTACTGTGATAGGTTCTAAACAGGTAATCATTATGAGCGGCTTAAATTATCTGAACATTACTTGGGTACCAGAGAACATACGATAAGAATGAAGGAGAATTATTGAGATGTGTTGCAAGATACTTTTTCTAGCAGCATGTGGAAGAAGAAACTTGAAGCTAATGAGTTAGTTTCAAGTTTCAAATCAACTCAGTTAGATTTGATCATTGCATCAGAAGAGGTATTGGTTAATTATGTGACTATTATACCATCTGTTGGTGATAGGTCATTCTATACTAACTTAGAAAAGAGCTAAGTATATGTATATTCAGTCAGGACAGGTTACATTCTGAAAGCTGGAAATTACGACAAACTGAAAAGAATACTGTATTATGTATCAGTTACTGAATGGGAAGTTTTGAAAAATGAAGCAGTATCTGATTGCATTCTTAGTGTTCAAAGGACAAATAGGCAGTAGAGAAATCACATGTGGCCTCATTAAACAAGAGATCCATAGGAAGTTGATGTGGAAAGAATATTGTGAGAATAAGGATGAGATGAGTTATATATAAAATGCAGCCCAGAAAAGTTAAATCAGAGTATGAAAAGAAATTGGCTATGCAGGCTTAAATGTAATCCTAAAGAATTTTTGCATTATGCTGCAGATAAAAGAAAGAATGAAGATGGTGAGATAACCGTACTAAATACAAAAAGTTTAATGTACTGAATAAAGTATAAAAAGTTATACTTTTTATAACTTATTATTATTTATTATACTTAAGAATACAAAAAGTTAAGGTGGGATAACTGTACTGAATACAATAACAAAGGAATGCATGATGGTCCCATTTACAAAGGTGGTGCAAAAACTGATGTGTCTAATGAATCTTTGGAGTGGTTGTGATGATTTTAGGGAAGTTGATAAGAACTTGCACACAGAAATGGCTTGACAGACTAGGTTTACTGAGGAAGTCACATCTATACAATTTGCTTATATTTTATAATAATGTTGCAGTTAAGTTGAATAAAGAGTAGAGGTGCTGGGTGCCATATGAAAGGTTGTTGCATAAACTAGAGAATATGAGATTAGAATATAGTTTATTATTATAAAATTTAGTTTAATCCTTTATCCAAGTGTAAGCAAACAAAGTTTGTTCCTGAAGTATCTTCAGGACTGAGGCAACTCGTGGTAAAGGTGGACCAAGCTGTCATCATTCCTTGTCTCAGTATCTCCCATTAGACAGAGCACATCTCCTTGCGGACATGTATAATGTTATGCATTAAGGGAAGGGCCACTACCCAGACCGGTGTTGACCTTTATTGAGGTCTCATCAGTGGGAGCCAGATCCAGAAGTGATGATACTAAGGCAGAAGCAATGGAGAAGTCATATTTACCTATACGAGTTGTCAAAATGTGTACCACCTTATTATTAAATTACACTGATTTAGAGAAATATGTTGGAAGTTTCTCCCCCCCCCCTCCCCGCTTGGTTAGACTAATAAATTTAGTTTAATCCTTTATCCAAGTGTAAGCAAACAAAGTTTGTGCCTGAACTACTTTCAGGAAGGCAACTCGTTGTAAAGGTGGACCAAGCTCTCATCATTCCTTGTCTCAGTATCTCCCATAATGCAGTGCACATCTCCTTGCAGGCATGTATAATGCTATGCATTAAGGGAAGGCTCACTACCCAGCCTGGTTTCGAGCTTTATTGAGGTCTCATCAGTGGGAGCCAGACCCAGATCTGGCTCCCACTGATGAGATCTATTTCGATCTATACATTTTTTATGGCTAACCATTTTAAAAAATCACTCGCAGAATGAAATAATTTAGTTATCGATTTGAAACATTTTACAAAGTTACTTTTTAATGGCATACTACACTATTTCCGTGTACACTATGTTCCAAATTTACGGCCAAAATTTATGTCGTCTGCTTTACATAGCATTTTGCTGATCATATCTTGTGCAATTGTTTTCCTTACTTTTTTTTTATTTTAAATTATTTTCCTAACCTTTAATCATGAGTAAAAGAATTAGTAAGCAAAATAATAGAAGTGTGAAAATGATTCGAAAAGTAATCTGATTGGAAGAAAAACTTGAAATAATAAAGAAAAACGAACAAGGCGAGTCCAGAGCAAAGATAGGACAAGAACACAAAAATGGGTGAATCAACTGCTGAATACAAAGAGAAAGGTAAGGCTGCCCAAGTTCACCCTGCATGCACTTGAAATCAAAGTATTATAATGATTGAATTAGAGAGACTTCTTTTTACATGGATCGAAGATTGTAACCAAAAATGGATCCCACTAAATAATTGCCTTATTAAATCAAAAGCATTATCTCTTTGTAACCTGGAAAGAAAGGGCTATCAATGATGGAAAAGAAGAAGAATTCCACGTTAGTGCTGGGTGATTTGAGCGTTTCAACAAGAGAAATAGCCTACACGATGTTCTAATCACAGGCAAAGCTGCAATTGCAGATAAGGAGATATCCAGAGATTTTGAAGAAAATTGTGTAAGAAGGGACTATCGTGATCAACAAATATTTAATGTCGATGAAACGGGCCTTTCTTTGGAAGCGAATGCGTTCCAAGAACTTTGCGACTTTATAACCAGGTCGAATGAAATTCCTGCTAGCAATATGCGAGCCATTTGGAAGCACATTCTTCCACATTGTGCAAATGATTTTAGAGGCTTTTCAAATGAATCTAAGTTAATTAAATCTCATTCTGAGAAGTTGAGTGATTCTGACCTGCTAAATTTAGCTGCACAGCAGAAAGATCCTGAAGAATATGAAGAAAATTTGATCACTGACAAGCCCAAAGAGGTTTCACAGAAACAATTTGAAAATAGTTTTCGTACAATCAAAATTTTTAAGCATCAATGCTTAGAGACTGACCCTGGTGAAGAGAGAACCAGTAAAATTTGCAGAAGAGGCAATAGGGTCATACTGTCAGTTGTAATGAAAAAAAGAAACAAAATGCCTGCCAAACTACGTTAGCTCAATTCTCTGTTAAGAAGTAGAATAATAAATTTATATTCTGAATATGTTTTATTGTCTTTCAGCTTCATGGTTTTCCTTTAACTAGGCCCTGAGACATACCCTAATTCTGTTATAAAAAACTTTAAGGGTCAAAAACGAAATCTGAGGAACGAATTATACATTTTCCCATAGGTTACTATATTCAATTAGTGCATTTTCGATTAATGTGCCTGTTTTAAAGAACGCATTTGGCGTATTAATCGAGGAATTGTTGTACTATTTTGATGGTGCCGTACTGCAGAAACTGGATGAGATTTGAGATTGGAGTGATGGTATGGTTGACAGTAGACAGAAATTTAGAGGACATATTGCTGGTGTGTTGCAAAGACTGCACATTGTTGTGCCATTATGATAAGAATACACTAACAACTTGGAATAAGGAGGTGGTTGTGCTACTGTATACAGCATTAGTGAGACCACACTTGGACTATTTTGCTCGGATTTTGTCCCCTGGTTTTCGCTGTGATATGGAAACATTAGAGGGGAGGCTCCAGAGATGAGTGGCTAAGACAATATCAGGATTCTTGAATGTTGGCTGTGGAGTGAGGTTGAAGAATTGTGGATTCCAGAGTTTGGTGGATAGGAAGAAACGATGTGATGTGATATGATAGAGACATTTAAGTTTGTTATTATTTAAGGATTAATATATTTAAATATATTTAAGGATTAATCCAGAGGAGATTATAAAAAGAGTAGAAGGCAAAAGAAGAACCAGAAGCCATCCCTGGACGTTATGTAAGAGCATGGTGAAGAAGGGCGTGAGCAGCAGGTATCTTACATATGGAGAATTATGAGTGAATATGTTGTTACCAGAATATGTTGTAAATGCAAAGAATGTTAAGGATTTTAAGATTCAACATGATAAAAATGTCGGTTGAATGAACCTCCAACAATGAGTATGCTGACTCCATGGAGGGTGTAATAATAATATAATGTTCCTTGTGAGCAGTTTAGCCTACTTTGGACATCTACCTACCGGTAGATCATTTGACATCCACCTTGATGATCACAAAACTTACATTGGTGATCACCTGAATGGCAAGTCAGGACTGGTAGAGCATACTCTGAATAGGCCTTCGCACATGGCTAAATGGAAGAAGACATCAGTGTTCTATAGAAGTTGCTGTAGGTCAGCAAGAGTATATTTTTGGAATCAGCATTGGCTATGAAGCACTTCCACAAACCATAATAAGTATGACTGTTTAAATTTGCTTCCTTGTTAAAATAAAATTAAGATTACCACCTAAATGGCTACAAGTAACAAGAACAGAAAGAAAAATTGAAACATTTGTTTATAAAACTAGACTATTGAATGACACAAATGTACAATGGCTATATGAACAAAGAATTAACCAATATCTAGACAAAATAAAACAAAATGAAGAAATAGAAATAGAATGGCTTAATATAAAAACGATACTAAATGCAGCAGCAAATGAAAGCATAGGAAAGACCAAAAAATTCAATAAAAGGAAAAAACTGAAGATCTGGGATGATATAATCAAAAAGAAAAAAGAAGCCTATCACATATGGTTAAGCAGTAAAAGATTAGAAGATGAAATAGAATATAAAAGAATAAGAGCATAGCTAAAAGAGAAGCCAGAAAAAGACAGAGAATCATGGAACAAATTTGTTTCTAATTTAGAACATGATTTATATAAAATAAGACCCAATGTATATAAAATTTTGAAACACTTAAATGCAGATTTAAGAAGACATAAAATTAAACACTGAATTGAAATTAGAAGAATTTCTAAATTACTACACAGAATTGTGGACAGACAAATATTTTAAAAAAGACAACTGGCAAACAATTAATGAAAATGAAAAGGAAATAACTAAAGAAGAATTAGAAATCAGCCTGAAAGAAACAAGAAACAGAAAATCGCCTGGAGAAGATAAACTAGGTTCAGAACTATATAAATATGCAGGAACTAGATTCATAGAAAGACTCTTATTATTTTTAAATAAAATTTATTCAACTGGTATCCCCCCAATAGAATGGAAAAAAGCAATTGTGATGCCTATCTTTAAAAAAGGTAATAGAGATGACCCTAAAAACTATAGAGGTATCAGTATACTAAATTCCTGTTACAAAATATATAGCAGAATCTTAAATAGCAAACTAATGAAATATTCCAAAAACTTTATTTGAGAAGTACAGAATGGATTTAGAAAAGGACGATCATGTATAGACTTGGCCTTTTGCCTAAAATTAATAATAGAGAAAAGAAGAGAATACAATTTAGAAATTGTATTGCATTATTGACTTTGAAAAAGCATTTGACAAAGTTAAAAGAAATATATTATTTAACATATTAAAAGAAAGACAAATACCAAATAATATCCTAAAAGCTATCACAAGTATATATGAAAATAATCAAATACAAATAAGATTAAATCACGAGCTATCATATACGAGAGATAAACCAAGGGGTACAACAGGGATGTCCCCTCTCAGCAACTCTTTTTAATATCTACTTAAATGAAATAATAATAAAATGGAATAAAAATTTACATCAAGTAATTAAACTTTCTCCTGCAGTAAACTTAAACAATCTCCTTTTTGCCGACGACCAAATAATAATTACAAATTCTGAAGATTATGGTATGATAATATCAACAGAAAAATCAAAAACTATGGCCTTTAAAGGACAAGATCCAGCAAGAACTAAAATAGTACTAGATAACAAGATCTTAGAAAAGGTGAATTCATTTAACTACCTAGGATGTACGATCACGTATGAAAATGAAAAAGATATAAACGTAAAAATTGCAAAATATTTAAAAATAACAGGTGTAATTAACTCTATATTTAAACCAAACCTAGTTCAAAAACAAACCAGACTAAAAGTATACAATACATTAGCCATACCAGTCTTAATGTATGGAAGCGAAATCTGGACAATAAAACAAAAAGACAAACAAAGATTAACAACAGCAGAAATCAAGTTTATGAGAAAAACTGCAAAGTATACCCTATTTGATCACAAAAGAAATTATGAAAGAATTAACCCAAGAACCAGTAATAGAAAAAATTAAAAAATATAAACATAAATGGATGGAACACGTTCAAAGAATGAAAACAGAAAGATTACCAAAACAAGCCTTGAAGTACAAGCCATTAGGAAAAAGAAAACCAGGACGTCCTCTTAAACGATTCAACGATGACTTCTAAGGCCGGAACAGGCCATGCTAGGCCTAAATCCTTGATATGCATGATGATGATGATGATGTTTAAATTTCCGAAATATTTTAGGAGACTTGTTATTTTGAGATCAAATTGCCTGACTTCTCCAAATTAAAGTCATGGTTATCTGGTCTGTAAAAGGTTGCTGTTAGGACAGTATTTTTTATTATTTTATTATTATTTTTTTAAATTTACAATTTGAATTATAATAAATTTAGTTTAATCCTTTATCCAAGTGTGAGCAAACAAAGTTTGCGCCTGAAAGTATCTTCAGGACTGGGTTAAGGTGGTACACACCAGGGCAACTCGTTGCAAAGGTGGAGCAAGCTACCAACACTCCTATCCTAGTATCTCCTATAATGCAAAACACATCTCCTTGCGGATATGTCTATTGTTATGCATTAAGGGAAGGGCCACTACCCAGACCGGTTTCGACCTTTATTGAGGTCTCTTCAGTGGGAGCCAGGCCCAAGTCGAGATATCAGGCAGAAGCATTTGCAGGTCATCTCCACCTATAGGAATTGCCAATTGGTGTGCCACCCTTTTTTAATAAATTACTCTGGATTTAGAGAAAGATGTTGAAAGTTTATTTTCCACTTGGTTAGAGTATAATAAATTTAGTTTAATCCTTTATCCAAGTGTGAGCAAACAAAGTTTGCGCCTGAAAGTATCTTCAGGACTGGGTTAAGGTGGTACACACCAGGGCAACTCGTTGCAAAGGTGGAGCAAGCTACCAACACTCCTATCCTAGTATCTCCTATAATGCAAAACACATCTCCTTGCGGATATGTCTATTGTTATGCATTAAGGGAAGGGCCACTACCCAGACCGGTTTCGACCTTTATTGAGGTCTCTTCAGTGGGAGCCAGGCCCAAGTCGAGATATCAGGCAGAAGCATTTGCAGGTCATCTCCACCTATAGGAATTGCCAATTGGTGTGCCACCCTTTTTTAATAAATTACGTTTGCTCACACTTGGATAAAGGATTAAACTAAATTTATTATACTCTAACCAAGTGGAAAATAAACTTTCAACATCTTTCTCTAAATCCAGAGTAATTTATTAAAAAAGGGTGGCACACCAATTGGCAATTCCTATAGGTGGAGATGACCTGCAAATGCTTCTGCCTGATATCTCGACTTGGGCCTGGCTCCCACTGAAGAGACCTCAATAAAGGTCGAAACCGGTCTGGGTAGTGGCCCTTCCCTTAATGCATAACAATAGACATATCCGCAAGGAGATGTGTTTTGCATTATAGGAGATACTAGGATAGGAGTGTTGGTAGCTTGCTCCACCTTTGCAACGAGTTGCCCTGGTGTGTACCACCTTAACCCAGTCCTGAAGATACTTTCAGGCGCAAACTTTGTTTGCTCACACTTGGATAAAGGATTAAACTAAATTTATTATACTCTAACCAAGTGGAAAATAAACTTTCAACATCTTTCTCTAAATCCAGAGTAATTTATTAAAAAAGGGTGGCACACCAATTGGCAATTCCTATAGGTGGAGATGACCTGCAAATGCTTCTGCCTGATATCTCGACTTGGGCCTGGCTCCCACTGAAGAGACCTCAATAAAGGTCGAAACCGGTCTGGGTAGTGGCCCTTCCCTTAATGCATAACAATAGACATATCCGCAAGGAGATGTGTTTTGCATTATAGGAGATACTAGGATAGGAGTGTTGGTAGCTTGCTCCACCTTTGCAACGAGTTGCCCTGGTGTGTACCACCTTAACCCAGTCCTGAAGATACTTTCAGGCGCAAACTTTGTTTGCTCACACTTGGATAAAGGATTAAACTAAATTTATTATACTCTAACCAAGTGGAAAATAAACTTTCAACATCTTTCTCTAAATCCAGAGTAATTTATTAAAAAAGGGTGGCACACCAATTGGCAATTCCTATAGGTGGAGATGACCTGCAAATGCTTCTGCCTGATATCTCGACTTGGGCCTGGCTCCCACTGAAGAGACCTCAATAAAGGTCGAAACCGGTCTGGGTAGTGGCCCTTCCCTTAATGCATAACAATAGACATATCCGCAAGGAGATGTGTTTTGCATTATAGGAGATACTAGGATAGGAGTGTTGGTAGCTTGCTCCACCTTTGCAACGAGTTGCCCTGGTGTGTACCACCTTAACCCAGTCCTGAAGATACTTTCAGGCGCAAACTTTGTTTGCTCACACTTGGATAAAGGATTAAACTAAATTTATTATATGCAAGGAGATGTGTTTTGCATTATAGGAGATACTAGGATAGGAGTGTTGGTAGCTTGCTCCACCTTTGCAACGAGTTGCCCTGGTGTCTGTGTGGAAAATAAACTTTCAACATCTTTCTCTAAATCCAGAGTAATTTATTAAAAAAGGGTGGCACACCAATTGGCAATTCCTATAGGTGGAGATGACCTGCTAATGCTTCTGCCTGATATCTCGACTTGGGCCTGGCTCCCACTGAAGAGACCTCAATAAAGGTCGAAACCGGTCTGGGTAGTGGGCCTTCCCTTAATGCATAACAATAGACATATCCGCAAGGAGATGTGTTTTGCATTATAGGAGATACTAGGATAGGAGTGTTGGTAGCTTGCTCCACCAAGATACTTTCAGGCGCAAACTTTGTTTGCTCACACTTGGATAAAGGATTAAACTAAATTTATTATACTCTAACCAAGTGGAAAATAAACTTTCTTACAATTTGAATTGTTTTTAGAGTGATGTAGTGGAGTGCTCTGTGCTTGTCAAAGTTGGAATTTGATCTGAAGTGTGGAGTGGAAACCAGCAAAATATTACTAAGTTCAATAAATAATTATCCTTTTTCTTTGTTTTCTCTTGGCATTGTTTATACCAGCGCTTCCCAAGCTGTGGGCCACGGCCCCCTTGGGAGCCATATGTTTTGAGGGGGGACCATGAAATAATAAAAACAAATTGAAAATGTTTCAAGACTAAGTAGATTTTTTTTTTATCTTGAAAGAAACATATTTAATTTTTATTATTTCATTTTTGTTATTTTTTTATATTTTAATGTAAAAAAATCACACATCGGTGTTGGTTCACAAATTTTCTTCCTGCGTATTTTGGCACTTAATGAATATTAGTAAATATATGCTGATTCGTATAAGTTTCATTTCAAAGGTATTGATAAGAAACACAAAAAAGATTACAAATGCAAAATGTTGAATATAAATTGTTTTGAATATAAATACAATAAATATTATAATAATATATGTCTATATTACTATTTTTTTTTCAATGGGGACCGTGAAATATTTTAATTTTTCCAAAGGGGACCTTGGCATTCATAAGTTTGGGAAGCACTGGTTTATACCATAAAGCACTATTGCAAATTACTATCCAATTGTATTTGACATCTAATGAGATCTCATCAGTGGGAGCTAGACTCAAGAAGATTCTGAAATTTAAATCAATGACAGAAGTCATGTTTCCATATACAAGTAGAAAAATTGTGCATCTCATATTATTAAAAACACTCTGGATGGCAGGTAGTTGTAGCAAGTTTGTTTTTCTTTTTTTTCTCACTTTGTTAGAAAGTAAATAATACTTATCAAGAAACTCTGTTTTTGTTTTTATCCTTTACCGATGCATGGGCAACATGAAATAACATTGTGAAATACTACTTGTATGTGGAGATAGTAATGATACTTCCCGTCAAATTGTTCTGGTATCCCATATATACAGGATGCTTCCTTTTGGATGTGTGTATATATATATATAGCTATGGATTATGAAGAGTCACTGCCCAGACCACTTTTTGACCATTACTAAAGTCTCGTCAGTTAATTGCTAATCTTGAAGGAGGTAGAGTACTGTATTTTCATTAATGAAATATGAAAGAAGATACAGTGTAATAATAAGTATGCATTAAATTACTTTTTTTTATATATGTAATTTGTGAGTACTTCTGTTGGAAAAACACATGCTAAGATCTTGTTTAGGTTGCATGAATTTCAAGGTACTTATTGTTGGGATACAGAATAATTTTGTCACTTTATATTCAATTACATAAAATTAAAATGATTTGCTTTCCTGAAGGAATTCTGTTTTACTCATCTGCTGAAGTCTTTCAGGATGACTTTACAAAGAAAATTGTTGTTAGGCTGCAAGATAATTTTGTTATCTTCTGCTTTTGCCTACTGACAAAAAATCACTTGGGCAGTAGTTCTACAAGCATGCTGTTCCTGCAGCCTAGGTGCTAGTTTCAACACCATAATATTAAAGTTAACACAGTTCAACATCTGTATTTCTCACATGTTATTAGGCTGCCCAGTTTTCAGTGTACTGTTATTTAATAATTCAAAGTTTTTTTTACTTGATTACACTATAAATTAAAGATGCCAATAGATTATATTCTTGGTTGATCATTACTAAAGTCTCATCAGTTAATTGCTCATCTTGAAGGAGGTAGAGTACTGTATTTTCATTAATGAAATGAAAACAAGGATCGCGTAGCTTGTTTAGGTGGAGGGCAAGCTTCAAAAAATATGTTACAGTCCCCTACTCAACACTACCTCAAGATATATTTCCTAAACATAGAAGGGATATCTAAATCCAAAGCTGAAGTCATCGGCAAAATAGTCAAAGACAAAGCAGTTGATGTCTTGACTCTACAGGAAACCCATGTGCCTGACACTGCCCTCAGTAGACTAAAGATCCCAGTACTCATTCTTGTGTCTTATAACTGCCACCTCAAGCATGGCCTAGTAACCTATATCTGGCCTGGCCTCAAAGATATAACCCAAAGTGTTCCTGATACAGAATACTTCATATGTATTAAAGTTCAAAATATCACCATCTATAATGTCTACAAACCTCCATTGCAATCCTGGCCTGATCAGATGGACCGACCGACCTCCTCCTCACCCTGCTATCTATGTTGGTGACTTCAATTCCCATCACACCATGTGGGGCTAACAACTGGGATGGTAATAATCTAGCAAACTGGATGGATACATATAATTTGTATTTGAATTATGATGCCAAACAGGATGGTATTCTTTACTCAGCCAGATGGAACAGAACCTACACCCCAGATCTGTGCATAGTTACTAAAGACTCCGAAGACCACCCTCTTCCATCAACCAGAACCATCCTTAACAGATTCCCTAATAGTCAACATCATCCTACATTAATAGAGATAGGAACATCAATCCCAGTCATCAGCGGAACACCAATCGTTAGATGGAATCTCTGCAGGTCCAACTGGTCTACATTTCAGAAACAAATTGATCAAACCATTAGAGCAATTCCACCCACTCCTAATTGCTATCCTAGATTTGTTAAACTACTCAAATCTGCAGCAAAAGCCTCTATCCCTAAAGGATACAGAAAACAATATATCCCATGTTAGAGTAGAGAAAGTGAGGAACTCCTAGCCAAATATGAGGAAACTGAAGATCCAGCTATTGCTAAGGAGCTCATATCAAACTTGGATAAAAACAGAAAGGAAAGATGGATCTCAACCATCAGTGAACTCGATTTCATCACATCTAGTCAGAGAAGCTTGTCACTTTTGAGAAAATTAGGTGGAGCAGAGCCAACGACACACAAAACAGCAGAGATAACTCCTGACCAAATGGCTAACCATTTATTGAAAACCTCCAAGATTCATCCCAGCTCTACCAGGAAAATTGGTATACTCCCTGAATTCCTAAAACATCTTGGTCAACATGGCCAAACATGGCTGGCTGTCCTTTTCTTAGAAATCATCATGACTGGTAAATTACCAAAGCTGTGGCGGGAAGCCAAAATAATTGCCATGCCCAAACCAGGGAAAGATCCAAATGAAGAAAAACCTACGACCTATCTCCTTGCTTTGTACCACCTTTAAGCTCTTTGAAAGAATTCTCCTTAAAAGAATTTAATCACTCATCGTAAAAGCACTCCCAACTGAACAAGCTGGCTTCAGCCCAGGAAGACGTTGCTGTGATCAGGTCCTGGCCCTGACAACCCAAATTGAAGCAGGCTTCCACAAGAAACTTAAATCTGGAGCCACTTTCATTGACTTAACATCTGCTTGTGACACTGTCTGGATCAGGGGCCTCCTCCTAAAACTAGGAAATATTATAAAGTGTAAAAAAAACTCTACAACTTTTTGAATCTATTCTCTCCAACAGAAAGATCCAGATTCATATTAGTGGAAAAAAGAGCTGGCCCAGATTCCTTCACAACGGTCTTCCTCAGGGCTCTGTGTTACCCCCTATACTTTTTAACATCAATGTGTATGAACTACCTCATACCAGATCAAGCAAGTATATGTATGCCGATGGCCTAGCAATCTTACATCAATCCACCTCCTTTACCAACCTAGAATCAACCTTGAATACAGACCTGAACACCCTGGAAGAGTACCTCAAGCAGTGGTACTTGAAGCCAAATCCAACAAAAACAGTGTCTTCAGTATTTCACCTGTACAATGCAGAAGCAAATCGATAACTCAACCTTTCCTTCTGTGGAAAAATGGTAGAACATGAGCCTCACCCAAAATACCTTGGAGTGAGCCTGGACAGAAGCCTAACCTATAAAAGGCACATCATCAACCTCTCCAATAAAATTAAAACCAGAAATAACATCATTTCAAGGCTTGCTGGAACAACCTGGGGTTGTGGTGCAGAAGTCCTAAGGTCATCTGCACTAGCCCTCGCATTCTCTGCAGCAGAATATTGTGCCCCTGTCTGGGAAAGAAGTACACACACTAACATTATAGACACCCAGCTGAACTCTACCATGCACACAGTTAGTGGGACAGTGAGAAGCCCTCTCTCCTGGCTGCCTGTTCTATCTAACATTGCTCCACCACACATACGGAGAAGATAAGCCTTGATTAATGAATTTAATAAAGCAATGAGCAAACCCACTCCTACCCCTAAACCGGACTCTCATAAACCCACCTAGTCTTCGCCTCAGATCTAGAAAGCCTCTCTGGTCCATTGACGAACTCTCTTCAGCTGTGCTGCCATCAATATCTAATATATGGAGAGAATACTGGTCCAACAATCTCCCAACAGAAGGCTTCCTGGTAGAAGATCCCTGCTCTGCAGCCTGGTTTTGATCTTCCTAGGAAGATTTGGTCATCCATAAACAGGATCAGAACTGGCCAGGGCAGATGTGGCTATCTTCTATATTAATGGGGACTGTCAGATCACCCTCATTGTGATTGTTCTCTCATGGCTCAGACGATTACTCATATTGTGTATGACTGCCCAAGTCACCAATTTCACAGTGGTGGCCTACAGGACATCCACAAGGTGATGGATGAGGCCTTGAATTGGCTTTCCAGCCATAGTATCAGCAAAACTCCTCCTCATGTTAGAAGATGATGATACAGTGTGAATTGGGCCTCCTCTAATGGATCAAGTTTTCTCACACAAACTTAAACCTCGGACACAGCTACTTTTATGTTGTGAAGTGTTGTGAGAACATGCAGCCTTGTCATACTTGGTGTAGCAGGACGATAATTTTCCCTGGCTTAATTATGACAAGTTACATCTTTAGTTTTATATTTAAAAATCTTTACTAAAGATTAAAAAACTAAAGACATCTTTAGTTTTATATTTACAAAAAAAAGAAAAGACTTTGAAAGCAGATTGTTCCTTTTATGTAATGAACTTTTATATGTTAAGATTTTCATCATTTGTTTCTGGAAATTGTGATTGTACTGTTCACTTACCAGTTTTCATGTAGCCATAAGCATAAATAAATAAATTAATTAATTAATGAAATATGAATTTTAAAGAAGATACAGTGTAATAATAAGTATGCATTAAATTACTTTTTTTTATATGTAATTTGTGAGTACTTCTGTTGGAAAAACACATGCTAAGATTTTGTTTAGGTTGCATGAATTTCAGGGTACTTATTGTTGGGATACAGAATAATTTTGTCACTCTATATTCAATTACATAAAATTTGCTTTCCCGAAGGACTTCTGTTTTACATATACTGGTTTCATCCTTTATCCAAGTGTATGCAAACAAAGTTTGCACATGATGTAACTTCATGACTGAACAACTTGTATATAGAGGCTACTGACTTCACATCAATTGCTTTAATCCATAATGCAAGGCACATACCCAGACTGGTTTTGACCTTTATTGAGTTCCCGTTTGACTACTTCTGTATGGGAAATATATGTTTTCTTCATTACTTCAACTTTGGTATTTCTTTTAAGTCTGGCTCCCACTGATGATACCTCGATCAAGGTTGAAACTGGTCTGGGTAGTGGCCCTTCCCATAATTCATAGCATTATACATGTTCATAAGGATATATGCCTTGCATTATGGGATACTAAGGCAATTGATGTGAAGTCTTTAGCCTCTGTATACAAGCAGCCTAGTCATGAAGTTATGTCACATGCAAACTTTCTTTGCTTACACCAAGAATATAATTTCTGAACATTTTTAATTTCATGCTTAATGTCTTATTTCTTTTTCAGCATTTCTTCAGATCATTTTGACAGAAAATGTCCAAAAGTTGTAATTACACGTTGGTCATCACAGTCCTGCCATTATAATGAAAGTACCAATCCACTATATGATAAGCGGATTCGAAATTTCACTTTTGTTCTAAAGAGCGAAAATTCTCTCGGTAATCTCACAGAAAAATTTAGTGTGGATCATTATGCCATTAGTGAGTGATTTTGCATCCAGTAATTTAAAATAAAATATATTCTTTTAAAACTTTTAGCATATGACTACTAGTAATTTTAAATATTTTAATAATAATTGAGAGTATATTTTAGTTCTGTATATGTTCTAGTATTATTTAGTATTTATCTTCTCCTCTGTATGTTTTGAATATGGTTTCTCAAGATTTTTTTTATTATTATTATTATTTTGTGTGTGTGTTGAGAAAATTTATCATTCAGATTATAGTAAACCGAATTTGAGGTTCTGTTTTATTATTTTTAATTACCATAGCTAGAAATTACATCAGAATATTGGTGGATCTAAAGGAAGGAGAAAGGATGTGACAGTTAGCACTCTCTCAGGAAACTATAATGAAAAAATATTGTGAATTTTCAGTAAAATAAAGAAAAAACTATGCATTTTTTTTTGAATTTTCATGCACGATTATTTGTAAAAAAAAATAAGTTAATTAATTAAAACAGATGTTGACAATATCTCATAATTATTTGTCACTTATTCCATAATGTCATTTGTTCTCCCCCCCTTGCATGCTCTTTTTACGTCTGTTATACATAGCGTCATCTTATCGTATGCTCCACAACTTGACCAATAGAATAGTCTCTATCATGAAACCAACATTCCAGAAGAAACCTATTTTTTGTAATTAGATTAAAGAGAGAACATCTAGCTCTTGAAGAATTTTAAAGCTAACTTACACTTTTTGTTATTATTATCTTTATTTGAATCCTGTCCATAAAAGGTCAAAACCTGTCACACATTTAGTATCCTGGAACAGGCTAAGTACTAAATAATCCAACCGGTTCCTTTGCCCTTAATACCAAACATGGAACTTCTTGAAGCCCATTGTATTTTAAACACTGTTATGCCTCATACCAGGGAATAAAATTAATCTACTGCTTACCAGCATCCTTGCTGGTAAGTAGTATTTGAATTCAGCCTGTAGGTCAGAGAGCAAATTCACTAAACATTAGCTAGCAAAGTTGGCAGCCTCATGTGACCAACTGCAAAGAGATGTGTTATTTATTGTCAGGAAAGCAGAAAATATAATACTTCTTTTTTAAACTGAATAATTTTATTCAAGGTTAAAAAAAAAGCAGTAGAATTCCTGAAAACTCCTGAAGACCCAAACAGAAACGATAATATGTATTTTTGTTCACATTATTGTTATAAGACTAGAAATGGTTCTAAAGGAAACTGAAAATATTCTTCTTGATTAACCTCATAAAAAGACATCAATATTGACGATATGCCATATTTCAAAATAAATGCATGGATGTTTGGTTGTCCCTAATTAGTCTAAACTAAAAAGGCCACCAGAAGTGGGTATATACTGAACTTCAGTGAAGACTGTTTTGTTTATAGCAACCAGATCCTCTGCCTACTCCTGGTGTTGGAGAATTTGTTGTTAATCCAATGTCCACTCCAAATGTATGTATTAGCAGCTGTGGATATATATTCCTTAGCCAGCAGGCTTTAAACCATTAGACTGAAGGAAACACATGGGTGTAAATCAATGTTGGCAGAAACTCATTAAGACCCAAAGAAAGGCCAAGTGTTATAGGCACTTGGTATAAGGCAATAAGAGGTTTCTCATATAATGTATAATACCATCATCACTTATTGAAGGCCTGAAATGGCCAAAAATCATGTTTTGACTCTGGCATTTACTTTTTTCAGTGTGAGCATAGTTATGTTAGACATCAACATATAGTGAGACTCGATTTTTTAAAATTTTATTATTTATTTTTTTTAAGGATAAAGCTTTGAAATTGATATTCTGCAGTCTGGCTGTTACATAGCATACTCGACTGTTCCAGGACAGCTACCAAATAATCTTACTATGACTATTCTGCATCGCCAAGTTGTGCACTTTTCAAATGAAGGTGAGTCAGCTGGTTTCATGCAGAAGTGGCAAGGTTTATCCTCATGAACACTGTTTTTTCATCTTGTAGAATAGGTGAATCAGCCACATGAACACATGTAATTAACAGACATCCTAAATTTAGTTACTTGGACTGAAAACAGATCAATCCAACCCATCTTTTCCAAAGTTCCTTGAGGATTTAAGTACCAGTATGTGCAGTGCATTGCCAAAGCTGCAATATATAGAGAAGTTTAATATTTCATGTTTTTACTTGGTGACTGTTCATAAGAATTGGCATTGGTAATTCCAATTCTCTCCTCTGAATCTGTTACAGCATATGTACCTATCCTCTTAACAGTTCAACTTCAAATTTACGCTTTTCACATATACCCTTATGTGTAAAGCATATGATTTACGCTTACACATATACCCCACACTTCTGCAAAACCACATCTGATGGAATAGGTTAGTTATTCCTTATTCCCAAAATGTCCTATGTCTGTATATTTTGTGTGTTCTTCTGGCTGATTTGCCTGTTTCGAGGGACAAAAAAAACCCAAGTTTCCATGAGGAAAAACCCTCCGTATGAGACCAGCTAACTCACCATTTGATTGAAACTGATTTGAAAGAAAGGTTCTTCATGTCATAGATGGGATTTGAACCCAGGTCTTTCCAACCAAAGGGCTCATTTATACCAGTCAAGCTATGGAGGCTGTAACTTTAAACTAAAAGAACACTTCCTCTTGATTCATTCCCTTTGCTGCTGACTTTTGCAGCAGCCTTTCTTCTTTGCATTTCCTAAAGAGTATAACCCATCTGCGTGGTTAGCCGAGTGGTTATGCGCGCTGCAATCATACGTCTGTGAAAGAAGTGTCCTGCGTTTGATTCTCGTCACTGATGTGAGGAGCTAAGGATCTTTCTCAGACATACCAAGTTAGCTGGTCTTGGGTGTTGACTGCAAGGTTTTTCTCCCCAGTTTATCTGGGATTTTTTTCTCCCACAAAGCAGCAAACCAGTCTTAAGAACACAACGCTTCACAGACAATTATACATGGTTGAGTGTGTGTGGGGGGGTAACAACCCCACCTCGTAGTTAGTTATGAAACCCAAAAATGGAAGGCCAAGGCCCTACATGGAGCTGTAGTGCCAAAGAAGAAGAAGAAAGAGTATAACCCATAGTTTGTAGAAATTAAAGCTAGAAACTCAAATTTACACAAAGTAAATTTAATAGATGTAAAATTTTTGCCTAAGTATCAATGGTATTCTCAATATGTTAACAAGAAAACACAAAATAAAATGCAATAAGATTTTGCATCCATTAAATTTACTTCCACGTAAGTTTGAGTTTCTGTCTTTAATTTCTACAGACATGCCAGCTTATGTACCTATTTTGGAACAGTTATAATTCATAGTCTTCATATCCAGTTTTATCAAGTTCCTTCCTGATCTTCAACTTCCTGCCCATACTTGTGTTTGGATTTACATAATAATAAGAATAATGAATCACGTTAAATATAGTAAATGCATTTTTACTATAAATATACTTCATGTTAATTATCATCAAATTGATTTGTATAAAGTGAATGGCTACATAATGATACTTCTGGCCTCTGCATCGGCATTTGGGGATAATGTATGGAACTCTGGCACATAAATTGGAGCAAATAGGTGTATAATATGAAGCTGGTGATGTGGATAAGAGGGTGGCTCATAAATAGATATTTGAGATTAGTTTATGAAGGAGTAAGGTCCTGGAGAAAGTATGTGACTTGTAATGTACAGCAGGGTTCTGTACTCTAGCCATGGCTATTTAATTTGTAAATTAATGATATAGTTCTTATATCAGAAATGATCTGAGGGGAAATATTCAGTTGTTTACTGATAATGCAAATGTGGTGGATTAATAGTTAATAAAGATGAGGTAGAGATTTTGCAGGATGATTTAAATAATCTGACAGCATGGACAAAGGAAAATAACTATTAGTTTAATGTCACAAAATGTAAGGCTATCCATTTTGGGATGAAAAGTTTACCAGCTGTGTACTACAATGATGGAACTGAGCTGCTGGAAATTAATGAGACTAGGGATTTGTGGATGCTGGTAGACTGTGAGTTTAAGTTCAGAGAGCATACTAGCTCAAATAGGCTAAAATAGCTCATTGGATTACCTGGTTATTTTGAAACACACAGAGATACACTTTGATATGGCATTGTCTGTATTATTTTGTACAGATCTAGTTACCTGAATTTCTTGGGAATGAGAAGAGGTGGAGAGGATTCAGAAACAAGTGACTAATATGGTGATAGGTCAATGCATTGCTCATTATGAAGATAGATTAAAGATTTGTGGGTTACAAAAACTGGTTGATTGGCAGAAAAGAGGAGGATATGATTCCTTAGTGTTTTATATGATCGATATAGAGGAAATTTTTCTCTGCATGACTAGTGTGGGAGAATTAGCGGCCAATCCTGGAGATTGAGTAAGAGTGTGGTTATCAAGAGCATGAGGGCTAAATTTTTTTTTTTTCTTGGAGTGTTGCGAGTGAAATGAGCTTCCACAATTAGTTGAATAGTTTGAGAGTGAATAAGTTCAAAGCATGCAACAGGTATAATATATAACTTATTTTAAAATTTAATATTCATATAACTACCTTAATTTTGTCTAATATTTAATTATTTAATCAAAGGTATATGTATTAATAATGAAAAGACCGTATTAAATATTGTTAAGCTATTTTAATTATTACTATGTTAATATTATAAGAATTTGTATTTGATAATTTAACTGCGCATTAATTGAAATGTAAATATTCTTATTTTGTTCCTGTTTGTGAAAGTTGAACGTTATGCGATAGCTCAATTTTATTATGTTTTGTTTTGTTGTCATGGAGACGTATGTAAGTAAGCTTGCATGAGTGTGGAACAAGGTGTGAGGCAAAATGCTGAAAGTTTACTGGAAAGTTAAAGAGATCACGAGAATAATTTAGGTGGGAATAATGGATATATAAGTGAGGAACGCTGAAAAAAATGGGGAGAATTAGAGATTAAGAGAGAGAGAAAGGAGAGGATTGGCTTTGGGTTGGAAACGGAGCATTAGGCATTCGGGAATCACAGTGCGATAATAGCGAGTTGGCAAGTCACTCAAGCAGCTAAATAAAGTCTACTAGTCGAGAGGCAGTTAGCTAATAAGTTGTAGAATAACAATTATAGCTATGGAAGACAGCTGAGTGACTACTAAATAGACTAGCAATACTTGAGTTGAGATATAATTTCAGCGCCGACCTTTCAAGGACATATGGAACCTTGAAGCAAAGCACTAAGTTACTAGAGATTAGTTGAGGCTGTAAAGTTGATGTTTACCGTTAGCTGTGTTTGGAATTATAGTGCCTAAAGAATTAATTGAATGCCAGAGGAATGAACAACCTAAAGTTAAGGAATTATTGTGTTGCCTTATTTCATGAGTGATCAGTATTACTTTATGCAACAACGTTTGTTTATGTGTATTGTGACCGATGATTAATTCAGTTATTGCTTAGAAGAATTATTTTAATGAGTGCCGTTTACTGTTTAAAGTGTTTACAGTTATAAAAAGTGTGTGTGTGTGTGTATATATATATATATATATATATATAAGTAGATGAAGATAGAAGATTATCGGTAAGATTATTCCAACCATTAATATTTCTATACAGAGAAGTGTGTGAGTTTCAACCTAGAATTTCCTGATACTAACAGTAACTATTGCGGAGAATTAGCCGAAGTGTAAAATTAAAAGTGTTTGTTTGTGAAGAGGTGTGTTACTGCAATTCTTATTGTATTTGGAACTTAAGGAACTGCAAGAAGACTGTACTAGAGATAACAGATTTACCATTGTCTGAGTTTGTATGATTGTACTTATCAGAGAAGCTAAAATGTTTGTGATATCTTAATTACTGATTTAAACTTAAGTGTAAAATTTGTGATTTTAAAATTAAATGTTTGTTTTTGTTAATCAAAAGTTGTATTTTGCCTGAATCTCTTTTACTGCACCATTCATAAAATATTCAAACCAAAGAGGGTAAATTAAGTAAGATAAATATTCTCGGCCAGTATATATAATAATGACATATAAAGGAAGGGTAGTTGAGAGTTGGTTTATCTTCAGTTCTTGAACTAATTCAGATATAAAGTGGCGCAGTCTTTAAATATACATTTTCTTTATATTTGAATTAGAAATCAGCTTGCAACCTATCAGCTAGTTAAGAACATCGTAATAGTAATCATGTCGGATCCAAGGTATAGTTTGGGAAGAAGTAGGATCCAACAGCGGTAAGTGCTTGGTGAAATGTTTAGTGGCCTCCTGCAATGAGCCTATAGTCTTCATGGAGATGCCATGCAATAATAATAAGAAGAAGAATAAATCTAATAATAGCTGTATATTTAAACACTACTTTGAAGTTTTAATAAATAAAATTCTTATTTCATCTAAACTTAAAATTTTGTCAGACTTGGGTAATATTTAGTATTTGGAATCTTTACTAAAATTTATTTTCACATTTTAGGTCAGCAATAATATGATATCTGGGTAGTTGTTTCAGACTAAACACTATTTATTTATTTATGTTTTTTTTTTAATATATATGAAAAAGTCATTAGAATAATCTTGCAGCACATGGGAATTTGTAATTGAGGGAATTTGATTGCAGTTAATTAATATTTTATTATTATTTTTTAAGATGTACTTCTTTTTTTCTCTTTTGTTCAGTTTTACCAAACCACCCAAGCAATTTAACAGTTGTAATAGGGAAAGATGCTGCCAATTTAACGTGGCAACCTCCAACTGAAATGCTTATTAAAGAAGAACTGCCACCACCACTCTTATATGAACTTCATTATTTTCGAGTTACTGATCTTTCTGGTAGTTTGAAGGTAAGTAGTCAGATTCACGTTAAAAAAAAAAAAAATGCTGAGACTTTAATTACTCACACTTTAAAACTTTGCCCTGTGATTTATTATCATGCTTACACCACCCATAGGACTAAATATGCTACTACAGGTTTCCAACCTTTCGTTAATGGAATTGAGATAAAACAAAAAGTAATAAACATATTTATTACATGAATATATTTCAACAAAAAGATTCCATCTTAGAATATGATGCAACAAATATAAGCAATGGTAACTTTTAATTTACTGTTTTTAGGTATGTGTGTTTTACAAATAAAACTTCTTTACAGTGTTCTTCAGTGTGTATCCATACTAATAGATATTTAAAACCATTTTTAGGAATGGATGATATTTTTTTTTTTTGATAGAATTGGAATACATTTCACTTTAACTGACTTTGTACGAGTACAATATATGTATGGAAAGTTAACTTTGGAAAGTTGTATGGAAAGCTAACTTGCCAAATGAAAAGAAATTAGCTGCAAGGTGAAAGTCAACCCATTAGATGTAGAAGATGCAATTGATTCAAAAGAATAAATGCAGAAGAATAACTTTACTAACTGCTGACAGTACCTTAGTATCAGAAACAGATGATGTAGTTTGAATAATGAGTTCTCACTTACAAGATCTATCAACCTGGTATATGTAACCTAGTGCACAGTGCTACTACTACTACATTGAATGAAGAGATAAAGGTTCTAAAGCTGTTGCATAACCTGGATAAGAATTCTGCAATTGGGACAGATGGGATATCAGCACATCCACTAAAGGAATGCTTGGCCAAACTGGCTAGGCCCTTGACATGTTTGCATAATTTGGGTCTTAGTTCTCAAAATATTCCACAAGAATGGAAAGAATGTATGATAATCTCATTGCACAAGAGTGGTGCAAAGACTGATGAGTCTAACTAACAACTATCTCTGTAGTAACTAAAAAAAATTTGAGTAGTTGGTAAGAACTTGCATATGGGTGTACAGTCAAAATACACTTTATAAGAACAGCATGGACTTTCTAAAGGAAAGTCAAGTCTGAGCCCTTTGTTCATATTTTCTATGATGTTACAGCTGAGTTGGATAAAGTCAAACAGTATCATAATACAGCATTTGATAGGATACCACATGAAAAGTTGTTCCATAAACTAGAGAATATGGGATTGAGATGTAAATTACTGGCTTGGATAAGTTGGTGGCTGACAGACAGTATGAGAACATGGTATGTAGGGATTGGGGGGGGGGGTGCAAGTCTCCCAGATTATTACAAGAGGTCAGTGGTGTGTCCCAGGGATTTGTCCTTAATCATTATTGTTTAATCTGTATATTAATGATATTGGTAAGGGGCTGACTGGAGATATTCAGTCAGTTGTTTGCTGATGATACAAAGATAGGCAGGACAATTAGAGATGCTACTGATGTATCACATTTTCATGGTGATTTGAATAGGCTGGAAGTATGGGCACGATTGCTAGCATGATCAGTATTTTCAGGGAGGATATTTCCTAGGTACAGTATTTTCAGGGAGGATAGAGAAGATAGAACTGGGGAGGAGTACTGTTGATGATAGCTGATGTGTTGCAGTCAAAGAAATTAGTATATCAAGATGATAGACATGTGAATGAGAGTTCATTTGAGGCGGTCTAGTGTGAAATAGTGACCAATGCAACCAAATATACAGTTGGATGCTGCTATAGGCCAGGGGGTACAGGGAGAGATATTGAATTCATGCAATGAGTGCAGGTTTAGTGATTATTATGGGGGATTTTAATTATGGTGATATCACATAGCAAAAAGGAAATGGAGTTCATACATCTTCTACGAGATAATTACTTGAAACAGCACATAACTGAAGGGATACGTGGTGTGAGAGTGTTGGACCTGGTTATTGGTTCAGAGGATATATGCATAAGTAAGGTGTCCTTGTTACCTCCAATTGGTAAAAGCAATCATGTGGTATTGACTTGGTAGGTTGCAAAATCTGTGGATTTTTCTGTTAAGAAGGGGTATATATGGAACTGCAGGTTAGGCAATTATAACAAGCTTCGGGGTGAGCTTGCAACCATCCCATGGCAGAACATATTGCAGGAGAAAGATGTTAGCAGTGCATGGGATAAAATCAGTGGGTATCTGAGGAAAGCAATATCAGATTGTGTTCCCATGGTCAGGAAGACAAACAAGGTGAGCAGTAGTATCAAGCTTGATCTGCAAAAAAAAGAAAATGTTATGGAGAATGTACAAAGGAGAAATGCGATCAGTACATCCATGAGCAGTACAAGGCTCAAGCTAGGAAGGTTATCAGCATAGTAAGAAAAGCTAAATCAGATTATGAGAAGACCTTAGCCAATGAGATCAAGGGTAATCCCAAAGAGTTCTTCCACTATGTGGCGAGTAAAAGGAAGAATGACTTCGGAAGGATAACTTGAGTGGGTGCTGATGGTATTGAGGTGACAAAATCAGATGTAATAGTCGAGTTACTGAGTGATCACTTTTCAAAAGTCTATCACCCAAGTGAGGATATCTCTGTACCTGTAGCAATAACTAATGTGAGAATTGAATTTAAGAAATCAGAGGTATTTAATATATTGCAAAATTTAAATGCAAATACTACTGTAGGTTTAGATGGAATATCAGCTCGGGTGTTACGTGAATGTGCAAAGGAATTGTCAGCCCCTCTCACTTGGATATTTAACTTAAGTTCAAACTCTGGTATGGTCCCTAGGGAGTGGAAATTAGGCAAAGTGGTTCCTTTGCACAAAGGTGGTTCTAAAACTGTGGTAGTTAATTACAGACCAATCACCATCTCAGGAGTAATGGTAAAAGTATTGAAAAAGTTGGTTAAAGACAAAATTCAAGAATAGGTGGATCAGGATATGATACTCTATAGAGGCCAACATGGTTTTGTTAAAGGTAGATCCTGCCTTAGCAATCTATTAACTTTTTATAATAGAATGACATCTGAGTTGGACAAAGGAACTGGCTACACAGTGGTACTTCTGGATTTAGCTAAGGCTTTTCACAGGATACCCCATGGAACACTGTTATGCAAATTGGAGCAGATGGGAATGGATACTAAATTGGTGATATGGATAGGAGAATGGCTCAGCGAGAGATACCAGAAGGTGGTGTATGGAGGAGCCAAGTCCAGGATGAGGCAGGTGACCAGTGGTGTGCCTCAGAGCTCTGTGCTTGGGCCATTGTTATTTGATTTGTATATAAATGATATAGGAAATGGCTTAAAGGGAGATATTCAGTTGTGTGCTAATGATGCAAAGTTGGGTAGCATAATAAAAAATCAAGCTGATGTTGAAAGTTTGCAGGATGATTTAAATAAGCTGCTAAGGTTATTAATAATTATTAATAACCAGCTTATTAATAGCAGCTTATTAATATTATTAATAAGCTGCTGTATAACTGAGAGGAGACCTCCACATAGCCTTTAAAGGAATGCAGAGAACCGACCAGGGCTTCTGACCTAATTTCCAATTTTCACCTTCTCGTGGTGCACCCTGTTGGGTATCTACTTGGACACTGAACGAACAAGGATGGGCTGGCAATTTGGAATTTAGCTGACCAAATTGTATTCTTATTGGTTAAACCAAAATAAAAAATGATGGTACAACATGACAAAATTTCATGCCGACTGGGGCGTCGCCCGGTTAAACAAGGCCCCCGTTGTTTTCGCCAGGGGACAGGGCGAACAGCGAAAAGTCAGCTACTGGAACAAATCTGAGAACACACCCTAACTGAACATCACCAGAGTTAAAGATGGGTGCTATCAACATAAGAAGCCTGAATGGCAAAGAAATGGAGCTAGCTGAGGAATTAGATAAGTACCAGATCGACATAATACTGAAACAAAAAAGACAAAAACTGGTGAGATCTTTCTGGGCAATAAATACAAAATGTTATATTCAGGCAATGACAATCAAGGAAAAGAAAGAGTAGCCATAGTATTCAACACAAAATATGAGGCTAATCTTCTTGAATGGCAGTCAGTCTCAAGTAGAGTAATGTAGGTAAATATGAGAATGGGGAACTGGACAATGAGACTTATTGTGCCTATGGTCCCACAGAAGGTTCTACTAAGGTAGAAGTGGAGGAATTTTATGATGCTTTAGAAAAAGCAACTGACACAATGAAAAAGGAAAAGTTGGTCCTTGTTGGGGATCTAAATAGCAGAGTAGGAAATGATTGTGAAATATACAAAAATGGAAAAATTTGGAGAAAAGAGTAAAGCTAATAATAACGGCAAATATTTGTTGGATTTCTGCTCAGGACATGGACTGGTTATTACTAACACCATGTTTCAACATAAAAATGTGCACAAATTCACATGGAGAGAAGAGGCTAGGAATAAGAAAAGTCTCATTGATTATGTTATTGTTGATAGTGATATTTTCTCCCTGGTGCAGGATACCAGAGTGTAGCTTCTCAACTGGCAGTTGAGCAACTTTCAGATGTGAACTATAGACTAAAATACACAAAGTTTATTGAAAAAAAAAAAAAAAAGTTTGAGAACAGGAATCAAACCTTGGAGATTCAGTGGCAAGCCTTGAAGAAAGCCCTGATTGATTCAGCTAGAGAGGCATGTGGTGAAGTTGTCTGCAAGGACAGAAAAATTAGAACTCCATGGTGGACAATTAAAGAGGCAGTGAAGGAAAAGAAGAAAGCATATCAAAAGTTCCTGGCAAATAAGTCAGCTTGTGCTCTTAGAGAATACAGAGACAAATGCAAGAATGCTAAACACTGTGTAAAACTAGCTAAACAAAAGTCATGGGAGGACATTGGCAAGAATATAGAAAATAAATATCAAGAAGGTGGCAAAATATTCAGTAGGGTGTTAAAGAAGCTTAGGAATGGAGGAAAGAGTGCTGTAAAAGGAATTAGAGATGATAAAGGTGATATGAAAACGGGAGAAAAAGGTATCCTTGAAGTATGGAGTAATTACTTTGAAAAACTGTTAAATGAAACAAGCAGTGATGACAGCACAGCGGTAAAAAGCACACAACAGGCATGCAGTCAGGAATACATATCCATACTTGAAGTAGAAAAAGCCAGCAGAGGCTTGAATTGTGGAAAGGCAGCAGGGATAGATGATATTCGACCAGAAATGCTGAAGTATGGTGGTATAAAAGTCTTACAGTGGCTGCACTGCATAGTTCAGAAAGCCTGGACAGAGGGACGAATTCCCAATGATCGGAGTAGAGCTCTCATAGTACCCATATATAATAAGGGAAATAAAACTGCATGTGAGAATTACTGAGGTATTTCCCTTCTGAGTGTTCCTGGCAAGATCTATGTAAGTATACTTGAAAAACGGTTAAGAAGAATTGTGGAAGAAAAGCTTGGTGAAGAACAAGCTGGATTCAGGCCAAATAGAGGCTGTCAGAATCAGATCTTCACTTTACGACAGATAGTCGAGAAAGCATGGGAATATAACAGAGATCTGTATTTAAGTTTTGTCGATTTGGAAAAGGCATATGACAAGGTGCCAAGAGAGAAGCTATTCAATATGCTGCAGTTATATGGTGTCAATGGGGCATTATATCAAGCAATACTTAGTCTTTATTTGAGTTGTAAGTCAGCAGTTAGAATTGAAGGAAGTACAGGAAGATGGTTTAATGTTAAAACTAGTGTGAGACAAGGATGTACATTTTCCCCTCTGTTATTCATTATCTCTATGGATCACATTATGAAGGAAAGTGGTATTAAACATGATATCATGTTTAATACCACTTTCCTTACCACATGATTTTTAGTGAAGAGGGTAAATTAAATATGGAAATAGACAACAGAATCAACAAAGCTGGTATGGTAGGAAGTCAAAATAAATTCCATAAATTTATATGGAATAAGAGAGAAATTAGTCGAAACACTAAATTAGCTGTATACAAGACAGTGTTCAAACCAGTTTTAACTTATGGATCTGAGAGCTGGGTCAGAAGTAAAACACTTGACCAAAGACTAGAGACTGCAGATATGAGAGTCCTGAGAAAGATTAGGAGCATGAATAGATGGCATCAGTGGCAATATCATATTAAAAAAGTTGATATTAGGAAAGAACTTGACATTGTCAGCATCCAGGAATGCGTTAGCAGAGCTAATCTCAGGTGGTATGGTCACTTGAACTGAATGGGGGAAGAAAGATTAGCAAAACAAGTGTTCTCTGCCAGGTTGGCAGGAAAACGACTCAGAGGAAGACCAAGATATAGATGGATTGATACAGTACAAAGTGCCTTAGATGATAGAAATATAAGATCTGATAATGTTGGAGTCTTGACAAGTAACAGACTGATTTGGAGGAAAATTGTGGATAGAAAATTAGTAAGGATGTAATTTTTTTCATGTAGTACTATCATATCCTGTACACCCCTTGAGGGTACATATCAGGAATTTGATGATGGTGGTAGAATGGGCATAAAGTAATGGATGTCAGTTCAATGTGGAAAAGTGTAAAGTTATGCATTTTGGGATTAAAAGATTACCAGCTGTGTACTACATTGATGGAACAGTACTGCAAGAGATTGATGAGGCTAGGGACTTAGGGGTGTTGGTAGATAGGGAGATGAAGTTCACGGGACACATTGCTAAGGTGTTCAAGATTGCACATAGGATTACTTGGTTGTTGAGGAACACAATGACATCCAGAGATAAAGAGGTTATCATTCCCCTTTATAAAGCATTGATACCTCCACATTTGGATTACTGAGGTCTGGTCACTTGGATTCCTTGGAGATGAGGAGGCTGTGGAGAGGGTTCAGAGAAGAGTGACTAAGTTGGTGAGTGATGTAAAAAATGCTCCCTACATTGATAGATTGAGAGCTTGTGGATTGCAGAGGTTAGTTGATGGGCAGAGAAGAGGGGATATGATAGAAACATTTAAATTACTGAAAGGTTTTTATAGGCTTGATGCAGGGGAAATGTTTCAGCTGTGTGATAGTGATGGAAGAACAAGAGGTCATCCCTGGAGATTAAAGAAGAGTGTGGTTAACAAGGGTGCAAGAACAAGGTTTTTTGCCTGGAGGGTGATGAATGAGTGAAATTCATTGCCTGACTTAGTTGTGAGTTCTTCATCTGTAAATGAATTCAAGAAGAGTTATGACAGATATTGTTTTGCTGGTTTGCGTCTCCTGCGATGAGTCTACTGACTCCATGGAGATACCAGTAATAATAATCAGTTTCTTTTAGCATAATCCTGCTAATATAATATAATATGCTATTGGATAGCTCATTACACTAGAGTGCATTAGTTTACATTTGCTTGTTCAAATTTGTATTCCTAATTACACTGCCTGTATTTACATCATTATGGCATATGCTAAATCCTTCCCAGTATCATTAATGTGAAGATTGAATAACAGTGGACCAAGGAATGCATTCTCAGGATACACCACTGGTAACCTTAATCTTGCAGATTCACATCCCATACAAGAATTTTTGATGTCTTTCATCAGCTATCCTCGTATCCAAACTTGTAATTTATAATTCAGCCCCATCTCTTCCAAATTATGCAACAGGCTTCCATGCTGAATCCTGTTAAAAGCTTTTGCAAAGTCCAAGGTAATCATGGTCATGGTTTGACAATTTGTATAAAATCTTACTTGCAAAAAAAAAAAAAAAAAAAGTACTCTCCCAAGACCTACCCTACTTTTTAAAATAATTTGTCTGAATAAATCAACAGGAGTTTCATAAAGGGATCAGTGGTACTGCATCTATGTATCCTTATAATTAAAAACAAATTTATTTAGAAAGCGATTATTATTTTATTAAATAATCCATTTTGTCCAGTCTACAACTACGCACCAGCTGCCAAAATCCCTTGACTGTGCTGAGTAGGCAAGCATATTTATCGAGCCCTGATCATGGTGTATCCATTCTCCTTGTCTAGCTCATGACATTATGAAATGTGAGCAAGCCACTCAAGCATCACCTTCCCTTAGTGGTCCCATTTCTGTATGTGATCTCTTATCTACTTTTCCATAATCTTCACCACCACTCCAGAGATACTGAGTTGATAGTTAGACACATCAGTCTATGCACTATCTTGTATGACTACTCTTATGTGTTTTTCCTCTTAAATTAGTAAACTTCAGCACTTTTTTTGGTACTGTTTGTACTAATTTCATGTCAACATGAGTGGAGCTATCAGCTGTTGTGACATACTTAACTTGAATGAAATCAGTAATTACTTGTTCTTCTCCCCATGGAGAAAGAACATTCACAATTTTTGCATGTTGTTTGGTTTGAGCGCAAGAAAATATTTGTGATATTGCTTTTCTTTTATTATTATTATTATTATTTTTGTAACCTCCATGGAGTCATCAGACTCACCATGGGAGGCCCACTCAACTTGTTATTGTGGTTGTGAAATCTTTTGATTAAAAACATAACAATAGCAAATTTTTCTGTGTATAAGACAAACCCTACTTTTTCAAACCCAAAATTAAGAAATCAATAATTTATACATCTCCACTGTCTAATCATACACTCAGTGGGAAGAGGTCTAAACTGTCTCTCTGAAGCTTTATTTCCATGTTCTTTTGCATAATTGATGACTTTTAACTTGAATTTTGAAGAATATGACAATCGTTTTTTATTTTCGGACATTTTTATGAGCAAATGCTCAAAATATTGTTAATGCATTAACTTATCTCGCCAATGAGTAGTGCAGACATATGAATGCTTTCAGAGTTCTGATTGGTTTATTTAGAATCAGCCGTTAATGACATCATTTGACAGAGTTAACAGAGACTAGTGATTGGCGGAAGCCTGTTTGCAGAGACAAGGTACCAGCAGTTTTGCCAAGGCAACCGTGGGTCTCTCAACCAGTTACCCCCCCCCCCCCCCATGTATAAGATGACCCCCAAATGTTAGTCAAAAAATTTTGGAAGAAAGTATCGTCTTATACACAGTATATATTTTCCACTGAACTTTTGATTATTTTGGTGTGTATGTTTCTTTGTTTTGATGTGTATTGGAATCCATGTCCAATAAGAAATTGTGCATTATATGTAAGGCATTGATAGCTATTTATTTTAGTGGTCAATTTAAATCTTCTTGTAAAATAATTGTAAGAATACTGTATGTAAGAATAATAATATACAGCATGCTACAGTGCAGTATATTGCACTGTAGCATGCTGTATATTATTATTATTATACAGGTAATAATAATCTACAATTTTATTACCTGTATAATAATAATCTATTATTATTATACAGGTAATAAAAATTTACAACTCTTCATGGAGTTGTAAATTTATTTCAGGAGGCCTCCTAAACATTTCACCAAGCAGCAGCTATCATTTGCATAATAACTGTCATATTTTGCTTTGAACTCCTTCACCAATAAAGCATTTGTAACTGACTCTGCTCATTCACTTCCTCAAGCAAAAAAAGCTTGGGGTTTTGTCCTTGCTAATTACACTTAGTTTCCAGAGGTGACTTATAGTTCTCCCATCATTAGTCACATACATTGGTCGATTGGTAGAGTGTCTGCTACTAATGGCTCACGCAAAAAATTAAGAAAGTTTGAGCGCGGTTAGTAGTTGGAAGGAGGTTCAATCGTTCGATGCTGTTGGCACACTCTCCCTCAATGAGTCTTTGGACTCCCTGGAGGTGTCATAATAATAATAATAATAATATTTATCTATCCTGTATTCCCTCAATCAATCCTATAAAAATTGTTTAAAGTAATTTATATATATCTCTATATAGCTTAGATGGTGTCTGTATATATCTCTTGTCTCTGTATAACTTATGTAGTTTCTGTCTTTCTCTTATCTGCATATAGCTTTTATATATGTGTGTCCATACATATATATTGTACATAAATATAAAACATAAGTCTTATATATCTCTTACTTTTATGACTGAACAAAAGAGAAAAACTATACCAAACTGTCATTTATTGTTAGATTTTGGCACATTTTGTAATATTCTTTTTTGAAATAATTCATAATTTTTCAGTTTTTATTGTAATGATTTTAGCTTAGAATAGACACATTGTCTGTAGCAATCAGACAATGTAATTTTTTGTTAATGTGTGTGCATGCACTCTCACACACACACACACACACACAGTGTGCAAAGCTGCAAACTATCTATAACAGTTATAATCAACTCTTACTTTTGCAGACTCATGAGGAGAAACACAGGTTTGTTATAATAGGTGGTTTACTTTTATGAATTTCCTTTAGCATAGTGTTGTTCAGCCTGGTTGGCCAAGTAGTTAGCATGTCTTCTCTCCAGCCAAGAGGCTCTGGGTTCAAATCCCACCATGGGCATGGATGTTTGTGATTGTCCTACTAACTTTGTGTGGAAAGGGAATCTGTGACCCTACCAATTATTCTAGCAGAAGACTTCACTCCCAAAACTTGGTGAGGTACAGGAGTGACCATACAGCATCTACGGACATCAAATGTGAATTTTTTATTTATTTTTTTATAGTGTTGTCCTATTGGGCTTTAGCTAGGATTTTGAGGAGTTTCTTGTAGTGGGCAAGTATGTGAGTGAATTTATTATGGTGAGAGGTGACTATATATAATCAACAAAACTGATAAAAAAAAAAAGGAAAGAAAAGAAAAAAGTATCTACCACAAGTTAAATGCTTGCTTCTGTTAGTTAAATAAAGGTAAGGTGAAAGAACTAATTGTCTTAGTTGGCACAAATGATTTGAGCGGCAAGAACTGTGGAGATATAGACTGAAAGGAAGAAAGATCACATGCAGGAAGGAAATGGAATTTATACACCTACTGAGCGATAATTACTTGAGGCAGCATATCATGTAGAGGACTAGGGTGTGAGAGTATTGGACCTGATCAAAAGAGCTATCCATAACCAAGATGATCACATTGTCTCCAATTGGCAAAAGAGACCATGCAGTTTTGACTTGGGAGATTGTAAAACATGAGGAATATTCTGTCAAGAAGGGGCATGTGGAACTACAATGGAGGTGATTATGATAAACTTAGGAGAAAGCTTAAATCTGTGCCATGGCATAAAACACTGCAGGGTAAGGATGTTAGTAGTGCATTGGAGATGATAGTTAAAGGTCATCTAGAGTAGCTCTTCCCAAACTTATGGATGTAAAGGCCCCTTCTGGAAAAATTAAAATATTTCATGGCCCCCCATCGAAAAAAAATCTTAATACAGACATATATTATTATAGTATTTACTGTATTTATATTCAATACAAAACATACACAGCAAATAACTGGTAATTAGTTTACGGAATTAACAACGCATATAAAGTATATTAATTAAAGGTAACTTTAATAAATAACTTCTATATTTCGGCAATGTCACGTTGCCATCTTCAGGAACATAAAGATATGGTATGTGCACGCAGGCACTAACAAAAGCAAATGAGGAACAAGAAACTAATATTGTTCCTAAAGGTGCCCTCTGGTGGGCTAATTTGGTTGTCTTGGCAGTTGGGCTGAAGATCTCAAAATGTAAGTCTCCCAAATTTGGGGTAGTTTCATGCACCCAAATTTGTTGAGGTTAGGAACGTTTTTTCCTAACTATGATTCCTTGAATAATCTTTCGTATGTAAACTTGCTGCGGTGTATTATTTTTGTTTTCTTCCAACGAATTCTATGGTGGGTATCGAAGGCATGGTCTGCCAGCCCAGAGCGGCTGTACTGGTGAAACCGGATGTAGTCTTTGTGTTCTGAAATCCTGATATTTGTTGTTCTGCCTGTTTGGCCAAAGTAGGACAGTTTGCAGCTGCAAGGGACCTGGTATACACCAGGTAGGTCTAGGGGAAGTGGTTGGTCTTTGGTAGAGCGGATAAGGGATGCCAACTTTTTATATGGTCTGTAACAAGAAGTAAGGTCATATTTTCTGAGGATATTGGTTATTTTCTCAGAGGTGCCCTGGATGTAGGGGATGGTGATAGATTTGGTGTAATTTTTATTGTGGGGGTTGTGGTTTACTGGTTTTAGTATTTTTTGGGGTTATAGCCATTGGCTAAGAAAGTGTTTTGGATGTGGTTTAGTTCAATAGTTAGGGTCTTGTCATCTGAGCAGATTAATTTTGCCATGTTATATAGTGTTTTTATAACCCCATATTGTTGTGTGTGGGGGGGGGGGGAGGATTGCTGGTGAATGTATCTACCAGTATGGGTGGGTTTTCTGTAAACAGAGAAAACCAAAGATCCATCAAGCTGGCGGGTGATTAAAGTGTCTAGGAAGGGGAGAGTATTGTTTTCCTCTTTTTCTAAAGTGAACTGGACTCTGGGGTGTTGGTTTTTTAAGTGTGTTAGGAAGGAGTGGAGTGAGTCTGAGCCATGTGGCCAAATAGCGAACACATCATCCACGTAACGAAGCCAAATAGTGGGTTTTTGTGGGGCGGAGTTTAAGGCTTTCTCTTCAAAGGTGTCCATAAAGAAATTGGCCAAGGGTGGGGAAAGTGGTGAACCCATGGCTGTCCCCTCTATCTGTTTGTAGAACTTTCCTTGCCAAATGAAATAGCCCGAGTTCATTGTGAACTTAAATAGGGCTGAGATATCGGGAGGAAACTTGACTTGGATGAGTTCTAGGGTTTCTTTGAGTGGGACATTAGTGAATAGGGAGGAGACGTCAAAACTGACCATTATGTCAGTGTGTTGGAGTGAGAGGTTTTCTATACTGACTTTAAAGTGGGCTGAGTTTTTTATGTGTGATGGTGTGTTGCCAGTATAGTGTGTGAGCGTTTTGGCTAAATGTTTGGCTAATTTATATGTGGGAGAATCAATGCCATCCACTATGGAACGTAATGGCACATTTTGTTTATGTATTTTCGGGAGTCCATATAATCTGGGTGAGGGGGGGGGTCTAGAGTTATAAGATTTTAGTTTGTTAGCGACTTCCACAGGCCAACAAGTGACTTTCTTAAGGAGTCTGTGGAGAGTTCTAATTTGAGAGCTGGTAGGATTATATTCAATAGGGAGGTAAGTAGTACGGTCTAGTACTAAAGCATTAAGCTTACCTTTGTAGTCCTTTTGATTTAACACCACAGTGGCGTTTCCCTAATCCGCTTTGGTGATTACTATTTTTTTGTTATTCTTCATTTCTTGTAGGGCTGCATATTCGTCTTTGGATAAGTTTTGGGAGGTTTGGCTTTAGTGAGAACACCGACTACATCCAGTCTGACGTTGTTGGCGATATGGTTAGGAAGGTTGTGAATCCCACGTTCTATTTGGATCATGATTTCTTCGGCAGGTATTCTTTTAGGACCTAGGGCGAAATTGTGACCACATGCAAGTGCGGTGAGTGCTTCAGGCTTTAAAACTACCGACGAGAGGTTGACTACAGTGTTGAACGGTGGCTGCGGTAAGGAAGTAGAATTCTTTATCAGGTTTTCATATTTTTTCAAGTGCCGACTTGGTATTTTTTCGAATTCTTTTCTTGCTGATGCGCAGGAGATGTCATAACGTATCATCCAAAGGTCCTGGCCGAGTGTATTCGAAAGCTCTTCCTCTAGCGCCCGTAAGGTTTTGTTTACGTCGGCAAGGAGAACACGCATCGTGGTAATTTGTTCTCTTAACAGGGTGAAGCTAGTGTGATTATAAATGCGCAGAGCTTTCTGTGAAGTAAAACAGTGCTTCAATTTAAGACAATTAGGGATTATTTTGTTATCCCGGCAGCGTTTTAGGAACATCAGACGATTTAGTTGTCTGGATATCTTCAACCTCATTTTGCCGTATTGACCAAAAAAATCCAATATCCTCAGAAAATATGACCTTACTTCTTGTTACAGACCATATAAAAAGTTGGCATCCCTTATCCGCTCTACCAAAGACCAACCACTTCCCCTAGACCTACCTGGTGTATACCAGGTCCCTTGCAGCTGCAAACTGTCCTACTTTGGCCAAACAGGCAGAACAACAAATATCAGGATTTCAGAACAC
Source organism: Typopeltis vanoorti (assembly GCF_054136105.1). NCBI lineage: Eukaryota > Metazoa > Arthropoda > Arachnida > Uropygi > Thelyphonidae > Typopeltis > Typopeltis vanoorti. The sequence goes on from NC_143572.1 coordinate 27,885,536, forward strand.
AAAGACTACATCCGGTTTCACCAGTACAGCCGCTCTGGGCTGGCAGACTATGCCTTCGATACCCACTATAGAATTCGTTGGAAGAAAACAAAAATAATACACCGCAGCAAGTTTACATACGAAAGATTATTCAAGGAATCATAGTTAGGAAAAAAACGTTCCTAACCTCAACAAATTTGGGTGCATGAAACTACCCCAAATTTGGGAGACTTACATTTTGAGATCTTCAGCCCAACTGCCAACACAACCAGTTATGTATGACCAACGTATAAGCCTTTGTACTAGAATACACAGCAAATATTGCAAAAATCAAATGCAAATATTACATTTTTAGCACGTTACATACACATTTGACATGGCACATTATCTTATATTTTTATATAGATAGATATATTGTTATTGTACATTTGCACTACAAATGTTAAATTTGTTTTCATTATTTCATGGTCCTCTCAACAAAACTAACGGCCCCCAGTTTGGGAAGCGCTGATCTAGAGGAAGCAATATTAAATTGTATACCTAAGGTAAGGAGGGTTAATCAGTTAAGAGTTAGATGGATGAATAATATCATTAAGCATGAGCTGTAGAAGAAGAAGAAAATTCTGTAGAGGGTATATAAAAGGAATGGTGATCAGCAAACTCATGAACAGTACAAGGCTCAGGCAAGAAAGGTGTCCAGCATGGCATAGGAAGGCAAAATCAGATTATGAGAAGAATCTAGCCAAGCTAGGCAAAGGCAATCACAAGAGTTTTCATTATGTGGCAAGTAAAAGGAAGAATGACTATGGAAGATTAACCTTAATGAGTATGATGGTCATGAGGAGACAGAAGCAGATAAAATAGTTGAGTTATTGAATGACCATTTTGCAATGGTATATCGTCCTAGTGAGCTTATTGCTTTAACCTATGTGACAGACACTGATGATGGGAACAGAGGTGGATGAATTGGAGGTTCTTAAGATATTGACGAAAGTCAGTGTAAATACAACTGTGGAATTAGATGGGATGTCAGCTCGGATTTTACGAGAATGTGCAAGGGAACTGGCAGTATCTCTGACCATGCTGTTTAATATATCTCAGCTCTGGTAGAGTTCCAGGGAAGTGGAAAGAGGGCAAAATAATTCCCTTGCATAAGGGAGGTTCTAAGACCACAGTAGCAAATTAATTATGGACCAATTGGTATCTCAGGCCTGGTGTTAAAAATACTGTAAAAATTGGTGAAATAGAGAATTCAAGAATGGATGGATAAATATATTATACTATATGAAGGGCAACATGACTTTGTGAAGGGTAGCTCATGCCTTGGTAATTTACTAACTTTTTATAATAGAGTAACAGCTGAGAAGGATAAAGGAAATGGTTACACGATGAATCTGCTGCATTTTTGAAAAGGCATTTGACAGAATAAATACCACATGGAACTCCGTTATGCAAATTTAAAACAAATTGGGATGGATTACAGTGGTAATGTGGTAAGAGGATGATTGCTGGATTAGATATCAAAAAGTGGTATATGGAGGGGCAGAACGAAAAACAGGTGACTAATGGTGTATCAATGCTGGGACCACTACTGTTTAATTTGTACATAAATGATAAAGGAAATAACTGAAAGTAAATATTCAGTTGTTTGCTGGTGATGTGAAAGTAGGTAGAGTAATAGTAGTTAATCAACACAATGTGGAGAACTTGCAGAATGATTTAAATAGGTTGTCAGTATGGGCAAAAGATAATGGATATCAGTTTAATTTGGAGAAATGTAAAGTTATACATTTTGGGATAAATAGATTACAAGCTATGTACCACATTGATGGAACTGTACTCCAGGAAATAGATGAAGCTAGAGATTTAGGGGTGGTACTAGTAGATAGACAGTTAAAATTTAGAGGACATATTGCTGAGATTGCTAAAGTAGCCCATAATATTACTTGACTATTGAAAAACAAGTTGAGATAAGGAAGTTATTATGCTCGTACTTCTTTATAATGCCTTGATACATCCGCATCTAGATTACTGTGTTCAGGTGTCGTCTCCTGGGTTTCTTGTGGATGAGGAAGTGGTGACGAGGATTCAGAGTCAAGTGACCAAGATGGTGAGTGGCCCATAGAATGTTCCCTATGAGGATAGATTGAGGGTGTGTCGATTGCAGAAGTTGGTTGATAGGAGAAAACTAGAGGATATGATAGAAACATTTAAGTTACTTAATGAGTTTTATAGGATTGATGCAGAGGTAATGTTTCAGCACATCAAACAAAGTTCAAATTTTTCTAATAGGAAGCAAATCATTATGGATTGGCTCTCTGCAAATAACAGTTCTCATTCCCCAGATATGCAAAAAATTGAATTGCTTGACTTGGTCAAAAGAAACTTGCCCAAAACTAAACAATTTAAATTCAACACAATGCTGAAAGACCATGGATTCCTAGCTTTGAGACTACCACCATAGCATTGTGATATTAATGCTATTGAATATGTTTGGGCAGAAGTGAAGAATTTCATTTGTCATTGCAGCGTAACTGGGGATATTGATATGTCGAAACTTTGTAAGATTTCAGAACAGGTGATTGAAAGTATGTATTACAGCTCAAAACTTGGAAAAACATTGCTCTCATGTCACCTCATTGGAAAATATGTTTTGGGACACGAACAGAATTATCGAAGAATTTTGTGAACCTTTCGTGATCAATGTAAGTGAAAGTGATGGTGATTCAGACACCGATTCAGATGACTATGAAGATTGAAAGGATTTGATAATGGTATTTTTTTTCGAACCTTATTTTTTTTGCATGGGTTTGTTAAAAGAGTCACAACAGGTCATAAATGATTAATTGGTTTAGAACATTAAAGCGTCTCAGTTCTCTCAACTGTGAGTTTAGAATATCTAATTTCATTTGAAAAAAATTTCTGTTTTTCTATATCATTATTTTTATTTTATACAAAACTTTCTTAAAAATAAATTTCGTTAAATTTTTATTTTTTTTTATACCTTTTTAATTTTGTTAATATTATACATACATTTTTTCCAATTGTTATAAAAGCAAAATAGTTACCACTTTAGAAACTACAGTGTTCGTAAAATAAAAGTTAAATTTTCCAACCTGCAATAATAAACAAACTCATCCCACAAGATGGATTGATTACCCTATTATCGGAATAGATTCTCCTCTTTCTGCCATGCACAGAAGTGTCGGAGGGTTTTGCATCTGTGGGCATACGGTAATCTGTTAAGTTTGTAGTCTGTGCAAGAATGTGTATGATATAATTGCATATCTTAAAATGTTTTCACATAATGCTTTATTAAATAGTATTTTTATGTGTGTTGAAGCAATATCTTTTAATCGATGTAGTTTGGCTTGCTATTATCCTGAGTTTGTTGTCTAGTAATTTGTATGGCTATTCCAACTTTGAACAGCATGGAAGTGAAGTCCGAGATAACATGTTTTCGCCTGTGTGATGGTTGTGGTTTTAGGATCAGCACTTTGTGTATGGGAGGATGGATGTTGGATAGTGCGATATTTAGTTTCTATGGTATGGACTGGGCATTTTAAAATATCATTAGCTTTGTTTTTCGGAGTTTATATATATATGCCATTTTCAGTTAGCCAGTTAGTGATCAGATTGATTTCAGTAAGAAAATACCATGAGTAGACATATTACTTACAATTATAATAACGGAATTAACTCACGTAAAATATTCTTTATTAGTAGAATTTTTGCCTGAGTATCACAGGCATCACCAGTACAAGTACAAAGGCTAATTAAACAATAACTGACATATTCACAAGGTGCCACTTAAGTAGTACTTAAGTAAAGTAAGATAACAAGAAATGGTCCTTAAATTTTCTAAACTTATTTTAAAAAAAACAAAAAAACTATATATATATATATATATATATATATATATATTGTGAAAAGAGTTGAATGACTTAAACCGAGAGTTAGCTAAAAGGGGGTTTAATAGTAAAACACGACTAGTTTCAGCTTATAATAGCCTTCATCAGGTGACATTATAAAAGAAAAAAACACTAAACACTGAAGGTTAAAAAACTATGAACAACATAGTCTCTCTATACATAATTAGTATGAAAACGTTGTAGTTGTATTTAAAGCTGTTCTTTCGTTTGTTGCATTGTTAGGAGAGTGCGTGCTTGCAGCATCACGTGAACGCCAGTACATGATTACAGCTGAATGACTATCTGGGAGGTTGTAGCTCAAGTTATTATTTAGATGTTCAGGATTGAGGATGATTTCTCTAATCAAATGCAAATATTACATTTTTAGCATCTTACATCCACATTTGAACATCTAAATAATAACTTGAGCTACAACCTCCTAGATAGTCATTCAGCTGTAATCATGTATTGGCGTTCATGTGATGCTGCAAGCATGCACTCTCCTAACAATGCAACAAATGAAAGAACAGCTTTAAATACAACTACAACGTTTTCATACTAATTATGTATAGAGACTCTCTATGTTGTTCATAGTTTTTTAACCTTCAGTGTTTAGTGTTTTTTCTTTTATAATGTCACCTGATGAAGGCTATTATAAGCTGAAACTAGTCGTGTTTTACTATTAAACCCCCTTTTACCAAACTCTTGGTTTAAGTCGTTCAACTCTTTTCACAATATGTATTTCAACCGAGTCAATAATTCATCATATATATATATATATATATATATACACAATTACAAAAGTTAGGTAAGATTAGCTGATTTATAGAGTACTATCTCCCACAAAGGGAATAGACATAGACCATCGGATCTGTTTGGGGAGTGAAGTAATGTTCCACATGTTTCTTTGTAAAGCCGTTCCATGAGGAACCAACTTTTGTGAATGACTTTTGTCTTGTTCCAAAGAACTCTATGTATAGTGTTGATGGCATTGGACTTGCAGAGCATGTCTTTTTGTTTTTGGACAGAGTTCACAAAGTGCTGATTAAAGTTGTTGGCCTTCTGTTTGAAATATTTGGACTTGCAAGCAAAACTGTGTTTTATTGTTTCTGAGGCAGTGGTTTTGTGTGTATTATCCAGCATTACATTGATCAGGTGCCAGATTTCCTTTATATCATTTTAAGCTGTTGTTAATTTGTTTCTATAATAGTTTCCTTCTGCAGTTCTAATCTGTGGTTCTAAGTGGCTCTATTTGCTTTTGTATTCAGCTTATAAAACTGTGTTGTTAAGTGACCTCTTAGTTGTTTCCACATGGCATCTTTTCTTTCTATGTCTGTTATCCATGATTCTGTCTGGTTTGGGAGTGTGTTTTTATTTATGGTAATTGCTTTGTTATATATTTTATTAAATGTAAGTTTAAGGTTAGTATATAGCTTCAGCAGAGTCTGAAGACGCTATCTGCATCATTTACTATAGTTTCGTTTTTGATGCTATTATACTGTTTTGTAGTGTCAGCGAGTTTCAAGGCTTCTGGTTCAGTATGCAACTGTAGTGGAGTGACATAATGGTCTGCCAGTTTACATGTTATGATGGCTGCTGTATAGTTTGGAGGGGCTTGTAAATTTATATGTTCAATACAGGATGGGGTGATTGGTATTTTGACTGTCTCTTGTGTATACGACTGTATGGATGAAGTTATGTTATATTAGGAGGTCTGGGTATTGTGCTGTGTTATTATTTATGTTCATAATGTTTATATTTATGTCTCCTATTATTAATAGGTATTCTGAGGCATCTTCTTCCATGGTAGAAAGTGATTGTTTAATTCATCAAGAAATTTTGTGGTGCTTAAATTGAGTGGTCTGTATATTGTGTTAATTAATATCAAGGAGTTCTTTTGTTTGATATTTTTAACTTCGATGCATATATTTTCTGTAAATTCTAATTTATAGTTTATTTTTGTTACTTCTAATTTATGTTTGCTAAATATTATTATACCACCATCTCGTTTAGTTTTTTGTCTGTAGCGTTTGTTGAAAGTTTTGCATTTGGTAAATTGGTTGCCTCTTCATTTGTTGTGAATACTTCTGTTAATACTAAAATATCTATATGGTCTATATCTCCATTCAGATAAGCTTGCAGAGTCAGCCAGTATTTTGAATGCTCCTGATTTTGATATGAAGAATAGATATTCCTTGTTTGGGGTATTCACTTGTTTCCATTCTGTTATTGAGTTTAGAATGTGACAGGCAGCTGTCATGTTCCAGGGTTGATTAGATCTGCTTGGTGGTCTGCATTCATGTAGGTTGATATGTTGTTCCCTTTTTTAAGACTCATCAGTGTTCCTTTTTAATGTGGCAGTCTGTTGAGATCTTCTACAGATTTTATTTGGATTGGCTTTGCATCTTGTGTCTTTTTAAGGAATATTTTGCTGTCTCTTATCCATATAAACTGATAGTTTTTTCCTGCTTTTATTGTCCTTGTATGGTAGTATAGTTTCTGATAATATGGTGTGAAGTACTTGAAACATATAATAATAAAAGCTATAGTTTGGCTGATGTATGATATTACAATGGAGAATGCCTCTTCTGACATGACATCTCCTTATATATATATTAATTTATTTACATTGTACATATTAAATAAAATTGATTAATTTAGTTTCATTATATATATTCTTTTTTTTTTTTTTTTAATATAGGTAGTTCGTGTTGGTGTAGATGTCTTGTCATATACTTTAAAAGGACTAATACCCTATACTTCTTATAACATAAGTATTCGTTGTCGTTCACAGTTTGCTGCAGATGATATGTGGAGTCCTTTTCTAAATGTGTCTGCTCTCACTCTTGCTGATGGTATGTTTCAGGTGTTTTCATTTTTTTTTTTTAAACCCTTACTTGTTATAATACAGCACTCAGTAGTCAAAATATTAGATATGTCCTCATGCTTAACCACTAACAACTTGTAGCGGGCATTAGCTTTAAATGTAGATTGTCTCCAAGAGCTAGTATAATGAGTGTCCACTTATTGCAAATTAATAGGACTATAAAAACATTTCAGTGGGCACATTCACAAGCTGTGTCGACCAATTTTGTTTTTTTACCCCCACAGAAATCAAAAATTATTTAAATTATTGTTTTATATTGCTATTATAATGATATAAAGATAGCCTTTAATAAAAAAAATATACCAAAAGATGTATTTATGACCTTTTTTTTTTTCAAGAAAATGCACATGTATATGTTAAGCATAACTGTAAATGCCACCTTCATAACAAAAATTTAAATGAAAAAAAAATTTTTTTTGGTAACTTGTTAAAAAATAATTGACATTTAAATACAACACTCTCATTGCTTTAAAAAAAAAAACTTGAAAATCATAACAAAGCAGTTAAATTAAAACATTAAATTAGTGTGCAAAAACTGCCACATTCACTGCTTTCAGCTTGGTCAGTGATACTATATAATATGATATGCGATACCATATGATATTAGTGATACTTCCTCCATAAAATTTTAAATGCACTATTTTTGCTTTTGTTTGAAACAGACTCACTTTTAGTATCACTTTTTCATTTTGTGGATGCATCATGACTATATAAACAATTCTCCAATTCATATATATATATATACAGTGAATGAATCACTAAATGTTTCCTTTTAATAATGAAAATTACTCATATGTTTAAAAAATCTCAAAATGTGAACATTTCTGTGTGTGTGTGTCAGTGGCATTGCAAGCCCCCATTTAGGTTGTGTGTGTGTTGTTGTGTGGCTTATTCAACCTGTGCTTCAAAATTCACATCAGCTTGACCCGGTGATTGCATTTTTATAGATGTATGAAAGTTTTAAGAGTTTACACCTTTCTTTCTTTTAAGGTTTACATAGTGGTCAGCATTCATGGTTAAGAATTTAGGGATACACAACACACGTGTTAAAATAATTACTTTACTTAATATTAGGAAAGTAACGTTTGGCGTTTCAACCTCTGTATTGAGGTCATCATCAGAAAAATGCATATGTATAAGAACGCAGCTACATGCTACTGCACTTTACAAAGATAAAAAGAATCTAAGCTGCTTATTAATCTTTTATCTAACCTGACCTCTAGTGGGAAAATAAAATAAAGTTAAAAAAATTAGATATATAACTAAATTAAAAACAGAACTACATTAAACAATTCTAAAGTCCTCTCATATTGAGATTTCCTTCTGGGCTTGTTCCGGTTGCTATAAGGGTTGCAGATGGGTCCTCCACATTCTTGAAATGATTAGTCAGTCATTTTTGTTATGGTTTGGATTGTGTTTTAGCATTTCACAGGCTTCTTTAAATTTTCTCAAACCAGGTTTTGGTGCAGTGTAAGGACTTGGTGGCTTTCCAGTCAATTATGTGGTATGTTTGGAGTGCGTGGTCTGATAGGCCTGTTTTTCCATAATGGAGATATTTAATGTGTTGTTTATGTTTGTATTTTCTGATTAGAATAGTGCATCCTGTTTCCCCTATGTAGGGTTGGTTGCATGTACATTTGATTTTGTAAACCCTTGGGTGGGCCAGGTGTGGAAGAAGATCTTTGGACGAACTGAGTAAATTTCTTAATTTTTTCGGGGGTTTGCTTGTCTTGATGTTGTATTTATGTAGTGTTTTATTTTTTCTGAAATGCCTCTAACATATGATATGGCTATGGCATTCTTATAATCTTTTTTATTTTTAGTGGTATTTTTATGGAGGATCTTGTGAACTATTTTTTTTATTATGGCGATTTTTTTATAAATGTGTGGTTAATGATTTCGAATTCTTGGTTTAGAGCTTGTTCATTCAAGCAAATAGCTAATTATTTGCTCGAAAAGAGCACTAACTATTTGCTTGGATGAACAAGCTCTAAACCAAGAATTCAAAATCATTAACCAGACATTTGTAAAAAATGGCCGTAATAAAAAAAAAACAGTTTACACTAAAAACAAAAAAAAGATTATAAGAATGTCATACCATATGTTAGAGGCATTTCAGAAAAAATAGACAGAACACTACATAAATAGAACATCAAGACTACCTTCAATCCCCCTGACAAAATTAAGAAATTTATTCAGTTCTTCCAAAGATCCTCTTCCACAGCAGGCCCACCCAGGGGTTTACAAAATCCAATCTACATGCAATGTTTCCTACCCTATGTAGAGGAAACAGGATGCACTATCCTAATCAGAAAAGATGAACACAATTGACACATTAAATACTTCCATTATGGAAAAACAGGCCTATCAGACCATGCACTCCAAACATACCACATAATTGGCTGGAAAGACACCAAGTCCTTACACTGCACCAAAACCTGATTTGAGAGAAAATTTAAAGAAGCCTGTGAAATGCTAAAACACAATCCAAACCTGAACAAAAATGACTGACTAATCATTCCAAGAATGTGGAGGATCCATCTCCAACTGTTATTTCAACTGGAACAAGCCCCAGAAGGAAATCTCAATATGAGAAGACTTTAGAATTGTTTAATGTAGTTCTGTTTTTAATTCATTTTTATATCTAAATTTTTTTAACTTTGTTTTATTTTTTATTATTATTTTTTTCTTTTCCCACTAGAGGTCAGGCTAGATAAAAGATTAATAAGCAGCTTGGATTCATTTTACCTTTGTAAAGTGCACTAACATGTAGCTTCGTTCTTATACATATATATTTTTCTGATGATGACCTCAATACAGAAGTCGAAAAGTCAAACTTTACTTTCCTAATATTAAATAAAGTAATTATTTTAATGTGTGTTGTTTTATCCCTAAATTCTTAACCATGAATTAAGAGTTCATAGTTAATCAGCACTTATCTTATTGGTTCAGTGCAATTAGTTGTAGGATAACTTTGAATATTTTAATTTATCAATTAGTATAATTTTAAATGTGGAAAGCATGAAGGTTAAATGAACAATAGCTATGCTTCAGGCATGCCATTTATGTGAATAACACAAAGGGTTTATGCTTTGTGGTGAAATTAGATTATCATTGGCAAATACTAGAATGGCAGATAATTTGAATTTTGATCTGATTTTTAAATATAGCTATATACAGTTAAACGAACTAATTCGGACGACGGGGTGTCTGTTAAATCCGAAAGTCCGTTATATAATGAAGTAGATTTTCCGAATGCATATGTTAAAAAATTGATAAATTAGCTAATTTACATGTTTTTACTTACGTAGAAACTTTTATGTAATTAAAATTAAGTACTGTATCTATGAAAAGTTTAATTTCACAGAAAAGTTTTCTTATTAATTGCTTATAACCTCACCGTGGTTTTGAGACTCTAAAAAACAAGTCTGTGATCTATATTGAAACAAACAAACATTTTTCCAAAAATAAGCTTTAATTATATTTAAATAAACAAATAAACAGTGTTTGGCATGTGACATACGGACCTGAAATTTTGTCTGTTAAATCGAGGTCTATAAAATCGAGGGTTTATTGTAATATGCCCAGAAATTGGAAAAAGTAATCACTTGGGAAATTATGATTATTCTGGATTGAACCAAAGAAAGGGCTGAAATAACTTGTTTTACTTATTTATACACATTCTGACCTCCTTCGACTATAGTCATACAATCTGCAAAAGCAAAAGCTCTGGCATAAAACAGAACATTCAGTAGATTGTCAACACTGTTTCCCATTGTAAATATGGGCAAAAAAGTTATAAATTATTTATAGAAAATTACTTGTCTATGTTAATGTTCTAAACACACCAGTTCGCATTTCACACATGCAAAACAGATGAAACTCAGAAAACAAAAACAGCAACTCATGACAAATGACAACATTCAGTTGTATTGCTTGCAGAATAACCAATCAAGCTACTGATTTTTGGGTGCTATTGTCTCAGCACACCCCTGCCCCTCCTTCTGGGTAGTTTAAAACCACTGGAATACTAAGAATTTGATCTGTTGCCCCGTTCAAAGGGCTCAAAGGTGTCAATATTTGTGACCGCACACCCGGGCTATTAATGTGAATGTGATGCAATGTTTGTGCATCAAAACGTGTCCTCTTAATGAACCATTAAGCTATATGAAGTATTAACTAATAATTTACTGGCTTTTGTTCAGTTGCTATTTCTTACATTTATGCTTTTGTTCCTAAAGCATTCATCAACTCTTAGTCTAACAAAATATTATACTTTCTACAAATCCATACTTTCCCTTGCCTCCTGTTAAGTCTTGCCGCAAACACATCTTCCACATTTTGCCATGCAGACGTGTTGTTCTCACAACATTGAACTGTTTTTAAAAATCTACATCGTTAACAGCATTTGATTTTTGCACCCACCACTTACTTGCCTTGTTGACGTCATGCATACGGACATTGTGTTCCATTCAAGGCAAGATTAAAAAATTCAATTAAAAAAAAAATTCTGCACTAAATCCACAAGACTAATGATCATGCATATACATTAGTTTATCAAAAATAAACAATAGTATACAATAATATCACCAATTATCACACAAAATAACACTTAACTTTTCCAGAGCTTTTTACCAACAGACCATATATGGACTCAAGAGACTCATCATGAAAGGTCCACCTCTCACATGAACAGCTCATCATACCTTGGCTTGAATGTATTCACTCTCTGCACTCACGACACATTCAGCAATGCATTCCAATCGCCCACTACTCTCAATGCAAAAAATCTATCCCTCGTCCAATTGCTCACACCCTTCTTATACAGCTTCCTGGGATGGCCTTTTGTTCTCCCCTCTTGTTCTATGAAAAAGCTCATTCACATTAATCTAGTAATTGCCCCTTATCAACTTATCGTGTTTCCTCGATTATCAACTTGATCATGTCTTCCCTCTTTCGTCTATTCACTAATCTCTGCAATTTGCATTCTCTCAATCTGCCCTTAGATTCACATTCCAGAGTCCAGAAACAAACTTAGTCAATCGTTCTTTTGAAAACCAGGCAACCAAATCTGCACACAGTAATCCATATGTGGCCTGATCAAAGTCTTCTACAATGAAATTGCAACATCCTTGCTTCTACATGTCAGTGTTCTCTGTATCATTCCCATAATTCACTGTGTTGTCTTCACAACTTTAGCAAAATATCTATGAAATTTCAAGTCCCTATCTACTATCACCTTCAGATCTTTCATCTCCTCTAACACATCCCACTGATATTCCACCCACCCACCCAGATAATCCATTCAGGTTTTCTTGCAAGGCCACAACATCAGTTCTGCTCTACTTCTCATAACTCTCCCCAATTTTACGCAAACAACTGTTTGTCATTGTCTAAGCCATTTCCAATGTTATTCACATACAATTTAAATAACAGTGGTCCCAGAACAGATCCTTGTGGCATGGCACACCACTAGCGACTGCTGATAGCTATCATACAGCCAGTTTCCAATCCAATGCCCTAATCTGCTATCCAACCCCATCTGTTCCAATTTAACTATTAGTTTGTCATGTGGCAATCTATCAAAAGCTTTTGCAAAATCTAAACATACTGCTGTATATGTATCTCCCTTGTCCAATATATTTATCACCTTATTATGATAAGTAAGCAGATTGCCAAAACATGATCTTCCTTTAGCAAACCCATGCTGTCCAATAAAGATAATTCTGCTGCTGTTAATCCAGTTCTGAATATCCTTGGGTTCACTAGCTCCTCCAACACCTTGTCCATGACTCCAGACAAGCAGATTAGCCTATAATGTGAAGCCTTAGTCTTATCACCCTGTTTATTAAACAGAACAATTTTGTCCTCTTTCCACTTCTTCAGAACTTTGGTCACTAACCATGTTAACCATGTCTTAGAGGTCACTAACCTCTAAGACTCATGTTAAAAAAAGTAAGTTAAAGCTGTTGTTAATTCCCTGGAATGTTCCCTCAAGACACGTGGTGATATACCATCAACTCTACTCAATTCCTCATATACCTCCTGCTCACTTGCCATCAGTGGTTCCTCCCTGATTCTCCTGCTCTCAGTCTGCATTATGTTAGAATCACAAGGATGAAATACTTTAATGAACTGCTCATTGAACACCTCTACTATATCCTCCTCCTCAGTGTTTATCATGCTCCTATTATCAGCAACCAACATCATCCTCTCATAATTTCTTCTACTGATCACTTATTGACAAAACTCCCGAGGGTTTCTTTTAGCCTCTTTTGCTAACTACTGCTCATACTGCAGTAGTTTGCTCTTTTGCTACCCTTACTGAGTCACCTTCCTTTCTTGCTCTTTGTACTCCTCATGTAACTGATTATTGCCACTCATCTTGTGCCACCTCTACAATGCCTTTTTCTTCCAGATTGCATACCTCACCTCTTCAGTCATCCATTTTACACTTACTCTATTTAATCTTCTGACCTTTGGAATACACTCAATCATTGCCTCTGCCAGATATTTCCTGAATAGAGACCAAATAACACTGCTTTCCTTCCCATCCAATTCTGCATTCCATGATATTGCTGCAAGCTGCCTCCTGGATTTGTCATAATCACCTGCCTTACAGTTTCACATATAGCCCTTTCTCACAAAAGTCCTGATTTAGTGATTTTCATTTCAGGACAAAAGTCCTGTCCTGAAATGAAATCCAAGACCCTTGATCCACATGTAGCCTCTGATACACACTGTTTAAAGTAGTTCCCCTCAAAAATTCAAGAAATTCATTTTCTTTGGTTCCAGATGCTGTCGTTTCTTCATTCCAGTCAGTCTATATCACTATAATTAAAATCACCCATAATGGTCGCCATTTTCTTATTACCCAGATTGATTTGTCAAAACATTTTATTCTTACCTCCACTTACAACTTGTCCACCTCCACTTCACACCATACTACTTCAAAACCACTGTCAGTATATGCCAGTAATTATCTCAGAAACTGTGTGCTGGAATGGCCATGTGTAATTTTGCATCTCAGGTCTGTTGAAATTGCTGTGATAAAGAAAAAAAATGTAGTCACTGTTGAGCATGTGACTATAAAAAGCACTGATTGATATGACAGGTGGATGATGGATTGTGAAATCTATTATGCATACATTACTGTGAGGCACCGTATCTGAATGTGCCATGTATTGAGATCCTGTCCTGAATGAGAACAGGATCTCAATACATGACTGTTATTGAGGACACAACACCTATCCAACCAAAACAAGTAGTTATTGTGGATGGTTTAAGAATGTTAGCAATGTGCACCAGAGGACTGGAAATGAATCGCACATGCACTGATGAATCTTGGATCCTGTTATTTCATATAGACAGAAAGACAACATGGAATCTTATACATCGTGTGGGCAACAGTAGTGAAATACAGTGAAGTAATTGTCGGGATCATGTTTTCCTGATACAGTAGAGCAAGATCCAAATGGTGTGGCCCACCTGAACACTGTATCTAACCACATGCACCCATTTCCTTTGAACTTTTGATTTCCACCACCATTATGAGATGACATGTCATGTAGCTTATATGATCCAGACATGATAATAGGAACATGACAGTATATTTAATGGTTTGGTTTCTCCCTCAGTCACTATCTCAATCTCATTGGGTATTTTTGAAAGTTAATGGAATGAGAGATGTTTATGACAGGGATCTATCACCTGCAAATCAAATGGAACTGCAGAAAATCTTTTCCAATTTGGAAAATGTGGAGCTTAGTTGTTCATTATGCAATTAGATGAATAGGTGTAATAAACTGGCCACTTGGTGCATATATAACATGTACTAAAATGATAACTCATAAATTCATTAATGCTATTAATAAGTTTTAATATAGTATGACTATTAATGCTGCATCAGTCATTAATGATACTTATTTGTCCACTTTTACATTAGTATGTTGTAATTTATATGGAGTCATTCGGTTTTGTGCTAGTTGTTTTTTAAGCTCTGTAGTTAATGTTGGTTATGTTTATTACATGACATTATTTCTTATCATAACATGAATTAGTGTTATAAATTGGAAAGCTTAATTTTTTTGTTTGCCTCATAGTTCCATATCTGGCACCAGAAATTATTCCAGAGGCTTTTGAACTTAAGCATTTCCAAGAAAACAGAACTGTCATACTTTACTGGAAAGTAAGAATAACTTTTATTATTATTATTATTTATTATTCGTTATAACTAATTAATAATGGAAACACATTCTTTTAATTCTTTTAATGTAGAATTTTTAGCTATGTTTCATAGCCATTATCAATATAATTATAGGAAAACAATCACAAAAAAGAGAGCATGATTCTCCTTCAGCCGAGAGTGCATATAATATCACATGCTTTCAATTGAATTGATGTTCTCTTTTTTGTGATTGTTTTCCTATAATTGTATTCATAATGGCTATGAAACATAGCTGAAAATTCTACGACTAAAAAGAGTTAAATTGGCATAAGTGTTTCTGTTATTAATTAGTTATAATGAATTCTTCCACTTATTTCTTGATTTTTAGATCAATTATTCAGTATTGCTCAATTACTTTTAGTCATTGTCATTATCACTTTGGGAATAACTTTAATTACTTTCATTATTTATAAGTTTAAGTCCACTTTCTTTGGAAAGACTTGTACTTAAATCCTGTTATAATATGAGAGATGTCTTTATAAATCTCAAGAGGACTTTCAGTTATTTTTTTTTTTTTTTTTTTAAAGTCCATATTTACCATTGAATATGAATCTCTTTAAAGATTCGTATTCAGAAGTCAGAGACCTGATTGCTCCTAACTTGCTTTTTCATCATCATAAGATATTATGACAGTACTACATGAAAAAAGTTATACCATTACTAACTTTCAATGACAATTTTCCTCCACATTTGTTATCAATGAAGACCCCAATGTTATCAGATCTTATATTTCAATCTTATAAAACACTTGTTAATGTTATCAATCTAACTTTTCCTCTCCCATTCTATTTATGTGACAATACCTCCTGAGATTAACATTATTAACACATTCTTGAATGCTATCAATGCCAAGTTCTTTCATAATATCCTAATTTTTAATATAATATGGCTATTTATGTCAAGTGTTTTATTTCGAACCCAGCTCTCAGATCCATAAGTTAAAATTGGTTTGAACACTATTATGTATAATGCTAGTTGAGCGTTTTGACTAATTTCTCTCTTATTCCATATAAGTTTATTCATTTGATGTCCAATCATACCATCTTTACTAATTCTGTTTCTATTTGTGTATATATATATACATATATATATATATATATATATATGTACTGAGGTTGATTTACTCATTTGTTGAACATAATTTTTAAAAGAATTGAATGACATAAACCGAGAGTAAAGGAAAAAGGTTTAATGGTATCACACGACTAGTTTCGGCTTTTTACAGCCCTCTTCAGGTGTTTTTATACAAAAAGAAACATTAAACATTGAAGATAAAAACTGTGAACAGCACAGGAAAGTCACTATACGTATTTAACGTGAAAACGTTGTAGTTAACGTATTCAAAGCTATTCCTTCGTTGGCCATATTGTTGGGTGGGTGCGTGCATATAGCATCTCGCGAGCGGCAGTATGTGATCACAGCAGAATGACAGTATGGGAGGTTATAGCTTAAATTATTATTTAAATGTACAGGGTTGAGGATGATTTCTCTAGATTCTACAATTTTTCTCTCCAATTCATCATGGCAATGGAAAATGTTGTTAGATCTATCCCAAAGGATTGTATGACTATGGTTTTGATCATCAGAATCAGCAGAAAAAAGGATATGGCTGGATAAAACACTGGCACGTGTTCTCTTGTAAGTGATGTCCCTCCTGTGCTCCTCCATGCAATTCAATAGCAGTCACACCATATCTTGTATATATATATATTTTGTATAAAGTGTGTGTGTGTGTGTGTGTATATATATATATATACACACATATACACTTTGTGATCTTCACTAAAAACTGTGCCAAAAATGCCTGAAATGTTCTATAAGTTCTCCATTCAGGATGCAGTTTCTGCCTATTTGGATTGCCTTTGTCTTTTTATTGCTGATTTTCATACTAAATTTATTACAGTAGTTATTCAATTTAATGAAGGTATTCTGCTGTATGGATTTATTTAGGAGTATAATATCATTTGCATAAAGTCAAGAGCTGAGATCAACATTTTCAATTTTACCACTTTCCTTCATAATGCGATTCATATAGATAATGAATAACAGTAGAGATAAGGTGCACCCTTGTCTCATGGCTTGATGTTAAATCAGGTGCAGACTTACAACTTAGATATAAACTAAACTATATAGTGCATGAGTGCTTAAGGGTCAAAGCTGTATAACTGAGAGAGAAATCCACATGGCCTTTAAAGGAATGCGGAGAACCGACCAGGGCTTCTGACTTAATGTCCAATCCTCACCTTCTCGTGGTGCACCCTGTTGGGTATCTACTTGGATACTGAACGGACGAGGATGGGCTGGCAATTTGGGATTTAGCCGACCAAATTGTATTCTTATTGGTTAAACCAAAATATAGAATGATGGTACAACATGACAAAATTTCATGCCGGCTGGGGCGTCGCCGGGTTAAACAAGGCCCCCGTTGTTTTCGCCAGGGAACCAGGGCGAACAGCGAAAAGTCAGCTACTGGAACAAATCTGAAAATAAACCCCAACTCAACATCACCAGAGTTAAAGATTGGTACTATCAATCAACGTAAGAGGCCTGAATGGCAAAGAAATGGAGCTAGCTGAGGAATTAGATAAGTACCAGATCGACATAATAGGGGTGACTGAAACAAAAAAGACCAAAACTGGTGAGATCTTTCTGAGCAATAAATACAAAATGTTATATTCAGGCAATGACAATCAAGGAACAGAAGGAGTAGCCATAGTATTCAACACAAAATATGAGGCTAATCTTCTTGAATGGCAGTCAGTCTCAAGTAGAGTAATGTGGGCAAATATGAGAATGGGGAACTGGACAATGAGACTTATTTGTGCCTATGGTCCCACAGAAGGTTCTACTAAGGTAGAAGTGGAGGGATTTTTTGAGGCTTTAGAAAAAGCAACTGACACAATGAAAAATGAAAAGTTGGTCCTTGTTGGGGATCTAAATAGCAGAGTAGGAAATGATTGTCAGACATACAAAAATGTTTTGGGAAAATTTGGAGAAAAGAGCAAAGCTAATAATAATGGCAAATATCTGTTGGATTTCTGCTCAGGACATGGACTGGTTATTACTAACACCATGTTCCAACATAAAAATGTGCACAAATTCACATGGAGAGAAGAGGCTAGGAATAAGAAAAGTCTCATTGACTATGTTATTGTTGATAGTGATGTTTTCTCCCTGGTGCAGGACACCAGAGTGTACAGAGGATTTGAAATTGGAAGTGATCACTATTTAGTCTTGAGCAGGATAAAATTGAATTTCACATTGAAAAGAATAACATGTAAGAAAGTTTTAAAGCGAATAAAAGTGGAGCAGCTCTCAGATGTGAGCTGTAGACTAAAATACACAAGGGTTATTGAAGAAAAAATGAGAGAGCTTGAGAACAGGAATCAAACCTTGGAGATTCAGTGGCAAACTCTGAAGAAAACATTGATTGATTCTGCTAGAGAGGCATGTGGTGAGGTTGTCTGTAAGGATAAAAAAATCAGAACTCCCTGGTGGACACAGGAAGTTAAAGAGGCAGTGAAGGAAAAGAAGAAAGTATACCAAAAGTTCCTGTCAAATAAGTCAGCTTGGGCTCTTAGAGAATATAGAGACAAATGCAAGAATGCTAAACACTGTGTAAAACTAGCTAAACAAAAGTCATGGGAGGACTTTGGCAAGAATATAGAAAATAAATATCAAGAAGGTGGCAAAATATTCTGGAGGTTGTTGAAGAAGCTTAAGAATGGAGGAAAGAGTGCTGTAAAAGGAATTAGAGATGATAAAGGTGACATGAAAACGGGAGAAAAAGATATCCTTGAAGTATGGAGTAATTACTTTGAAAAACTGCTAAATGAAACAAGCAGTGATGACAGCACAGTGGTAAAAAACACTGACCAGGCATGCAGTCAGGAATACATATCCATACTTGAAGTAGAAAAAGCCATCAAAGGCTTGAAATGTGGAAAGGCAGCAGGAGTAGATGATATTCGACCAGAAATACTGAAGTATGGTGGTATAAGAGTCTTACAGTGGCTGCACTACATAGTTCAGAAAGCCTGGACAGAGGGACGAATTCCCGATGATTGGAGTAGAGCTCTCATAGTACCCATATATAAAAAGGGAAATAAAACTGCATGTGAGAATTACAGAGGTATTTCCCTACTGAGTGTTCCTGGCAAGATCTATGCAAGTATACTTGAGAAACGGTTGAGAAGAATTGTGGAAGAAAAGTTTGGTGAAGAACAAGCTGGATTCAGGTCAAATAGAGGCTGTCAGGATCAGATCTTGACTTTACGACAAATAGTCGAGAAAGCATGGGAATATAACAAAGATCTGTATTTAAGTTTTGTCGATCTGGAAAAGGCATATGACAAGCTGCCAAGAGAGAAGCTATTCAATACGCTGCAGTTATATGGTGTCAATGGGGCATTATATCAAGCAATACTTAGTCTTTATTTGAGTTGTAAGTCAGCAGTTAGAATTGAAGGAAGTACAGGAAGATGGTTTAATGTTAAATCTGGTGTGAGACAAGGATGTACATTATCCCCTCTGTTATTCATTATCTATATGGATTACATTATGAAGGAAAGTGGTATTAAACATGATATCAAAATTGGAGATGTTAATGTCAGTTCTTTGCTTTATGCAGATGATGTTATACTTCTAAATAAATCTGCTACAAGTCTGCAAGATTCTCTGACTAAATTGAATACCTGTTGTAATAGATATGGTATGAAGGTCAGCAATAAAAAGACAGAGACAATGAAAATAGGCAGAATCACTGAAAATGTGTACTGTGTTGTGAATGGAGAACTTGTGGAACAAGTAAAACATTTCAGCTATTTAGGCACGATTTTTACTGAAGATGGTAATTTAAATATAGAAATAGACAACAGAATCAGCAAAGCTGGTATGGTGGGAAATCAATTGAATAAATTCATATGGAATAAGAGAGAAATTAGTCGGAACACTAAATTAGCTGTATACAGACAGTATTCAAGCTAATTTTAACTTATGGATCTGAAAGTTGGGTCAGAAGTAACACTTGACCAAAGACTAGAGACTGCAGATATGAGAGTCCTGAGAAAGATTAGGGGCATGAACAGATGGCATCAGTGGCAATATCATATTAAAAAAGTTGATATTGGGAAAGAACTTGACATTGTCAGCATCCAGGAATGCGTTAGCAGAGCTAATCTCAGGTGGTATGGTCACTTAAACAGAATGGGCGAGGAAAGATTAGCAAAACAAGTGTTCTCTGCCAGGTTGGCAGCAAAACGACCCAGAGGAAGACCAAGATATAGGTGGATTGATACGGTACAAAGTGCTTTAGACTATAGAAATATGATATCTGATAATGTTGGAGTCTTGACAAGTAACAGACTGATTTGGAGGAAAATTGTATATAGGAAATTAATAATGATGTAATTTTTTTCATTGTAGTACTATCATATCCTGTACACCCCTTGAGGGTACATGGCAGGAATTTGATGATGATGATGATATAATGTCCAGTTTACACTACGTAATGTATTCTTTTAAACAACTTTTCTCTTGGCACCTTGTCATATGCCTTTTCCAGATCAGCAAAACTTAAATGTTGATCCATGTTATCTTTCCCCTGATTTTTTAACTGTTTGTCTTAAAGTGAAAATCCGATCCTGATAAATTCTATTTTGGACTGAACTCAGGTTGTTCTTTTTGTTGAAGTTTCCCTTCAACAATTTTTCTTAGTTTCTTCCCAAATAAGCTTGCATAAATCTTAACAGAAATATACATCGGCATTGGGCACTACTGTCAGAAGAGTGCCAGTTACAGAAAGAAACTGAAACTGGAAACCACAAGAAACTGATGAGGCTAGGGATCTTAGCATTATGGTAAATAGGAGTTTGAATTTTAAAAGTCACATTGCAAAAATTTCAAATTCGACTCATAGGATAATTGTGACATTGAAACAAACCTTGATATGTAAGGATAAGGAAGTCATTTTACCTCTTTACAAGGTAAATATATAAATATAACTGCACTTGGAGTGTTTGCAAAGATTTGTTGTCCTGGGTTCTAAGAGGATAAAGCAGCTGTGAAAGGGTGCAAAGAAGAGTTACAATGATTATATCGAGATTATGGAAGGTAGATTATGAGGAAAAATTGCAAATATGCAGACTACAGATTAGTTAACAGGAGAAAGAGAGGTGAAATGAGAGGTCTATAAACTTCTGAATGGGTGTTATAGGATATTGTCTGATGAAATTTTTTGTTATATGGAAGTGAAAATATGCCAGCTGGTTGTTCGGTGATCTCAGGTAATAAAAATAAATGGTAATATATATTTTTTAATGTGTTATTTTCACTCTAGAAGTTGCAGAGCTAATAAACCATGCTATGTGTTTACAGGGATTAAGAGAGAAGCAATCTGTTATTATTATTTTTTTTTTTTTTATCAGCTGGAGAAGAATACTTTTCAAGAGGTATTTCTCACGCAGTCCTTTACTTCATGAAGAAAGCTGTTCTTGAGAACAGAGGTACATGGGATGAAAGAGAAGTGAGAGAAGCAGGTTTGATGGGTTAGCAGTTGAACTGCAAATGGATGTTAGATGGCTGCTCATGTTTTCCGTTGTATAAGACCCTGATCAGACCACACTTAGACTATTGTTCTCAGATTTGGTCCCAGGATTTGAAGGGGATAAATTAACTGTGGAAAAGGTACAAAGGCAGATAACAAAGATGGCTTCATGACTGTACAATGTTAGTTATGAGGATCGACTGAGGGAATGTGGACTGCAGAGTTTGGTGGATAGAAGAAGGAGAGGTGATATGATTGAGACTTTTAAACTGTTGAGAGGTGATTACAGAGTTGAGACTGGGGAGTTCTTTCACTTGGTTGAACAGCAGTAAGGAGTGATGACAAGGGGGGGGGGCATCCCTGTAAGTTACCAAAGGAAACTGTGAGCAAGAGGGTGAGGAGTGGTTTCTTTGCATGGAGGGTGGTTGAACCGTGGAATGCATTGCCTGATAGAGTGGTGAGAACGAGAGTGGTCAATGAGTTTAAGGAGTGGTATGATGGACTTTGTGTTTCCTAGGAGGGACCTCCCACAATGAGTCTCGATAGACTTGTGTTTCCTAGGAAGGACCTCCCACAATGAGTCTTTTGACTCCTTGGAGGCCTAAATAATAATTATTATTATAATTATAGGCATAGCAAAAATAGGGAAAATGAATTCCAGTTCATTAGAACAATACCATGAAAATATCTGTAGAAAAGGCACAAAGCTGAAACATACTTTTTGAGAATCAGTGGCTGGCATGTCTTTGAGAGAAGAATTGCTGGTTATCTGGCATTCCTTCTTTTGGATAGTATCAAGAATTTTTAGGAATGTTTTTGGTGCACCATTCCCAGCGTGAGAGGAATATTCTATGATTGGGCAGAAGTGGGATTTGTATAGATTTTGTATCTGGGCAGGTAAAAAGTAACATTTTGATCAGAAACATATCAAGTTCCTTGGAGATGGAGGAAGGTATATATGTAATGTGTTTTTATGCTAGGAAAGGTAAGGGGTAAATGTCATCTCAAGATGACAGATCTGATTATGTTTGATGAGCTAGGTATTACAAAAAAAAAAATAGATTTTTTTTTGTAAGAAAAGAAAAAAAGACACTGTGATAGCATCAAAGGTGACTAAGTTGGCATCACAAAATATCTTGACGTTTGGGATGTTTAAGGCTATACTATGAGATTTTAGTGATTATAGAATGGAATATATACAGGGTGTCCCAAAATTCACGCAAGATTTAAATGTAGCGCCAAAAGACAGCGTGACAGCTGCCAGTTCAGGGTTATTAAAAATGGAGCGCTACACGAAAGAACAACGCATTTTCATTGTTGAGCAATATTTTAAAAATAATGAAGATTTGGCAACTACAGTTGACAATTTTCGTACAAAATATGGTCGGAATAGTGATTTAACTTCATCAACTTGTGAAAAGATTAATTAAAAAATTCAAGGAAACTGGATCAATTAGTGATCTTATACACTCTGGCCATCCTTCAACAAGTCGTTCAACAGAAAACATCGAAGCAGTTCGTGAGAGTGTTGCTGAGAGTCCAGGAACATCAATTCGGCACCGTGGTCTTGAATTGGGCATTTCGAGAAGCTCTCTACAGCGTATTCTCACGACAGATTTGCATCTTTATGCTTACAAAGTTCAATTGACTTAAGAACTGAAGCCTACTGACCACACACAGCAAAGAGAGTTCGTTGAATGGATTATGGAACAACAACAAGTGAATGCTTATTTTTCGAACAAAATCATCTTCAGCACTGAGGCTCATTTTCATCTTGATGGCTTCGTTAATCGACATAATTGTTGCATTTGGGGTTGAGAAACCAATGTGTCACTGTTTGGTGCGGATTTTGGGCTGGAGGCATCATCAGTCCATTCTTCTTCGAAAATGCGGCCGGTAAGGCAATACCAGTTAATGGTGCTTGCTATCGCGACATGATAATCCAGTTTTTTTGTGCCTAAATTGCAAGATATGGATATGGATGACATGTGGTTTCAACAAGACCGTGCCACATGCCATACAGCCTGAGAAACAATTCAATTACTGCATGAGTCATTTCCGGATCTTGTAATTTCCTGTTTTGGTGATCAGAATTGGCCGCCCAGATCATGTGACTTAACGCCGTTGGACTTTTTTCTTTGGGGTTTTTTGAAGTCGAAGGTTTATGCCAACAAGCCCACGACTACCCATGCCTTGAAGGAGGAAATTGAGTGCTGTATCAACGAAATTCAGCCACATTTATGCAAAACGGTCATGGAAAATTTCGACAAAAGAGTGCGTATGTGCCAGCAAAGCTGCGCAGGCCATTTACCCGATATGCTAGTCCATGCATAACCCTATACTGTATACTTTATGAATAAATAAGAAATTACAATTTTTAATTAAAAACCTGTATTTTCTATCAAAATTACTTCTTGCATGAATTTTGGGACACCCTGTACTATCATCAGGAAGACTGTGGATGGATGTGATATCAGTGAGAGAAGGTCATTTACTATAGGAAAAGAAGGCAGGGATATAACAAAACCCTGAGACACTCTTACATTGGTAGAGAAATCTGAAGAGATGATAAGATGGTTCACTGAGAACAACTCCATGGGACACCCTATCTTTGAAACATGAACTGCAACCGTACATTCTCTCTGAATTTTTTATGGCATATGTTCAGAGGTAGATGACACAACAGTTTACTAGGAATCTAATGTTATGTTTAGAATCTGTACTGATTGCCATTGATTGTCATTGTCATAACTAATGAGTGTCCAATGATGAAAAAAGGTTGACAATTAATGACCTTCTCTATCTGAAGTAAGGACAACAGGTCAGAAAGCTTGTTGGCAGACTTTTATCTCCTTACTTTTTTTTTCTTTTTTTTTTTGGAATGGGCTGAATAGGAGGCTTGCATCCCTGCAGCTGGTAGGTAGATACAAGGTAAATATGCTAAGTAGTTAAAGTATCCACTCTTTAGCCACCAAGCAGTGGGTTCAAATTCCAGTGTAGGCATGGATGTTTGTGATTGTCTTTAGGTGGAAAATGAATTTCATTACCCAGTGTGAGACCACTGTCCTTATCATTGGAAGCCTGAAGTTGGTTGAAAGAGTTCCATGTTTGTTCTCTAGAGCAAGGTTTCCACACTGTGTATAAAAAAAAATGAATAAATATACAAAAAAAAAATGCTTCATGCTTAGTGTATATTGCAAACCTACCAACACTGGTCATTACTTCCATTCATCTTCTGTGCATCATGTATAAAAATAAATTGAGCATCATTCTTATGTCCTGTATCCATCATAAGAGATGAGGAAAAACTTAATGATGAACTAAATTTTTATCCAACAACTTGATCACAATGGATATTCTAAAAAAAACTCATACAGAAACTGCTATTCTCTTGTCTGGCTCCAAATCAAAATCTTAATATTCACTACAAGCATTGGTGACTGTAAGGAGCTCGAGTGAGCCCTTTGTTAAATTTTTCTCAAATTTGCGAGCCCCTTGTTCTTCTTGTTTACTTTTTTATTTTTTCAAAAAAAAACAACATAATTTATTGAAATATATTAAGCGACAAACTCATACAGTAGGGTAACAAAAATTAGTCTATTCAGCAGTGTATAGATTATTTGGAATTATTGTTTCAATTCCTCTATAACGAATGCGCCCAAGTTTGAAAATAAAATAAGCGCATGCTCTATCTTTACCCTTCTCCCTTCTGGTAGCCAATTGTATGGTAAAACCGTTGATTATCACTTGAAGTATAAAAACAAAACAGAAATACAGTATAACATATTTCAATATTCTTGTGTTTAGATAATATTTATAGATTGTTTGTCATAAAAAATTCTATTGCAAACAAAACAAATTTATTTTGTTTATAAAAAATGCAAACTATTGCATATGTGTGATCATAAAAGATTTTATTCTTATTAAATTTTGATAGTTAAAAAAATGTTTTTCTTATGTAAAATAAATTAACACAGATGATTGTGTGCAAATATGTTTAGATCATGAAATATTTGTTTAAAAATGATAGCCTTACTACAGGTTGATTGACCCCTCATACTTTTCGATTTTTGATTGGCATTTCTACACAAGCTGTATTAATAAAAGTTTTTGTGTGAAATATGGCTTTTTTTTTTTGCTTGACGATGCGAGCCCTTTGTTAAAATTTCCATAGCTCACCACTGACTACAAGGACTCATTTTCCATTCTTTACATTGTTAGAGCATTGTGTTGTTCAAGGAAATTAACAACATGGACTAGATCATAGGTTCCCAAAGTGGGCGGTACCTGTCCCCCAGTGGGCGCTGAAGCCTTCTAGGGGGGCTATAGTGGGATCAGAAGCATTTGGGAGCATTCAGGCGGTTGGTGGCTCTTTATAGAAGAAATTAATAATATATATTTAAAAATTAATCATTTTCGTGATTTTGCGATTAGATAATCATTTAAAATTTAAATATTGCATTTTAATTCATCTTATGCCTGTCTTGCACGATCAATTTTTTTATCAATTTTCTATTTCAAAATTTACCATGTCAGATAGAAATAGTCAAATTTCTATGTCAATGAGAAAATAGAGCATGTATATATGTGTGTGTATAATAGGTTATATTTACTGTAGCAAATATATTCGTTATATTTCATTTCAAAATATATATAAAATATATAAAACCACTTTTCTAATTGATTTGTACAAAAATAAACCCAATTTTATATAATTTAATATTACAAGTAAAAATAATAATGGCAAAAAAGAAATAAAATGGTAAATTTTAGTTAACCTAGTTAGTACTAACTTATATTGCTAACTAGAGGGAAAAAACAAAGCAAATATTATTCGAAACTTATTATACTGTTTTCTGTGGTTATGTTTTGTAGGTTTGTTGTTTATATCTTAATTTGTTATTTTTTCTTTGTATTTTTACTTTGTAAGTTCGAAATAAACCATCTAATACATTTGATGGTGTTTTAATTATTACAATAAGATTCTTACTAATGCAATGCAATCTCTTAATTGTATTCCACATTTTCATATTCACAATGTTTTTCGAGCATACATTTTACAATCTTTACATATGGGCTACGTTTCACCAAAATCGGTATAGCAATAACTGTGTTCAAGATGAAGCACATATTGGCCACTTCTTTTTAAAAATTTAACGGCATAAGCAGCAATGTATCATTAGTTGCTATTTACGTCAAAAATATCAAACGACTTGAACGCAGAAAACTGTTATAATGGGGGGCGTTACAAAATTTATGTCTTGCAAAGTGGGCGGTGGCCCAAAAATGTTTGGGAACCTATGGACTA
Source organism: Typopeltis vanoorti (assembly GCF_054136105.1). Lineage (NCBI taxonomy): Eukaryota > Metazoa > Arthropoda > Arachnida > Uropygi > Thelyphonidae > Typopeltis > Typopeltis vanoorti. Next base: position 27,912,392 of record NC_143572.1, read on the forward strand.
GATAATAACTAAAAATATTTAATTATAACTCCTATATTTCACCAAAGTTAAATTGGCATCTACAGGATTAATACACTGGTATTAAACACGCACATGCAGGCATACTTCAATAACACAGGCGGAACAAGAGAGATACAAGACAAACCAAAGTCCTATAATTTTGCATCCTATTTGCTTTGGTTGTTGGGTTGACTGTTTGCTGATGAGAGTTTGCCATATGAGAGGCAGTTTGATGCAACTATTAGTATAGTTGGTAAGCAAAGCAAATTGAAAGAAAGCAAGTTTAAATTTGAAAAGCCTCTTGGATTTAAATTTGCTTCATTGGAGTCAGGTGCCTTTTTACCAACAGATACTGTGCTAGGTATACAGAGCATGGTCTACTAATTCTGAGCAGCTATAGTGGTGTGAATGGATGTAATACTGCTACTCTGATATATGGATGTTGGATGTCCTATCTGTTTGGCCATAGTATGAATGGTTATAGCTGCATGGTACCTGATACACTTTGGGTAAGTCTAGAGGCTGTAGCTGCTCTTTGTGGGAGTGGATAAGGGATGCTAGCTTTCTATATGGTTTATAAGTGGTCACAAGATTGTGCTTTTTTAAGATCTTAGCTATCTTTTCTGACATGCCATGGATATAAGAGATGGTAATGGATTTGCTATAATCCATTACCATCTATGATTTGAAGGTGGGGGGGGGGTGGTATGTGATGTAAAAATTCTTTTTATCCAATAGTAGATGTAGTGGCCAAACAGGTGTTCTTTTATGTGGGTGAGTTCTGTGTTCAGTGCAATGTTTTCTGAGCAAATTCATTTTGTCTGGTGGACTCAGTTATTATAGTTGGGTGCCAATCCCCCTTCCAAATTGTTGGGAGAAGAGGGGTTGGGTGATGTGACTGTTGATGGATGCATTTATGTGTGTGTTTGTGTGGGTTTTCTGTAGACTGTGAAGGTCAGGATCCATTTGGTTGTCTTGTAACTAGGGTGTCTACGAATGGCAGATTGTTGTTACTTTCTGTTTCTGTTGTGAAATAGATCCTTGGATATTGGCCATCCAAATGGGATAGGAAAGTGTAAGGTTGGCTGTGCAGATAAACTGCAAACATATTGTCCACATAGTGTAGTCAAACAGTGAGTTTAAGTGGGAGAAAGAATTTAAGGCCACTCTTTTCAAATGTCTCCATGAAAAAGTTTGCTGGGAGAAAAAAAGGGAGCACATGGCTATACCCTCTATTTGTTTGTAGAATTTACCTTGCCAGACAAAATAGCCTTAGTTCATAGTGAACTAAAACAGGATTGAGGTATCAGGAAGAAATTCTGCTTGGATTAGAGCCAAGGTGTCCTTAAGTGGGATATTTGTGAATAAGGAGGAGACATCGAAACTAACCCTAACCATTAAGTCATTGTTGCAGAGGCACAAGATTTTGTATACTAGATTCAAAATGGGCTGAGTTTTTGATATGTCAATACTAGAAAGCACTTTGGCTAAATGTTCATTTAGCAGAAAGCTCCCTTGTAGTGCATGGATAGCTTCATTGGAGTTGGCAAGCATGGGCGCAATTGGCGAGAAGCATTCTGTGTGTACTGACACCAATGGTGTTACCCAGATGCTATAAGAAGAGTTCTCTGTTATGCTGAATACTAACCTATGGATGATCCTCTTAGATGTCTCAAACACATTGGCTGCCAAGGAATTTGCAAAAGTAAAAAGTAGGCACATCAAAAAGTTCGGAAACCTGATTAAAATTTACCAATACCTCCAAGACCACCCAAAAATAACTAACTTATCCATTGATCTCCTCGAAGCAGCCACCATCGGCACTCAGTCACAGGCCAGAACTTTGCCACGTATTTGCTCAGTTACAAGCTGTCTGCCAGTGAGGCCATAAATATTAGGCTTGTCATATAACCAGCATGCTATCACAGGCAAAACCTCCTGCTAGCAACCTGCCCAATAGAGAATATAAAGCCCTTCTCCATCTCAGAAATAACAAAAAGTAATAATTAATCCTGAAAGTGGACAAGGGCAATCCTTTTGTCATTTTAAACTGTATACAGATTATAATTAAAAAAAAAAAAAATGACACCTTTCTTAAAGACCAATCCACCTACTGGAAACTAAATTATGATCTCACCCACAAATCATAACCATCCATAGACTGCTAAAAATGTCACTATCTGGCCAGCAGATGTGACCAACACACTAAAACCCTACAATTCTAGGCCCCCTCCCCTGATATATATATATGAGGATCTAAAACTTCATAAAGAGGATGTACCTCTATGCCCAATTGTAGATGGTATAGACTTACCCACAACAAACTAGCTAAATATTTATCCAAAATGCTTTTTCATACTACTGGCAATACCGCATCATTTTATCAAAATCTGAGCCCATTTTAAGTCCACTATAATACAAGATTCATGCTTTGCAACACTGACTTAATGGTCAGTTTTGATGTCTTCTCCTTATTCACAAATGCCCTACTTAAGGACTTTTGGTTCTTATCCAAGCAGACTTTCTTCCTGATATCTCAACTCTGAATCAAGTGGCAAGATATTCTGGAGGTTGTTGATGAAGCTCAGAAATGGAGGAAAGAATGCTGTAAAAGGAATTAGAGATGATAAAATTCACATGAAAACAGGAGAAAAAGATATCATTGAAGTATGGAATAATTACTTCAAAAAATTGCTAAATACAAAAAGCAGTGATGACAGCACGTTGGTAAAAAATACTGACCAGGAATACATATCCATACTTGAAGTAGAAAAAGCCATCAAAAGCCTGAAGTGGAAAGGCAGCAGGAGTAGATGATATTCGACCAGAAATGCTCAAGAATGGAGGTATAAAAGTCTTACAGTGGCTGCACTGCATAGTTCAGAAGGCCTGAACAGAGTGATGAATTCCAGATGATTGGAGTAGAGCTCTCATAGCACCCATATATAAAAATGGAAATAAAACTGAATGTGAGAATTACAGAGGTATTTCTCTACTGAGTGTTCCTGGTAAAGATATATGCAAGTATACTTGAGAAAGAGTTGAGAACAATTGTGGAAGAGAAGCTTGGTGAAGAACAAGCTGGATTCAGGCCAAATAGAGGCTGTCAGGATCAGATTTTCACTTTACAATAGATAGTTGAGAAATCATGGGATTATATGCCAAATAAATGCCAGCCTGGTTGGCCAAGTGGTTAGGTTATCCGCTCTCCAGCCAAAAGGTTACGGGTTCGAATCCCGCCGTGGGCATGGATGTTTGTGATTGTCTTGAAATTACTAGTGGTGGTGGTCACCGGTAGATGAAGGCAGTTGCGATTGGTGGAGACAGAGAGTAGTAGAGTAGGTGCCCTCCCTTGATGAGTCTTTGGACTCCCTTGAGGTATTACATAATAATAAAATAATAACAAAAATCTGTATTTAAGTTTTGTAGATCTGGAAAAGGCATATGACAAGGTGCCAAGAGAGAAGCTATTTCGAAACACTACAACTACATGGTGTCAATGGAGCATTATATCAAGCAACACTTAGTATTTATTTGAGTTGTAAGTCAGCAGTTAGAATTGAAGGAAGTACTGGAAGGTGGTTTAATATTAAATCTGGTATCAGACAAAGGATGTACATTATCCCCTCTGTTATTCATTATCTATATGAATCACATTATGAAGGAAAGTGGTATTAAACCTGATATCAAAATTGCAGATGTTAATCTCATCTCTTTACTTTATGCAGATGATGTTATACTTCTAAATAAATCTGCTACAAGTCTGCAAGATTCCCTGACTAAAGTGAGTAACTGTGGTAATAGATATGGTATGAAGGTCAGCATTAAAAAGACAATGAAAATAGACAAGAACATTGAAAATATTAACTGCATTGTGAAAGGAGAACCTATAAAACAAGTAAAACATTTCAGCTACTTAGGCACGATTTTTAGTGAAGATGGTAAATTAAATATGGAAATAGACAACAGAATCAACAAAGCTGGTATGGTAGGAAGTCAAAATAAATTCCATAAATTTATATGGAATAAGAGAGAAATTAGCCGAAACACTAAATTAGCTGTATACAGACAGTATTCAAGCTAATTTTAACTTATGGATCTGAAAGTTGGGTCAGAAGTAAAACACTTGACCAAAGACTAGAGACTGCAGATATGAGAGTCCTGAGAAAGATTAGGGGCATGAACAGATGGCATCAGTGGCAATATCATATTAAAAAAGTTGATATTGGGAAAGAACTTGACATTGTCAGCATCTGGAATGCGTTAGCAGAGCTAATTTCAGGTGGTATGGTCACTTAAACAGAATGGGAGAGGAAAGATTACTAAAACAAGTGTTCTCTTCCAGGTTGGCAGGAAAACGACTCAGAGGAAGACCAAGATATAGGTGGATTGATACGGTACAAAGTGCCTTAGATGATAGAAATATAAGATCTGATAATGCTGGAGTCTTGACAAGTAACAGACTGATTTGGAGGAAAATTGTAGATAGAAAATTATTAATGGTGTAATTTTTCATGTAGTACTATCATATCCTGTACACCCCTTGAGGGTATATATATCAGGAATTTGATGAAGATGATGATGGTGATATCTCAACCCTGTTTCGGTTCACTATGAACTTATGCTATTTTGTTTGGCAATTTGGCTGCATAGCCCACCTTACACTTTCTTATCTCATTTGAATGGCCAACATCCAAGGATCCAATTCACAACAGAAATAGAAAGTAACAGCAATCTGCTATTCCTGGACACTCTAGTTAGAATACAACCAAATGGATCTCTGACCTTCACAGTCTACAGACACCCCCCCCCCCCTCACACACAGGTAAATGCATCCATCAACAGTCACATCACCCAACTCTTCCCCCCCTTGCTCCCAACAATTTGGAACTATAAAAAATCTTAGTCCACCAGGCAAAATGAATTTGCTCAGATAGCATTGCACAGAACTCACCTACATAAAAGAACACCTTTTTGGCCACTGGCTGCTACACCCACTATTGGATAAAAAGAATTTTTATATCACATACCCCCCCCCCCCCTTCAAAACATAGATTATAGCAAATCATTTCCATCTCTTATATCCATGGCATCTCAGAAAAGATGACCAGAACTTAAAAAAATAGCGGAATCTTATGATCACTTATAAACCCACAGAAAGCTTGCAACACTTATCTTCTTCCCCAAAGAGCAGCTGCGGCCTCTTGATTTACCCAGAGTGTACCAGGTTCCCTGCAGTTATGACTATTCATACTATGGCCAAACAGGTAGGACAGCCAACATCCATATATCAGAGCAGCAGTATTACATCCATTCACATCACTACAGCTGCTCAGAATTAGTAGACCATGGCTGTATATCTGGCACAGGATCTGTTGGAAAAAGGGCACGTTAATCCACCGAAGCAAATTTAAATTTGAGAGGCTTTTCGAATTTAAACTTTCCTCGGTTCAATTTGCTTTGCTTACCAATGTTACCAACTATACCAATGGGTTACATCAAACTGCCTCTCATATGGGAAACCCTCATTGGCAGACAGTCAACCCAACAGCCAAGAACATCCAACCAAAGCAAATAGAATGAATAATTATAGTATTTTAAGTAATCCTATATCTCTTTTGTTCCATCTTTGTTACTGAAGTGAGCCTTCATGCATATGTTTAATACCAGTGTATTGATCCCCGAAGACGACAAATTAACTTTGGCAAAATATAGGAAGTAATAATTAAATATTTTTAATTATTATGTAGTCTACCTTAAATAATATGATGTTGGAGAATCAGCGTATATGCCTAAACGCCAGGATTACATTGGTAAACTTTATGTCAATTTTGCTAGTCTCCACAAAGCTCATTTATGAGGGTGGCTTACAGAACTCCCTACTCTTGTGGCCTTTCTAGAAGTTTCTTTGAGAAACATGAGTTACCTATCTTATTTCAAAACTTCGAGAAGTTTTGAAATAAGATAGGTAACTCATAGGCAACTCATGCTTTTCTTATCATTTTTTTTCCACCCACCTCCACATATGCACACCAGAACAAGAACTCTACTTAGAAGAGAACTTCATCACTTGCAACATAATCTGTTATGGTCATCTTTTCACACAGCACATTTAATAGGAACCATGGAATGATCCAGCGTGACATTTGAAAATTGCTTATCAGATCTTTTCATATGTTAGACTTTAACTTTTCAGCCAACCATCTGCAAACAATGCTGAACAACAGCTAACTCATGTCACCTCCCACTTTCGTTCTACATATTTCTAAGATTTATGTTGTAATGGTTCCTTTCATATCCAACTTTACATTTATTTTTATATATTTACTCAGAAGAAGCCACAAGATTTAGTGGCAAAAGTAGCATGTTTTTGCTGTACTTATTTATGACCATGAAAAGATTCCCAGTGTTTTATAGATAATCTTTATAACTTGATAACAGAAAGATTTGTATGTAGAGATTAAAAATGATAGTCTGTTCCTGGAAAAGTGAAGTCCAGTGGTAATTTTTTCACTTGGTACCAGCATGTGAAATGACCAGGAGTCATGAGGTTGAGAGCAACTGAAGGAAGGGTGCTCCACAGGAAATGAAACCTGCACAAGATTATGATCTGAATTACTGAGAGTAGAAGTTCCCTCTATAATTGTAGAAGTACTACAGAAAACACTCATCTACCACCCAAGTTTATTAATATATCATATACTTTGCAGAAATTACAAAATAAAAAAAATGCAAAGTGTTTTGCATACTTGTCTTAAATTATCAAAGAAATCTAATTTATTCAAATAATATGAAAACAGTAATAAAATAATTAAGGAAATAGAAATCATATAACTAAATTTATTAAATAATGTGCATGCTAATTATTTTGCCTTATTAATATTATATACCAGAAAATGAGCTTCCTTGCATTATTGTTTTCTAGCCTACACCTTCTGAACATAAGAATGGAGAAGATTTTCATTATATTGTAAATGTTACACAGGATGACTCTCAATATGGATTACTTGCTGTTTCTCAAAAACATGCCTATGCCACTTTTAAAAATTTACAGGCTGACACTGCATATTTATTCACGATATGGTCAGCTAACATTGTTGGTTGTTCCAGTAATTTTTCTTCTATTGTTGTAAATACATCAGAAAATAGTAAGTATCATGTGTATATCATATGCATAATTAAAGCTTTTGGATTTATCTGATAATGAGGTTGATCTTTTAAAGATAGCTTAGACTTTGACAAAAAGTCCGTTATATATTATGATGGGTTATTTATCATACTTTTAAATCGTGTGTCCTTCCTTAGTAATTCTTCAGAACCTATAAATAGCATTGTTTAAATGTGAAATGTTGCAACACCAAAATGAGATGACATATTTAACAGTTAACTGCACAGCCATTATAGCTTAAAAACCAGTTAGTTTAGACCAGTAATGGCAAACCTTTTTTAATTATGTAGTTAAATGTATAATGCATACATGCATTATACATTTAACTACATAATCATAGATGGTGACTTATACATATCATATTAGGCTATTTATTTAATAGGACATTGATATAAAATCTATGAATTCATATTATACAATTAATTTAATAAAGTGAAATTACAAACTTACATTACATTTAATGACTTTTCTGTTGCTGAGTACTGGTAGAAAGTTGCTTTATAGAAAGGCTGTAGCGGTACATTTTAATGCTACACAGACAGCGCTCAAATCATTGCTCAATCTATTTCTTCCTTTCGATTTGATATTATTTAAGGCAGAAAATAGAGTTTCACAAGAATATGTAGAAGAAAAAATTGTTAGAAGAGCTTTAGCAAAGATTTTGCAAAGAGCATGAAAGTTTTTGGGAAGGCTATTCCACATGCTTAGAATTTCACAGTCTGATTTTTATACGCGGTATCATGCAGATGTTCCTGCTCAAGTTCTTCTAATTCATTTCTAAGAGCAATAAACTTTCTTTTCCAGATAGGATTACACTGAAAGTCAGCTAGTTGTTTCTAGATCTTTTAAATCCAACCACTCAAAGCCATCTAATTTAAGATCCATGAATTCTGTTTCATCAGGATACTTTATGAATTGGATTGTTTGTTCCAACATTCGAAATTGTTCAAATCTAGAAGAAAACCGCTCGGTTACTAACGTTAGAACTTCGATAGATTGGTTGATATGTTGTTCACGATTTTTGGGGCTGGTTTCATTAAAAAAAATTTTCACTCTTGGGAAATACCTAAAATTGTTACTTTCCAAATCATGTTGAAATATTTTGAGTTTATTCTCAAAGCTCTTGATCATTCCAAAACATAACATTGACAGATTTTCTGAAACCTTGCAATTGTATATTAAGTTCATTCAGGTGCAATGAAAAATCTGTGAAAATCATCAGCTTAATGAACCAACCAGAATCGTTCAACTGAGAAAATTCATGCTCCATGCCCTTCGTATTTAAATATAATTTAATTTCATTTAAACATTCAGCAAACTGTTCAAGTACTTGGCCACGATGCAACCATCGAATATTATTGTACATTAATAGACCATTGTACACTGATTCAACTTCGCTTAAAAGTAAATTAAATTCTTGTTTGTTTGAAGACCTGGCAGCAATAAAATTAGTTACCTTTGTCACCATTCTCATCACATCATCCAAATCCATTAAGCCTGATTTCGCCCACAGTGTCTCCTGATGTATAATACAATGGGAACAAACCAGGGGATGACCAACATATTCTGTAAATTGTTTGATAAAACCTACATTATGGCCAACCATATTAGGCATGTCATCAGTTGTAATCGAAAATATTTTCGATAAATCTATCTGTTTCTCATGGAACACTTTAACAACAGAGTTGCATATGTCTTTACCTGTCGTGCTTTGAGGTAAATTTTCTAACTTTATCAATTCCACATGCATAGAATCACCGTGAACATACCTTGCAATAATAGCCAATCGAGCTGATGATGTAATATCTGTAGTTTCATCGAGAAATGGAAAAACAATGGCATGAGTTCAAGTCTTGTTGTATTTGATTTTCTATACTAGCATTCATTGATTATCTCTGTCTTTAATAGTATTCCTACTCAATGGTAACTCTTTCATGCACTTTACAATAGCTTCCTTATTATGAAAGTCCTCAAATAAAAATGGTGCACACTTTACGAAAGCTTCTTTAATATAATCACCATCACTAAGTGGTTTCCCGTGTTCAACAATATTATGTGAAATACTGTAACTTGTGGCTACTAAATTTGAAGGTCCTGAAACAAATTTAATTAAAGTTCCTGATTGTGATTCTGCTAGTTTTAGATGTTGCAATATGCCTTCTTTGTGTTCTTCAAAAGTTTTGTCTAGGAGCCATTTGTGCTTAGTTTCAAAATGTCTTCTTACATTACAAGTTCTACTCATAGATACTCACCACACAATTTACAGAGAACTTTATCACCTCTATCAATAACACCATATTGTTCAGTCCAGGCATCTTGGAAATTTCTTCCACTTCCTTTCTGTGATAATTTTAGTTTTTTGTTAGTGCTAGATGGCATTGTAAAAGTGTTCACAAATTAAAAAAGAGCACAATTATATACAGCGGTAATTAAGCAGTAATAATTAATAAGAACTAACAATCACTGGAAATGAATTATACACCAGCAACTCAAATTACGTAAGTGGCAGACCATGCAAGACTACCACTACTTCTTTCAGCCTGGGTTGCCAGATTTATTACCGGTACATTCATAGAACCTTGTTACGTTTTACTCTCTATCATGCTACTAAATAGCAGCTATTTAGTAGGTTTTGTTGGGACGTCATCGTAAGTTGTTACTATTTGCATTATTTAACAAAATTTACTGAATTTATTGCAACTATAAAAATGTTTTCATTATTTAATCAGATAAATTCAATATTTAATACTGCAAATTATATTTTCTGTTAAAGTGGTTTTAAATATGTTTAGAACTTGTATTAGTCGAGAGACTTGGAATGCATGCATGAACGAATTTCACACAGAAGTCAAATGAAAACTTTAAGTTTATAATATATAAAGCACGTATTTATAAGTTTGTATCATATAATATTGATAATAATTTTTATAAGTTTTTATAATATCATATGACTATGCAGAAATCATAATGATTTAGAAAGAAAATAAACTTAAAATGCTCGTTGTTTATAGGCTAGTTATAAAATAGAAATAGGCTAACTATAAAATATAATTCTTTCAATGAACTGAAACCTACCTTCGCCTTAACTGAGAGTGATCTTACACGATTAATCACATTTTTTTCATCAGAATACCAATATCTTTCAACATCCAAGGCGTGCCACCTGAAACCCTCAAGTGTGTCAGTGCTGACACGTTTGTCATAGGTTCGCCATCACTGGTTTAGACATTTGGTATCAGCTACTAGTATTTCATCCTGTACACCTTTTTTATATAGTCATTGCTTTCATCTTCTCCTGAGAAAGGTCACTGTATCTGTTAAATCAAAATGTTAAGACTAATTCAGTAATACAAATAAAAGTTACCTGATTCTTAATATGTGAAAGTATTCTGTTTTTCTTATTTCATTGATATATTTGCATGATATACAAGGGTTGTTTGAAAAGTTTGGTAAAAAAAATACGTTAAACACAAACAGACTATGTTGAGAAATAAGGATGATTTTTTCCAAAAAAAATCACCTCTCTCTCGTTCCATGGCTCTCTCGTTCCAATCACATGGCTCTCTCGTTCCTTCCTTCATCACCACTTGGATGATACACTCTTGCAAAGTGTTCACTTAATAATTCTACTATTTCGACTAATTCAGTTACCTACCTACCATCGTCATTCATTAAAATCATTTTGCCATATTATTATTATTACGGGCAACTCCAAGTTGCTCGTATCAATACGGGCAACTTGGAGTTGCCTGTATTGCCCGGAATACAACTATTCAACATTCACACAGTATCTATCATACTTTGCCTTGAACTCATTCATAGTCATGGCACCCACAACAGACTCTGGCAGCTTATTCCACTCATTTACCACTCTCCAAGTAAAAAAATCTAGCTCTAACATCCTTGCTAATCACACTCTTGCCCAGTTTCCATGGATGGCCCCTAGTTCTCCCACCACCAGTCCTGTTCTCAAAAATATCCTCTGAATTAATCTTATAGAAACTCTTCAGTAATTTGAATGTCTCAATCATATCACCCCTTTTCTGCCTATCAGCCAGTTTCTGCAACCCACAAATCTTCACCTGTTCTCATAAGGTTCATTCCATAGACCTGCTATCATCTTGGTCACTCACCTCTGGATCCTCTCCACCTCCTCCCCATCAAGAAGAAACCCTGGTGCCCAAATCTGGGCACAGTAGTCAAGATGGGGTCTTATCAAGGCTCGATACAGAGGAACAATAACTTGCTTGTCTCTGCTTGTCAAAGTATTCTTCAGTAACCAAGTGATTTGATGAGCTGATTTAGCCACTTTTGCAATGTGTCCCCTAAACTTCAACTCCCTATCCACCAACACTCCCAAATCCCTGGCCTCGTCAATCTCCTGGAGTACAGTTCCACCAATGTGGTATACTGCTGCTAATCTTTTCACCCCAAAATGCATAACCTTACATTTTGCCACATTAAATTGACATCCGTTCTCCTTAGCCCAGTCCTCTAATTTATCGAAATTATCCTGCAAAATTTTGACATCATGTGCATTCACTATTGCTCTACCCAACTTTGCATCATCAGCAAACAAATGAACAGTTCCTCTCAGATCCTTTCCTATATCATTAATGAACAAATTAAATAGCAGTGGTCCAAGAACCACTGCTATTTCAAGAACAGACCCTGCGGCACACCACTAATCACAGGCTGTCTTTTGGACTCTACTCCTGAATAAACTACTCTCTGATATCTCTCCATCAACCACCCTCCTATCCATCTCACCAACCCTATATCCATCCCCATATGCTGCAGTTTACTGATTAGATATACATTCTTTCTTTTACTTGCAGCACATTGAAAGAACTGTTTGGGGGTTATCTTTAGCCTGCATTGCTAACTTCTTTTCATAATCTGCATTTGCCTTCCTTACCACACTAGTTACCCTTCTGGTCTGTGCTTTGTGTACTGTTCATGTGCCTGCAGGTCACTTTTCTCCTTAAATTCTCTCCACAATTGTTTCTTTTTTTGCAGCTCTAGCTTGATGATGATATTCATTCATTTAACTCCCACTTGATGTACTCTCCTGACTCTAGGTATGCAATGTGCCATTCTCTCCCTCAAACACTCCTTTACCACTTCCCATTCACTATCAACATACAGCCCTTGTAGTTTTACATGCTATGACATCATTCCAAGCAATCTTCTAAGGTTGTCATACTTACCAGTCTCCTCCTTCCAATCTATGTTCCCATTGTTGAAATCATCCATAATAATTACCTGTCTTCCACTCATCATATTTTCTATCCCCTGTCTAAAGCATCATCCTACTGTATATTTTTTTCTGCTGGCCTCAGTCTCACAACAGATAGCCTCATGTTCACTGGTCTGCAGTTGAACTTCTACTCTCCTTGGTTGTACTTCATCGGCTATCCTTAATAACACTCCTCCCTCCATTCTTTTCTCTCCTCCCTAAACACACTATATCCTTCACATTCTATCCCACTTATTATCTTCTGTTAGTCATGTTTCACTAATGCCAATAACCTTTGGTCAGGATCAGCCAACTAATGCCAAAAATTCCTCTTGATTGTTCGGAATGCTCCTGGCATTAGTGTACATAAAGTGCAAAAGGCCCTCAGCCCCACCATTATCCTGATGCTTGATACTAACTACCCCATTCTGCTTTGTTACCAGTGCTACTAACTTAGGCATATTATACACATTCTTACACAACTGCCTCACTGATGTCTCATATCCACTCAACAGCCCCCCTTCCCCCAAAATCTCTAGTTTCCCTGATCCCCAGTAGACAGACTCACTATCTTAACTCTCTCACTCTTTTCTTTTGCTACTTCCAGTAATTCTTTCATGTTCTCTCTCATGCCATACTTTTCTCCTTTTAAGTCATGCGTTCCAGCTGCTACGATCATTTCTTTCACCTTACCCGTTTGTGCTCTAATAACCTCACTAACATCATTAATTTTCACACCTGGAAAGCACGATAATGATATATATATATGTAATTATAGATATTATTATAGAAAAATATATGATGATAGTAATTCTAATGCTAATCAAAACAGAGTCATAATAATTGCAATATACAATAATTGCAGTAGACATAACATACTGCAATTTCTTAAAATATAAAACTAACAAACATAACATAAATATTTCATAATAAATATAAACCCAACCTTGGTCACATTTGTAAGTGTTGTATAAGCATCCTGGATAAATATGAACTTAGGTAATTCATAGTTTAGGCCATTGACACCCACGATAGATTTATTTCTCCTAGTGGAAGGCATAATAATAAAAACTTCAGTATTCCAACACATATTGAGGCTCAGCAGTTCTTCCATATGCAGAAATGATCTCTACACATCCCATCCATCCATAGAGAGATTAATGGGCACCTTCATGCTCTTTTTGTAACCATAAGGTCAGTCAATACCCATTTGATAAATCTGTGCTTTATTAACATTCATGTCTCCATTATTATTGATGATGTCTAATTTTAAAATTAAACATAAAGTATTGAATGAAATAATTTATTCATACCTACTTTTCTGTTGTTTGTAGTACCCCCAGTTCCACATGGCATAAGAGCTGTTGCTCATGGTTCTGGTGAATACGAGCTATCTTGGAAATCCCCTGAGAACCATGACTTTCCCATTACCAGTTATATTATCTTCTGGTGCTCTAATCTGAAACCATGGTTACCTGATTGTGAAGGCCCTATCAACTGGAAACGGGTAAATGCTTCTCAGAATCAAAAGGTATTTAACCTTTCTGATGAAAATACTAATTTTCAATTTGCAGTAGCTGCTGTTTCATCAGATCACAGCTCTGGTATGGAATGGGCATCTTGTATTGTTCCCTCCAAAGCACGTGAGTATATGCAAATCTCAGCTTTTACCTTATACATTTTATTAAGCATTATTTAGTTGTTGTTTTTTTTCAAAAAATGTTTTGACATTAATTTAGAAATAAATTTTAAACTCTTTTATATTAAAATTTGACTAACATTTTTTAAAAAAATAACTTGTTTCTATAAAACATAAAAATATCTTTTTTAGTAATAGCTAAATTATAAATTCTCTTTTATCCATTGCACCATTCCTAATAAATTTCATTGCATTATATTTTAATTGTTTGTGTTACACTAATAATGCATATCTTTTCATAAGTTAGTTATAATAAATGCCAATTAAGATTTGAATATAGTTATTTGCCATCCCAAGAGAATCTGGTAAACTTAAGGGATTGTTCCTTAAGTGATGTTATACACACACACATATAAAGTTTATTCAACATGATCCACTTCTGGGAGTGGTGGAATTTATGACCATTTCATGATTTAGCTGCTGGTAATTTCAGTATTTTGACTGTGCATGTCCTGTGATCTAATTATATAATATTTTTCTTGTATTCTAAGAGCTTGTCAAGAGTTCTGCGTTATTTGGTTGACTGTTTAGCTGCATTCTTTTACTGAAAAATTGCCAGCTGTTTTCATACTATTCTGACACTTTTCATGACATCAAAAGGAGAGTTGTTGTTCCTGACTGTATTAATTGATAGTTTAATTTCTATTGATGTATAGAAACATCTGTTGGAAACTGGATCATTTGGTATTGAATATGTAATGTTAATTATGAAGTTCAAAATAATGTGCTTTGAGCAGACAGTGCAATCCTAGAACAAGTATATTCATCAAATGATTGCATGATTTGTTTCCCTAAAAATGACTGTTTGGAGTATGTTAAGTGAACATTGCATATATCTGTATTATTTGCTCAAGAAATATATAGCACCTTAAAGAGACAGATGAACTGCAAATGAACTTTCATTATTGGATGAATACAAATTCTAATGTGTCATGTATGCTTTATTCACTGATAAAGCAGTGGTTACTTGATTTGAGTGAAGAATACTTTTAATATGCATTTATGATATGATGAAAATCTTCATGCAATTAATGTTTAATAATGGTTTGACAAAAATGGTAGTAGTTGTGTCCACGTGCAAGTAGGAAAGTAGGGTAGGAGCCAATCACAATGTTCCTTCATGTGCTCACACTTGGGTTAAGGATAAAATCAACAATACAATTTCTTGTTAAAGTATACTGGGACTTGTATTGTTCAACCTTTATATCAATGACATTGTCAATGGATTGCAAGGGGATATTCAGTTATTTGCAGATGATGTGAAGCTGGGAAGGGTTATCAGTAGCAGTGCAGATGTGGTAGCCCTGCAAGAGGATTTGAATAAACTAGATAGATGGGCAAATGAATGGGAGGGTGTCGGTTTAATGCAGCAAAATGTAAAGTCTTGAAGTTTGGGATCCATCGATGGGAGGATGCATACTCAATTGGAGAAGCTATACTGGAGGAAGTAGGGGAAACAAGAGATCTGGGGTGATGATTGATAGATAACTGGAATTCAGAGAGCATTGCAAAGGTGGTGAAGGTAACCCAGAGGATTGCTGTAATAATGAGAAGGACGCTGACCTGCAGAGATAAGCATTATCATTCCATTGTATAAGACCCCGATCAGACCACACTTAGACTCTTGTTCTCAAATTTGGTCCCCTGGATTTGAAGGGAATAAATTAACTGTAGAAAGGGTACAGAGGTGGATAACAAAGATGGTTTCAGGACTGTACATTGTCAGTTATGAGGATCAACTGAGGGAATGTGGACTTCAGAGTTTGGCAGATAGAAGAAGGAGAGGTGATATGATTGAGACTTTTAAACTGTTGAGAGGCAGTTACAGGGTAGACATTAGGGAGTTCTCTCACTTGGTGGAACGGCAGGAAAGAGCGATGACAAAGGACCATCCCTGGAAGTTACGAAAGGAAGCTGTGAGCAAGAGGATAAGGAGTGGTTTCTTTGCATGGAGGGTGGTTTAACCGTGGAATGCATTGGCTGAGAGAGTGGTTAGAGCAAGAACGGTAAATGAGTTCATAGAGTGGTATGATAGACTTTGTGTTTCCTAAGAAGGACCTCCCACGATGAGTCTTTTGACTCCATGGAGGCCTGAATAATAATAATAATAAAAGCCTTAGAACACCATTGTACATGAGCTAAAGTGTGGCTATGTTATGATATTTTTATTGATATTTTATATCAGTGATATTTTTATCATTTGGCCAATCTCTAGTATCCAACTACAAGAATTTGTGTCATTTCCTAAACAGTTTTCACCTTAGAATCACTTTCACTTTTTAATTAGAAAGCAGTAGATCATTATTATTTTTAGACATTAAAAATTATAGCCATTTTTTGGTGTACAGGTTCAAATACTTTGAAAACATGGATAAAAAAATGAAAACAAAATTAACATTGGTAGCACAACTAAGATGATCCTCATGGACTACAGTTTCCACTGAAGAGCGTTCCAAGTATCAGTGGAAATTGATGTAAAATTTTCTGCTTAAAATAACTCAAGGAATCAACTCTTGAAGTTTAGCAAATTCCTCTTGGATGCGTGATTATATATATATATATATATATATATATATATATATACACACACACACACACACATTCACACATACAGTGCACACATTAAGGCATCAATAGACAGTGTATTACGCTATTCTCCATTTTGTTCTTTAAAACATGGTCGGTATATTTGAATTGTAAGTTGGAATCCAACGCACAACATTTGAAAGTAATTGTGCACATCTTCCCACTGAGGTTTTACAGATGAATCCTATTTCATTATTAATAATACAAATTACCTGCATCAGTAGCCCATTTGGTAAAAGTCAGCACTTGTTTATTGTGAATGCTATAAGTTTGAATCCTTCGCAAGGCATGAATGCTCATAAAAGTCCTAGTTGAGCTTATATAGCTTCTTCAGATTATAGGGCTTGTGAATTTTTAATAAATGAAGTTCTGTTAACTGTGGTAATATTCTGTGTTGGTTGACAGTTCTTTCATGTCACCTGCTAGATGCAAACAAAACCTATTGTGGTCATAGAGATATGAAGCATAACATTGTAATCTTCCTGCTTTGTCTTAACTTTATCTTAACTGTTGTGAAATGTTGACTTCCTTAACTGTCAGCTGTCACCATTTGTTACATTCTACTATATTTTATTTGCTCACATTCTGTAGTCTTCTTCTTCTTCTTTTTTCCCCTCTTTTACCTTGCGGTGTCAAGGGTTTTCTATTCATTTAACTGCAACCGCACAAAAGGATAAAGTGGTTAGCCCTATATGCCTACAGGTGTATTCTATGTCTGTAGAATCGTTGAATTCTCACTCTGTAGTCTAACAAATTTATTTGTTTTTCGACTGTGCCAGTTAGACTATGTGTTGAGTGCGAGATTGTAAAAGTCTGATCTGAAGACAAAGCAGATATTGTTCTTATTCCCTACTAACTTTAATCTTTACTTCAAATCAGTCATGGTTTGAACTTAATCTAAGATAGATATTCAACTTTTCATTACTCAATCACATGCAGGTTCAAATTTTTGGCAATAGTGCATTGACGAAATCAGTTCAATGTGTTTTTCACAAACCATTTAATTAAATCAGGAATTCTTATTATACAGCTTGATCCATATTTGCATATTTACACAGTTGAATCACATTTCATATTTACTTAAAGATGTCTCTAAATTAGGTTTGGTTCTCCTACACTTCTACTCTTAAAGCGTCAATGTTGCGTGTGATGGTAGGACTGTGTTTGAAGAGCTCTGAGAGCTAAGTTATTTAGTTTTAAAAAAATAGTGTTATCAGTTAAAAAAAATTGTGACATGACTAACAGAAGATTATATAATAATTGGGATAGAATGTGAAGGGTATAGTGTGTTCAGGGAGGATAGAGAATAAAGAATGGGGAAGTGGGGGGATGTTCTTGATGATAGCCAATGAACTGCAGCCAAGGAGAGTAGAAGTTCAACTGCAGGACAGTGAAAATAGCACATTTGAAGCTATCTGGTGTGAGAGGTCAGCAGGAGACTAACCAGAAAGGGATAGTTAGTATAAAGTCTCAAGATAGGGTTGGGCCTGCTTAAGGGGCTTTTGCACTTTATGTGCACTAATGCCAGGAGCATTAGGAACAAGCAGGAGGAATTTTTGACCTTGGTTGCTCATCCCGACCAGAGGTTATTGGCATTAGTTAGACATGACTGACAGAAGATTATATAATAATTAGGATAGAATATGAAGGGTATAGTCTGTTTAGGGAGGAATAGAGAATAAAGAATGGGGAGGAGGGGGGGGGATGTTCTTGATGACAGTCAAGAACATCCCCAAGAACAATGAACTGCAACCAAGGAGAGTAGAAATTCGACTGCAGGACAGCACATTTGAGGCACATTTGAAAATAGCACATTTGAGGCTATCTGGCATGAGAGGTCAGCAGGAGAGAGTGATTATATGATCTTGACCTGGGAGGTGGCTAAATGTGTGTAATTTTCAGTTAAGACGTGGAATTACTGGGCTGGTAAGCATGGCAAGTTTAGGAGATTGCTTGGATCGGGACCATGGCATGTAAAACTGCAAGGGCAGAATATTGATAGTGGTTGGAAGTGGTAAAGGAGTGTTTGAAGGAGATAATGGCTGACTGTATATCTAGAGTCAGGAGAGTAAATCAAGTGGAAATTAAATAGATGAATAACATGATCAAGCTGGAGCTGCAAAAAGAAAAAGAAACAAACAAACAAAAAAAGAGGGAATTTAAGGAGAAAGGTGACCTGAAGGAACAGTACAAGGCACAGGCCAGAAGGGTAAATAGTGTGGTAAGAAAAGCAAAGGCAAATTATGAACCGAAGTTAGCAACGCAAGCTAAAGAGAATCCCAAACAGTTCTTTCAGTATGCTGCAAGTAAAAGAAAAAATGTATATGGCAGAATGATTTTAATGAATGCCGATGGTAGGAAGGTAACTGAATCAGTCAAAATAGTAAAATTACTAAGTGAACACTTTGCAAGAGCATATCATCCAGGCTGTGATATTGCAGGAATGAGGAAATCGATGGCTTATACGGGAACTGAGGTGAATCAAATGGAGGTGAATAGCATATTGCAGAACTTTCGTGTGAATACATCTGTGGGAGTGGATGGTATATCAGCTCAAGTCTTACGTGAAGCAGCAAAGGAATTATCAATGCCCTTTATCATATTGTTTAATCGAAGTCTCAGCTCTGGGTTGGTCCACAGGGGGATGGAAAGAGGGGAAATAGCTGCACTGCATAAAGGAGGCTCCAAGATTTCTGTAGCAAATTACCAACCAATCAGCATATCAGGAGTCGTTGCCAAAGTATTGGAGAAGTTGGTCAAGAGTAAAATACAGGAATGGATAGATTGAAATGGGATACTGTATTGGGGATGGGCAGCATGGTTTTGCGAAGGGTAGATCATGCCTCAGTAACTTGCTCATATTTTATAATACAGTGACAACTGAATTGAGTAAGGTTACTGCTAGACTTTTGCAAAGGCCTTTGACAGGATACCATGGGTAGGAGGGTGGTTGATGGAGAGATATCAGAGAGTACTTTATTCAGGAGTAGAGTCCAAAAGCCTGTGATGATTTCGATAAATTGGCAGACTGGGCTAAGGAGAATGGATATCAGTTTAATGTGGCAAAATGTAAGGTTATGCATTTTGGGGTGAAAAGATTATCAGCAGTATACCACATTGGTGGAACCATACTTCAGAAAATTGACGAAGCCAGAGATTTGAGAGTGTTTGTGGATAGAGAGTTAAAGTGTAGGGGCACATAGCAAAAGTGGCTAAAGCAGATCATCAGATCACTTGGTTATTGAAGAATACGTTGACAAGCAGAGACAAGCAGATTATTGTTCCTCTTTATCGAGCCTTAATAAGATCCTTATCTTGACTACTGCATGCAGATGTGGGTGCCAGGGTTTCTTGGCGATGGGGAAGTGGTAGAAAGGATCGAGAGGCAAGTGACTGAGATGGTATCAGGTCTATGGTATGAATCTTACGAGAACAGGTTGAAGTTTTGTGGGTTAGAGAAACTGGCTGATAGGCAGAACATGGATGATATGATTGAGACATTCAATTTTCTGAGGGATTTTACAAGATTAATTTATAGGAAATTTTTCAGAACAGGTGTGGTGTTGGGAGAACTTGGGGCCATCTATGGAAACTGAGCAAGAGTGTTAGAATGTGTGGAATAGGTTGCCAGAGTCTGTTGTGTGTGCCATTACTGTGAATAAGTTCAAAGCAAAGTATACTAATACATAAGATCACATAAAAATTGGGTTTAATAGGTCAGAGATTTTGATACAAACTATTACCCTACTAGTTTCACCACGTTAACTGGGGCCAGATAAATCTACACATAACAGCTTAAAAACAAAAACAAGCTTAAGTTACGAATTAACACATAACTGAAAGATGAAAAAATATCAAATTCATAGGAACTGTTATACAAACACGAGGAATGTGGATGTTAGCACTTGGTGTCATTGTTAAGCAGGTGCGTCCTATAACTGGCTGCAAAGTTGAACTCTGATGTGTTACAAGATCTTATAAGTGATTTCCAGATATCACAGAGGATCATCCTTGGTTTCTGTTCAGGGTGCCTTGTGAGCGGATAACTACTGCGACTTCTTTTATGTTATGGGAGCTGTAGTCCTCTTCTATGTATGGCATTGTACTTTATCCCATTCAATGTTGTGGTTAGTGTTGGAAAAATGGAAAGCTTATTTCTAGACTTCTAGAAGTTTGTCCGATGTAATTCAGGTCACAAGAACAAGGAATGTTGTAAACTCAATGGTGTTTATTGAAAGGATTCTTGTCTTTAGGTTAAGGTAACATATTGCATACAGTCTTTATTAGTTTGAAGACAACTTGGATGTCATGAGGCCTTAGCAGGTTGGCAGTTTTTTATGAAAGTGTGCCAACAAAAGGAATGGAAATAGAAGTCCTGTGATGAGTTTCTTGGATTTGTTGTTGAGAGGGGTTGGCGAAAAGTATTCTTTTCAGATATCCATTGTTTATTAATGTTTGGAGAATAAAATCTAATTTGTCCGTTAATACTCTGTCATCTCTTATGATAGAGGTTGCCCTGTTTTTTAGCATATGTATAATGCTTAATTTTTGTGAAATATGTTGTGATGAGGCGAAATACAGGTAATGGCCTGTGTTGGTCGGCTTGCAGTATATATTAAGACCAAAGCTGTTGTCCATTTGCTTTGTAATTAATATGTCCAAAAAAGGTAATTTACCTTCATTTTCAAGTTCCAAGACGAACCTGATTTTCTGGTGAAATGAATTTATGGAAGTTAGGAAATCACATAGTTCTGCTTCACTATAATATGGAAACATAGTGAGGAAGAACTATATGATTTCCAAACTTCCATAAATTAGTTTCACCAAAAAATCCAAGTTCACCTTGGAACTTGAAAATGAAGGGAAATTACCTTTTTTGGACATATTTTTGGATATCTGGAAATTGCTCATAAGATTTCTCAACATATCAGAGTTCAACTTCACAGCCAGTTATAGGATGCATCTGTTAGCAATGACTGACCAAGTGCTAACATCCATGCTCCACGCATTTGTGTAATGGTCCTATGAATTTGATATTTTTTTGCCTTTCAGTTATGTATTAATTTGTAACTTAAGCTCGTTTTCATTTTTAAGCTGTTATGTGTAGATTTATCTGGCCCAGAAGAAGCCACCATTTAACATGGCAAAACTAGTAGGCTAATAGCTTGTATCAAAGTTTGATAATACTGTGCAAATGCTGAATAGTTCTTGACATGATGTTTAGGGCCTCCCTCGAGTAGATGTACAGTTTAGTTCATCTTACTAGCCATACTTATACAATTTGAATATAAAGCACTCCTTGGGTGAGCTTAACTCATTATTGACTTACGCTACCTTGAAAGTTGATTGAAGTTTTTTCACTTTGGTAGCATAGCCAAGTGAAAAAACTTCCATCAACTCATCTCTGATCCATAAAATTTTAATAATAAGGTGTGACACCTTTTGGCAACTGGCATATGGAAATATGACTTCTCCATTACTTCCACCTTAGTATCAGTGGGAGCCAGACCACCTCTGGGTCTGGCTCCCACTGATACTAAGGTGATGAGACCTCAATAAAGGTCAAAACCAGTCTGGGTAGTGACCTTTCCCTTAATGCATAGCATTATATATGTCTGCAAGGATATGTGCTTTGCATTATGGGATACTAAGGCAAGTGATGAGAACTTATACCACCTTTGCCACGAGTTACCCCTGTCCTGAAAATACTTCGGGCACAAATTGTGTTTGCTTACACTTGGATAAAAGATTAAACCAAATATATAATTGGTAGCATAGCCAAGTGAAAAAACTTCCATCAAATCATATATGATCATGGATCGACATCTGGACATGATGACGTCACCTTCACGTCTTTTGAAATTGCCATATGTGGAAATTGATTTACATCATTATACAGTGGTTCCTTGGTTAACAACGGCCTCAGATAATGATGTACTTGGTTAACGATGAGTGGCTGTAAGAAAAAAAATCTCTTGGTTAACGACTCTCGATTATATGAACCTCTATCAGATCTAAAAAAGCTGGAATTTTCCGATCGCATTCAGCCACGCGCAGGAAGACTGTCAAATAGACAATAGGCACGCGGCATAGCTGTGAAGCTCAGATATGTTTGACCCATCATGGTCAGCTGTTTACGCTTTCCGTTTATTGTTTCTTTTCTTGTAGTGTACTGTGCTGTATTTTAAATTTTGTGGTTATAAATGCGTTTTATGATGAAAACGAGTATTTAAGCATTTATTTTTTGTGTTGGTTCATATAGACAATAAATCGGCAGGTGCATGTCACTGTTCGTTCGCCATCAAAAGGCAAAATCAAATCTCATCTGTATAATAATCGTTGTATCTATAAACTGCTAATCAGTGTATGTTACGGTAAGTTCTGTAGCATCGTCCCCTTACAAGCAAAATGCACTAAGTCAAAAATTGCAGGTTTCGAATTTAACTGTTAACTTTTATTTAAAAAGTTCTTTTTTTGAACTTTTACTTTTATTTCCAGGTGACGATATGTTCTTTGTATTCCTTATCTTAGTTTTGTACAATTTGTAATAATACTGTATTTTGCGTATCTTTTTTTTTTATAGAGTGAATTTTTTTACCGTGTGACAAAATGGGTCCGTCCCAAAATGAAAGCTAGTGAGGGAAAAAAAAAAACAGAAAAATTTTCTCTATTGAACAGAAGAAAGAAAGAAATAATAGCAAAACATCATGAAGGTGTGAAAGTTATGCAGCTAGCTCGAATATATGAAACCAGTCATTTTACAATATCAACCATTTTGGCTAAGAAAGAAGAACTTATGGTTACTAAGGGAACTTCAAGGTTGAATGTCAGAGGGCTTCTTTTTTTGAGCAAATGGAAAATCTATTACTAATTTGGATCAAAGAAAGAGAAATGGTGGGCGATACTACATTTCAAAATGCAATCTGTCAAAAAGCTAAACAGATTTATCAAGATTTGAAAAAGAAGACTTCGGGATCAAGTTCTGAGGTAGATGATGATGATTTCAAAGGTAGCAGAGGTTGGTTTGACAACTCTAAAAAAAGAACAGGAATTCATAGTGTGGTCAGACACGGAGAGGCAGCTAGTGATGACAAAGCAGCAGATAAATTTGTCAATAGCTTTACAAGAATTATAGAAGAAGGAGAATACCTACCTCAGCAAGTATTCAATTGTGAGGAGACTGGGTTATTTTGGAAGAAAATGCCCAACAGGACATTTATCAAAAGAAGAAAAAACACTTCCTAGGCATAAACCAATGAATGATAGGTTAACATTGCTTTTAGCAGCAAATGCAAGTGGAGACTGCAAGGTAAAACCAATGTTAATCTACCACTCAGAGAATCCCCGAGCATTCAAAAAGTTCAATGTCTCTAAATCCAATCTCGGTGTTTTGTGGAAGTCTAATAGCAAAGCCTGGGTTACAAGAATAGAATTTAGAGACTGGATTCGCGAAGTGTTTGCACCAACTATCAAAGCCTATCTCGAGCAAAACAGTATGCCTCTAAAAGCCATTTTAACCTTGGATAATGCACCTCGCCATCCAATGAAATGTCTCAAAGCAGCATGGAGGAAATTGTGTCCTTCCTTTGGTAATGAAGAAACTTCAGATGAAGGATCCAAATTGGTAAAGGATATTGTGCAACTGCTCATGATCTTAACTTGGAAGTAGAGGAAGAAGATGTTGAAGAATTATTGGAGATGCATAACCGAGAATTGACTACTGATGAGCTAAAAGAACTTTTCAAGCAGCAATGTGAAGAAAAGGAAATGGAAATTTCATCTGAAGATGAGGATGGAGAGAAAGAACAAATTATGACTGCTGAAATCAAAAATGTTTTGGCAAAGTGGGAGTAAGTTCAAAATGTTGCTATGAAATGGAATCCAAACAAATCTGAGGTTATCAGAACTACAGATCTATTTAATGAAAAGTCCATGCAGTTTTTCAGAAACATTTTAAAAAAGAGGCAGAAGCAAACAACCCTAGACATGTTTTTTACAGGTCCATTTGTCAAAAAACTCCAAAGTGAACCCAATTGTCCTTCTGGTGAAGATTGATAATTAAAAACTGTTTTCATGAACAATTCATTTTATTAATATTAATTTTTTGTAGCAAATACATATACTGTATAATAAATAAATGATATTTACCATATTTTTATGACATTTTACATGAGTTTTATCTGCATTTTTGATATGTACTATGGTTGTGGAGAGGAGCCGGAACAAATTAATCGATTTTCAATTAAATCTTATGGGAATCGTGCCTTGGATAACGACGGTAATCCTGGAACGGATTACCGTCGTTAACCAAGGCACCACTGTATAGTGATGCCATATTTCGTGTCCAAGTCTTGTGATTAAGTCTTATTCTCTTGTGATTAACCAAGTCTTGTGATTAAGTTATTACATACAAAAGGATTTGTTTTAAGAATACAAACAGTGGCATTTCTTTATGTGTAATTTCTTTAGAAGAAAAAACTTGTAAAAAACGAACATGATAAATTATTTATCATGCGAGACTTTACATCACATTTATCTTAAAGAGATTCATTGTTTCAACGATTCTCTTTTACTTCTATCATTCCTCTGATTTTTTTTTTTTAATAAATGTGGAGTTAGAGTCGCCGTAGCACGTGGCGGGGAATTTGAGCTGTGTGAAGAAAGTGCTTATTAATTGGTGAATAGTCCGTTTTTTCTACGATTTTGTAGTGCTAAGTTGTTTTCTGGAATACGAGTGTCCGCCAGTGGTTGTTTTTTGAAGTTAGTTGTTGCAATATTGTGTATTTTGGTTACCTAGAAAATGGGGTCGGAATCGAATGCATAACGGTGGAAGACAAGACAAAGGATAAGTTTTCATTATTTTGTTATTTCATTTTATTTATATCTAGTGAACTTAAATGTTCTGTTTGAAATTGTTTGTACTTATTTAGCGTTTATTTTTTGACACTAATTAGCGACACTATTTTAAATAATGACGGCAGTTAAAATTACAAATGGCGTATCGCCAAGTCCCCTGCCCATTTAAGGGGGGGGGACTTGGGGGGGCTCCATTTTGCACGATATTTTGTAGCATGCGGGACTTGCAGAATGTGTGTGTCCCAGCGATTGTATATGTGGCAGGAGAAAGAAAGGGCAAAACGTATATGCGCAAAATGCAGGCAATGGGAGGAACTTGGTGATTTAGAAATGACCATAACTGACCTAGTTAGAGATGGGAGATTCTCCACGTAGAAAGATGACGGGCATGATAGAGGGCGAGAGAAGTATGAATAAAATAATAAGAGTGGGGAGTATGGAAAGGTTGAATGATTTTGAAGTTTTAGGAGATAGTCTCAATTGGGAGGAAGAATGGCAAACAAGAAAGACTGACTTACAGAGAGAGATACATGAGCTGAAAGAGCAGGTGGAATGTCTGGGGAATGATACGAGAAGTGTGAAAGATGAAATTAAGCAAATGGAAGAGACGAATCGGAGGAGGAGTGAGAGAGAATTATGGGAATGAGAAAAGAGGAGAGAATAGGAACAATAGTAGAGGAGAGGGATTGAGAGAGAGAGTTATGGGAATGGCAGAAGAAGAGAGAATAGGAACAGTATGAGACAGAGTTATGGGAGTGATAGAAGAGGAGAGAATGGGAACATTAGAAGAGAGGGAAATGAGAGAGAGTTGTATGAATGATGGAAGAGGTGAGAATATGATAAGTGGAAGAGAGGGAATGAGTGTCAGATATAGGAATGATAGAAGAGGAAAGAATGGAAACATCAGGAGAGAAGGAATGAGAGGAATGCAAGGGAGCACAGGGACTAGAGATAGAGTGATGTCAGGAAGGCAGGTAAGTAGGGGAGCACAGAGAGAACTGTTACAAGAGAGAGAGAGAGAGAGAGTGAGGGATGCATGTGAGCAATCGAGGAGTATGGTGGTAAGAGGTGTAATGTATGGTGGTAAGAGGTGTAATGATCTGTGGTGTTCAAGATAGGATGCTTGAGGAGTGTTTGCCAGGAGGAACGATAGAAAGTGTGGCTATGGCAATTAAGAGAGGTGAAAGGGTGGATGAGATGATTGTGATGATGGGAACAAATGACTTGAGTGGTGGTGTAAATAGGGCAGCGAGAGATATGAGATTCTTGCTCGAGGCTGTACGAAAGAAGACACAGAAAGGAAGATAGTGTGTGTGTGTGTTGCCTAGGTATGATAATGTCGAGCTAAGCAGAAGAGTGGTGATATTGAATGGCATAATAGCGAGAATGTGTCAGAAAAGAGGATTCGAATATGTGGATGCTTGGAGTGCGTTTGAGAGCAGAGAGGAATTGTATGCAAGAGACCACCTGCATTTGAATGAGGAAGGACGTAGGCATCTGGAGAGATTGCTGTTCTGAACGAGTCAGTGTGTCCTAGTGTGGATACTAGCAGGGGTGGCTTCTTGTGGGAATGGGTACTTGGGAGAAGGGGAACGACATCAGGTAACGCTGAGCCCAGTGGAGTGTAGAGGGGATAATGCTGGATATAGAAACAATGGCATTTTTATGCTTTATACCAATGTCAAGAGTATTCGGAATAAGGGAGAGGAATTGGTGGCACTGATAGCATCAGCCTGGCCAATGATTATTGGGATCACAGAGACGTAGTTGACAGAAGAGGATATAATAACAGGAATAGAAGTTGCTGGGTACAGCATTTTTCGGCAGGATAGGAAGGGAAAGCGTGGTGGTGGAGTACTGCTTATGATAAGTGACGACCTATGTTCTCTTAGAGGCTTTGGAAGGCTGTGACACTAATGATTTTGAAAGTATATGGTGCGAGGTGGAGGTGGGCAAGACAGGATATTTAGTGGGGTGTTGCTACAGACCAAGGAGCACAGAGGGTGGGGACCAGGAGATGTTGAGACAGTTGAGCATGGCAAGTGCAAGAAGAACGATTGTTTTGGGAGATTTTACCTACAGTATAAATTGGGGAAAGGAAGATGCATGTGACAATAAGGGAATGGAATTTCTAGAATTCTTGAGGGACGAATGTCTTAGGCAACATGTAACAGAGGGAACAAGAGGTTCAAGAGTTTTTGATTTAGTTATAGCATCAGAAGAGCTGATAATAACTGAGATGACATCTCTCCCACCAGTTGGAGAGTGACCACATGGTTTTGACTTGGAAAATGAATAGACATGACATGCAGGAGTATCAAAGAGACGGGAACGTTTATAAAGCAGGTGATTATAATAGTCTTAGATGTCAACTTGGGGAAGTTTCATGGAGGGAGGAACTGGAAGGCCAGGATATCATTAGTGCTTGGGAAATTGTGAAGGAATATTTGTTAGCAGCAATGGTAAGCTATATTCCACAAGTGAAGAAGAGGACACAATTTAGAGTAAAGTGGATGACAAACAATATTAAACAGGAGCTACATGCAAAAAAGAGGCTATGGAAGAGTTATAAGGAGACAGATGATGAGAAGATGCATGAAAAATATAAGACACAGGCTAGAAGAGTGACTAGTATGGTAAGGAAGGTGAAATTGGAATATAAGAAAAGATTGGCCTTAGATCCAAGGAAAATCCTAGGGAATTTTTTAGCTATGTGACCAATAGGAGAAGAAATGACTGTGGAAGAATGACATTGTGGGATAAAAATGGGAATAGAGTGACTGATGCAGAGGACATAGTGGAATTGTTCATTGAACAATTTTGGAAACTTTATTGGAGTATTTCATCCTGGAGGAGTCAATTTGAATACTAGAGGGATAGAGCAGGTTCGAGGTTTAGAGGTGCAGGAGGAAAGTGCGTTCCACATACAGAGTACTCTGGATGTTAGTAAAGCTGTGGGACTGGATGGTATTTCACCACGAGTTTTGAGAGAATGTGCTAAGGAACTGACAGTGCCCTTGACCTGGCTTTTCAGTGAAAGTCTGGCTATGGGAAAGGTGCTCATGGAATGGAAGGAAGGTAAGTGCCATTCCATAAGGGTGGTAGCAGACTGGAAATGTCTAATTATAGGCCAATTTGTGTGTCATCAGTAGTTAGTAAGATCTTGGAGAAAGTAGTGAGGGACCATATACAGCATTAGTCAGATGAGGGTAATGTTATTAGTGAGAGTCAGCATGGATTTGTGAAGGGGCACTCTTGTTTTAGCTATATGCTAGCCTTTTATGATAAAGTTACAAGAGCATTAGATGAGGGGAAAGGCATATACTGCCATTTTCCTAGACTTAGCAAAGGCATTTGACAGGGTGCCACATGATAAGCTGATATTCAAGTTGCAGCACATGGGTCTGGATGTCAGATTGGTCAACTGGATTCAGGATTGGCTGTCCGATAGGTATCAGAGAATTGTGTATGGTGGAGCAATATCAAAGAGGCAGAAAGTTACAAGTGGGGTTCCACAGGGCTCAGTACTGGAACCTATATTGTTTAACCTTTATATCAATGACATTGTCCGTGGATTGCAAGGGGATATTCGGTTGTTTGCAGATGATACGAAGCTGGGAAGGGTTATTAGTAATAGTGCAGATATGGTAGCCCTGCAAGAGGATTTGAATAAGCTAGATAGATGGTAAAATGAATGGGATGTATCAGTTTAATGCAGCAAAATGTAAGGTCTTGAGGTTTGGGAAACATCGATGGGATGCTGCATACTCTATGGGAGGAGTTATACTGGTGGAAGTAGGAGAGACAAGAGATCTGGGTTTGATGATTGATAGAAACCTGAAATTTAGGGGACATATTGCAAAGGTAGTGAAGGTAACACAGAGGATTCCAGCAATAATGAGAAGGACACTGACCTGCAGAGATAAAATGGTTATCATTCCATTGTATAAGACTCTGATCAGACCACACTTAGACTATTGTTCTCAGATCTGGTCTCCAGGATTTGAAGGGGATAAATTAACTGTGGAAAGGGTACAAAGGCAGATAACAAAGATGGTGTTGGGACTGTACAATGTTAGTTATGGGGATCAGCTGAGGGAGTGTGGACTGCAGAGTTTGGAGGATAGGAGGAGGAGGGGGTGATATGATTGAGACTTTTAAACTGTTGAAAGTTGGTTACAGGGTTGACACTGGGGAGTTCTTTTGCTTGGTTGAACAGCAGGAAGGAGTCATGACAAGGGGCCATCCCTGGAAGTTTCGAAAGGAAACTGTGAGAAAGAGGGTGAAGAGTAATTTCTTTGCATGGAGGGTGGTTGAACCATGGAATGCATTGCCTGATGGAGTGGTGAGAGCGAGAATGGTCAATGCATTTAAGGAGTGGTATGATAGACTTTGTGTTTCCTAGGAGGGACCTCCCTCGATGAGTCTTGATAGACTTGTGTTTCTTAGAAAGGACCTCCCATGATGAGTCTTTTGACTCGATGGAGGCCTGAATAATAATAATCAGATTCCTACTCACCAAAGGTTATAGGCCTATTATATATTAATACTGTAAGCAAATTAAGAATTTTTTTCCTTATTTTATTTTTATTTATTTTTTACATAATCTGGAAACCCTGCTCTAGAGACCAAATATGGTACTTTTTAAAATCACTTCATGTCTCCAATAAGTGGGGCAGTGGTCTCACACTGGTGATGAAATTCGTCTTCCACCTAAAGACAATCACAAACATCCATGCCTACATTGAGATTCAAACTCATAGCCTATTGGTTAGAGAGTGGATATGCTAACCACTTGGCCAACCAGGAAAATGGATGCAGCTATGCAATATTCAAATTTTATAGCCTATAAAGAAGATCACTAGTTTTCTCAGAAGTCATTTTGATTTTGTATGCCAAATGAGGAGTTCATTAAAAGCATTAGTAACATTTCAGAGAGAAAGCCAGTCTACTCAAAAGCACCTACAAAAAATGTCTGTAGGTGCTTTTGCTCAGATCAAACATTCCCAAGTTCACAGATGACATGTTCAAGAAATGAAAGTGTATAAGTGACTTTTAGCTCAGGATATCAACAGGTTTGTCTGCTGATAGCTAGCTCTGTCCTCAAGGTAACTATCATTCCTTGAAAACATTGCTACCTCATTTTGCCATTAATCATAGATAATGTGTTTAGAAATACAAGCAGCCATGGATAACCTAATAAATATTCCTTCAGCATGTAGAGAACCTTGATTACCTTACCTTGATGGACCTGTGTTTCACTCAGGATTTCTCCATGAGTGCAGGTCACAAAGATGCCTCCAACGATCTCGATCTTGAGCCTATCTCTTCTATGTTATACCCACCATAGATGTGACTACTGGATCTTCCCATCTTGTAGGTGGATTTCCTCTTTATTCTTGGTTGTCAGTTGAGTATTCTATATGTCCATCTGTTATCCTTTAGTCTGGCTATGTGACCTGCCCATCTCATCTTGCTTTCATATACTGCAGTTACCACATCTTTTATGCCTGATCTCTTTCTTAGTTCTGTGTTTCTAACATGTTCCATTTTGCCATTGTTACAAATCCTGTGTTCTATTGCATGCTGAGTTATTCTGAGAGTCTCTTCTTCTTTTCTTGTTGTGTTCCATGTTTCTGATCCATATGTGAGTGATGGAAGAATATCACTATTAAATAGTTTTGCCTTCGCAGAGATGTCAAGATTTAAATCAGCAAGTGTTTCTTTGAGTCTGTTGAATGATAGCCATGCAGCTTTCTTTCTTTTTTGCTAGTTCTCCAGATAAATCGTTATTCGTTTTTATTGTTTGTCCTAAGTAATTGTAGGAGTCAACTTGTTCTATAGGATTGTTATCAATACATTGGTGACTGTCACTTGTGTAAATGTTTTTGATCCATTTTGTTTTTTCTAGATTCATTTCTAAGCCTATTTTACTGTTGTTTGTGTATACTTTTTCACCATTTCTTTTAGGTCTTTTGGGTTGTGGGATATCAGTACTAGATCATCTACAGACATAAGGATTTGTAACTTTTCACCACCTATGCTTATTCCTCTGTTTAGGCCTATTTTTTTTCAGAATGTATTCTAAAGTGCTGGTAAATAGATTTGGGGAGATCACATCACCTTGGCAGACCTCCTCTCTTTATATCTATATTTATAGGTTGATCAAATAGGGTTATTTGTGTGGTCTGATTTTTGTTAATTTCTTTTATCATGTGAATGTAAGTAGGGTCCATATTTATATCCAGTAAGTAACTATCATTCCTTGAAAACACTCTTACCTCATTTTGCCATTAATCCTAGATAATGTGTGTTTAGAAATACAAGCAGCCATGGATAATCCCATAAATATTCCTTCAGCATGTAGAGAACTACATGACATTAATTTTTATGAAAGCATAGCAGTCTTCACACATTTTTGATATACTGACTGTGCTGGAGGAGATATTGATGATAATGTTGATATAAAATATTCTTCAGTTTTTGGACTGTTTAAAATATTTAATTTTCTACCTTTCTAGCTTTAAGCAAGATTGCACAGGTAACAGTGGATCAGAAAAACTCAACATCACTACGTGTTACTTGGAAACTTGACTGTAGTGCTCAGAAAGATGTTGTAGAAAAGTTTCGGATAGCGTACTGTAAAATAGCCGGAAAATGTCAATCTCAGTGTTTAAGTGAGTATATTCATATGTAATGACTGCATTTTAATTTTTTTATGTTTTCACCACCACATCCCTTGCATTGTGTTCAATTTATTCCATTGTGTGTATGTTAAATTCTTGTTTTTATATAGTTGGAGGATGTTTATTACTTATTTAAAATATTTATTTTACATTATATTGTAAAATAAAAAAAAAAACTGTTGTGAATTATTACTATAATCCATTTTTAAGATGTGTAGTTTTCTCAAAAATCTTTCTGCACTTGAAAACTGGTTTATCATTCTGTAAAACAGACAAACAAACTTTAGAATGCATAGTGTACAAAATTCCATCATTGGAAAGAGGGATTAGAAGTTTGCAAAACTAGCGTTCCTATTAGTTACATGAGGATTATCATTAACTTTCAGTCTGAGTTATGTTGGTTTCTTTTCTTACACAGTCACTGTAGTGCACGCACACACACACACACACACACACACACACACACACACACACACACCATTACAACAAACTCACTCACTATCACAAACTACTGAAAAGTCCTGAATGAACATCCTGCTGTTCTAAAGAAAATTCATTACAGCAAACTGTCCATAATTACAAACTATTTCTGTAGTCCCTACAAGTATGTTGTAGTGAGTTGATTCCAGAAGCTTCTTGAATAAGATCTTTGGCATTGGTTAGTTCAATTTTGCTAAAAGTTATAGGCATTAGTGAGACTTTGTTTATGGAAAATTATATAATCAAGAAGCAGAAATGAAAAGTAAAAGCGTTTGTAGTTCTAGTAGGAACAAACGGTTTGTCTGTTGACATATACAGTTTGAGAGAGAATGTAAAAGATTACTGTAAGTAGCGAGAGTAAAGAGTGAGAAAGTAATGATCATTAGTATATTACAAAATATGATAACATTGAATTTAGAAGAAAAGGTATGATACCAAATGATTGCAGTGTAGGCTATTTGGAAAAATGGTTATGAGGCTTTGGGATGTGTAGAGTGAGTTTGAAAGGGAGGATGCAATCATTTTAGAAATTATGGACTTTACAACCATGTTATAAATAACTATTTAATTTCCCAACATTTTGACCTTCATATTAAGGTCATCTGGAGTATACACAAGTATACAAAGACAAGCTGAGTTACATTTCACACAGTGTGCTAAAGAGACAATGATTTGATCGACCGTTATTCTACTGGTATGACCGAAAATATAATTAATATATATATATATATATATATATATATATTATATTTTTGCTAAAGGTCATGCCAGTAGAATAATCATTGATCAAATCATTCTCTTTAGCATAACTGTGTGAAATGTAACTACGCTTGTCCTTGTATATTTGTGTATGCTCCAGATGATGACCTTAATATGAAGGTCAAAACGTCGGGAAATTAAAATAGTTATTCATAATACAGTTGTAAAGTCCATAATTTCTAAAATGAATGATGATCACCATGTAACACTAAAAGAAAGGAAGGATGAATTTATATAAGAGAGACTGTCTGCACTTGAATGCACTGTCAGGAGTGGGGAGCAATTATTTATTGGTATGAGGCCTAATATGGAGAGTCCGGGAAACTAGACCTTGATGAGAGGAATGGTGAGAATTTGTAAGAATGACCAAGTTATGCAACTCTCTTAATAATACAAATGTGCATTATCTTGGAAGTAAATGTGAGGAAATAATAATTATTTGCTCATCCAGTTTGGACTTATTAAAAGGAGTGAACTTATTCTTACAAGGAGTGAAGCATTAGACATTAACAGGGATCCGAAAGCTGTCATGGATCATGCAGACTACAGAGAAAACTATGTAAATGCGTGTTTGGGATTAACAGGATTCCCAGATTACTTAATACTTACAGAAAGTTTTTTTTCCCACTTGGTAATGAAGCAGAAGAATTGCAACCATAAAAAGTAGGAGATCAGCATGATGGAAGAAATACAAACATCTGTGCATTTGAGGTTATCTAGATTGATCTACAGGCTAATAGAAATAAAATATAATATATAGTTGCTTACTGCTGTAAGCCAGGGAAATGCAAATGAGGATGTGGGCAGCATGCATTGTCAAAGTAGATTGGAAAGAGGAGAGGTCACAGAGAGAGAGAGAGATGAAACAGTATATGGCAGAGGTGATATGAGGTTAGAGAGTGCTGGATTTGTTAATAGTACCAGAGGATTTGTAAATAACTCAAGTAGTTATTTGCCTCTGAAGGAGAGTGATTATGAATTCTTGATCTGGAAGTTCCCAGATGTGTGAAGTTTAGTTTAAGAAGCATGCATGTGGAACTGCAGAGAAGGTTATTATGATAAGCATAAGAGGCAGCTTGAAGCATTGTATTTGCATAGGAATTTGTAACAGAAGGAAGGTTAGCACCACTTGAGAGTTTGTCAAGAGATGTTTGAAAGAGCATTATCAGACTATATAATCAGGAGACAAATAAATCATGTAGGATTTATATGGATGAGCAGCATCATTAAGAAGAAGCTGCAAAAAATAAAAAAAGTGCATTGAATATAGGAAGTAAGGTGATCAGCAAATTCGAGAACAGTACAAAGTACAGGAAAGAAGAGTGACTAGCATTTCAAGGAAGGCAGATTCAGATAATGAGAGGAGATTAGCTAAGCAGGTGAAAATAAATCCCAGAGAATTCTATTCTTTCGCTATGTGGTGAGTGACTATGAAAAGAAAACTTTAATGAATGAATGGTAGGAAGATGACAGAAGCAGACAAAATAATTGAGTTACTGAGTGATTGCTTTGAAAGGATGCACCATCCTGAAGGAGATATGCAGTGTTAAATTTAAAGAGACTGATGTGCCAATATAGATAGTTGAATTAGAAGTTCTCAGGATATTGCAGAATTTTAATGTAAATATAGCCATTGGATTAGATAGGATGTTTTTATATTTTTAGATTAGATAGGGCACTCTTCTTCTTCATTTTTGAAAGTTAAGAAATGGGCTGCCGAGTTTAAACGTGGTCGTACCGACCTTGAAGATGATCCACGTCAAGGACATCCAAAAAGTGTAACAACACCAGAATTTATTGATCAAGTCTACAATATGGTATTATTGGATGACCGGCGAGTCAAAGTGCGTGAAATTCCTGAGACTATAAACATTTCAAAAGAACACGTAGGATATATTTTGCATGAAGAATTGCAAATGAAAAAGCTTTGCACAAGATGGGTGCCATGCTTGCTCACAGCAGATCAAAGATGCACTTGCATGAAAATCTCTGAATGCTTGGAGCATTTTAAAAAGAATAAAACTGATTTTGTGCATCGATTTATTACTATGGATAAGACTTGGATTCACCATTACACACCAGAATCCAAACAACAGTCAAAACAGTGGACAGAAGCCGGTTGTTCAGCGCCAAAAAAGACAAAGTCGGTTCCATCAGCAGGAAAGGTCAAGGTATCGGTGTTTTGGGATGCTAAAGCCATTTTGTTTATTAATTATCTTGAAACGGGTAAAACAATAACTGGGGAATATTATTCCGATCTTTTAACTAGACTAGACGAAAAAATTCGTGAGAAAAGACCTGGTTTGCAGAAGAAAAAATCATCTTTCATCAGGACAATGCACCTGCCCACAAAGGTGTTTTGGCAATGGGAAAATTAAGGGATCTGCACTATGAATTTTTGGAACATCCACCCTATTCCCCAGATTTGGCTTCCTCTGACTTCTGTCTCTTCCCAAAACTAAAACTCTTCTTTCGCTGGTCAGTGTTTTTCTTCGAATCAAGAGGTGATTGCAGCTGTAGAGGGGTATTTTGCAGATCTTACTGAGAACCGCTACAAGGATGGGATAATGGCACTGGAGCATCACAGGAATAAATGTATTAGTCTTAAGGGAGATTATGTTGAAAAATAAAAATAATTTTGAAATTATAAATTCGTGTTTTCATTGTTAGGCTGAGAACTTTTCAGACCACCCTCGTATATTTTAAACCTCAAAATTCAGACCCCATCATCAGCTTTGATATCATTTCTCTTTTTATCAATGTATCACTGAAGAAATCATTGACATGACCATACCCCTTGACCTATTAGAATTAATCACATTCACCATAATTTATGATCAGTTTATGTGGGAAAAAAAATCAAATATGTAGATAGGACTACAGTGGATTCTGCTCTCTTTTTCCCCACAGCGATTTTCTGTGAACACTTAGAGAACAAGGTACTCAACACTGCTGTATACTCTTGCCTATAGTCTGGTATGAATGTCATGTATATGGTTATTATGTAGGTGATGTGTTTGCTGTGTAGCCTAATGAACAGGATATATTATCTAGTGTGAAAGGATATAATAAGATACTCCAGAGAGCCAAGGAAATTTGAGGACTTTTTTTAGCTAATATAAATTATTATTACCTAAGACCCAATGTTCCCTCTAAGCTGTGCGCACACACACGTTTTACAACTAGCGCACAAAGCAAAAAATATGTGCACATTAGATTTTCAAGATGAAATTAAAATTTATTATGAATGAATGTTTAACAAGGTGAGAATTAGTAATGGGAATATTTTATTATGTATGTTTAGAGTTATTTGCAAAGTTAGAAAATTTAATTAAAGGCAATCAGTCACTAGTGTTATCTTTTTTTTTTTTACTTTATTTCTTACTACTAATCAGATCAATATTAAATACATATAAAATATTTATGTTAGCTCTGTGATTGATGTCACACAACTTACTTGGTGATGGTAATAATACACACACTTAGAATCCTATCTAGCACAGACGGTATTGTGTTGGCCTTGCATGCACGAAGTCCTCAGATCGAGTCCTGCCCAAGGCTTGTGAATCGTGATTTCCGACTGTTTACTGGGGAGGCTACTGCCATGTGTGGGAACACGGTGGGGAGTTGGGGTGACCTGACTGACGTCCCATTGACAACAGAAGGTAAAGAGTGAACTAAAATCTTTTAACTTTTTTGCTTAAATGATCAGTATGGTGACTCGTATGGATGCGCACATACTTTTCAAAAGAAGGCAAATTTTGCACACGTGCAAATTTCTGCGCACACTCATGGCAAAAAATTAGCGGGAACATTGCCAAAACCCCATGGAGTTAAAGACTCAAATAAAAAGTCATTATTTTCCACCCCAGCAGAAAGGTAGAAAGGTAGTAATCCTAATGAGAGGTTACTGACGTATTAATGTAGCCATTCGCCACTCCTCTATTGCATCCCCCTTAGGGGGATGCAACAGAGGAGTGGCGAACAATTCATGACTGTAAGCTGTGTTTGTTCACTGAGCTGGTTTGCCTGCTTGCGGGATGAAAAACACCAGATAAACTGGGGGGGGACCCTGCTGTCAACATCCAAGACTGGCTAACTTGGCTATGGCTGAGGAAGATCCTTAAGCTCCTCACGTTGTCGACGGGAATCGAGCTCCTTCCCCAGGCATATGGTTGCGAAGCGCATAGCCACTAGGCTAACCTCACAGACGGTATTACATTTTATATATATATATATGTGTGTGTGTGTGTGAGAAATGCACTCTCCTATTTAGAAGCATTTTCCTTTGGTTATATCAATCAGCTTTTCCATTTCTGTACTTAACCATTTACTGATGAATGGACTGTTAAAGGTGTTCATAAATTGAAGAAACTTGAGTGGGGATGGTCAGGTGGATGTTTAAAAGATACATATTGTGATTAACGACAGCACTTTGAATAACATTTTAACATTCACAATCATGACCCTTCCAATATGCTTTCATTTTATGAGGAATTTTTAGGTATAGAAATAATACAACTATGAAATCTGATCAAATTTAATCAAATTAATGAAGGAATGAGAAAAGGCAGTTAGCATACTATAAAAGATAATACAGTTATTGAGCATCTGAGCCGGAATAATAAATATATCTACTTTATCAGCATTACCAATTTTCTATAGTTTAGAAAATTGTATTAATTTTATTAAACTTTCCTATAACCTTCATGTATGAATATTTGCTGTGGGAATTATTTTAGTAACAAATAAATGAGAAGAATATTACCCTTGTGAAACTTGCAATTTATTATTATTTTATTTATTTTTTTCAGGTGATGACAGATCAGTCGACATCATGGATTCACAAGTAGAAAATTTTACCTTGGGTGGTTTGAATCCTTTTACAAACTATAAAATTGTAATAAGAGCATATACAAAGGCTGGCCAAGTTAGTGAAGATAGTGAGCCAGTATGTCAAAAAACACTTTCAGCAGGTAAGAGGCTTTATTCATTTTATGTTTATTTGTTTTCATGAGCTATATGAGTTAATCCTGACCGTGAGTTTATATTTGTGATTGGAATTAAGGAAGAAGATACAAGTGTAAAACTCTAATTATGATCAGTGATATGTTCCAGAGAGAGTTGTGAACATCAGTATGATTGTTTTTTAGGTTTTAGAAACTGTTTAAAGATCTTCAGAATGTAGCCAGGAGATATATATTGGATGATGACTATCACTGTGTAGTTGATAATCTCTTTCCTTACACTTTTGTGGCTGGAGAGGTAATTTGGAAAAAAGTAGCTAGTTGACGGGGCTACAGGAATTACTTTCCAATTACATTTTGGTTTGGAGAGAAAAATGAAGAGGATTCATTTTTAATGTGTCACAACCTCCCAGAACATGCAGCCAGTTCTGGAAGGTTGCTGAACATGTGGAATTCTCAGTTAAGAAAGGATTTATGTGGAATGACAAACCTTGGGAGGCAGCATGGAGCAATGTCATGGCATATGCAACTACAAGGAAAGAATTTCAGTAGTGCATGGAAAGGGTCTGGAATTGTTTTAGGATACTGAGGACCAGGAGGATAAACCAAGTGGGCGATAAATGGATAAGTAACAATATAAAAGCAGGAGCTGCAAAAAAAGAAAACACTGTGATGGGAATATCACTAAAAATCGTGATCAGCATTCTCATGAGCAATACAAAATGGTGGCCAGAAGGGTTACTAGTATGAGAGAGCAAAATCAAATTCTGAGAGAAAATTATCTTATTTGGCCTAAGGAGTTTTTTTTTTGCATGTAGGAAGGAAGAGAAAGAATGATTGTGGAAGGATAATTTTAATCAATGTTGATGTAGTGGCCAGAATATTTTTATGTTTTTATTTATTTATTTTTTACATAGTCATGTCTGCTGTAGAGGTCAAACATGAAACTTTTTCAAGCCACTTCAGGCCTTCAATAAATGGAGTGATGGTCAAATATACATGCTTATGTAGGATTAAAATATGTAGCTTGTTGGTTGGATAGCAGTTATGCTAATCACTCGGTCAGCCAGCTCGTGCTCAGTAATACAAGCAGTGAGATATTTAATCAACGTTTTAGTCCAGTTTTGTGACATAAAGAAGGCTCAAAGACAGAAGTAGCAAATTACAGACTAATTAGTATCACAGGAATGGTGATTTAGGTATTGAAAAAATTGATTAAAGGTAGAGTTCATGAACAGGTGGATAGGAATATGATACTCTACATTGGGTAGCATGGCTTTATAAAAGATAGGCAATAGTAATTTACTATTGCCTATCCCGCTAATCCCGCAATAGTAATTTACTTATATTTTATAAAAGAGTGACAGTGGAATTGGATGAGGGAAATGACTACACCATGATACTGGTGGACTTCCAAAGGCATTTGACAAAAATACTGCATGGAAAACTATTACATAAGTTGAAGCAAATAGATATTGGATTGGGGTGGGGGTAGGGGCAGTGACAGAGGGACAGACACCAGAGAGTAGTCTAGGAGAATGAGGATGACTAGCGGTGTACCTCAAGGCTCTGTACAGGACCAATAATGTTTAATTTGTATATTAATGATGTAGGGAATGGTTTGAGAGTGGGGAGGAACTTTTCAGTTGTTTGCCAATAATGCAAAATCGGAGATGGCAATACTGA
Organism: Typopeltis vanoorti; assembly: GCF_054136105.1. Taxonomy (NCBI): domain Eukaryota; kingdom Metazoa; phylum Arthropoda; class Arachnida; order Uropygi; family Thelyphonidae; genus Typopeltis; species Typopeltis vanoorti. The sequence goes on from NC_143572.1 coordinate 27,952,518, forward strand.
TAAAAGTGATGTAGATGATGGGAGGAATCTTTATATGGACTTTTTCAATCGAAGGTGAGTTAGTTGATATATGGACTTTTTCAATCGAAGGTGAGTTAGTTGATCTCGTATGGAGGTAGCAGGGTTTTTTCCTCTGGAAACTCGGGTTTTTCATCCTGCATACAGACAAATCGGCCCTTCAGAATACACACAATTTACAGACAAAAAAATACTGGTGGTGGTGGTGGGCAGTAGATAGCGTTGATGTAAGACAGTGTTTCTCAACATTTTTTGGATCATGCCCCACCTCAACTTCTCAAAGATTTTGATGCCCCCCCCCCCCCCCCCCCCCAGCATAATAGTCAGCCAAGTTCTGAAAATGTATAATATAAATATATATAAATATGTATGTACATTTTCAAATTGTCCCCTTGTGGGGCATATACCCCACGCTGAGAAATACTGATGTAAGATGATGGTAGTAGAGGTTCAGTATAGTGGTGGAGACGGAGAGTTGTACAGTGGGTGTCCTCCCACAATGTCTTCGGACTCCTTGGAGGTGTCACGAATAATAATAATATCCTGCATGAAGATTTAATAAATTGGTGGTGGGGACAGAGGATAATGGTTATCAATTTAATGTTGGAAAATGTAAGGTTATGCCCTTCAGAATGAAAAATTTATATCTTGTGTATTACATTGACAGTACTTGGTCGCTGGAAATTGATGAGGCTAGAGATTTGGGGGTGATGGTTGACAGAGAGTTAAAGTTCAGAGGACATATTGCAAAAGTTGGGAAAATAGCTCAAAGGATTACTTTGGATGTTGATAAACACCCTAATGAGTAAAAATGAGGAGGTTATTATCCCTTTTTATAAAGCTATAATTCGGTCACATCTTGACCTACTGTGCACAGATTTGGTCATCTAGTTTCTTGGGGATCAGGAGGTGGCAGAGAAGATTCAGATACAAGTGACCAAGCTGGTGACAGATCTGTGGAATGCTCCCTGTGTGGCTAGATGTGTGGGTTGCAGAGTTAACACAGAACATGATAGAACTTCTGTTACTAGAGGGATTCTATAAGATTGACAGAAACAGAAATTTGGGGTTACCCATGGAAGTTGCAAAGGTGTTTTTAGTAAGTATGCAGACTAGATGTTTTGCTTGGAGAATAATGAGTGACCAGAATAAATTTCCAGAGGTAGTTGTGAGTACCCTGACAGTGAATGAGTTTAAGGAGAGGTATGATAGGTATTGTGTGAATGATAGTTAGCATGGGTTTCCTGCATTGAGTCTTCTGACTCCTTGGAGATACCTGTATAATAATAATAAAACTCCTGTTTCACTAATATCAGTAATTATACATTATACCTTAATTTTTATATATTAATCCTTACAAGTTCTTCTGATTTAACAATTGACTAACTCATCGAGCAGTAACCTTTCTAAATACTTGTATTAATGCCTGTTCAAAAGCAACCTCTCTTGTATGCAACTCTCTTCTCTCATCAAACATCCTTACATTCTGAATCTTTTTCCTACACATTTTTTTGCTATCAAAAAAAAAAAAAAACTGTTCCCCTCTTCCCCAATACTATGTCTAATCTGATTCACATATTCTTGCTTATCATTAATACAGTAATCATTTATCATTTTATCCTTATCCTGATCTCTTTTCATTGCCAAATTACGCTCTCTGTTCTCATCACCTGCCACTGACTTCATTTATTTCCTCTATTCTGACATGTCTCATCCTCAAGAAAATGAGTAGTGGTAGCAAAGTTTTCTACTCATTTTATTGTGTTCCCACTTTTGTCATCTCTTGCTCTTTCATCTTTATTTCATTTCTACTCATATTAGTTTATATTCTGATTTCACTCATATTCCGATCTCTCTATTCATTCTTCTCAACTCATTTTTCATGCACTCCATTTCCTTTTCTCACATCTTGCTTCTCTCTCTCCAAGAGAGAAAAGGAGGTTTGTACTCAAAAGTCTATTGCACAGTCAAATCCATTCATCACCATCACTCTCATATCTGCTGCATTCTCATCCTCAGTCATACTGTCTGTTATCAGCTCTAATATTTACATTCCACATTTTCATTCCTCATCTTCAATCACAATATCCAAGTCTCAGCTGGCATTAATTTTCAGTCTCAGTCAAACCTCAATTCTAACATTTTTCTTACTCTCACTCCATCCAGAAAGATTGATACATTTTCCATCACTTTCCATTTTCTACATTTCCATTTCTTACCTGTCACAATTTAATGAAATTTTTAGTACATTGTCTAAAAATATAAAGCAGATTTTTTTATGTGCTAAACTTTCATAAAAGGAAGCTCTTTTTTTAGTTTAGTTTAGAATAAAAAAGGGCAAGCACTTTTCATAAAAAGTGCATTGTTGGTATTGTCTGTGTCCTTTAGTTTGGAAGACATGAGTTCAACTCATGTCTAGGATATGAAAAAAATTTATTAGAACTTTTCATCTGAGGGTGAGTTAGCCAATTTCATATAGAAGTGGAAGGGCTCTTGGAACTTGTGTTTTTCATTCTGAAAAACAGGTAAACCAACCAGAACAACACATGCACTTTACCAACATGGCACATAATGCAAGATTATGTGCTTATGATAGGATTAACCACCCTATCATAAGCAGTATTCAAAGAAGCCAAGTTATTTGGCTGCGATAGGCCATTGAACTTAATTCAAAAAGGAAGATGGGATGGGAGAACTAAACTAGAAGTTTTAAAACTGTTATACTCTTTAATATGTGTTAATGATAAGCCATTTATATAATTATAAGTGATGTATCTTTAAAAGATTCTTAAAAAATTAATCATTTTTTTAAGATATAAACGTTCTTGCATTTTTTGTCCAAGAAAATTCTATTTTTCCTGTTTTTTTTTCACAGTATTTTGGATATACAGTTCAAATATTTTGAATTTTAATCAAATTTAACTGTGATAAGTACTTGTTGAAAATTAGCTAACTGCTTGAATTCTGGACAAAGTTAAACTTCCTATGCTTTCTATAACAAAATTGAAAACCTTTACATTGTGCATGGCTGTGGCTTGCTGCAACCACATCCACATTTTTTTTAAATTACGTCTACTGGCAATCAGTAGCTATAGGGCTGTCACACCATATTACTGTTAGTGAATATCATCTCTCCCAGCATGGCATTTTTGTTTGTCATGTTAGGAGTGATTAATGTCCATGACGTTCATTTTCAGTCTATGTTGTAATTATTATTATTATTACATGACACCTCCAAGGAGTCCAAAGACTCATTGAGAGAGGGCACCTACTCCACAACTCTCCATATCCACCTCAATCCACCAACTACAGCGAACCACATCATCTCTACCAGTTCCATCTGTTGCTCACCATTACTACTAGTATTTTCACAGAGAATCACAAACATCCATGCCCACGGCAGGATTCGAACTTGCAGCCTTTTGTCTGGAGAGTGGATGTGCCAACCAGGCTGGCAAAAATTAATCTGTCTTGTCAAATTCCCTTACGTTACCTCCTGTCGACTAGAGGCTGTTCACTTTGGAGACCTGCTGCAGATATGGGTATGGTCTGGCATGAAAATCACACTCTCTCCCCCTCGGATTTTCAAGGACTGACAGGAGTGCTCTGGACACTGCAGGAGGCATGGTGCTTTACTATAATACACAAGATTATAATTTAATTCATATAACTTATAATTAAAAATAAACAAAATATCAAATGAAATTTATGTTATACAAATACAGTGGTATCTCGCTAGTCCGAACCCCCCAGTAATCCACACTGCGGTTTGAAAGGGAAAAAAAATTTTTTATTTATTATGTATTATTATTATTTAATAATTATTATTTTAACTATTATTATTTATTTTATTATTATTACAGTACAGTATTTCTTTCATACTATCGATTGTACGATTATATTGTAAGCCTATTTTAATTTATTGTGTGTGTTCACATTTGCTTTTTTATACTGTACAGTTAGTATTGTATTATTCAGCATGAATCACCGAATTTGAAATCAAATCAAATGCAGAAATTATAAATATGACGCTACAGAATTAATTAGAAAAAGATGATGACGATAAAGAACTCGAAGAAGAAAAAAAATTAAACATGAAGAGGTAGTTGACAGTTTTAATATTTGTATAGAATGGGCTAAGCAGAATGATACGCCATTCCATAAAATTTTATTGCTAATGCAGCTGCGAGAAGAAGCATTCGAAAAAAGTTTAGCTTCCAAGAAGCAAAAGAAAATTAGTGATTTTTTTACAAAGAAATAAAAAAAAAAACTTTTTGGGTGTTATTTTGTGTGTTGTGTACAAGAAAGTGATATTTTTTATGAAAATTAAGTTATGTACTGAACTATGCAATTTTATTAAATCAGAATCCTCAACAATAAAGTTTTGAAGTTTTACATTACAGTACAGTAGCTTTTTTTCTATCAGATACTTCATTTATTTAGAGAATTAAATTGATACACAATTATAATCTGATTATTTTTGTCTTAAACGCTAGTTCTTGTTGTCTCTTGGGGGGAAATTCGCTAATTCGAACTTTTCGCTAATCCGAACAAGCACGGTTTTTATTAGTTCGGATTAGCGAGATACTACTGTATATGCATCATTCTAAAAATGTTACATTTTCATCTATACCCCATTATTGGAATGCCTCTTATTTACTTCAAAGGGTAAGGAAGAGAAAGAAGTCCAAACATTCCAATTCATTGTATGTTACCTACATATATAAGCGCCTCCGTAGTGCAATTGGAAGAACTACGGTACATTGCACCCTTTGATTAGAAAAGGCCCAAGTTTGACTCTCGTCATGACAGGAGGAATCTTTATATGGACTTTTTCAATCGAAGGTGTGTTAGCCGATCTCATACAGAGGTAGCATGGTTTTTTACTCCAGGAAACTTGGGTTTTTCATCCTGCATACAGACAAATTGGCCCTTTAGAACACACACAATTTATAGACAAAAATACTAGCTGTGGTGGTTGTGGGCAGTAGATGGCGTTGATGTAGGTGATTGGTAGTAGAGGTTCGGTGTTGTATAGTAGGTGTCCTCCCGCGATGAGTCTTCGGACTCATCGCGATGAGTCTTCGGACTCCTTGGAGGTATCACGAATAATAATAATAATAATGAATTACTATATATATGTTTTTCAGAAGGCATTCTTGAAAATTAAACTGATGATGAATAAAAAAAATTTTTTAAATATGGTAAGATTTTGAGCTGCATGTAGAAAGAAAGCTTTCTCAACCAAAAATTCTAATGATCGTCGTTGTTTTATGTGAACATTATGAATGGATGCTACAGTATATTGGTTGCTTCTTTCACAGTAATATAACAAATTCTTTTTTTTATTATTTTTTTTTTATTTTATTATTTTTTTTATATACTGTTAAAAATTATTAACCATAATATTTCTCGGCATAATACCATTGTCTATATATAAAAATGAATAATTATTATCATAGTATTTACTTGTATACAATTAAAATATATTATTACTTTTTGTGTTTCAACACAAAGGTTCAATACAAAATGCAGAATACATTAATTTTTTTCATATAAATATAATTCTTTTTCAATAATATCATGTATATTATTTCTGGGAAAACTCCCATGTTACTCCTCTTAATAAACTATTATAATTATGGCTATTTTGCCTGCTTCAGTTTAGGAGTGCCCTTGTTTAAATGTCATTGGCTATTTACTCATGGATTCTTAGGGCATTGTAGATGTAAATTTACCAAAAAGTATATGTAGCATAAGGAAGAGAAATTTACACAATACCTTTTTCTGGGTGTTGCGGCTTTTCTTCTTTCTATGCTGTCCAAAAACTACTGAGTGTGTGGAGGGGGGGGTAGGCAATTTGGGAGAATTAAATTAGAAAAATCTGGGTTTTTTTCCAGTAATATATATATATAAACATGTATATTATATTACTTACTTTATTATATTATATTACTTTTTCCCCTTTTTCCCTTCCCTATATAAAAAATCAACCCTTTCACCTTTTCCCCCACCCTATATAATATAGTAATATAATATACATGTTTATATATATATTACTGGAAAAAACCCAGGTTTTTCTAATTTAATTCTCCCAAATTGCCTACCCCCCCCTTCCACACACTCAGTAGTTTTTGGACATCGCAGAAAGAAGAAAAGCCGCAACACCCAGAAAAAGGTATGTGTAAATTTCTCTTCCTTATGCTACATATACTTTTTGGTACATTTACATCTACAATGCCCTAAGAATCCATGAGTAAATAGCCAATGACATTTAAACAGAGTCACTCCTAAACTGAAACAGGCAAAATAGCCGTAATTATAATATCATTATCAGCAGCAGCCATTTTCTGTCCACTACTGGCTGAAGGCTCCCCAAAAGTCCTCCATTCATTCCAGTCTTGAGCCTTTCTATGCATTGAGTTCCTGCTATCTCTTTAATCTTATCCTCCCACTGTTTCTTTGGTCTTTCTGTATCTCTCTTTCCATCTTTAGGATACTACTCTGATATCAACTTTGTCCAATTTTTGAGTGTTACTTCTTGCAATATGACCTTCCTATTGCCATTTGGATCTTTTAATGGCTGTTATAATGTCTCTCACCCTAGTCTGAACTGTGACCCAAGGATTGTGCTTTCTATCTAGAATGGGATTACTGAGTAATGATCTTTCCATTTTCCTCCGGGTAATCCTCAACTTGTCAATTTTTTTCTCAGGGTCCATGTTTCAGTTCCATATGTCATGACCAGAAGTATACAACTGTCAAATATTTTTCTTTTAAGGTAAATTGGAGTGTTTCCTTTGAGTGCTTCATGGTATGTTCCAAAGACCAACCAACCAACCAAGCTGAAGTCTACATATAATGAAATTGATTCCACGAAATTGATATAGGTTACTATATCAGTTTTGTGGCATTCCATTTATACTGGCTTTTTTTGGTAATGTATTTGTTATACATTATATTTGTCTTGTCCTTGTTTCTATTTAATCCATTCTGTTTACTTTTTACATTCGATTCAGTGATCACTTGTTGAAGTTCTGCAGAGTTTCCTAAAAGAACAATGTCATCAGCAAATTGTACGTGATTTAGTTTTTTCCCATTTACCATAATTCCTCGATTTTTCCAATCCAATCAGCATCACAGTTTATTATTATTATACAACATCTTTACATATATAAAATTAAAATATTATTATTGCATTTTTATTATTACAATAATTCAGTATATGAGTACATTCGATGATGGTGCTTGTGGACTGTCATCACTGGATGGTGTTCTACAAGGCCTCTATATATACTTTCTACATGTATGTGTGTATATATATATATATAGGCCTTATAGAGCACCATCCAGTGATTCAAATACTGCAAAACTTTGCAGGAATACATTGTGCATCATTCAGAAGCAATATCTGAGAAAAAAAGTAGTTCCAAAATTCACCACCAGGGGCACTGTAAACATCAAACGATGGAATTTGTATATCATTCAACTAGGTAGATGCTACGTAAAAAGATGAGCACAGGATTTTTTTCCCCTTCATTCTGATTATTAATATCGTCAACAGTGATGGTGCTAACTTTGTCCCAATATTTGTGAAGCTGTACTACCCGAACAGTTGCAATGCTGTTGCAGCACTCCACAAATTTCATTGCCTGAACAAATGTTGACAAGGTTCACTATCTCTGTGTGCTCTGCGATGAATGATTAGTTCTACTGAAGAAACGGGATCATTGGGAGTTAAACCTAGCAGAGGTTTCAAAGTATTCAGTTCACATCAACTAAATGAAGTTGCTACTGCTGTTATTGTGGAGCAGGCCAAGAATAACAGCAGTGGCTCCTGTAGTGCACATGCTGTATCAAGACACATGGATATGCCTTACACAACTGTGGAAAATTCTATGGAAGATTCTGCATTTCTACCCATTCAAGATAACCCTGTCACAGGAGCTGCACCTGCAGTACTTTGAAAGTCAACTGACATTTGCTTGAGTGAAGTTGGAAGCTGCATGACAGTGGATGATTTTGTGGGGACACGAGGTTCACTTTGAGCTGAATGGAGCTCTGAATACCTGCAATTGCTGGATATGGGTTACACAAAACTGCATGCAATCCAACAAATTCCTTTGCATTCACACAAAGTAACTGTCTGGTGTAGGTTTATAGCTTAATTTATCATTGGACCATTCTTCTTTGAGGACATTCACCAGTCGGGTTGTGTGACCAGCTCAGTTATTGCTGAGCAGATCATGTCATATGCTAAACAATTTTGTTGTGCCACAACTACAGTATCACCTGTGCATGGATTCAGTCATTCATGCAGGATGGGACCCCACCACACATCAGTCGATTGGTACAGGAGATTCTTCAAGAACATTTGATGTAAGCCAGAGTGATTGGCTGCGTTTTTTTTTTTTTTTCACTGCATGGTCACCTCGTTCACCTGATCTGACCCCCTGTGACTTCTGGCTCTTGGAATTTCTCAAAGGCAGGGTTTATCGAGATCATCCTGAGAACTTGCCAGTGCTGAACGACAGCATGACGCAGCATGTGCACAACATTAGTCCAAACCAGCTGTGTTCTTTGACCACACTGTGTAAAGGATTCAGTTTGTAGCATACTGGGAGGAGGAGCACAGTCCGTGAATGCATAATGGAAGTGAATAAAAATGTTTTATTTATGCTTGTGTCACTTTTCTCCTTCTTACATACACAAAAAAGTTACATCTATATTCGGTACATCATATAGGGCCCCTGGGAGTCAATTTTGGAACTACCCCCTCCCTCAGATATTGCTTCTATATTACACACAATGTATTCTTGCAATGTTTTGCAGCATTTGGATCACTGGGTGACACTCCACAAGGTCTTAAACAGGGATACTTTAATTTTAATCACTCTGTATATATATTTTGCATATGTACAGTTATAACTTTATTATTACATTTACTGTTCATTATACTGAGAACATTCTTTTTGATAAATATCCATGATTATCTTTGTTACTGCTGCACTGAACTTTTTTTTGTTTGTTTGTTTGGGTGGCATTCCTGCTGTCTTAGTAGAAGCTTGTGCAGAGCTTATATCTAAGGAAGATATTAGATGGCAGTGGTTTTGGGGTTTTGTTTCAGTGCCCGCAGCAAGCCAGATGTCAATTTAACTGTTTTATATGGATGAGCATAGATACACATATATAAAGATATTTATAAATGCATTTTTTTCTGGTTAGCGTGCAAAAGTACACACATCGATGGACAACCACTACCTGTGTATGCTTTCACCTTTTTCAAGATATTATATAGATATTATAGTGAAATGGAAAATTAGAGGGAAATTATTAAAAAAAAAAAAAAAAATTCCTCTCAAACATCAATACAAGGACACAAACACACACCTTGTGTTCTTGTATTTGAAGTACGAGAGGAATTTTTTTTTTTTTTTAATAATTTCCCTCTAATTTTCCATTTCACTATAATATCTATATAGCACTCATTCTGGCTCTATGTAGATCCCTAGATTTTTCTTGTTATATTTATTATTACCATTATTATTATTATCTGAGACATCCAGGTAGTCAAGGACTGATCCAGAGCCCATAAATCACCCAAACCAGCTGTCATACCTTCCCTTAAATTTATTTGCACCACCTGCACTCGCTATCCGTAAAGGCAAACTATTCCACTTGTTCACTTCTCTGTGAAAGAAAAACGTAGCTCATACCCCTTTCTTGACTGCAAACAACAAACTTAACTTCCATGGATGACCCTGTGTTTTCTCTCCCTACCTTCCATACATTATTATTATTACATGATACCTATGCTGCTCCTTATGAGTATAGCTTGTTTGCTTACCCATTTCTGTATGCAAGTTCTTACCAACTTCTCTAAAATCTTCACTACCACACCAGAGATACTGATAGATCAGTAGTTAGACACATTAGTTTTTGCACCATCTTTGTGCATTGGAACTATCATCCATTCCTATGGTATCATTCCTGAACTGAGACTTAAGTTATACAAACATGTGAAAGGCCTAGCCAATTCAGTAGAACATTCCTTTAGCAAACTTGCTGATATTCCATCTGTCCCTGTTCACAAATTCTTATCCATATTATGCGACAGCTGTTCAACCTCATTTTCATGTCTAACTCTTCTAACTCTTCATCCAATGTATTAGATACACATATATTAACATACTGTGCACCATGTTACATACACCTGGTTGATATAACCTAGTATATCTTGATATATTTTAGTTGATATATTGTTAACTGAACAATCCATTAGCTTCTGACACTAGAATACCATCTGCATTTAGTCAAGTTATTCTTCCACATTAATTTTTTCTCTTGTACCATGATGATAAAATTCTTTTGGATTGCTTTTAGCCTGCACATAGCCAATTGCTTTTCATACTCTGATTTAACTTTCTGCACAATACTCATTACTTTTCTGGCCTGCACTTTATATATTTCATAACTCCTCTCAGTCTTATTCTGACGATATCCTTTCCCCATCACCTTCTTCTTGCAGATCTCTTGCTTAATAAGGTTGCACATCCATTTCACTCCAAACCTATTTATTCTTTTTATACTTGGGTTATATTCAGATACTGCTGCCTCATTTAGTGAGGCAGCACTTGCTAAACTTTTTCAAAGATTTGCAAGTGTTACTGACATTTTTCCCATTCAAAAACTGATACCATGGGACCAAAGATAGTATTCTCCTAAGTTGATCATAATTTCCAGCTTTGTAGTTCAGCATGTAACTTGTGCTAATGGGAACATCAATATAATTAGATACTACCCAAGAAAGCATGGCATGATCACTGTCACCAACTGGTGGTAAAATATCATTATTTTACCACCAGTTGGTCTCTTTAAGAATAAAGAGACTCCTTCTGACACTATAAACAAATCCTAACACTCTTTGATCTTAAGTTCCTTCTTTCACATATTGCTTGAGAAAATTGTCTTGCAAAAATTCACTAAATTCCGATTCATTTTTCTCATGAGATTTCTCTTCTATCTAATCAATGTTTGGATCATTAAATTCACCCATAATGATCACTCATTAAAGCTAAATTGGCAATGCATTTCTTTGTCTCCTGCATCTAATCTGTCAGGTCTGTAGCAACACCCACCATATATTTCATTCTGTTAGCTTCCACTTCACACTAGATAGCCTAACTAATTGCTACATGGGACATTGTTATCGTAATTGTTTTCTTATGGTTCTTCTCTAACTGGACTTAATCATCTGATATTATTAGTAGTACTCCCCTCCTCTCCTATCTCTTTTGTCATTTCTAAAAATAGTATACTCATTACACTTGATCCCTGATTCTGATAGCCTGGTTTCACTAATGCAAACAATCTTAGATCACATCATATTCAATAGAGAAACAAAATCAACCTGTGTGTTTCTGATGCTCCAGGCATTTGTGTATACACATAACAAATTACCACCTAGCCTATTCTTAATTAGATAGGTAATCTATGTGTCCTTGTTGTAGAACTTTCACTTTTCCCTCCACAGACATACTCCAAAGGTCTGAACCCAAAGCGTATATTTCCATCCCTTCACTAGGTTCATAATCGTGATAAAGATATGAATGGCTTCAAACATGGTTATGAACCTAGTGAAGGGATGGAAATATACGCTTTGGGTTCAGACCTTTGGAGTATGTCTGTGGAGGGAAAATTCCTCCCTTGATGATTTAGTTTTCCTGACTCTCTGCATTAGGTCTCATCCTAACAAGTAATTTTTTTCAGGCTTCTGATGCCAAATGAACTCAAGCGCAAGCCATACTTCTTATATAAGTCTTTTCTGCCATCAAACATACTGCACACATCTAAAAACTCACATCCATTTCTTCTGCACATGGAATCATATGCTATCGTTGCCCTCTTAATTAACTCGGTATTACTGTTATATCTGGGTAGCAAACCTACACTTTTTACTCTCTCACATTTCTTTCTCACTTCTTCCAACAGACTGTTCATATCCTGCTTGATACTATATTTGTCATTACTTCAATTATTAGTTCCTACAAGAACTACCATCTCTTTTACTTTTCTTTCATGTTTTTCAATTACATTTATCATATCTTTAATTTTCACCTCTGGTAAACTAGAAGCAGTGACTCTCTCAGTAAATGCAAATTTTATGATTGAATCACTATACCATATCACCTTTTTCTTAGATTTTAATTGATTTACCATATTGTTATTATTATTTGTATTATGATTACCAAGTTCAATGCTTTCCTGCCTCTTCTTGTTCTGATCCTTTTTCTTATCCTGTCTAAGTTTTGTTAAACTTATGGCAGTTTGTTGATCATGTCAGGTATGTAAAAGCTCTGAGTGGCTTTTTTGTAGTGGCTATTGTACTTATATGTTTTGTAGTTTATTGACTGTGGTCTTATTACCTGATATATTGTTCTGTTTATTCTGTAGATCAGACTGTAGTAGCATTTTAGCATGACTGTGTGGTGGTATAAGTGTTTGACCATAAATATTTTCTGTTCTGTCAGTTTTACCATTTTATCTTGCAACGATTGTAATCTGTTAAGTTTGTAGTCTGAACAGAATGCATATGATGTAATTTCATATCTTAAAATGTTTTCATTTAATGCCTTATAGATTAATATTTTTATGTACGTGGGAGCAGTGTCTTTTAATTGATATAGTTTTCTTACCGTTATCATCGGTAGCCTAACATTTACAATTCCAAATATACAGGACTGTTGTACTTGAAAGCATTATTTGACACTGTATGTAATACTTTGTTATACATAATAGAAGTTCTTTTGCTTTTTTCCACAGTAGAATAGCAAAAAGTATTTTTCATTGCTATTAAAAATTAATTAATAATAGTGGCATTTCTTGACATAATATCACTCTCTATTGTGGAATACAGAAAATAAAATAATAGTCTAACATTTACCATTCCAGATATAATGTACAATACTTTATTTATAATAGAACTGCTTTAAGAATTTTATCTTAAATTATTAGTAACTTGTAATGATAAATGTGTATGATGTTTCTTTCTGCTTCACTTCTAGCTCCATCTGATTCACCAGAAAATATTCATGTTACTTTGAAGGATAATTCAATAATCCGAGTAGAATGGGAGCCTCAAAATACTCCAAATGGAATTATTTCTTCCTATAAAATAAGGTACTCAACAAGTAGAGGAGAGCAGATTAAGTTTGAACCAGCTGATTCAAATAAAAGAACATATGCATATGATTTAGTAGACTGCCTATATTACACTAACTACAGTATTCAGCTCAGTGCTTGTGTTGGAGAGAACTGTTCACCATGGTCCAAAGCTTGCTACATTAAGACAGGAATTGGAGGTAATGATGCTTGTTTTGTTATGTTATTGAACTCTTACTATAACAAATCACTGAGTAGTACTAGACAAAGTGTCCATTACACCAATGCTTTTTTAAAGGAAATTCATTGTGGCTATAAATATTATTCTTTTGGTTAGTACAAATTTGATATGATGAGAGTCAACAGTTCTGTTCTATTCATAATTTAAAATTCTGTGTTATTATAGATAAATTCGTGCTTTTTATCTCATGTATAAAAAAAAAAAAAGAACAACAGTAATAAAAAAAAGATGTCTTGTCTCGGATCATGTGTTTGGCATCCATTAATCACCTCTTTCCCTACTAAATGTACTAGGCCTGGTCGAGTCATCCTGGAGAATTAGGTTTTAATACTAGAGGGATAGGGCAGGTTTGAGGTTCAAGAGGAGAGTGTGTTTCAATACTGAGTACTCTGGATGTCAGTAAACCTGTGGGACTGGATAAAATTTCAATGAAATTCTATCCAGAAGGCTGTGGCAGACTGGAAGTGTCAAATTATAGACCAGTTTGTGTTTCATCATGAGAAATTAGTGAAGGACCATATACAGCATTGGGAAGATGAGGATAATGTTATCTGTGAGAGTCAACATGGATTTGTTAAGGAGCGCTCTTGCTTTAGTAATACGATTGCCTTTTATAATAACATAAAAAGAGCGGGTGATCAGGGAAAGGCACATTCTACCAGTTTTTGTATTTTGAAAAGGCATTTCACAGGGTACCACACGATAAGATGATATTTAAGTTGCAGTACATGGGTTTAGATGTCAGATTAGTCAACTGGATTCAGGATTGGTTATCTGATAGGTATCAGAGAGTTGTGTATGGTAGGACAATATCAAGGAGTCAGAAGGTTACAAGTGGGATCCCACAGAGATCAGTACTGGGACCTGTATTGTTTAATGTTTATGTCAGTGGATTTCAGGGGGATATTCAGTTGTTTGCAGATGATGTGAAGCTAGGAAGGGTTATTAGTAATAGTGTAGATGTGGCAGTCCTGCAAGAGGATTTGAATAAACTGGACAGATGGGAAAATGATTGGGGGCATCAATTTAATGCAGCAAAATGTAAAGTCGTGAAGTTTGGAATACGTTGATGGGAGGATTGATAGAAACCTGAAATTCAGGGATCATATTGCAAAGGCAGTGAAGGTAACCCAGAGGATTGCTGCAATATTGAGAAGGATGCTGACCTGCAGAGATAAAAGAGTTGTCATTCCATTGTATAAAGCCCTGATCAGACCACACTTGGACTATTGTTATCAAATTTGGTCCCCTCCCAGGATTTGAAGGGGATAAATTAACTGTGGAAAGGGTGCAGAGGTAGATAACAAAAATGATTTCACTTATACTGTGACTATACAATGTTAGTTATGAGGATCAGCTGAGGGGATGTAGACTGCAGAGTTTGGTAGATAGAAGAAGGAGAGATGATATGATTGTGACTTTTAAATTATTGAGAGGTAGTTACAGGGTTGATACTGGGGAGCTCTTTTGCTTGGTGAAACAAGGGAAAGAAGCAAGGATAAGGGGTCATCCCTGGAAGTTACTAAAGGAAGCTGCGAGCAAGAGGGTGAGGAGTAGTTTCTTTGCATGGAGGGTAGTTGAATTGTGGAGTGCATTGCCTGATAGTGTGGTGAGAACACGAATGGTCAGTGAGTTCAAGGAGTGGTATGATAGACTGTGTTTTCTAGGAAGGACTCCCATGATGAGTCTTTTGACTCAGTGAGGCCTGAATAATAATAATTGTAGATAAAAAATAATAAAAATGATTTTTACACATCTATGGAATTGTGTCCCCCTATGTAGTTTTGAGCCAGGTGAAAATGAGTATTATATCAAAAAAGAAAAATATCTAACAGTTTTAACAAATTAAAATTGTACAGCTTTTATTTTAAAGTACAAATGTAGGAACAATATTTACTGGAGAGTGAAAAGATTGAAAATGAAATATGAACCTTATGAATTGCAAAATCTGAACTTATCAGTAAATCAGCATGTTCTCTTGGAGTATATAGAGGAAAGTGTAAGATATATAATCTTTCTTTCATGGTTACATAGTGATCAGAATTCACCATAAAAATTATGGAAAATATATGCTCTTATGGAATGGAATCTTATGTAAACAATATAAAATAATGCTCTTAACAACCTACACCAAATTGATTAGAACAGTACATGTTCTTTACATCATACAAAAACTTGGTATGAATGGTATTTAAAGAAGCGTGTGAATTTTTGATTAACCATCCTAATCTTATCAATAATGGTGGCATAAAAATCCCAAGAATTTGGATGGCACACATTCAGCCCACTTAGTTCTTCAAGTTTTCCAACAAACCTTGACTTTAAGATTTGGACAATTATTTCAGCTTTTATTGGCCACTATCCATACCGTTTTGTTTTACTTTATATGTATACTTATATGAGTATACATATAAAGTAAAACTCTAGTGTTGATGTAGTAAGGTTATTTTTTTTTTTTAGTGCAGCTTGTTTCTTTGTATATATGTGGATACTCCAAATGATAACCTTAATGTGAAGGTCAAAATGTTGAGTGATTATTTTGGTTTATATTAAACTGAAGTTTTACTCTAACACAGTAGTTGTTTTCATAATTTTTATGATGTAAGAAATGTAAATTATATGTAAATCTTAGCCAGACAAAAGATACTTTTGGGTCTCTGGTGGGCTCTCTTAATTACTTTAAGTAATTAAGAGAGACCACCAGGGAAACAGGATCTCATCAAGGGAGGCCACATACTACCTGCACCAGCTGTCATACTTATTCTTTAATTCGTTCATACTATGTGCACACAAAACATCCAATTCATTCCAACCACACACTACAAATCAAACCTTTCTTGACAGCATTCATTCTCCACTATTAAAGATGCCCTCTTGTCCTTTCCCCACCCTCCATAAAACAAAAAATTCCAGCTACTGAAATCTTGTATGACCCTTTCAGAAGTTTGTAAGTCTTAATTCTTAATCATATCGCCTCTTTTTTTCTCCTGTTTGCTAGTATTTGCACTCTAAAAAATTCTTAATCTGTCTTCATAATCATTATTCCAGAATCATTTTTAACACTCTGCTCTACACTCCCGACCTCACTGTATCAGAATTACCATGAAACCTAGGAGATCAGACCTGCACACAGTAGTCCAAGTGAGGTCTTATTAAAGTCTTGTAAAGAGGCAAAATGACTAACTTATCTTTACATGTCAAAGTTTGTTTCAACATTGCAATTATCCTCTGAGTTGTATTTGTAATCTTTGTTATATGGCCTTAATCTTTGTTATATGGCCTAGATATAACAAATAACACTTTAGTGTTATTTGTTATATCTAGTAACACTAGTTATATCTAATAACACTAAAGTGCATGATTTTACAAAGAAAGGTTTACAAAAAAATGGCTAACATTGAACTTTAGCCATTTTTGCATCCCCATAATTCTTCAAGTACTACATATCAGTCACATTCATTATTATCCTGCCTTTCTTTGTATTATCAGCAAATACTTGCATGTCATTCATGTAAATATTGAATAACAAAGAACTTATCCTTATGGTGCACTACTGGTTGCCTTATCCCTTCGAAGGTTGCGGTCAAAAAAATTGCAGCGTAGGTCACGTGTATCTAAGAGATACATTCATTCCTAGTATGTGCTAAAATGCAATAAAACATAAAGAAAAGACACTGCAAATATAATACATGATGGTTTATTTATTTTCAGGTACAATCTAGAAATTATGGAACAAAGAAACAAACAAACAAAAAAAACTAAACCAATACTATACTGACATCATAGGTTGCAGTATCTCTCAGATACAATTTACTATCAAATATCACTTTCACTTTTGGACTTGAGTAACATTCGCTGAATCTCTTCAACATCTGATGGATTATCCTGTCAATATATTTTTCCAGCCATTTTCAACAGTAAATAAAAAAAACAACTAAACCAATACTATATTGACATCTGAAATCGCGGTATCTCTCAGATACAATTTACTGTCACAACATGTGTTAAACCAAACTGACAGCAAAAAACAGTGCAGAATATCACTCGTAACATATGAATGCACAGCTACTCATGATCTCCAAGCTATACACTGAATTGTGTAAGAATATTTATATTAAGCACTTTGCATGTATATGTCAGATGAGCTGCGACCTCCGAAGAGTTAAATATTGCAGGCTTAGATCCTCCCCCATATACTACTTATTGATCTGTCAGTCAGCTGTCTTCTTTTTCATGCTAATATTTTATAATCAAATCCTAGATGATATCGTTACAGGGATATAAAGTGATGGATTTATTATTTTCAGGAAGTAGATAGGTCATGGGATGGGACACTGCTGATGGTAGCAGGTGAATTGCAGCCAACAAGAGTATGAGTCATTTGTGCATATGGTAAATCTGGTGTGAGATTGAGGCCAATAGGATAAAATATAAAATTGGTTGTTTCTATAAGCCAGGGGGTGCCGGGGATGATGTGGATGACATGCATCAGAAAGTTAGTACGAGTGCAAGTCGAGTAATTATTATGGGGGACTTCATCGTCAGAGACATAGATTGGAAGGAGGAAAGATCACATGACAGGAAGGACATGGAATTTATACACTTAGTAAGAGATAATTACTTGAAGCAGAATGTGGCAGAAAGGAATCTGGATATGAGAGAGTTCGATCTTATTAGAGGGTTAGAAGAAATCCTCATAACTAAGGTGACTACTTTGTGATTGGGAAAAGTAATCATGTGGTCTTGAATTGGGAAGTATCAAAAAATGTGGAAAAAGTTAAGAAAGGATGTATGTGGAACTATAAGGCAGGTGATTATCATACACTTAGGAGACAGCTTGAAGAAGTATCATGGCATAAAGTGCTACAAGGGGAGGACGTCCACTGTGCATGGGGAATAGTCAAGTGATATCTGGAGAAAGCAGTATCACACTAGATATCCAAGGTAAGGAGGGTAAATTGGATAGGGGTTAGATGAATGAGTAATATCATTAAGCATGAACTGCAAACAAAGAAAATTTGGTGCAGGGTATATAAGGAGAAAGGTGACCAGCTAACTCATGAAACAGTACAAGGATCAGATAAGAAAGGTGACCATCATCATAAGGAAAGCAAAATGAGATTATGAGAAGAAATTAGTGAAACAGGCGAAAGAAAATCCCAGAGTTTTTTTTATGTAGCAGGTAGGAGGAAGAATGACTATGGAAGGATAACTTTAATGAGTGCAGTTGGTAGAGAGGTAACAGACAGACGAAATTGTTGTGCTACTGAGTGATCATTTTGCAAGGATATGTCATCCAAGTGAAGACATTGTTATGATAGATGTGACATGGATTGATGTGAGAACAGAGGTTGAAGAATTGGAGGTACTTAGTATATTGCAGAATCAGAATGCAAATACAGCTATGGGATTGGATGGGATATCAGCTTGTGTTATATGAGAATGTGCAAGTAAACTGGAGATGCCCTTGCAAAATCCCAAGAGAGTGGAAGGAGGGAAAAATAATTCCTATGCATAAAGGAGGATCTAAGTCTGTTCTAGCAAATTATAGACCAATTAGCATCTCAGGAGTGGTTGAAAAGGACAGGAAAAGTACCTTCAAAAAGAATTCATGAATTGATGCTCTATGAGGATCAGCATGGCTTTGTAAAGGGTCAACACACATGCCTTAATAATCTATGAACTTTTTATAATAGAGTAACAACTGAGTTGGATAAAAGGAATGGCTACATGATGATACTGCTGGATTTTGCAAAGTCGTGTGACAGGATACTACATGGAACTCTGTTATGCAAACTGCAACAGTGAAAATACAACAATAAAAATATGAGAGTTTTTTGTTATGTGGCAGATAGGAGGAAGAAGGACTATGGAAGGAGAGATTGAGATAGCACAATAAGGATAATAATTACTAGAAGTTTAATAGAGATGTGCACATTAGATATAAGTTTTAAATAATGGCTTTGTGTGTTATTTAAAAATTATATTATGAGAATAATGCACTATCTCAAAATCAGAATTAATGGGCAGAATGAGTTGAAAGGTGAGATAAAGGACTTGAAGTTGTTGCAACACGTGAAAAGCAAATAACAAGTATAGTTGGGAATATAATTAGCATATATAGCCTAAATATGACAGAAGTGAGTGGAGAAGACAAATGACATGACATAAGGCAAAAGATATAATCATTGTCATCTTCCTGATATGTACCCTCAGAGGATTTATTGGATATTATGATAGTGCATCATGAAAATAGTTACATCATTACTAATTTCCTATCATCAGTTTTCCCCCAGATTGATCTGTCAAGACTCACTCCAGTATTATCAGATCTTATATTTCTTTCTTCTTAGGCACTTCTTACTGTATCACTCCACCTAGATTTTGGTCTTTCTCTAGGTCTTTTTCTTGCCATCATGGCAAGAAAATAACTTGTTTTGCTAACCTTTTCATACCCAATTTATTACATCAATTATTCAATTTAGTCAGGGAATCTTTCAGACTTGCACTGGATTTATTTAGAAGGATAACATATGCATAAAGTAAAGAGCTGAGATTATATCTCCAAGTTTCATATCATGTTTAATGCTACATTTTCTTCATAATATGATCCATATTTATTATTATTTTTATTAAGCATATGATGTACATGTCTCAGGATATTACATACATATTATATAAAACAACATAAAAACAATTGTAAAAATCATATTAAAAGGGATACAATAGGTTGAAATGATTAAACATCAAAATTAAGAATCAGGAGTCAGAGCTTATTCCTTAAATCCCAGATCCACTCCAGGGCTTCTGGGGGTCAGTTTAAAAAAATCCTTTTAGACCACAGAATTATATGACCCAAAGTAATCCTAAATGAAGACAGACTGTTCAAAATGACATCCCCTAGTGAAGCTCTTATGGAGAAACTAGGGAATTAAGGAATACAACAGAAAATTTGGACAAGACTCAAAAACCAAAAGAAACACAAATTATTTGGAGAATGGAATGTGAGGATGATGTATGAAACATCAGAAGCACTCAGTATAGTCAAACAAATGAAAGACTACAAAATTGAAATATTGGGAATAAGCAACACTTACTTCTATGAGGTGACAGTTATGTCACCTCATAGAAGTAAGTGTATGTAAGTTACATACACTTACATTTTTAAAAGGTAAGTGTATGTAATTTAATATTATTTTACTTGTTAGTTTTATGATTCTTTTGCTTTTAAACTGAAATAATTTAATTTGGGATTAATTAATTAGTTGATTTTTAATAAAATATGCTGGTCATTTTTTAATATATGAAATTGTGCTAAAAACTATTAATTCTGAATACTTTTTTTTCCCAAGAATTAAAGATCATTAAAATCGATGCAAAATGAAAATAATTTATAGTTTACATCGACAAATAATTACATAAAAAAAAAACTAAAAGACGTTTATTGATGTTATTTAATTAAATCAATACTTATTTGTCTCCAAGCCATAAATTTCTGGGATATTATAATTTTTCCTTTAATTATTGAAGAATAGTTAAATATATTCATGTAAAATTATTTATTGGCTGTCTTTCTTTGTTTTAAATATACTAATAATAAATTTTATATTGATTTTCATTAAGTTCCAGAAGAGATGGATCGACCTCATACACAAATTATTAATGCCTCTGCTGTGAAGGTCTCATGGATTCCTCCATATATTCCTAATGGTCCCATTGACTTTTATCAGTTAATTTACCAAGAATGGCAGGAGGATAAAAATAGCACAGAAGTAGAATATGCTATAATGAATATTACTGATATTGAAACTTTGATCACTTTAAAATGCCCAGAGGTAGAGAAAGGAGTTTCATTGCTGTTCAGTATCAGAGCAGTTAACTTAAATAATGGAACTCCATTCTATGGACCAAACTCTGAGAGATCAGAAACAAAAGTCTGCTTTGGAGGTATGTTGAGTTTTTGTGTTACATTGTCAATTTATTTTAATTTTTATTTTTGTTTGTATTTTTTGTATTTATAATTTATTTTCGTAGCTCACATAGTATTGATTTTCGTAACTCACACTTTCAACAGACATCTTTAGCTGAAAACATGCTTGTTCAAATCCATCCTGAAATGCATTAGGTGAATTAGCTGGTCTCATATGGATGTGGCAGGATCTTTCCTTTCAAAAGTCTGGTACCAAACGACAGATAAATCTCTAAAACCATACAATTGCCAGACAGTAGCAGGCCATGCATATAGGATTAACCACTGCATCATGGGATTAATTAGGTTTTTATAAAACCAAGTTACTTGACGATGACAGATGATTCAAACTAATACATTAAGGGGAAGATGATAATAAATTTAGTTTAATCCTTTATCCAAGTGTAAGCAAACAAAGTTTGCGTCTGAAGTATCTTCAGGACTGAGGCAACTCTAGTAAAGGTGGACCAAGCTCTCATTACTTCTTGTCTCAGTATCTCCCATAATGCAAAGCACATCTCCTTGCAGACATGTATAATGCTATGCATTAAGGGAAGGGCCACTACCCAGACCGGTTTCGACCGTTATTGAGATCTCATCAGTGAGAGTCAGACCCAGAAGTGGTGATGATACTAAGGCAGAAGCAATGGAGAGGTCATATTTACTTATACGAGTTGCCAAAAGGTGTACCACCTTATTATTGAATTACTCTGGATTTAGAAAAAGATGTTGGAAGTTTATTTTCCACTTGGTTAGACTATAATAGGATATAAATGCATTAAGGAAAGGGTTATATGAATAAATGAGAGATAGTTAATATCAT
Organism: Typopeltis vanoorti; assembly: GCF_054136105.1. Taxonomy (NCBI): domain Eukaryota; kingdom Metazoa; phylum Arthropoda; class Arachnida; order Uropygi; family Thelyphonidae; genus Typopeltis; species Typopeltis vanoorti. Next base: position 27,974,730 of record NC_143572.1, read on the forward strand.
GTTTTCTCATTTGGATACAAAGTAAATTATTATGGGCACCTCCACAGAGTCACAAGAATAGTTATGGGAGGTAAACTCATTCACTGTCAGTGCACTCACAACCATCTCAGGTATGCAGTTATTCACAACTTTCGAGAAAAAAAAAAAAAAAAAAAAAAAAAAAAAAAAAAAAAAAAAAAAAAACACTAGTCATCCTCACACTAACCACAATCTTGCATCTTCCCACTATTCATTCATATAACATTGAAAAATTTCTTTTATATCAGTCTTATAAAATTCATATCTTTTCTACCTTTCAACTAAACTTTGCAATCCATACACCTTTAGTCTCTGCAAGAAGCATTCCACAGACCTGGCACAATAGGTTACTTGTGTCTTTATCTTCTCCACTGCTTCCTCATCTCCAAGAAACCCAGGTGACCAAATCTGTGCATAGTAATCAAGATGCAGCTATATCATAGTCATATAAGAGGAAATAATAACCTCCCTTTCTCTAGTGGTCAATCCTTTGAGCTATTTTGCCAACTTTTGTAATATGCCCTCCAAACTTTAACTCTGCCCATCATCACTTCCAAATTCCTTGTCTCATCAATTTCCCACAATCCAGTACCATCAGTCTAATACACAGTATGTAATATTTTCATTCTGATGTGCATAACCTTACTTTTTGTCACAGTAAACTGATAAGCATTATCCCAAACTGCCAATTTATTTAAATCATCCTGCATTATTCCCTTTATCATTAATATAAAGATTAAACAGTAGTGACCTTAGCATAGAGACTTAAGGCACTGAAATAGCCACTCTCATTCCCAGATTCTGATCCTTCATACACTACTCTAGTGTACATTGGTCAGCTCCCACCCCCTATCATCCATACCATCAGCTTTGTATCCATTCCCAGTTGTGCCAACTTATGTAACAGTTTTCTGTATGGTATTCTGTCAGATGCCTTAAAAAATCCATTGCTATCATGTTGTAGCTACTTCCCTTATCCAACTTACTGTTAGTCTGTTAAAAAAATATTGGTAAATTACTAAGGCAAAACATACTTGTCACAAACCCATCAACTTCATGGAAGGCACTTGTTTGTGGTGGAAGGGGCTTCCCAGTGATGAGACTGGCCCTTTTCATTCCTATTCTGTTTCTTTGTATTTCTATCCATATTCTTTGCTTTACTTCTCCAGTCTTTACTGTTCTCTCTTCCAGGATCACTATCACTGGGAACCTTGCTGCTGCTGCTGTGTTTGCCATGTGGTGCCACCTGTGTACATCCAGAAAAGGGGATTCCTGGTAGTTTCATGCTACTTTGGTTTCTTCTTTATCAAGACAAGCAGTCCTGAATAGCCGGGACAGGATTAATAGTCTAGTGGCCCTAACTACAAAGATTAATGGTGTTGCTTCATCTTCTTCTCTCCTTATCCATTATCTGGGGACAGGACCTGAGTCTAGCTGTAGTGCTGGTATGGCATCCAAGTTATCCCTGGTGTTCCTCCCCTGAGCTTTGTCAGTGCTTGCTGAATAGTGGGCATCCAGGTATTGTTGAATGGTGAGTCTGGTGCTGAAACAAACTCCCTTTGAATATGAATAATTTTTCATCCTCAAGTTTATCATGATCCTTCAACAAGCCCAAACATCTCCAGAAAACATTGCAACATCATCATTATTATTGTTATATATTATTATTACCAACAAATTTCCATTGAGTCAAGAGCCTCATTATGGGCGGTCCCACTCTCACATTCACAGCTCATTGTACCTTGACTTAAATGCATTCACTTTCCCCACCCTCACTATACTCTCAGGCAATGCATTCCAATCACCCACCACTCTCCATATATAAAAAAAAAAAAACATCTACTCCTCATCCCCTTGTTCCACCAACCTCATACAGCTTCCAGGGATGGCCTCTCATTCTCCCCACTGACTCCAGATATTCTATGAAAAATCTCATGCACACTAATCTGGTAATTACCCCTTACCAGCTTATACATCTTGATCATGTCTACCCTCTTCCTTCTATCCACTAGGCTCTGTAATTTGCATTCTCTCAATCTCTCTCATTTTCCGCATTCCAGAGACCAGGAACCACCTTTAGTCAATCGTCTCTGAACCCTCTCCAACATCTCATCATCCTTTTGAAATCTTGGTGACAAAATCTGTGCACAGTAATCCATATGTGGCCTGATTAGAGTCTTGTACAGTGGGGTCAAAATCCTTACTTCTACATGTCAATGTTCTCCACATCATACCCATAATTCACTGTGTCATCCTCACAATTTTAGTGAAATGTCCACGAAATTTCAAGTCTTTATCCACCACAATCCCCAATTTTTTCATCTTCTTAACCTCCTCCAAAATATCCCCACCAATCCTATACTCTACATCCCATCTTTGCTTCCTAAATTTTAAAACCTTACACTTTGCCATGTTAAACTGACATCCCACACACTCACCCATTCAGACAATCTATTCAGGCAGATTACAAGGCCACAACATCAGTTCTGCTCTACTTCTCATAATTCTCCCCAACTTAGCATCATCTGAAAACAATTGTGTGTCACCATTTAAGTCCCTTCCAATATCATTTTCATACAAATTAAATAACAATGGCCTGAAAACAGACCCTTGACACACCACTAGTGACTTTACTCTTCTGCGATATCACTCCCTGACACACAACCTGGTGATATCTATCATACAACCAGTCTCCAATCCAGTGCCCTAATCTACTATTCAACCCCATCTGTTCCAATTTAACTACTAGTTTGTCATTTGGAAATCTATCGAAAGCCTTTGCAAAATGTAAATATGCTACTGTATATTCATCTCTCTTGTCCAATATATTTATCACCTTATTATAATAAGCAGATTTCTAAAACATGATTTTTCTTTAGCAAAACTCATCCTCTCTATTAAAGACAGTTCTGCTGCTGTCAGTATATTTCTGAACCCTTGTCTTCACTATCTTCTCCGATACATTGTCCAAGACTCCAAACAAGCAGATTGACCTATGATGTGAAGCCTATAGTCTTATCACCCCATTTATGAAGCAAAATTTTGCCCTCTTTCCACTTCTTCAGAACTTTGGTCAGTCTAAGACTAATGTTAAAAAGGTAAGTTAAAGCTGTTGTTAACTCCCTGGAACATTTCCTCAAGACATGCAGTGATATATCATTAAATCCCATGGCCTTGTTGATGTCAAGTTTACTCAATTCCTCATATACCTCTGCTCACTCGATACTAGTGGTTCCTTCCCCATTCCCACTGCTCTCAAGTTCTGTATTATGTTACAATCACAAGGATTGAATACTTTAATGAACTGCTCATTTAACACCTCTACTCTATCTTCCTTATTGTTTATCATGCTCTCATTATCATTCTTCCTTCTGCTGGCCACATATTGAAAAAACTTCGTAGGATTTCTTTTAGCATCATTTGCTAACTGCTGCTGATATGCACTTTTAACACCCTCACTAGGTGAGTCACCTTCCTTTGCTTGCTCTTTGTACTCCTCATGTAACTGATTATCTCCACTCATCTTGTGCCACCTCAACAATGCATTTTTCTTCCAGATTTCCTTACCTCTTTGGTTATTCATTTTACACCTACTTTATTTATTCTCCTGACCTTTGGAATACACTCAGTGATTGCCTCTGTCAGATAATTCCTGAGTAGAGACTAAGCAGCATTGATTCTCTTCCCATGCAATTCCTCATTCCTTGATATCACTGCAAGTTGCCTCCTGAGTTTGCTATAATCATTTGCCTTATAGTTGCACATATAGCCCTTTCTCACAAAAGTCCTGATATAGCTGGCGACCATCCAAGTCATCACTTCATGGTCACTTTCACCAACTGGTAGATGATGTGACACTTTATTTACAACAATATCTTCTGATGAGATAATCAAATCCAAGATCCTCAATCCATGTGTGGCCTCTATTACATACTTCTTAAGGTAGTTATCCTTTAAAAACTCAAGAAATTTATTCTCTTTGATTCCTGATGCTGTCTCTTCCTTCCAGTTTTTTTTTGTAATTGAAATTTCCCATAATGATCACCCTTTTTCCTATTAGCCAGACTAATTTGTCTAAACATTTCCTTCTCACTGCTTTCCAGATTAGCAGGTCTATAGCAACATCCTACTAAACATTTCCTCCTGTCCACCTCCACTTCACACCATACTGCTTCAAAACCAGTCAGTATTTGCCCCTGGCTTCTCCACCCTAAATGGACACTACTCCTGTGCCATCATCAACAACACTCCTCCTCCTCACTTTTTGCTTTGTCGATCTTTGTGAAACTACATATCCCTCCATCTCTATTCCTGTCAGTATGCCATCCTCGTTCAACCATGTCTAACTTATACCAACAATTTTTGAGTGAATGAACTCTATCAATGCTACAATTCCATTCCCCTTGTTTCGAATACTTCTAGCATTTCTAGTGTTCCTTCTCCCTTCTATAACAAGTCCCACTAACCCCACTTCTTGAACATGACTCCTCTACACTCTTCCCTATCTATCATCACTGATACTACATCCCTCCCCAAACTAAATATCTCCCTCACATCCTTGATTGTCTTAATCCTTTCTTGTATACTCATTTATTCCCGAAACCATCATGTACACTTTTCACGCAGTGTCTTCCCTGTCCACTTTGTGTTCCTCCTCCCTTATTCTCTCCACTTGCACCACTCACCACTCCATTCACAAACTTGACCACTATACTCTCCTGCTCTTCCACAACACCACTTGCTTCCTTAGGTCTTACATTCACTTCAGTCATTCTCTCTCTCTCTCTCTCTCTCGTAACAACAGTTTCTCTAACTGACTCGCACCAAATCTATTTAAATGTAGCCCATCTCTTTTATACAGCTCTATCCATCCCTCAAATTCATCCCACAGATTCACAAAATGAACTCCTTCCCTCTCACACAACTATGCTAGCATGCCATTCAAATCTTTGCTCACATTCTCAACTTATCATTATCATACCTTGACAACACACTGACTACCTTACCTACGCATTTAACAGCCTCATGACATCTCTTCTTACAGTCTTCTTGTTACCAGTCAGATCATTTGTGCCGACTATCACTACCAACTCTTTTGCTTGCGTACTTCTCTTATCCACTGCTTCAACCACCCTGCTCGTTCTACCTCCCAGTAAACAGATCTTGTGCACCTTTTCATTCACCACACCTCTTGTTATCGAATCTTTATCCATTGCCACTCTCAAATCATTCGCCATTTCTTTCAAATCTTTTGTCCCATTCTTCCTCACATTTCCATGCAAATCCGTAATTCTCCTCAGTTCATATACATTTAATCTCTTGCCTCATCTCTGCCAACTCAACTTTCATATTGTGAATTAGTTTTTCAGTACCATTTACGCAAATTGCATTTTCACTACATCGCACATCTGCTGTCTTACCACTCACCGCCACTAACTCGCTGCTGGCTCTCATACTGCTTACCGCCACTAACTCGCTGTCATTTATGGACGCTGTCTTACAATCGACATCACTAACTCAATGCCACTTTCACCTGCTGTTGTACCATTACTACTCAAGTGCTCAGATGTACCGTCAACTCCACTTGCTCCCATAGCTACATCCATGATCTTTTGTCCACTTCCGCTTACATTCAACAATATCTCATAATCCATAAGTATGCTGCACTTCTTACACCTCCAAACTCTCTCTCATCTCTTGTATTTTTTCCCCTCCACATAAATATTTTCTCTCTCTCCCCAAACATACATACTGCATTCACAGCAGCTCGCAGCACATCAGGAAATTAGTGCCATTTTCAAAAAATAATATCCATGCCACTTGTATTTTCTTTAACACCATCTTACATTTCACTCATGCTCAAAGCTGCACACAAGAAACAAAAAAAAAAAATAATAATAAATACAGAATTATAACTACACTGCTTACCTATTACAACTGTCACACAATTTCAAAATTTAAACTTATCTTTTAACAGCTTTCTCTTTGCCACAAAAAACATCACAGGCAGCAATAAAATTTCAACTTTTTTTAATATTACACTCAACTGAAGAATGTCCACTTGGGAAAATGTTACCATTTTTCTTTCAGAAGGCTTTGTAATGATCTCCAGAATCAATGAAGAAACTCCATTCATGAGACATAGAAAAAATAATGCAGACACAATCAGAGCAACATCCATCCCCAATAGATGTTGCACAAAGACAAAGAGTGAGAAAATTGGTGATTCAGTTGCAGAGTGAAGAAGGCAGACCATAAGATGGCAGTTTGGTGAGTAGACCCTTCTGCCAAACCTAATCAAATGCCTTTGAAATGTCAAGAGCAGCCACTTGAGTTTCTCCATGTCCTTAGTCCGTAGTTAGGTGGTGAAAGCAAGATTAGCTGTAGGTCATGAGTGGTGGAATTCATACTGGTGATTACTGATCAGTTGGTATGTCTCTAGGTGGTTCAAGAATTGGTTCTTGATGACTTTCTCCATAATTTCTGAGAGAAGTGAGAGCAATTGGATAGTAGTTCATTGGTTGACTTTTGTCACCTTTCTTTGGGATTGGCTGAATGTGGACCTGTTTCCATGTTATAGGGTAGAGGCCAGTTGAATAGAATAGATTGATGAGAATAGGCGTTAGTTCTAGGCAGTGGTGAGCTATAAGGGGCTCACGAGAGCCCTTTGTTAAATTTTTCTCAAATTGCAAGCCCCTTGTTCTTCTTGTTTACTTTTATTTTTTCAAAAAAAAAATTTTTTTTTGAAACATATTAAGCGACAAACTCATACGGTAACCTAACAAAAATTAGTCTATTCGACAGTGTATAGATTATTTGGAATTATTGTTTCAACTCTTCTATAAAATAAGCACATGTGCTATCTTTACCCTTCTCCCTTCTGGTAGCCAATCGTATGGTAAAACCAGTAGCCAGTCAAATGTTTCATAAAAGATTTCATTCTTATTATATTTTGATAGTTAAAAAATGTTTTTCTTATGTAAGATAAATTAACACAGTTGATTGTGTGCAAATATTTCATGTTTAGATCATGAAATATTTGTTTAAAAATGATAGCCTTTAGAGGTTGATTGGAATTTGTACACAAGCTGTATTAATAAAAGTTTTTGTGTGAAATACAGCTTTTTTTTTTTTTGCTCGATGATGCAAGCCCTTTGTTAAAATTTCCATAGCTCACCACTGGTTCTAGGACACAATCAGGACCAGATGCCTTGTGTCTGGTCCGTCAGGAACTTGGGAGGGGGGGGGGGAACGCTCCCCTTTTGAAGATTCGACACTCAGGGCTACACTGAGTGTAGAGTCTTCAAAATTCGAGTCATCAGAATTCAAGGAGAACTGGCCTACCAGTCCGGAACATCATAGTATCCCACACTTGACTGCATCCTCCCTTGCATTTCTAGTTTTCCTGATTTTGTACTTTCATCCTCTCACTGGAATCGCATCCTCTCAATAAAATCGCAACCAACATTTGACTTGGATAGGACTGGCTATAGACCCTATAGACCTAAAAATGAAACAAATGCCAGAAGTATCAGAAATAAGGAGGATGAAATGATTTCAATAATTGAGTTTATTCACCCCAAAATCATTGCAATAAATGAAACATAATAGAACAAAGATGATATCGTAATGGGAATAGAAATGGAAGGATACAGTATTTTTCACAAGGAAAGAAAGGGCAAGAAGGAAGAAGGAGTGCTGATGATAGCAAGGGAATTGAGTCCACATAAGGTAGGCATGAAATGGGGAAATAGTGGCAATGGTTATGAGGCAGTGTGGTATGATGTGGAGGTTGAGAGGAAGACATTTAGTTGGATGTTGCTATGGGCCTGGGAATGTGGAAGATAGCGATGAAGAAATGTATAAACAACTTGGATTAGTGAATAAAGGAAGGGTAATTATTATGGGTAATTTTAATTATGATTACATAGATTGGAATGAAAGAGATATCCTATCCCAAAGGCTTTAACAGGCCTTTAAGGCCCACAACCTTCCAAGTTGGATTTCGTAACTGAAATACGAGGATAAGAAGGTCAGCCCTATGCCTTTAAGTATTCCTGACTGTATATCTGTGTGTTCACGTGGCCGGTTTGCCTGCTTACGGGATGAAAAACAGCAGATAAACTGGCAGAAAAAACCCTGCTGTCCATGCCCAAGACCAGCTAACTTGGCTATGGCATCATAGCCAAGTTAGCCTGTCCCCAGGCATATGGTTGTGAAGCGCAAAGCCACTAGGCTAAGCGCATGGACAAATGAAGAGATAGCATTTGGGAATAAGGAAAATGAATTTCTCAAATTCTTGAGAGAACTATCTCAGACAGCATGTAAAGGAGGGCACACGAGGATTCAGAGTTCTAGATCTAATCATTTCATCAGAGGATGTAATTGTGAGAGGGATTTCATGCTTTCCTCCAGTTGGTGAAAGTGATCATGAAGTAATCACCTGTGTTGTGGCTAGTCATATGCAAACTTTTGTGAGGAAAGAATATATGTGGAATTATAAAACTATAAGAATATATCTAACAGATAAGCTTAGGCGTTGATGGTTATTCACGACTTATTTTTCATGGTATTAACAACACCACAAACACTTTTATCAACAAGGATGTTTTATTAACGCTAATATTTCGCTAATTTTCAACTCGGCATCATCAGAGCACAACACACATGTAAACGCGACAGTGAGTGAGTGAAAGAATATAATTGCAAAAGACAAAAGATCTAAAGTCCTATTTTTGGCGCCCTCTAACGGGGAAAAAAAAAAAAAGCAGCAGTTATCCAGGAGTTTTTCTTAGGATAACCGTCTCCCAAATTTTTGGCAAATTAATGCAACCATATTTGTTAAGGTTGGGAGAATTCTTCAAAGCCATTGCTGACTCAAAAAATAATCTTTCAGATCTATAACGACTCCTAAATAGCACATTCGTTTTCCTCCATCTAATCCTGTGTGAAGGAGTGTCCAAAGCGTGGTCTGCCAGTCCCGACTTGCCATAGTAATAGTAGCGAATGTATCTTTCATGTTCTTCCAGGCGGATGTTCACTGATCTTCCTGTTTGCCCATAATAGGCCAAGTCACAGTCACATGGAACTTCATACACTCCTGGGTGTGCTAAAGGGTGAAGTTTATCCTTTGGCGAGCGGATCAGAGTTGCCAGCTTGACACGAGGCTTGAAGGTGGTGCGAAGGCCATGTTTCAACAATACTTTGGCTATATTTTCCGATGTACCTCTGATATAGGGGAAAAAATGGTCATGTTGTATTCTTGTGTATTGGGGGGGGGGCAGAGTAATGGGCCTATGTAGTATTTTTTCAATTTTGTAGGGATTGTAGCCGTTGGCTAAGAACATATGGCGCTGGTATTGGAGTTCAGTGGTCAGAGCTGTATCGTTAGAACAAATGGCTCTGTGTGTAAGTGTTTTTAAAATGCCGTACTGTTGGACTGGATGATGATGTGATTGTTTATGTAGGTATCTTCCTGTGTGTGTAGGCTTCCTGTAAATAGAAAAAGATAGTGATCCATCTGAAAGGCGGGTGACTAATGTGTCAAGAAATGGTAAACAGTTATTTGATTCTTTTTCTACTGTGAAGTGAATTTTGGGGTGTTGGCTGTTTAGGTAGGTGACAAAAGCATCCAAAGTGTCTTGTCCATGGGGCCAGATGGCAAACACATCATCTACATAGCACAACCACACTAGCGGCTTGTATGTAGCTGTGGTAAGTACTTTGTTTTCAAATTGTTCCATGTAAAAATTTGCTAACGGGGGGGAGAGGGGGGGGAACCCATAGCAGTACCATTAATCTGTTTGTAGAATTTCTCCCCCCCCCATGTAAAGTAACCTGCATTCATGGTAAATTGAAATAATTCAAAAATATCTGGGGGAAATTTAGACTTGATTAAATCAAGAGTGTCTACAAGTGGTACGTTGGTAAATAGAGAGGTGACATCGAAACTAACCATTATGCCTGAATTTTTTAGGATTAGATTTTTAACCAGTGTTTTGAAATGGATTGAATTTTTTACAAAAGTAGAGGAGATGCCAGTAAGAGGGGCAAGCGACTTAGCTAAATGCCGGGCCAGTTTATATGTGGGACTATCTATGCTATCAACTATGGGGCATAGGGGAACATTAGTTTTGTGGATTTTTGGTAATCCATAAATATGGGGTGTTTTAACATGAATTGGTTTTATTTTCCTGATGATTTCTTTGGGCCATGATGTCACTTTTTTTTAGTAATTTTCGGACTTTTTTCTTTTGCGACATTGTAGGGTCTCGATGTATAATTTGATACATGGAACTGTCACATATGAGATCTTGCATTTTTTTGTTATATTCTTCTTTATTCATGATGACTGTTGCATTTCCTTTATCGGCTTTTGTAATAATATTTTTATTGTATAACTTTTTAGGGCAGTTATTTGCTTATGTGGTATATTACTTTTTGGAGGCTTAGCTTAGCGCCATACGTTCTTAGCCAACGGCTACAATCCCTACAAAATAGAAAAAATACTACATACTCCCATTACTCTGCCCCCCCCCTAATACACAAGAATACAACATGACCATTTCTATTCCCTATATCAGAGGTACATCGGAAAAGATAGCCAAAGTATTGTTGAAACATGGCCTTCGCACCACCTTCAAGCCTCATGTCAAGCTGGCAACTCTGATCCGCTCGCCAAAGGATAAACTTCACCCTTTAGCACACCCAGGAGTGTATGAAGTTCCATGTGACTGTGACTTGGCCTATTATGGGCAAACAGGAAGATCAGTGAACATCCGCCTGGAAGAACATGAAAGATACATCATTCGCTACTATTACTATGGCAAGTCGGGACTGGCAGACCACGCTTTGGACACTCCTTCACACAGGATTAGATGGAGGAAAACGAATGTGCTATTTAGGAGTCGTTATAGATCTGAAAGATTATTTTTTGAGTCAGCAATGGCTTTGAAGAATTCTCCCAACCTTAACAAATATGGTTGCATTAATTTGCCAAAAATTTGGGAGACGGTTATCCTAAGAAAAACTCCTGGATAACTGCTGCTTTTTTTTTTTTTTTTTTTTTTTCGTTAGAGGGCGCCAAAAATAGGACTTTAGATCTTTTGTCTTTTGCAATTATATTGTTTCACTCACTCACTGTCGCGTTTACATGTATGTTGTGCTCTGATGATGCCGAGTTGAAAATCAGCGAAAATTTAGCGTTAATAAAACATCCTTGTGTTGTTAATACCGTGAAAAATAAGTCATGTATAAGAATATATGTGGAATTATAAGACTGGAGAGGATGGCTTAATTGCAAGTGAGTAAGAGTTATTTGAGGAAATAAATAACCTTGATGTCAGTAAAGCGATAGGCTTTGATGACAAGCTTAGAAGATGGCATGGAGCTATAACATGGAATGAAGAGTTCAGCAGTAAGGAAATAAATGCCGCATGGGAACTGACAAAGCAATACATAACAGCATCAATGTGTGAATGTATTCTGAAGGCCAAAAGGATGAATAAGGTAGGTGTAAAATGGATGAATGTGGAGCTTAAGCATGAAATCTGGAAAAAGAAAGTGCTTTGGAGGAAGTACAAGATGAATAATGGTAATAATCAGTTACATGAAGATTATAAAGAACAAGCCAGGAGAGTGACTTGGTTAGTAAGGAAAACACAAAGTAGAGTATGAGCAGCAATTGGCAAATCAGACAAAGAAAAACCCTAGAGAATTTTTTAGATATGTGGCAAGTAGAAGGAAGTATGATCATGGTAAGATGATGTTAATGGATGAAAGTGGTAGAATGGTAACTGTTGCCAAAGACATTGTTCAGGTATTCAGTGATCAATTTATGAGGGTGTTTCATCCTGATCAGGGTGGAATCAAGAGGAACTTAAGTGTAGAGGACATAGGAGAGGATAGCTTAATTGTAAGTGAGCAAGAGGTATTTGAGGAAATAAATAACCTTGATGTCAATAAAGCGATAGGCTTTGATGACATATCACCATGCATCTTAAGGGAATGTTCCAGGGAATTGCAGTAGCATTGGCATGCCTGTTTAATAAAAGTCTTGCAACAGCACAGGTTCCAAGGGAGTGGAAGGAGGGTAAAATTGTTCCACTGCATAAGGTGGTGATAAGGCTGTAGCTTCAAATTATAGGCTGGTCTGTATATCTGGAGTTGTGGTGAAGGTCCTGGAGAGATTGGTGAGAGGCAGGATACAGAAATGGGTTGATAACAGCAGTATTCTCTGTGGTTATTAGCATGGGTTTGTTATGGGGCAATCATGTTTCTAATTTAATTATGTACTATGACAAGGTGACGAATACCTTGGACAGGGGAGATGCATATACAGTGGTGTACTTGGATTTTGCAAGGACTTTTGATAGACTGCCACATGACAAGCTCTTAAATAAATTGAAACTGATGGGAGTGGATAACAGATTTTCTGAGTGATGAGAACTTTTCAGACCACCCACGCATGATATCAACCTCATCTGTGCAATTCTGTATACAAGTTTTTATTGATTTTACCAAAATCCTTAACAACCAAAGAAGAAATACAAACTGGTCTATATTGTGATACCTACTACCATTCATATGCAATGACTCAATGTTATCCTCCTTTCACTCTCCAAAAATTTGTATTAAACACTGAGATCACTGGTATGGGCAGTTCCACAGCACATTCCCTTAAAACACATGGCAAAATTTCATCTAGTCCCCCTGCTTTAACATCTAGCATACTCATATTTGGAATACTTCCTTTTCATTCACTCTAAACACTTAACCCTTCCTTATCCCTCTAAGAATAAAACGTGCTTTACCAGGTTTGAATATTCTAATAAAGTGATCATTAAATAGTTTACCTGTGTCATCTGCCTTGGACATCTGAATCGTGTTTCCATCTAGTAAGGTAATCTAAGCTATATCTAATTCCACTGATATTACTATTTTAAGATTCACATTTAAAAAAAAAAAAAGTAAGTAAATTGGAGTTATTACTTAGACACAGTAGTAATCTCCATAAGTTTTTTATTTATCTAATTTTTTTAAAAATTTTATGATGATGATGAATGCTAGGCCCTTACTAATAATGGAAACACTCATTAATAGTCTATCCCTTCTTTGAGAGTACATTCCAGGAAATGATGATGACTGTTTATAAAAAAAAATGCTGTTCTAATTTGAGCTAAGTTTCTTTAAGAATAAAACAATTTCAAAATCATTTTTTTCATTTGTTTACTTCTTAAATCATTGGTATCACATTTTTATGGCTTCATCTACTTCAAACTTTATGTATATTTTATCATATATTAGAAACCTAGGAAGGATGAGAAGCATTACGTAAAATATAATGCCTAGAAGTTTAACACAATATTTTGTTTACTGATATGAATTTTGTATTATCTTTTACAGTTCTGATGAGCTGAAATTTCTCTCCCACATTTATATCATCATCTCTAATGTGGTTGAAGTTTTTGATTATTCTTTATAAACAAGTTTTTAATTTTTCTATCTTCAACAAATGTATCATCATTTTCATTGACATCATTTCCTGTTCCAGATGTCACAAACATTCTTTGTGATAAAAATAAATCTTGCTTTTGACCTTGTTAGCATTATCAACTGTAGGATATCCTTTTAGCAAAATGGGTCTAGTCCACTGCCTTTTTCCCTTCCCTCTGAGTTATTGTTATCAGTTTAGTGGTGATTTGTTATGTGTTAAGAATTTCTCATTACTGCTGTACAATTTTCCAAATTCTGAAGCTTTTAAAATTTCATTCTACTATCCAAAGGAAATAAATCTTTTTCCTTTTAATAGGTAATTGATAACTCTTTGATGGTTATATTTTCCTTTTTAAAGATAATTGATATTATCTTTTATATAAATTATTTTGATGAAATGTAATTTTTCTAGTAAATAGTTCCATTTTTTAGAGAATTCTTTTATATAGTACATGAGTTGGTTTGCAGTGATCAGAAATTTAATTTTTATATATCAAGCTTCTATATCTTATAATTAGATCAAAAATAAAGCATATTTCTGAAAAAGATGTGCATTGTTTAAAAAAAAAAACAGCCTTATTGGACTTTCACTCATGGTCCTAGACCAATATGGATGGATTGAAGGTTGTAAAGAAGAAATATTGTTCTAAAGAATGAAATAAAAAATCTGAATCTTGAATGAATAGTAGTTAGTTGCTACACAGCTAGTCACTGTTCATTTTAGTACTTAGTTTAAAGTTTAGATTAATCTAAACCTTTAATTAGGTTTTGATTAAAGTGGAACGCTAACACTGTTCATAGAAATGATATACAACAGAAACGGCATTTATGTGAGTGAGTGAATGAATCAGTAAGAGAGAAATCATTCCAAATATTCTTAGTATATATTATCAGACCTTTGTAAAGACATGTATTTTAAGAGTATTACAAGACAACTTGATAAAATTAATGTTTTTATATATCAATGTTCATATTTTACTTTGCCCTCTGTTTATTATAAGAATTGTTTGTAGCTGTAATTCTATAATATCCACTTTGCCAATTGCATAATACTTTTTTTTAATATTTTCATATTTTTTAGTTATTTAATTCTAGTATTAATCATAATGATTAAGAACAGAATAGATTTTGCACATGTAATAAAAATAAAGAATCTAGTCTCTTCCCCTCTCAAGTTCCTTGATACATTATAAGGATTTTATTATGCATCAAGGAGAAAGCAAGTCACTATTGGAGTTTCACAGGGCTTGCTACTGCAACCTTTACTGTTTAGCTTTTATATCAATGCTATTATCACTCAATTCAAGAGGATATTCAGTTGTCTGCAGGTGACATGAAACTTGGAAGAGTTATTAGTAATAGTGCTGATATGTTGGTTCTTCGGGAGGATTTGAATATGCTGGATAGGTGGGTGAATAAATGGGGATATAATTTCATTGCAACAAAGTGTGAGTCTTGAAATTTGGGACCTACTAATAGCAAGTTACATTCTATTGGTGGAACTCTGCTAGAGAAATGGAGGAGGCTAGGGATCTTGGGGTGATGGTTGATAAAAATTTGAAGTTTAGGAGATATATTGGGAAAATGGTGAAAGCAACCCAACAATATTGTTGTTGCACTGTGGAAAAGGATGTTAACCAGCAGAGATAATAGGTGGTGGCAGTTCCACTCTATAAAGCCCTGATCAAACCACATGATATGTTTGCTGTTTGGTCTCATGGTCCAGACACATTAAATACATTTTTGATGCATCTTAACAGCCAACATCCTAAAATAAACTTCACCATAGAAAAAGAAAGTAATAGGCTCCCTTTTTTTAAATACATTAGTGACACAACTTCCTGATGATTCATTATCCTTCTCCATCTACAGAAAACTCACTCATACTTGTAGGTACTTATGCAAACAATCACGCCACTACACATCCCAACAGTGCATCCTTAAAACTCTTACTCACCTACTTACACAAGTCAAGGCTATTTGTACAAATGATGCTGCCCTTGAAACTGAATTCAGAGATCTTCTCAGTCCATGTAAAAAGATAAAATATTATATGTGCCCTCCCTCCTACACCAAACACACAGGATCACAGCAAAACCATTCTCATATATTAAGGGGATATCAGAGAAAATAGTGAAAGTTCTCTGCAAATATGATCTTCATACTACTTTCAAACCTTTTATTTTAAGACCTAATAGCCAAACTTCTCTAAATTAATATTGGAAGTTTTTCCACTTAGTTATACTTTAAATTAAAGAAATAATATTAAAGAAATATAATTTTATTATTATTCGTGACTCCTCTAAGGAGTCTGCAGACCCATCGCGGGAGGACACCTACAACTCTCTGTCTTCACCCACTACACCAAACCTCTACTACCAATCATCTACAGCAACAGCATCTACTGCCCACCACAACTAGTGTTTTTTGTCTGTAATTTGCATGTGTTCTGAAGGGCCGATTTTTTTGTATGCGGGATGAAAAACCCGAGTTTCTGGGAGAAAACCCCTGCTACCTCCATATGAGATCAGCTAACTCATCTTCGATCCATATAAAGATTCCTCCTGTCACGATGAGAATCCAACTTAGGCCTTTTCCAATCGAAGGGTGCAAAGTACTGTCGTTTTTCCAATTGTACTACGGAGGCGCTTAAAAAAAATTTCTTGGCATGTTTAATTTAAAATTCTCTAAATTAACTTTGTAGCCATCTGACCTATAGAGGGCACCATGTAAGGACATTAGGTGTTACTTGCAATTTAAATTGTTTGTACAATTACTTAGTTTAGTACTCTGTGACTGCCATAGTTATCATTGTGCTCTGATGATGCTGGGTAGTAAAGTAGCAAAATATTAGTGAGTTTAATAAATGTATTTTTCCCCTCTTGGTGTTGGTTATATCTTTAAGCATTATTATGTATAACAAACAGCACCGAAGTGTTTCTTTACATACACACATCTAGATTATTGTGCTCAGATCTAGTCACTGGGATTTGCAAAGGATAAGTGAACTTTATAGAGGGAACAGCAGTGGATAACAAAAATGTTACTAGGACTGTGCAATGTTAGCTATGAAGATAAGCCGAAGGCATGCATACTATGCGTTTAGTTAACAGAGAACGAAGGAGTGATATAACTGAGACATTTAAGCTGAATTAACGCTGGGAAGATTTTTCATATGATAGAACAAGGAGCTTTGGAAGTTATAAAATGAAGTAGTGAGTAAGACAGGGTGAGAAGTGGCTTTTTCTGCATGGAGTGTGGTTGGGCCATGAAATGTATTGCTTGAGAGAGAGATAGAGAGTGGTGTAAGTACAGACAGTGAAGATGTTTAAGGGGGTGGGATAATAGACTGTATTGTATGGGATAGACCCCTTGCAATGAGTCCTATAACTCCATAGAAGTCCTAAATAAAAATAACAATAGTATTAAATTTACATCTAGTTAGCATGCTTAAACATCTTAAACAGATGTAAATTTATACTTAGCTGCTCCTCAATTAAATTTATAGAGGAGAAATTTGCATAATAATGATTAAAAACAGTTAATGAAATCATTTAAATTTGTATTTTTACTAGGTTTACATTTCTCAATGGTTGTAGGATTTGCAATAGGAGGTACTCTTGGCCTTGCACTGCTTGTAGGTGTTTTATACTTATTAGTAAGATGGTAAGCGATTTCTTTTTTTATTTTTATACACACACACTTTTATATGTATATATATTTTTATACCTTTTATATGTATAAAAGAATACCAGTGACTCACATGCAAATATTTATTGAAAAAGAAATTAAAACATAGTAGTAAAAAAAAAATTGTGAATAGCAATTTTGATGTTTTTTGTAGATGAGCAAGTTGATGCGAGGCCCAAGGGTATGCAGCATGGTGCATATCCAGTGTATAACTCAACTCACACCGTGTAGGAACTGACTAATATCCAGAGTTATTCTAACTTTATCTTTTAACTATTCTGGTAAAGTCACTTTTATATGTATACTTTATCCTTTATATAATCTTATATAGGAGAAAATCTAAGCATGCAAAGTTAAGACTGTGAAATGGCCAGAAAATTGGTGTTTTCTTTAGGAATTGGACATTCAAAATTTGTTGTACATTGTTTTCAAAATTCAGATGGTGGAGTGTTGCTCAAGTTGTGGAAGACCATAAGTTTTTAACATAACCAACAAACAGTACTCTTTTAGGCAAACAAAAAATGAACCTATATACCATTCTCTGGTAGGTTCATTTTTGATTGTTCAATGGTTTTTTCTACTTGCATTCCCTGAAATATATCATTTTTTCATAATGATTTAATTTTTAATGATTTCAATTTTTCATCTGAAAATATAACTGTTGAAGAAATTGCACTCTTTTATCATCTTTTCACATAAAAATCATGATTGTCTATTATTTTCAACATGCTGAATAGTCTGCAACTAGTAGAATAAAACATTACTCTGGTCTCTTTTGAAGCACTGTGTGAACTGTTGAACAAGATCCAACTTCAAATTTATGTGGAAATAGTTGACCTCTTCAGACTTCATAAATATGACTCAGGAATGTGCTCAGTTCTTGAGAAGATGTTGTGCATCTTCTCAAGGGTTGACTTCTGAATAGTTTCTTTGAACTGACTGCCACTTGATACATTATCACCATATGGATTATCCTAATAGATCTATCTAAATTTTCATTGCTCATGAATTTACTAACACGTATGTTGCACACCATAAAACATATTCTTAGTTTTTTATTGAGGTAACAAAATGGTAAAATTCTTTGAGGAGCTGAACAACTATGGTAGATTAAGTAACTATTAACACCTTGATTTGAAAATTATTATTATTATTCAGGCCTCTGTGGAGTCAAAAGACTCATTGTGGGAGGTCCCTCCTAGAAAACAAAATCTACCATTCCTTAAACTCATTGACTGTTCTCGCTCTCTTACCACTCTATCAGACAATGCATTCCATGGTTCAACTACCCTCCATACAAAGAAACAACTCCTCACCCTCTGGCTCACAGCTTCCTTTCGTAACTTGTAGGGATGGACCCTTTGTCATCACTCCTTCCTGCTGTTCAACCAAGCAAAAGAACTCCCCACTGTCAACCCAGTAACTACCTCTCAACAGTTTAAAAGTCACAATCATATCACCTCTCCTTCTTCTATCTACCAAACTCTGCAGTCCACATTTCCTCAGCCAATCCTCATAACTAACATTATACAGTCTTGAAACCATTTTTGTTATCTGCCTCTGTACCCTTTCCACAGTTAATTTATCCCCTTCAAATCCTGGGGACCAAATTTGACAACAATAATCCAAGTGCGGTCTGATCAGGACTTTATACAATGGAATGACAACTCTTTTATCGCTGCAGGTCAGCATCCTTCTCAGTTTTGCAGCAATCCTCTAGGTTACCTTCACCACTTTTGCAATATGATCCCTGAATTTCAGGTTTCTATCAATCATCAACCCCAGATCTTGTCTCCCCTACTTCCTCCAGTACAACTCCTCCAATAGAGTATGAAGTGTCCCAAACCTTAACACCTTACATTTTGCTGCATTAAACCGACACCCTCATTCATTTGCCCATCTATCTAGCTTATTCAAATCCTCTTGAGGGCTACCACATCTGCACTATTACTAATAACCCTTCCCAGCTTCACATCATCCACAAACAACTGAATATTCCCCTGCAATCCACTTACAATGTCATTGATATAAAAGTTAAGCAATATAGGTCCCAGTACTGAGCCCTGTGGGACCCCACTTGTAACCTTCTGCCTCCTTGAAACTGCCTCACCACACACAACTGTCTGATACCTATCGGACATCCAATCCTGAATCTAGTTGACCAACCTGACATCCAAACCCATGTGCTGCAACTTAAATATCAGCTTATCATGTGGCACCCTGTCGAATGCCTTCACTAAATCCAAAAAGTGGCAGTATATGCCTTTCCCTCATCTACTGCTCTTGTAGCTTATTATAAAAGGCTAGCATATTACTAAAATAAGAGTGCTCCCTTATCAAATCCATGTCGATCTGCCGCTAGAGGGATTCGTAGTTGTTTGTTTTTGTCGAGAGCTCCTGATAAGATAAGTGTTATTTTAAGTTATCATTGATAAATTTACTTGAATATTATGTAGTTTTGTTTGCCTTGCGTATCTTACTGTGTCTGTTTGTGTGGTTTTGGCGCTTCATTTTAAAATTTGATAAAATATGTTAGAAGTGAGTATGGCGGCCAGTAATGATGGTTTGCCATCTTTATTCAATAACAGTAATACAAAGGAGATGATTCAGTGTACTATCTGCGAAATGTATGCTTAGCGGAGTGCGGTCGGAGTATGGTTAGATGATAATAAAGGAGTGAATGTGTGTAGAAAATGTAAGGAGAATGAGGAATTAAAGTGTAATTCAGGTAGCGAGTGTGATTTGTCAAACTTCAGAATGAAGAAAATAGTGATATGACAAGAAATAGCGAGATTGTACCAGAGAACTGTGAGGAAGTGAATGTAGAAAGTGTGAATGATGGTATTAATTCAGAGCAAATTAATGGTTTTACAGAGAATAAAAAAGATGAGATAGATGCAATGAGTGAGATCGCGTTGTTGAGCGGAGCGACAAAGGGCAAAGCGGCAGTTAGAGCGTATGAACAAAAGTCGACTGAGTGTACCAGCCAATAATAAAAAGTATGATAGGAAAAATAAGCATATGAGTGTGAACGTAAACAAAATGAAGGAGAAAGTGCTGTATGGAGACTCGTTAGTACGAGGTGTGTTAGTAGAGGATTTTATAAAATCTTACATCCTTTATGGTCGTAGGTTGGTAACTGAGTCTATTAGAGAACAAAAGGAAAGGGTGAAAGAAATGATTATTGTGGCAGGTACGAATGATTTGAAAGGAGATAAAATGGAAATGATAGAGGACCTGCATGAATTGTTTGAGGTAGCAAAAGAAAAGAGTGAGAGAGTTAGGATGATTAGTCTTTTGCTGCGGTATGACAGTGAAATGTTTAAAAGGAGGGCCATAATTGCAAATGACTTTGTGCGTGGGTTATTTATGTCGAGTGATGTGGAATTTGTGGACGTGTGGAGTGAGTTCGATGGGCGAAAGGATCTATATAAGATGGATGGCTTGCATTTGAATGGATACGGTGTAAGGAGACTTGAAAAAGTGTTGCTGAATGTAGTGATGTGCAAAATCAGGGAAACTAGATTTATTGGGGGGGGGGGGTAGATATACAGACCTTAGGGAGGCAGTTGAATGTATGAATGAGTATAATATGCCCGAGCAAATAAGGATAATAAATCAGAATGGGATAGTTAATATAAGGCATCAAGGTAGGGATGGGGCTAATGGGGGTCTTAAATTCATGTACACTAATGCTAGAAGTATTAGGAACAAGAAGGAAGAGTTTTTGGCCATGGTTGGCACTTCCAGACCACAGATTATTGGCATTAGTAAATCATGGCTAACTGTAGATGATATAGCTAGTGGGATTGAATGTGATGGGTATAGTGTTCAGGAATGACAGGGAGAATAAAATGGGGGGAGGAGTATTGTTGATGATAGCTGATGAGCTGCAGCCAAGGAGAATAGAAGCTGAATTGCAGGATAGAGAAAAGAGCACATTTGAGGCCATTTGGTGTGAGATTGTGGCTAGCAGAACAAAATATACAATTGGGTGCTGCTATAGACCAGGTAATGGAAAAGATGGTGGAGACAGTATGCACAAGCAAATAGAAGAAATGTGTGGAAGGAGGGTAATTATTATGGGAGATTTCAACTATGGTCGCATTGATTGGAGTGAGGAGAGGACACATGGGAGGAAGAAATTGGATTTTATGCGGTTATTAAGGGATAACTATCTGCGACACATGTAATGGAAAATACTAGGGGTCAGAGAGTGCTTGACCTAGTAATTACGTCTGAGGATTTGGTTGTAACAAATATTATTATTATTATTATTTTCGGGCTACTCCAGGGAGTCCTTAGACTCATCGACGGAGGCCCTAAACATCATGTCCACACAACTATACGACATTCTCACAGTATCTATCATACCTTGCCTTGAACTCGCTCACTGTCATATCACCCATAACAGACTCTGGCAGCTTATTCCACTCATTTACCAGTCTAAAAGTAAAGAACCCAGCTCTAACACCACACGCTTGCCCAGCTTCCATAGGTGTCCCCTAGTTCTCCCACCACCAGTCCTGATCTCAAAAATATCTTCTGAATTAATCTTATAGAATCCTTTTAGCAATTTGAATGTCTCAATCATATCTCCCCTTTTCTGCCTATCAATCAGTTTCTGCAATCCACAAATCTTCAACCTGTTCTCATATGGTTCATTCCATAGACCTGCTATCATCTTAGTCACTCGCCTCTGGATCCTCTCCACCTCCTCCCCATCAAGAAGGAACCGAGGTGACCAAATCTGGGCACAGTAGTCAAGATGAGGTCTTATCAAGGCATTTTTCAACAACCAAGTGAGATGATGAGCTGATTTAGCTACTTTCGCAATGTGCCTCCTAAACTTCATCTCCCTATCCACCAACACTCCCAAGTCCCTGGCCTCATCAATCTCTTGGAGTACAGTTCCACCCATGTGGTATACTGCTGCTAATCTTTTCACCACAAAATGCATAACCTTACATTTTGTCACATTAAATTGACATCCATTCTCCTTAGCCCAGAACTCCAATCTATCTAAGTCATCCTGAAGACTTTGACATCTTCTGCATTCACTATCGCCCTCCCCAACTTTGCATCATCAGCGAACAAATGAACTGTTCCACTTAGATCCTTCCCTATATCGTTAATGAACAGATTAAACAGCAGTGGTCCAAGAACAGAACCCTGCGGCATCCCACTAGTCACAGGCCGTCCTTTGGACTCCATTCCTGAATAAACCACTCTTTGATATCTCTCCATCAACCACCCACCTATCCATCTCACCAACCCTATATCCATTCCCATATGTTGTAGTTTACGGATTAGAATTCCATGTGGTATCCTGTCAAACGCCTTTGCCAGGTCCAGCAGTATCACTGTAAACCCATTTCCCTTATCCAGTTCAGCCGTCACCTTGTTATAAAACTTGAGCAAGTTACTCAGGCATGATTATTATTATTATTATTATTATTATCATCATCACGGGCTACTCCAGGAGTCCTTAGACTCATCGAGGGAGGCCCTAAACATGATGTTCACACAGCTGTTCAACATTCTCACAGTATCTATCATACCTTGCCTTGAACTCGCTCACTGTCATAGCACCCACAACAGACTCTCGCAGCTTATTCCACTCATTTACCACTCTAAAAGTAAAGAACCCAGCTCTAAAACCCCTGCTAACCACGCTCTTGCCCAGCTTCCATGGGTGTCCCCTAGTTCTCCCACCACCAGTCCTGATCTCAAAAATATCATCTGAATTAATCCTATAGAATCCTTTTAGCAATTTGAATGTCTCAATCATATCTCCCCTTTTCCGCCTATCAACTAGTTTCTGCAACCCACAAATCTTCAACCTGTTCTCATATAGTTCATTCCATAGACCTGCTATGATCTACCCTTTACAAAGCCATGCTGTCCCCTGTACAGTATCTCATTTTCATCAATCCATTCCTGTATTTTTCTCTTGACTACTTTCTCCAAGACCTCGACAACAACTCCTGATATGCTGATCGGTCGGTAATTTGCAACCATAGTCTTGGATCCTCCTTTATGCAGCGAAACTATTTTCCCCTCTTTCCACGCTTCGGGACTAAATCAGACCCGAGACTCAGATTAAACAACATGGTCAAGGGCACTGATAATTCCTTAGCCGCTTCATGCAAGACCCGTGCCAGTATACCATCCAATCCCACAGATGTATTCACATTAAGGTTCTGTAATAGACTATTCACCTCCACTTCATTCATCACAATTCCTGTATAAACTAATGGCTCCTTCATTTTTTCAATGTCACCACATGGATGATTTACTTTTGCAAAGTGCGCGCTCAGTAACTCCACTATATCGACTGGTTCAATGACCTCCTTACCATCGTCATTCCTTAAAATCATTTTGCCATGTACAGTTTTTTCTTGCTTGCAGCATATTGAAAGAACTGTTTGGGATCCTCTTTTGCTTGCATAGCTAGTTTCCTTTCATAATCGGCTTTTGCTGTTTTTACCACACTCGTTACCCTTCTGGCCTGCACTTTATACCGTTCGTGTGCCTGCAGGTCACCCCTTTCTTTAAATTCCCTCCACAGTTGTTTCTTTTTTTGCAGCTCAAGCTTAATGGTGTTATTCATCCATTTAACCCCTATTTGTTTTACTATTCGGACCCTAGGTATACAATCATCCATAACCTCCTGTAAATGCTCCTTGACCACTTCCCATGCTCTATCGATGTCCAGCCCTTTTAGTTGTACATGCCATGGCACCGATCCAAGCAATCTCCTAAGCCTGTCATACTTGCCAGCACGGTAATTCCACATATACCCTGTCTTAATCAAAAATTCCACACCTTTAGCCATCTCTCATCTTTAGTCACCTTATGATCACTCTCACCAATAGGTGGCAACATGGTCATGTTCATTACAGTCAAATTGTGAGATGCTATTACCAGGGCAAGCACTCTCACACCCCTAGTATTTTCAATTACATGCTGTCTCAGATAGTTATCCCTTAATAATTGAATAAAATCCATTTTCTTCCTCAGATGTGTCCTCTCCTCCTTCCAATCAATGTTACCATAATTAAAATCCCCCATAATAATTACCCTCCTTCCATCAATTTGTTTATGCATACTATCTCCACCATCTATTCCATCACCTGGTCTATAGCAGCACCCAACTGTATATTTTATTCTGCCAGTCTCAATCTCACACCAAATAGCCTCAAATGAGCTCCTTTCACTATCCTGCAATACAACTTCAATTCTCCTTAGCTACAGTTCATCATCTATCATCAATAACACCCCTCCCCCCATTTTATTCTCTCTGTCCCTCCCAAACACACTATAACCTACACATTCTATCCCACTAACTATATCATCTTTCGTCAGCAATATGACCACATTGCCACCAATTGGTGGCAGTGATCATAGGGTCTTGACTTGGGAGGTGGCTAAAGGTGTGGAATTTACAATTAAGACAGGGTACATATGGAATTATCGGGCTGGAAAGTATGACAAGCTTAGGAGTTTGATTGGTTCAGTGCCGTGGCATGTACAACTGCAAGGACTAGAAGTTGATAGTGCATGGGAGGCAGTTAAGAAGTGTTTGCATGAAGCAGTGGCTGACTGTATACCTAGAGTCTGAATAATAAATCAAGTAGGGGTTAAATGGATGAATAACACCATTAAGCTTGAGCTGCAAAAAAAAGAAACAGCTATGGAGGGAATTTAAGAAGAAAGGTTACCTGCAGGCACATGAACGGTATAAAGCGCAGGCCAGAAGGATAATGAGTGTGGTAAGAAAAGCAAAAAAGGATTACGAAAGAATCCTTTAGCCTGCATTGGCCATGCAGGCTAAAGAGAATCCTAAACAGTTTTTTTGATATGTTGCAAGTAAAAGGAAAAATGTATATGGCAGAATGATTTTAAAGAATGCCGATGGTAGGGAGGTAACTGAATCAGTTGATATATTTGAGTTACTGAGTGAGCACTTTGCAAGAATATATCATCCAGGTGGTGACATTGCAGAAATGAATGAACCAGTAGATTATACGGGAATTGTGGTGAATGAAGTGGAGGTAAGTAGTCTATTGCATAACCTCAATGTCAATATATCTGTGGGATTGGGTGGTATACCAGCTCGTGTCGTACAGTCCCAAGGGGGTGGAAAGAGGGGAAAATAGTTCAACTGCATAAAGGTGGTTCCAAGACCGCTGTTGTAAATTACCGACTGATTAGCATTTCAGGAATCATTGTGAAGGTCTTAGAGAAATTAGTTAAGGAAAGAATACAGGATTGGATAGATGAAAATGGGATATTGTACAGGGGACAACATGGTTTTGTGAAGGGTAGATCATGCCTCAGTAACTTGCTCACGTTTTATAACACAGTGACGGCTGAACTGGATAAGGGTAATGGGTTTACAGTGATTCTACTGGACTTTGCCAAGGCCTTTGACAGGATACCACATAGAACCCTAATCAGTAAACTGGAGCAGATGGGGATAGATATAGGGTTGGTTGATGGAGAGATGCCAGAGTGGTTTATTCAGGAGTTGAGTCTAAAAGACGGCTTGTCACTAGTGGCGTGCCGCAGGGCTCTGTTTTTGGACCACTACTTTTCAATTTGTTCATCAATGATATAGGGAAGGATCTGAGAGGAAGTGTTCACTTGTTTGCTGATGATGCAAAGTTGGGTAGTGCAAATGTGAGTGCACAGGATGTCAAAATTTTACAGGATGATTTGGATAGTTTGGAAGACTGGGCTAGGAAAAATGGATGTCAATTTAATGTGGCAAAGTGTAAGGTTATGCATTTTGTGGTGAAAAGAATAGCAGCAGTATATCACATTAGTGGAACTGTACTCCAGGAGATTGATGAGGCCAGGGATTTGGGAGTGTTGGTGGATAGGGAATTGAAGTTTAGGGGGCACATTGCAAAAGTGGCTAAATCAGCTCATCAAATCACTTGGCTTCTGAAAAATACTTTAACATGCAGAGACAAACAAGTTATTGTTCCTCTGTATTGAGCCTTGATAAGACCCCATCTGGACTACTGTGCCCAGTTATAGGCACCAGGGTTTCTTTGTGATGGGAAAGAAGTGGAGTGGATCCAGAGACGAGTGACCAAGATGATAGCAGGTCTGTGGAATGAACCTAATGAGAATAGGTTGAAGATTTGTGGGTTGCAAAGATTGGTCGATAGGTGGAAAAGGGGCGATATGATTGAGACATTCAAATTACTGAAGGGTTTCTATAAGATTAATCCAGAAGATATTTTTGAAAATAGGACTAGGGGCCATGCATGGATGCTGGGCAAGAATGTGGTTAACAAGGGTGTTAGAGCTAGGTTTTTTACTTGGAGAGTGGTGAATGAGTGGAATAAGCTGCCAGAGTCTGTGGTGGGTGCTACGACCGTGAATGAGTTAAAAGCAAGGTATGATAGATACTGTGTGAATGTTGAATAGTTGTTCTTGACATGATGTTAGGGCCTCCCTCGATGAGTCTGTCGACTCCTTGGAGTTGCCCGGAATAATAATAATGTTGACTCTCACAGATAACATTACCCTCATCTGCACAATACTGTATATGGTCCCTCACTAATTTCTCCAAGATCTGAACAACTACTGATGACACACAAACTGGCCTATAATTAGACACTTCCAGTCTGCTACCACCCCTATGCAATGGCACTATCTTAACTTCCTTCCATTCCCTGGCACCTTTCCTGTTGCCAGACTTTCATTGAAAAGCCAGGTCAAAGGAGCTGTCAGTTCTTTTAGCACATTCTCTCAAAACTCGTGGTGAAATACTACCCAGTCCCACAGCTTTACTGACATCCAGAGCACTCAGCATTTGGCACACACTCTCCTCCAGCACCTCTAAACCTCGAGTCTGCTTTCCTTCTAGTATTAAAATTTATTCCTCCAGGATGAAATATTCCAATAAAGTGTTCATTGAACAACTCCACTGTGTTGTCTCTGCATCAGTCACTCTATTCACATAGCTAAAAAATTCCCTAGGATTTTCTTTGGATCTTTGGGCCAATCTCTTCTCATATTCCAGTTTCGCCTTCCTTACCATACTAGTCACTCTCCTGGCCTGTGTCTTATATTCTTCATGCATCTGCTTTTCACCTGTCTCCTTATATCTCTTCCATAGCCTCTTTTTCACACGCAGTTCCTATTTAATATTGTTTGTCATCCACTTTACACCAAATTGTGTCCTCTTCTTCACTTGTGGAATACATCTTACTATTGCTGCTAACAAATATTCCTTCACAATTATCCAAGCACTAATGATATCCTGGCCTTCCAATTTCTCCCTCCATGAAACTTCCCCAAGTTGATATCTAAGACTATTATAATCACATGCCTTATAATTCCACATATGTTCCCGTTTCTTTGATATTCCTGCATGTCTACTCATCTTCCAAGTCAAAACCACATGGTCACTCTCTCCAACTGGTGGGAGAGTTGTCATCTCAGTTATTATTAACTCTTCTAATGCTATGACCAAATCCAAAACTCTTGAACCTCTTGTTCCCTCTATTACATGTTGCCTAAGACATTTGTTCCTCAAGAATTCTAGAAATTCCATTCCCTTATTGCTACATGCATCTTCCTCTCCCCAATTTATACTGCTGTAGTTAAAATCTCCCAGAACAATCATTCTTCTTGCACTTGCTAGGCTCAATTGTCTAATCTTATCTATATTTAATATCAGCATTCTTTTTTCTGAACCCTGTTTTGTCTAATTAGGAATTGGAATGTGTTACTGTTAATGTAAATGGAATTTATGTTAATATACTTTTATGAAGATTTTAACTTTTAATGAATTCATGTTTTAACTCTTCACTAATTGTAGTGAGGCTGCATCATTACATTTTTTTTTTAATATAAATATCTGGCACCAACAGGGGTGGCGCACCAGCCATATGTGCAACATACACAGGTGCCAGGATAGTAAAGGTACCAAAGTGGAGGAAATACTTTTAAAAAAAAAAACGTTTTTTTAAAGTGATATTTTTATTGCACACAGGCGCTGGACACTACTTTCATACCCCTGGTCACCAAGAGGTAAAACAAAATACTGTATTTGATGTTAGATTTCTGAAAATTATTTTCATTTGGCTATAAGAGGCCTGAGTTTTATGGACAAGAAGCAGACCCTTCGCCCTGCCTTCTACCTATCCATATCCATAAGGCTAAAAATTAAATGGCTAACATTACTGATTAAATTTTGTTATTAAAAAAATAATAATTGATTTTAACTGAAAAACATTCCTAAATATTCTCGAAGAGAGTCCATATTTGTTCTCCTTTTCTCCTAAAGTTGCTTACCTGTATTATAATTTATTTAGTACTGAACTTGGTAATAGAAATGAATAACATTAGGTTGAAGATGCATGTACATGGAATATAAAATAAAAAGAATATAATAATCACCCCCCCCACAAAAAGAGAGAGGAGGGGAAAAAACTAAAAAGAGACACTAAACTGAAAACGTATACATCAGCAGCCTGCAGTAATGACAGTGTGCTGGCTGTTGTAAATCAGAATGATTATGATCTGAAAACAAGTAACAAGCTTGTCATGAGACTGTTTCAGAGTAAAGGTGAGTAATTAATGTTATTACAATTATTGTTACACCTCCAAGGAGTTGACAGACTCATCATGGCAGGTTCATTCAAATAACATATTTATCATACTGAATCTTAAATTCCTTAATGCTTCCTACATTAACAACATATTCCAGTAATGCATTCCATTCACTTACAATCCTCCGTGTAAAAAAATCTGCTCCTCATACTCTTCTTCACCACACTTTTACATAACTTTGAGGGATGGCCTCTAGTTCTTTTCTGCTTGCCTTCTACTCTTTTTATAACCCCCTTGTTATTAATCTGATAAAATTCTCTTGCTTAATCATCTCTATCATATCACCTCTTTTCCTCCTATGCACCAAACTCTGCAATCCACATTCCTTCAACCTCTCTCCTTAGCCAACATTCCAGAGTCCTGATATCATCTTAGTCACTCATCTTTGGACTCTCTCCAATGTTTCCACATCACAATGAAATTCAGGTGACCAATCTGAACACAAGAGTCCAAGTGTGGTCTGACCAGTGTTACCCAGAGACACAACTATCTCCTTATTTCTACATCAGCATACTTCTTATTATAGCAGCACAGTGATGTGCAGTCTTTGCAACATTTGTAACATGCCCTCTAAACGTCAGTCTACTGTCAACCATCACTCAAAAATCTTGAATCTCATCCAGTTCCTGCAGTGCAGTACCATCATTATAGTACAGAGCCTTATATTTCTTCACTTCAAAATACGACACTTGCACTTATTAATGTTAAAACTACAACCCCCACTGCTTTGTAAAAGTCTATTCAAATCTTTAAGGGAATTAACATTAGCAGTGCTACTTATAATTCTCCCCAACTTTGCATCATCAGCAAACAACTGAAGATCCCCAGTTAGTTCACATGATATATCATTTAAAAACAAGTTAAACAGCAGGGGCCTAATAACAGAACCCTGGGGAACACCACAGGTTACCCTCTTTTTTTGAGAAAGAGACATACACAACTTGTTGGTATCATTCAGAGAGCCGATAACCAATCCATCTAACCAATGCGCTATTTATTCCAGTTTGTACACCAGTTTATCATGTGGTAATCTAACAAATGCTTTTGCAAAGTACAAGAATGCCATTGTATATGATTCTCCCTTATCTAACACACTTGTTAGCTTCTCATAAAATGCAACTAAATTGCTAAAACAAGACTGGTCTATAATTCGAAACTTCTGTCCTAGAACCATGCTTGTGAAGTAATATTATTTTGCTTTCTTTCTTTCCACTTCTTAGGACCCTTACCCACTCTAAGACTTTTAAAATAAATAATCAAGTCAGGTGCATGACTAACTGTTGTGCACATTCCTTGAAAAGTAAGTAGTGATATGTCATCCATTCCCACAGCCTTATTAACATCTGACCTAATCAGTACCTGATGTACCTCTGATTCTTTCACTTCCAATCCTAATACTTACCTAATACGTCTACATATTGCATGGCCTCATTTACACAAGTGTGATATACACTGATAAAGTGGTCATTCAATAATTCCACTATATCCTTTGCAATGGTTATTCCACTGCTATGACTATTGTCCAGTGTCAACCTGCCATAATTATTTTTTCCTCTTGCTTTCTATATAGTGGGAGAATTCCCTTGAATTAATCTTGGCCTGACCAGCCAATCTCCTCTCATACTGCACATTTTCTTCTTTACCATACTCTTCACCTTCCTGGCCTGCAGTTTATACTCTTCATGGATCTGATCACCACCAACTGTCTTCTATTTTTTCCTCTTGCTTTCTATATAGTGGGAGAATTCCCTTGAATTAATCTTGGCCTGACCAGCCAATCTCCTCTCATACTGCACATTTTCTTCTTTACCATACTCTTCACCTTCCTGGCCTGCAGTTTATACTCTTCATGGATCTGATCACCACCAACTGTCTTCTACCCTCCTGATATCCATGAGTATGTAGAAAAAAATCAATGATAGCAACCTTTTCTAGGATGTGTTTTAATTGTATGGTGGGTGTGTTTCAGTACTGAGATTTTTGTTTGTGTTTTTGCTTGTGGTTTGATTTAACTGATTAGGTATGGGAATATTACAGTTATAGTAATGTTTCATTAAATATTAAATATAATTTAAAAGAACAAATAGCGAATGTAATGTAGCCAGTATTGCATCTGGGTTAACAGTTGAATTTGGAAGCAACATTATAAAATAGCAGTATATCAGATTCTATTATTGTAGTTTTATGTTATTTTGTCATGTAGTTGCTTATTGGGGGTTAAAAGAATTTTGTAATTGGAATGTTAGAAAATGCATTTGATAGCTTTATAGAGAAACTCAAATTGTACATGTTTTTGATGTTTTTGAGTGTGTGGGAGGGGGGGGGGGCACACAATTTTTGGCTGAATGGAGAGCGTAATCTATTAACTGTTGAGGATATTTCCAGTGTTAAAGATTTCTTTCAAGTGTGTGATTTCTTTGTTTAGTGCAGTGATTAATGATGAGTATTATTTATTTAATTTAATAAATCATGATAAATCTAAGCATCAATAAATCATGTTAATATGACTGATTGCAACAAATATGATAATCATCACAAGAATATTCATCTATGTTTCTTAAGCCTTTGCTCATAAGTACTGTATTGTTATAGGAGCAGGGACTGTAATTATCATAGATGGCTAGGATTATTATTATTATTGTAGTCAAAGACTCATCTAGGCAGTTCCTTTGTCATACACACAGCTCATCATTGTTCAAACCCTTCTTATACAGCTTCCAGGGATGACCTCTTGTTCTCTCCTGATCTCCCACCATTTTATGAAAAACCTCTTCAACATTGATCCTATAACAACCCCCCCCCTTATCAACTTGTACATCTCTGTCATATCACCACCTCTTCCCCCTATCCACTGGACTCTGTAAATTGCATCTTCTCAACCTGTCCTCATATTCAACATTCCAGAGATCAAAAACTACCTTAGTCAGTTGCCTCTGGACCCTTTCCAACATTTCTTAATCTTTTTGAAAACCAGATGATCAAATCTGTGCACAGTCGTATACAATGGAACAAGAATCTCCTTACTTCTACAAGTCAGTGTCCTCTGCACCATTCCCAGAAATTGTTATGTTGTCCTCACAATTTTGGCAATGTGCCCTCTAAATTTTAGATTCTTATCCGCCACCATCACCCCTAGATCTCTAATTTCCTCCACCTGCGACAACATATATACTCAAGAAACTTTACTATTAGACTGCATTCAGTGGTCATTCTTGTTGTACTCCAATTTCACTACTGCCAGTGAGCATTTTCTGTGATACACAATGTACATATTATTATTATCACTCAAACATCATCTCAAGCATCACCATGGGTCAAAGACTCATCTTTCAAATCTCATGCCAGTCATGATTTGCACAGTAACCATCATACTTATCCATGAACTTATTCACTGATGCAGCGTTTACTCTTCCAATCAAAAAAACTAGTCCTCACACTTTTGCTAACCATACATTTACACACTTTACAAGGTGTTGGAAGTTTTTCCACTTGGTTATACTATCTTCGTATTAACGATACTAAGAAATTATATGCTTGGATAAAGTGTAGGCAAACCGAAAATATTTTCAGGACTAGGACAACTCGTACACAGAAGCTAATGACTTCACATCACTTGCCTTAGTATCCCATAATGTAAAGCACATATCCTTGCAGACATGTATAATGCTGTGCATTATAGGAAGGGTCACTGCCTAGATCCATTTCAACCTTTATTGAGAACTTATCAGTGGGAACCAGACCAGAGGTGATACTAAGGTTGAATAATGCAGAAGTCATATTTTCATATACACACATATATATATATATATATATAGCCAAAAGGTGTCACACCTTATTATTTTAATAATAAGGTGTGACACAATTTGGCTACTCGTATATGAAAATATGAGTTCTGCATTACTTCAACTTTAGTATTATTTCTGGGTCTGGCTTCCACTGATGAGACCTCAATAAAGGTTGAAACCAGTGGATAGTGACCCCCCCCCCCTCTCCCATAATGCAGAGCATTATGCAAATGTTGTGAAGTCAATAGCTTCTATGTACGAGTTGCCCCAGTCCTGAAAATATTTCAGGCACAAACTTTGTTTGCTTACACTTGGATAAAGGATTAAACCAAGTATGTAATTTCTTGGTATCTTTAATTTACAATGGTTTTCTCTCCCTTGTTCTTTCTCATCCGTGTATTGAAAAAAGTATTCTGTCACTTCTGTTGAATCCCTTTAATATGTATGTCTATCATATTCCCTCTTTCTGTCTGTCATCGAGCCTTTGTAATCCACATACCTTCAATCTCTCTTCATATGGGACATTCAATAGATCTGTCATAGTCTTGGTCTCTTGCCTTTGAATCCTCTCCACCTCCCCAAGTAATCCAGATAACTAAATCTGTTCATATTAATTCAGATATGGCATTAATAATAATCTTATCCCAGTTTGTCAGTGTGTTCTTCAACGTCCAAGTAACCTGATTTGGTAACCAAGTATGCTGCTTTGGCTACCTTCGCAATATGTCTTCTGAACTTCAAACTTTTACAGTCATCTCAACATCCCTGGTCTCATCATTTCCTTTAGTAAACGGCTTGTGATATCTCCTTGCCAAAGTGCATTGCCTCACACTTTGCTGCATTAAACTGGTAGTTGTTATCTACCAGTATTTACTAGCCTATTTAAGTCATCCTGCAGTATCATCCTCATTGACTGTTGCTCTTTCCAGTTTTGCATCATCATCAAATAATTGGATCTTTCATCTTAAATAATTTCCTGTATCATTATAGCAATAGCAGCATCTTAAGTACACTACTAGTTACCTGCCTTCTCCTGGATTCATTCCCCCCCCCCCATATACTATTCTTGCACCTGACCATCAGCCACCTTCTTATCCATATCCCTAGCATTGTATATGCTCCTATTTGCTCCAGTTTATGAAAGTGAGTTCTATGTGGTATTCTGTCAAATTCCTTTGCTAAGTATGGCAGATATCACTGTGTAGATCTTTCCTTAATCCATCTCAGTTGTTATTGTATTATGAAAAGCGAGCAGATTCCTTAGACAAGACTTGCCTTTCACAAAACCATGCTGTCCTTTTCACACATTTCTGAATTCTACCTATTATTAACATCTTTAATACCTTAACTTCCAAGATAGGAAGTTGATTTGTAATTTGCTACCTCTACTTCTGTCTTGGAGCCTCCTTTATGCTATTGTGCCCTCTTCTCACTCCTTAACATCTTCAAAGATTTGAGATTTGGCTGATAACCCATCTAATCCTTAATGAATTAAGAAGAAGGGCTATGATGGCAAATGATTTGATGCATAGGCTGTGTAGAAGGAATGGATGAGAGTTTTTGTGTGGAGTGAGTATGAGGGAC
Source organism: Typopeltis vanoorti (assembly GCF_054136105.1). Classification (NCBI taxonomy): domain Eukaryota; kingdom Metazoa; phylum Arthropoda; class Arachnida; order Uropygi; family Thelyphonidae; genus Typopeltis; species Typopeltis vanoorti. Next base: position 28,008,938 of record NC_143572.1, read on the forward strand.
GATCTATAAGTTGTTGAATTGTGTCTTGCAGACAACAGATAAGTGTATGAAAAAGAGCATGCAGGTAATCTATTATGTCTGTACACAAATGCTAGGAGTATCAGAAACAAAGGAGTAGAGTTTTGTTGCCTGGGTTAATATATTGGGACCTCATGTTGTAGGCAATAGTGAGACTTGGCTATCAGAAGCAGACATCCTAACTGTAATCAGGTGCAAAGAGTACAGTACTTTGAGGAAGTATAGACAGGAGAGGAAGGGAGGTGTTGCTAATGTCCTAAATCCAGTAATTTTTGGGGAGATTTCTGGCCCCCCCCCCAAAAAAAAAGGAAAAAAACACTAGAAAATTTTCCAAAAATCTTTTCCTAATTAAAATTCATCTTTTTTATTTATGTTGGGTCGTGTCTTCTATTTCTATACTACATAAGGTAGGAATACCCTATAGCTCTCGGGAATCACGGCTGCTGTGAAAGCAAGGTGAATGAAGTATTGCTTTGGCAGACTGAGTGCTACTTCATTTGCTGGAGCCAGGCCAGAGGAGATCACGGGTATCATGTATTGGCGATCACTACAGATGCTCAGTCATAGGTCGTATGTAATGTGTATTCTCAGATCGTCTACTCAACTTAAATTATGCGATATCAGAATGTATCCCTCGAGTTCAAAGAATAAATAGAGTAGGAGTGAAAATGGGTGTAATCTAATTAAGCAAGCAATTCACAATAAAAAGATGATATAGAAGGAATATCATGTGCATAAGGATGATGTTAGTTATGATAAATATAAGTAGCAGCCCAGAGAGTCACAAGTGTTGTATGGAAAGCTAAGTCTGAGTATGAAAAAAACCGACTTTGCAAGTTAAGGACAACTCAAAAGAATTCTATCATTATGCTGCAAGTAAAAGGAATAATGAATTTGAAAGAATTATTATTATTATTCTTTCTGGCAACTCCAAGGAGTCGACAGACTCATCGAGGGAGGCCCTAACATCATGTCAAGAACAACTATGCAACATTCACACAGTATCTATCATACCATGCCTTGAACTCATTCACGATCGTAGCACCCACAACAGACTCTGGAAGTTTATTCCACTCATTCACTACTCTCCAAGTAAAAAACCTAGCTCTAACACCCTTGTCAACCACGCTCTTGCCCAGCTTCCATTCATGGCCCCTAGTCCTCCCACCACCACCAGTCATATTTTCAAAAATATCTTCTGGATCAATCTTATAGAAACCCTTCAGTAATTTGAATGTCTCAATCATATCACCCCTCCTTTGCCTATCGACCAATTTCTGCAACCCACAAATCTTCAACCTATTCTCATAAGGTTCATTCCACAGACCTGCTATCATCTTGGTCACTCGTCTGGGGATCCACTCCACTTCCTCCCCATCACGAAGAAACCCTGGTGTCCATAACTGGGCACAGTAGTCCAGATGGGGTCTTATCAAGGCTCGATACAGAGGAACAACAACTTGTTTGTCTCTGCATGTTAAAGTATTTTTCAGAAGCCAAGTAATTTGGTGAGCTGTTTTAGTCACTTTTGCAATGTGCCCCCTAAACTTCAATTTCCTATTCACCAACACTCCCAAATCCCTGGCCTCAATCTCTTGGAGTACGGTTCCACCAATGCGATATACTGCTGCTATTCTTTTCACCCCAAAGTGCATAACCTTAGACTTTAGCATATTAAAATTGACATCCTGTGCACTCATAATTGCTCTACCCAACTTTGCATCATCAGCAAACAAGTGAACACTTCCTCTCAAATCCTTTCCTATATCATTGATGAACAAATTGAAAAGCAGTGGACAAAGAACAGAGCCCTGTGGCACTCCACTAGTCACAAGCCATCTTTTAGACTCCACTCCTGAATAAACCACTCTCTGGTATCTCTCCTTCAACCACCCTCCTATCCATCTCACCAATCCTATATCTATCCATCTGCTCCAGTTTACTGATTATGGTTCTATGTGGTATCCTATCAAAAGCCTTGGCAAGGTCCAGTAGTATTACTGTAAACCCATTACCCCTATCCAGTTCAGCCGTCACTGTGTTATAAAACGTGAGCAAGTTACTGAGGCATGATCTACCCTTCACAAAACCATTTCCTCCATACAATATCCATTTTCATCTATCCAATCCTGTATTCTTTACTTGACTAATTTCTCTAAGACCTTGACAAGGTATACAAGATGGTATACCAGCTCGTACAACACAAGCTGGTATACCATCCAATCCCACAGATGTATTGACATTGAGGTTATGCAATAGACTACTCACCTCCACTTCATTCACCACATTTCCCGTATAATCTACTGGTACATTCGTTTCTGCAATGTCACCACCTGGATGATATATTCTTGCAAAGTGCTCACTCAGTAACTCAACTATATCAACTGATTCAGTTACCTCCCTACCATCGGCATTCTTTAAAATCATTCTGCCATGTACATTTTTCCTTTTACTTGCTACATATCTAAAAAACTGTTTAGGATTCTCTTTAGCCTGCATGGCCAATGCAGGCTAAAGGATTCTTTCGTAATCCTTTTTTGCTTTTCTTACCACACTCATTATCCTTCTGGCCTGCGCTTTATACCGTTCATGTGCCTGCAGGTAACCTTTCTTCTTAAATTCCCTCCATAGCTGTTTCTTTTTTTTGCAGCTCAAGCTTAATGGTGTTATTCATCCATTTAACCCCTACTTGATTTATTATTCAGACTCTAGGTATACAGTCAGCCACTGCTTCATGCAAACACTTCTTAACTGCCTCCCATGCACTATCAACTTCTAGTCCTTGCAGTTGTACATGCCACGGCACTGAACCAATCAAACTCCTAAGCTTGTCATACTTTCCAGCCCGATAATTCCACATGTACCCTGTCTTAATTGAAAATTCTACACCTTTAGCCACCTCCCAAGTCAAGACCCTATGATCACTCTCACCGATTGGTGGCAATGTGGTCATATTTGTTACAGCCAAATCCTCAGATGTAATTACTAGGTCAAGCACTCTCTGACCCCTAATATTTTCCATTACATGCTGTCGCAGATAGTTATCCCTTAATAACCGCATAAAATCCAATTCCTTCCTCCCGTGTGTCCTCTCCTCACTCCAAACAATGCGACCATAGTTGAAATCTCCCATAATAATTACCCTCCTTCCACTCATTTTTTCTATTTGCTTGTGCATACTGTCACCACCATATTTTCCATCACCTGGTCTATAGCAGCACCCAATTGTATATTTAGTTCTGCTAGCGACAATCTCACACCAAATGGCCTCAAATGTGCTCTTTTCTGTATCCTGCAATTCAACTTCTATTCTCCTTGGCTGCAGCTCATCAGCTATCATCAACAATACTCCTCCCCCCATTTTATTCTCCCTGTCATTCCTGAACACACTATACCCATCACATTCAATCCCACTAGCTATATCATCTACAGTCAGCCATGTTTCACTAATACCAATAACCTGTGGTCTGGAAGTGCCAACCATGGGCAAAAACTCTTCCTTCTTGTTCCTAATACTCCTAGCATTAGTGTACATGAATTTAAGATCCCCCACATTAGCCCCAACCCTACCTTGATGCCTTATATTAAGTATCCCACTCTGATTTGTTGTCCTTATTTGCTCGGGCATATTATATTCATTCTTACATTCAACTGCCTCCCTAAAGACTGTATATCTACTCCCCCCCCCTTAATAAATCTAGTTTCCCTGAATTTGCACATCCACCACATTCAGCAACACTTTCTCAAGTCTTCTTACACCGTAACCATTCAAATGCAAGCCATCCATCTTATATAGATCCTTTCGCCCATCGAACTCACTCCACACGTCCACAAATTCCACACCACTCGTCATACATAACCCACGCATAAAGTCATTCGCAATTATGGCCCTCCTTTTAAACACTTCACTGTCATACCGTGGCAAAAGACTAATCATTCTAACTCTCTCACTCTTTTCTTTTGCTACCTCAAGCAATTCATTCAGGTCTTCTATCATTTCCATTTTGTCTCCTTTCAAATCATTCGTACCTGCCACAATAATCATTTCTTTCACCCTTTCCTTTTGCTCTCTAATAGACTCAGTTACATCCTTTATGGTCGCACCAGGTTGGTACGATTTTGTCAAATCCTCTACTATCACACCTCGTACTAACGAGTCTCCATACAGCACTCTATCCTTCATTTTGTTCATGTTCACACTCATACGTCTATTTTTCCTGTCATACTTTTTATTATTGGCTGGTTCATTCAGTCGACTTTTACTCATACGCTCTAGCTGCTGTTTTGCCCTTTGTATCGCACCATTCAACAACGTGATCTCACTCATTGCGTCTATCTCATCTTTTTTATTCTCAGTAAAACCATTAATACTATCATTCACACTCTCACAAGTCTCTGGTACAACCTCGCCGTTTCTTGTCATATCCTTATTTTCTTCATTCTGAAGTTTGACAAAAATATTACACTCATGATCCGAAATACTCTTCAATTTCTCATTCTCCCTACATTTTCTACACACATTCACTCTTTTATTATCATCTAACCACACTCCGCCCGCACTCCGCAAAGCATACATTTCGCAGCTAGTACACTGAATCATCTCTTTTATACTACCGTTCTTTGATAAAGATGGCGAACCATCATTACTGGAGGCATACTTACCTGCAACATATTTTATCAAATTATAACACACCAAAAACACAAAAAGATGCACTAAGAGACGCAAGGCAAACAAAACCATGCAATATTAAATAAATTTAGCAACGATAACTGAAAATAATACTTATCTTATCCGGAGCTTTCACGAACACTACACACTACGAATCCCTCTAGCGGCAACCGCCCCAATAAAATATGTTATAAAGACACACAAAATATTCTAAAAACACGAAAATCGTTCTAATATACTATAAAACCAATTTTCTAAGGAAAAATACACACAAAAAACACCAAAAAACACCAAAAATCACCAATTTTACACGAGCGCTAAATTACACCGACCACTCACCATATAACCTCTAACCCAATTTAAGTTAAGCTGTCAAATATATCTTTCTTTATATCTCATTGAAGATGACCTCTTGAAAGTTTTAACTTCTCTCTCAGTTTATATCATTTCAACATCTCTTACACACAGTAAGAATGAAGCACACCGTAAACTTTACATTACATCCTGCAATCAGATTCAAAATATTGCATGGTTTTCCATCAACATCACATGTATATTTTGTTACTTGACAGGGAAACACTCTGTCGTCAGAAATAACACAGCACACAACTTGTAAAATCCATTCGAGTAAGTTGAAAATAATTACGATAACCTTGGCTAATACTAAATAAAAAAATAAAAAAAAAAAGAAGGAATTGGTTTAGTTAAAAATCTGTGTGATGTGTATAACATTTTAGTTAAATCAATAACTCCACTGAATGCAGATGGTATGTTGGTGACTGCAGAAGTGATTGTTCAACTAATGAGCAGCCATTTTGCTAAAAGCTATCAACCTGGTATATGCAACATTTAATTCACTGCTACCTGTTCACTAGGGTGACCAACTTTTGAACATGAAAATAAGGGAGATTGGGTCATGACAAATTTTAGTGAAATTTTTGGGACATGAATCCTACATTAATTGATAGGTTTATATTTAAAATATACAAATAGCAATTCAAATTATAGCACATCAAAATATTTAATATAATTTTAAACATTTATACTTACATACAATTCAAATATCCATACTTCTTAGATTAAACTTATATTATCAACAGATGCTGCAGCAGCTTTGATTTTCTTATCTCCTTGTGCAAACTGCAAAAACTTTTTACAGTCTTAATTTCGTTCTAATTTAATTAATTCTAAGCTACTTTGATTTCTCTGATCTGTCCATTTATTGTTTATCATTGAGAACATTTTCTCAGTGTTGGCATTTGAGCCTGGAATACTTAACACAAAGTGTAAAATTTTACCAAGATTTGGAACACTGATTTTATTATATGACAGTTACGTTTACATAATACACAATTAGCTTTGTGAACGTTGGATGGCATGGGTTTTTAGCCATGAGTACTGTTCTTCCCATTTCTTCAGATAAACACACAAATATTTGCATTTCATTTTTGGTTGCCTTTTTGCATTATTACTTTCCATTTCACCATCACTGTCCATCATTAAAATATACTATGGAACTCGATATTCAGAGATACTGAAAATACTTTTAGAATGAATGCAGACACACTGGCTAGTAAGAACGCAAGATAGGAAACAGACAAACAAAATCTGCCGGAAGTGTATATCGAAAATCACTACCAACGATTTGATTATTCCAAATGGGTATCGATTATTAAAATGGTGCCAAAGGTTACAAGATCAACGCAATGATATAACATCTTAGCCAGAACACCCATGTATATTCGTTGACCAGAACAGAATTGTATCAATTAGAATTTTCCAAACTATCAATATTAGTGTCAAATTGTATTTGGCAGTTATAATATATGTTGAAAAATTAACGACAATGATTGATTATGAAAAATATAGGAGTATTTGAAGATCAATACGGGAGCTGTGATGATTAAAAAAAATTAGCTAAAATACGGGAGTTCCTGGGAAATATGGGAGAGTTGGTCACCCTACTGTTCACGGAATGAGGAAACTCAAATGGATGAGGAGGAAGTACTATAGCTGTTGCACAAACTGAATAATAAGTCTGCAATAGGAACTAATAGGATATCAGCACAAATGCTAACAGAGTGTTCAGTTGAACTGGCTGTTCCCTTGACCAGGCTATATAATTTGAGTCTCAGAACTGGAAAAATTCCACAGGAGTGGAAAGAATGTATGGTAATCTCATTGCACAAGGGTGGTGCAAAGTCCAATGTATCCAACTATTGACCAATCAGTATCTATGGGGTGGTGGTGAAGATTTTGGAAAGGTTTGTTATGGCTCACATTGAGAAATGGGTTGGCAGAGAATCTCTACTTTGCAATGAACAGCATGGGTTTACTAAGGGAAGGTCCATTGGTCTATTGTGGCCATGTAACTTGGTTTTTATAAACCTAATTTTAGTAAAGATAGGACATTAATTCTATGTACTGTGTCTCTGTCAGTGTGTGTTCTCTGATTGGTATGTTTTTGGAGGAGAAAAAATCAGATTTCTTAAGAAAGAAAACTCTGCTCTCTTTCTCTCTCCAGCCTAGCTACCTGACCCTTAAATGAAAAAGTCCTTATAACTTTTTTTTTTTTTTTTTTTGGTAAAAAAAAAATAAAAGGTATAAGGACAAAAATTATGATTCAAACCCAGATTTTTCTAACCAAAGGGACATAAATCCTAACAGCAACAGCTATCTAGTGCTACTTACCCACATCTACTTTCATTTTGATCAGACTACCTTATTTCTACATTTTGATCAGACTACCTTATCTCTGCAACAAAATAACATCTCGTGTATGTTATTTTGTTGCAGAGTTAATGCTTTCATTTCATGTGACATTTCTATCATATATTTTATAGGATGAAGAAAAAGGTGGACACAATTAAGGGATTCAGAATTCAGCTGCCTGATGGACTGGAATATCCTGATGTCGTAAGTTTATTATTTGCTTTACATTGTCTCTGAACTTATGGTTCAAGTTGCTCCTTTTGTAATCTTTGATATAAAGAGATGAGCAAAGTTTTTATGTTACGGAGCACCCTTAGATCAAAATATGCCTTTTGATCGAACTCTTTTTAAATAAAAAATTTAATGAAATGATCATATATAAGTGTTAATGCCTACCTCTGCTGTAATTTTGACAATAACAATGTTTAAAATTTGAAGTGCAGATTGTAGATGACGATGAACGAATATGATATTAATGACAGGTAGAATAGTAAGATGGAGCTCCAAGAGGAGTGCTTGCTTGGTGGAATGATAGGAGAATGTGACAGTGAAGAGGAGTGAAAGTGTGGAGGAGATCATAGTAATGGTTGGGACGAATCGTGTAGTACAAGATTTGAGGTTAATGTTAGACATAGTACAGCAGAAATGTGCCAGAAGAAAGATAGTGAGTATGTTGCCCTGGTATGATAATGCAGAGTGGAGGAGAAGAGCAGTGATGACGAATGAGATGATAGCAAGAATGTGCAGGAAAAGGAATATGTGGATGCATGGAGTACGTTTGAGGATGACATAGTTGAGCTATTTATTAGAGTATTCCATCCTGGTACTTCAGGCTTTATTCCTAGAAGGATAATGATAGTGAAGTATTATAAGTGAATGAAGAAGATGTATTCTGAATACTGAGTACAATAAATGTCAATAAGGCAGGGGAATTAGATGGAATTTCACCACATGTTTTAAGGGAATGTGCTATGAAACTGTCATTAACTTGGCTGTTTATGAAAGTCTTGTAATGGGGCAAGTGTCTAGGGAGTGGAAAGAGAGTAAATTAGTACCATTGCGTAAAGGCGGTGGTAGAATGGAGGTATCAAACTATAGGCTTGTTTATATTTATTCTGTAATTGTTAAGATTTTGGAGAAATTGGTAAGGACTTATATACAGAATTGGGCAGATGAGGGTAATATTATTTATGCAGGTCAGTTAGTAATGTGGTTACCTTTTGCAATAGAGTAACAAGAGCAGTGGATGAAGGAAAGCATACAGTGTAATTTTTTTTTTATTTTTCCAAGGCATTTGACAGAGTTTCACATAAATTGATTTTTAAGTTGCACCATATGGATTTGGATATCAGGTCAGTGGATTAGATTGGTGATTTGCTCTCTCTGATAGATATCAGAGAATAGGAAAGTTACAAGTGGGGTTCCACAGAATTCAGTCCTGGGACCATTGCTGTTAATTTTTATGTCAGTGATATTGTCACAAGACTATAGGAAGATGTTCAGTTGTTTGCAGATGATGTTTGGGATGGTTATTAGTAATAGTGCTGATTTTTTGGTTCTTCAAGAGGATTTGAATTAGCTGGAAGGGTGGGCATGGGGAATTAATTTAATGCAGCTAAATGTAAGGTTTTAAAATTTGGGATCCACAGAAGGGATGCTTCATACTCACTTGATGGAATTATACTGGAAAAAGTGGAGGAAGCAAAGGATCTTGGGGTGATTGTGGGTAGAGATTTAAAGTTCCAAGAACATATTGCAAAGGTTGTGATGACATCTTAGAGAATTGCAGCAATGTTGAGGAGAACATGGATCATGAGAGATAAAAGTGTGCTGGTCCCATTGTATAAAGTTTCGATCAGAATCACATTTGGATTTCTGTGCTCATATCTGGTCACCAGGATTTGAAGGGGATGAAGTAACCAAGAGGGTGCGCAGAGACGGGTCACAAAAATGATGTCAGGACTGTACAACATTGATTATGAGGATAGACTGAGGGCATGTAGACTGCAGAGTTTGGTGGATAGAAAGCAAAGGGGAGATATAATCAAGACATTTAAGGCTGTTGGAAGGGTTATTACCGTATTAACACTGAGGAGATTTTTTATATGGTAGAAAGGAAAAGGAAAAAGAGGCCATCCCTATAAGTTGCAAAAGGAGGTGGTGATTAAAAAGGTAAGAAGTAAGTATGTTGTGTTTTTTTGCATGGAGAGTGGTAGGAGCATGGAATGCATTGCCTGAGAGGATGGTGAATGTTGCAGACTGTGGATGATTTTAAGGAGAGGTATGATTGACTGCGTTCACAAGTGTTGACCTCTTGCAATGAGTCTTGTGACTCCATTGGAGTCAGGAAAATATTTTTTATTTATTTATTATTATTATTATTCGTGACACCTCCAAGGAGTCTGAAGACTCATCACGAGAGGACACCTAGTTACAACTCTCCATCTCCACACAATAATTATTATTATTTTTTTTTTTTTTGACAATGACAAGATTTATTATCATACAGAGTATTTACATATATATGTTAGGACTAAATAATTAATACGAGCATTATTCATAGTGCCTGGCCATTATGAATAATGACAAACCAAATCAGGCACTGTAATAAATTTCACACTGTTTATCATAATTTGTCACATTGACGGGGCAATATGAATACTGCTATAATCTGGTTGGGCAAAGTGATAATAATAATCATACCTTTTTGGCAGTATTAGAAGCAGTAGGGGTTGAGAGAGGAGAGATTCTTCAGATTTCTTTTTGTCAAGAGATGTGAAGGGAATTTTGCCCTAGTCACTCAAAATTTAACAAAATTAGTGTATTTGACAATGGTAGAAAAAGTGAAAGAGTCAAAAACCAAAGCAATTTGGCTCATAACATATAAACATTATATACAGGTATAGTAATATGCACATGGCAATTTGATTAAAAATTATGCTCACACTGAAGAAATATTTCAGATATTGCACAATGCCCATATTGCTATTGGCCATGGCAGAAACTGCATGGAAAAAAGAATTAAGTACAAAATAATACAAGGGAGATGATCATAATTTAGGTTAGGTTAGGAGTTTTTTTGTTTTTTTTTTTGAAAATCAAATTGCCCAAAGGGAATGTAGCTGTATTCATAATGCTACATTCCCTTGTAGGGTCAATTTAATAAATTACTCAATATTTATCAGGCTGCATGGCTGTTGTTATTTATAATGGTCTGGCATTGTGAATAATGACCTGTTAGTCACTTGGCCCATAACATATATACAATGAGACATATTATATTTTCTGTAGAGTACAAAGATTCAGTACAAAATGCAGAGTACTTAAATTTTAATAAATATAACTTTTTTTAAACCAACTAAATATTTATCCATCATATTTACATATGGATTGGCACGAATGTGTATCATGTTTTCCGTTGTATAAGACCCTGATCAGACCACACTTAGATTGTTCTCAGATTTGGTCCCCAGGATTTGAAGGGGATAAATTAACTGTGGAAAGGGTACAAAGGCAGATAACAAAGATGGTTTCAGGACTGTACAATGTTAGTTATGGGGATCAGCTGAGGGAGTGTGGACTGCAGAGTTTGGTGGATAGACGAAGGAGGGGTGATATGATTGAGACTTTTAAACTGTTGAGAGGTGGTTACAGGGTTGACACTGGGGAGTTCTTTCGCTTGGCTGAACAGCAGGAAGGAGTCATGACAAGGGGCCATCCCTGGAAGTTATGAAAGGAAACTGAGAAAGAGGGTGAGGAGTGGTTTCTTTGCATGGAGGGTGGTTGAACCATGGAATGCATTGCCTGATGGAGTGGTGAGAGTGAGAACGGTCAATGCATTTAAGGAGTGGAATGGTAGACTTTGTGTTTCCTAGGAGGGACCTCGCTCGATGAGTCTTGATAGACTTGTGTTTCTTAGAAAGGACCTCCCACAATGAGCCTTTTGACTCCACGGAGGCCTGAATAATAATAATAATAATTCACTATACAATGCTGTAATACAACACGCTATGAAACAGCGATAATAATAATGGAATAATTCTATAAATGTACATAATTTTTTTGCATTTTGTCATTTGTATTTTTTATACATTTTTTAACATATACATTTCAACATTTTTTATACATTCTGTATTTAATACAGATTTTTTTATTATTGGTTTACTTCTCTACAGAAATTCAGTATACAAGTTTCTGAGTACATTCTTTTTGACATGTTTGTTTGGGTGGTATTTCTACTGTCTTTATCAAGCATTCAGCATCCTCTCAGGCAATGCATTCCAAGCTTCTACCACTCTCCATGCAAAAAAAAAAAAAAAAAAAAAAAAAAAACCCTTCTTGCCCTGTTATTCACAATTTGATTAAAAATTACACTCACTCTGAAGAAATATTTTAGATATTGGCCATTGTGACAGAAACCTCATGGATAAAGAATCGCCACCTTCTTTTGTAATAATAATAATAATAGTTTATAAATATTTTCATTTAATTATTTATAAAATATGCATACTTTTTTAATGTTTCAGAATTCTTTAAATACCTATGAGACAATTAAAGAGGGTGTAAAAGGAAAAAGCAGTGATCCACGCATTAGTCCTAGAACAGTTTATGGGAGATTTGGACCTATATCTGGTGATAAAGGAGATTACAAAAACAGACATGGATCAGGCAGTTCAAATAACAGCAATTCTTCCATTGATGAGGTAAAAATCAGCTTTATCTACTAGCTTTAGTTTGTTTTGCTAACTCTGTAGAGTTTGTTTTTATTTGAAATTAAATATTACTTAAGAGTCAAAGCTATATAAGTGAGAGGAGATCTACACATAGCCTTTAAAGGAATATGGAGAACCGATCAGGACTTCTGACTTAATGTCCAATCCTCACCGTCTTGTGGTACGCCCTGTTAGGTATCTACCTGGATACTGAATGAACGAGGAATGGGCTGGCAATTTGGGATTTTGATCGACCAAATTGTACTCTTATTAGCTTAAACCAAAATAAAAAATGATGGCACAACATGACAGAATTTCATACAGGCTGTGGCGTCACCTGTTAAACAAGGTCCCCATTGTTTTCACCAGGGAACTAGCACAAACAACGAAAAGTCAGCTACTGGAACAAATCTGAAAACACACCAACTCAACATCACCAGAGTTAAAGATCGGTACTATCAACACAAGAAGCCTGAATGACAAAGAAATGGAGCTAGCTGAGGAATTAGATAAGTACCAGATTGACATAATAGGGGTGACTGAAACAAAAAAGGCAAAAACTGGCGAGATCTTTCTGAGCAATAAATACAAAATGTTATATTTAGGCAATGACAATAAAGGAAAAGAAGGAGTAGCTATAGTATTCAACACTAAATATGAGGCTAATCTTCTTGAATGGCAGGCAGTCTCAAGTAGAGTGATGTAGGCAAAATGGAATGGGGAACTGGACAATGAGACTTATTTGTGCCTATGGTCTCACAGAAGGTTCTACTAAGGTAGAAGTGGAGGAATTTTTTGAGGCTTTAGAGAAAGCAATTGACACAATGAAAAAAGAAAAATTGGTCCTTGTTGGAGATCTAAATAGCAGAGTAGGAAATGATTGTCAGACATACAAAAATGTATTGGGAAAATTTGGAGAAAAGAGCAAACCTAATAATAATGGCAAATATCTGTTGGATTTCTACGCAGGACATGGACTAGTTATTACGACCCACATAAAAATGTGCACAAATTCACATGGAGAGAAGACGTAAGGAATAAGAAAAATCTCATTGACTACGATAGTGATGTTTTCTCCCTGGTGCAGGACACCAGAGTGTACAGAGGATTTAAAATTGGAAGTGATCACCATAGTCCGGAGCAGGAAAAATTGAATTTCATATTGAAAAGAAGAACATGTAAGAAAGTTTTAAAGCTGTTATGTCTTGTGTTTCTCTCTCTCTGTTTTATTTTATTATACTTCATTTATTACTCCTCCTACTCTTTAGTTCCCTATTTTGTATTATCTTTATTTTGCTCCTAAGTCGACTGCACTATTGTTATATGTCTTATCTAGCCCTGGTTACATCTTGTACATTCTTTTTATTCTTTATTTACTACTATTATTATCCTATATTCCTGCGTACCAGAAATTTCGTTTCCAACAAATTTATTTTAGAACGACTGCGCCAGCCGGTAACTAATTCGTGATACTTATTTGATTATCTTGGTAACATTAGTTAACATAGGGATCACGTGGTGAGCAGTCGTGGCTCCCCTCTCTACTTTGCATGAAATGTTCCCCCCCTTACTCACACAGGTCCGAACGTTTTTTTTATAAGTGGTAGGTCAGTCTCAAAACAACAAATGCATGGAACTCTTCAAATCCTTGTCCCCCTTTTCTTCTTTACGTTTACAATTATATAAGATAGATAAAAAGGTTGTACTTTACCATCTTGTCTTTACTAATGGGATTTCCATGACTTACCCACACTTTCATTTCGGATATGGCAAGACTTCCGTATTCATTAGCCACTTGCTTCTATGGCTGCTGTGACTTACTTATTTCTTCTTCGAAGGTTGTCCTTCGCTGCCTTTACATTGGTGTGGTTTACCAATGGCTCCTTACTGAAAATCTGGCTTCATTCCACAGATAGCTTTGTTCTCTTGGTTATAACAGCAACCAGGAGATAGTTGCTGGTCACCGGCGACAATCTTCCTCAGCCATCCAGGCTTGAATGGGAACACTGAAACAGAAAAACAAGAGAGCGTTTGAACCGCGCACCACTCCTTATATCTTCCTCGCGAGCGCCCTCTCTCATTGTCTATGTCACAAACTTAGCTATAGCCGATTGGTTACTTTAACTCTGAACTGTTTAACATGGTTCTAAAACACAGTTTTCCTTAGCTTATTTTACAACAATAATTTTAGTCAAATTGACATACCTTTGGATCATAATATGTACAGTACTCCCTCAGCCCTGTTCTTGGAAGTATGTCCTTTCCTTAAGTTTCTATTTTTTCATGTTGGGTCGAAACAAAATGGCCTACGGATAGTGGGTCAGTTATTTCCGACACAACAAAGCGAATAAAAGTTGAGCAGCTCTCAGATGTGAACTGTAAACTAAAATACACAAACATGATTGAAGAAAAAATGAAAGAGTTTGAGAATAGGAACCAAATCTTTCAGGTTCAGTGGCAAGCCCTGAAGAAAACACTGATTGATTCAGCCAGAGAGGCATGTGGTGAGGTTGTCTGTAAGGATAGAAAAATCAGAACTCCATGGTGGACACAGGAAATTAAGGAGGCAGTGAAAGAAAAGAAAAGAAGAAAGCATATCAAAAGTTCCTGGCAAATAAGTCAGCTTGTGCTCTTAGAGAATACAGAGACAAATGTAAGAAAGCTAAACACTGTGTAAAACTGGCTAAAGAAAAGTCATGGGAGGACTTTAGTAAGAACATAGAAAATAAATATGAAGAAGATGGCAAGATATTCCGGAGGTTGTTGAAGAAGCTCAGAAATAGAAGAAAGAGTGCTGTAAAAGGAATTCGGGATGATAAAGGTGACATGAACACAGGAGAAAAAGATATCCTTGAAGTATGAAGTAATTACTTGGAAAAATTGCTAAATGAAATGAGCAGTGATGACAGCACAGTGGTAAAAAAAACACTGACCAGGCATGCATTCAGGAATACATATCCATACTTGAAGTAGAAAAAGCCATCAAAAGTGTGGAATGTGGAAAGGCAGCAGGAATAGATGATATTCAACCAGAAATGCTCAAGTGTGGAGGTATAAAAGTCTTACAGTGGCTGTACTGCATAGTTCAGAAGGCCTGGACAGAGTGATGAATTCCAGATGATTGGAGTAGAGCTCTCATAGTACCCATATATAAAAAGGGAAATACAACTGAATGTGAGAATTTTCAGTTTTATATATTAAAACTGAATATTGATATTGATATATGCAAGTAACTTATGTCCTGGTAAGATATATGCAAGTATAATTGAGAAACAGTTGAGAAGGATTGTGGAAGAGAAGCTTGGTGAAGAACAAGCTGGATTCAGGCCAAATAGAGGCTGTCAGGATCAGATTTTTACTTTACAACAGATAGTTGTAACTATCTGTTTAAGCGCCGCCGCAGCTCAATTGGAAGAATGTTGGTACATTGCGCCATTCGATTGGAAAAGGCCTAAGTTCGATTCTTGTCATGGCGGGAGGAAACCTTTTCAATCGAAGGCGAGTTAGCTGATCTCATACAGAGGTAGCAGGGTAGTTGTCTGTATGCGGGTTTTTCATCCTGCATACAGACAAATCGACCCTTCAGAACATACGCAATTTACAGACAAAAAATACTAGCTGTGGTGGTGGGCAGTAGATGGTGCTGATGTAGAGGATCGGTGTAGTGGTCGCGATGGAGAGTTGTTCCTGCGATGAGTCTTCGGACTCCTTGAAGGTATCATGAATAATAATAATAATAGTCGAGAAATCACAGGAACATAAAGATCTGTATTTAATATGTAGAAAGTTTTTTACTTGGGCTATATATTATGTTAAAGATACCAAGCAATTTTATAAGCTAGGTTTTTTAATCTTTTTTCCCAAGTAAGCAAACAGACAAGTAAATCAAGTTTGCGGCTACACATAGTGCAACACTAGGGTTGTGCAACCCTAGTGTTGCACTAAAATTGCTTGGTATCTTTAACATAATATATACCCAACGTAAAAAACTTTCTACATATTACTCTCATCCTGAGATTTTTATTTAATGAGGTCAAAGCACCTTATGGCAACTTGTTTAGGTAAAATATTTATAAGCTCTGTATTCCTTTACCCTTGGCATTTTTTTTTTTTAGGTCTGGCTCCTGCTGACAAGGCCTCAATAAAGTCGAAACTGGTATGGGTAGTAAACATTACCTTAATGCATAGTATCATACATTTCCGCAAGGAAATGTGCTTTGCATTAGGGGATAATTCTAAGGAAAGTGATCAGAGCTTGCCCCACCTTTACCACGAGTTGCACTATGCTCAGCCGCAAACTTGACTTACTTGTCTGTTTGTTTACTTGGGAAAAAGGATTAAAAAACCTAGCTTATAAAATTGCTTGGTATCTTTAACATCTGTATTTAAGTTTTGTCGATCTGGAAAAAGCATATGACAAGGTGCCAAGAGAGAAGCTATTCGAAACGCTACAGTTATATGGTGTCATGGGGCATTATATCATGCAATACTTAGTCTTTATTTGAGTTGTAAGTCAGCAATTAGAATTGAAGGAAGTACAGGAAGGCGATTTAATGTTAAATCTGGTGTTAGGCAAGGATGTACATTATACATTTATAATGTACATCCTTGATTCATTATCTATTGTATATGGATCACATTATGAAGGAAAGCGGTATTAAACCTGATATCAAAAATGCAGATGTTAATCTCAGCTCTTTGCTGTATACAGATGATGTTATACTTCTAAATAAATCTGCTACTAGTCTGCAAGATTCCCTGACTAAAGTGAATAACTGTTGTAATAGATACGGTATGAAGGGCAGCATTAAAAAGACAAAAGACAATGAAAATAGGCAGAAACGTTGAAAATATCAACTGCATTATGAATAGAGAACCTATAGAACAAGTAAAACATTTCAGCTACTTAGGCACAATTTTTAGTTTAGATGGTAAATTAAATATGGAAATACACAACAGAATCAACAAAAGCTGGTATGGTAGGAAGTCAACTGAATAAATATATATGGAATAAGAGAGAAATTAGACAAAACACTAAATTAGCTATATTCAAGCTGATTTTGACTTATGGTTCTGAGAGCTGGGTCAGAAGTAAAACACTTCACCAAAGACTAGAGATTACAAATATGAGAGTCCTGAGAATGATTAGGGGCATGAACAGATGGCATCAATGGCAATGTCATATCAAAAACGAGGATATTAGGAAAGAACGTGACATCATAAGCATCCCGGAATGTGTTAACAGGGCTAATCTCAGGTGGTATGGTCACTTAAACCGAATGGGAGAGGAAAGATTAGCAAAACAAGTGTTCTCTGCCAGGTTGGCAGGAAAAAGATGCAGAGGAAGACCAAGATATAGATGGATTGATATGGTAAAAAGTGCCTTAGAAGATAGAAATATAATATTTGATAATGTTGGAGTCTTGACAGGTAACAGACGGATTTGGAGGAAAAGTGTAGATAGGAAGTTAGTAAAGATGTAAATTTTTCATGTAGTACTATCATATCCTGTACATCCCCCTTGAGGGTATATATCAGGAATTTGATGATGATGAATTAAATATTAATTTGTGAAAATGAAAACAGTTATTTTTCTGTGTACATCTTACATGCAATATCCCAATTTTCCATGCCTATTAGTGACCTGTCATCGTGGCAAGTAACTTGGCTCTTTGTGAACCTAATTGATGTTCTGATAGGCCAATTAATTTTATCTACATAGTATTATGACTGTCAGTTGCATGTGTTCTTTTGTCAGTTTGCTTGTTTTCTAGGACGAATAACTTGAGTTTCCAGCAGGGGACAACTACACAGTTATCCATGCTATGCCATCTACCATCCATTAGTGGTGCTGTCGTCTGTTAACTATGTTAACGTGTATTCTCTGACCAATTTGCCCTTTATGTTTGAAGAAAATCCTACTACCGCATTTTGAGATAGGCTAACGTGCCTTAAACTGATAAAACTCCATATAATGATTTCTCTCATCATGAAAAGAATCAAGCTCGTGTCTTTACCAGTTGGAGGATGCATTGTCCATCACTTTCCTAACTGCTTCTCTGTAACACAGTTAGAAAAATGTATTACTTGATATTTGTGTGTGTGTGCACGTGCATGCATACACATGCATACTGTTAGTATGGTGGTTTTCTATTTGCTTGATCTTCAAAATTTCACTCATTCAGAATTCTATTTCCATAACAGGCTCCTGAAATGGAGTCAGTTATGGGAATAGAATCACTTCATATGCTGAACTGTATTATAATGCGAAATGCATAATATTACAGGAGGAGAAAATATCACTTTTTCTTCAGAATTACCTCAATCAGGTGTTTATATATGGCAACAATAATACAATAAATTTTCATCGTTTATTTTTTGTGAAACTGGCATAAATTTTGGTATATTTATCATCATAATAATTAAAAATAAAAATAGAAATAAACATTTCTATTAATTTTATAAATATTAAGGAAAAATGTTTACTCCAGTTCAAAAATCTTAAAGATTTTTGAATTGGAATTAACAAATTTTGCAATGTCTTTATCCTTTAAAAACTAGGAAATGAAATGAATGAATTTTTGTGTAAATATTTTGACTTTTGGTTGAGAGACATTAAACTTTGCTTATTAGAATATTATCATACAGACACCCCATTTGGAGCCTGAAGAACTATCATAAGAATCCACACAGTGTGTGCATCTTCTTAAAATCACTCACGGGGCATTCACAATTGCCTTTGCCAATTATGAATGCCCTGTCAAATCTGTTTGCCAAATCTATTCCATTCATAATTCTCCAAGCAAAAAATCTACTCTTTTTTGCTTGGAGAATTGGAAAATTTTACTCTTCTTGCTATCCACACTTTTTTTTTTATACCTTCCACAAGTGTTCCCTTGTTTTCTGCCTTTTTGTCATATAGTGAGAGGTTTCTTCCATATCAGTCCTATAAAACCTCCTTAGTAATCTTATGTTTCTGCCATATCTCCTATTTTCTGCTTACCAGCCAAATTTTGTAACTTACAGTCCTTCAGTCAGTCTGCATAGGAAGTATTCTGCAGGCCTCACTATTTTCGTCACTCACTTCTCAATTCTTTCCACCACTTCCTTATTGCCAAAAGAAAAAAATATACTCAAATATATGCAGTGCACTCCAAATGTGGTTATATCAAAGCCTTATAAAGAAAATAATAACTTCCCTTTCTGTTGGTTTGTTCTTTAAATATTCAAGTGGATGCTTTGCGTATTTGCAATACCCTTTAAAGTTCAATTTCTTGGCCATAATTATCTCCACATTCCTAGCTCAAACCTCAATTTCCTGCAAGACAGTTCTGTTAATGTATGGGGGGGGGCATTCACATACAGTAAGGTTATGCATTAAAGTAATAACTTTAGCTTTGCTGCCATTTAACCGACAACCATTATCATTTGTTCATACTGCGAGTCTGTTTAAGTCCTTTCTAGTTTTATATCTTCAGCATACAATTCTGTACTCCCTTTTAAATTAAACCATCCTCTATGTCAGTGTTTTTCAACCTTTCTAAGCCTAAGGACCAGTAAAAATGCCTAAAGAAATTCTACGGACCACTAAGTTATGTAATTTTTTTAAAAAACCTATGTGGGGATTACCAACATTTTTCGGAAAACTGTGCCATTTATAACATAATAAATCTAAAAGCATGTTTTGAATATATATGGAAACATAATTACCATATTTGCTGGCGTATTAGATGCACTTTTTTCCTTTGAAAATAGGTCTGAAAAACAGGGCGTGTCTTATATGCTGATACTCAGTTTTTTATTGCTTTCATTTCTGGAAATTTTCTCTGTTCCAAGTTATGCGATTTATTCTTTGCTTCCTTGCCGTGTGCAAGAGCATTCCGGTTACTTAGATTTCAGTGGATGCACATGCACTGTCATCTACGATCACATCTGTTTTCCTGTTCATTTAAACTTTCCAATTGTTGTCGCAGTTGTTGTGAACGGTGATAAATTTCTGCTGTTAAATTTTCTCTAAATTTCTTGGCAAATTATGGCTGAAAAACGTTGACATTGCTACATGTGATTGTGTATGCTAAAGAACATGGAAACAGGGCTGCAGAGAGGCATTTCAGGCCACCCCCAATTGAGAAAATTATAAGAACTTGGAGGAATCAGGAAGAGGATCTAAAAAATTTTTTTTTCCTAAAAAATGTGTACAAAAAAGGGGGTGCGTCTTATACACTGGCAAATACGGTAATTAAATTGGAAGTAAATGATTAAAAGTATATCATCATTGAACAAAGTTTTAATTTTTATTAAACAAATAAATAATATGATATAATTATGTTACTACTTACTTTTAATGAGATGGTTGAGCTTCTTGGCCCTTGCAGAGTTTCTGGATACCTGGCTCAATATGGTCAACTTCAGTCGAAGATCAGCGTGCACGCGTGCACACACACACGCGTGCACACACACACGCGCACACACACTAAGACGATTTCTGTATTTTGTTTTTATTTGAAGGCGCGATGAAAATCCTTTCTCACAAAGATAGGTTGTAAAAAACTGCATGCCGATTTTCGATGCTTCTTCAGATAATTCGGGAAATTCATTTCTCACTGAAGGCGAGATCCAGCAAGCCAAACCAAGATCATGATATTGCATTTTAAGCCGCTGTCACTTGAAAGCTCAGTTAACTGTTATTTTTTCAATAACGAAAGGTCGTTCTCGTGACTGTAAGCCTGAAATGGATCGTGAAGCCACAGAAATTTCTTATAAATGTTATTCGGAAAATATATATTTCAGAGTTTTGAGGTGGTCACAAACCTTTTCCAGAAACTCAGAATCAACAGAAATATCATTTTCCACTATAAAAGGATTCCAGTATTGGAAAAGGTGCAAATTGTCTGTCTTTTATATAACTAATCCATAACACCAGTTTTTTCCTCGAATGCCTTTATTTTGTCGTAGGCATCAAAGAACAGTTAAAGAATTTTCCTGAAGGGAGAGATTTAGTTTATTTAATTTTGAGAAAATGTCTGAAAGATAGGATAGTGTTGATAACTATGTTTCGTCAACAAGGAGTGATGCAAAATCAGAATTATGTTCATTTACAAACAATAAAACTTCGTGCCTTAATTGAAATGACCTTGTTAGTACTTTGTCCCTGGAAAGCCAGCGGTTTTCAGAATGAAGCAAAAGTTGTATATATTCACTGCCCATTCCATCACAGAGTACTGAAAATAACTTGTTATTTAAGGTCGAGCCTTAATAAAATTAACTAGCTTTACAGCGTTGTATAGCAGAGTTTTAAATTTTTGTGGCATTTTTTTGGAGGCTAACGCTTCCCTATGTATGAAACAATGTACCCAATTCATATCCGGAGCTACTTTCTTGACCTTAAAAACAACCCCACTATCCCTGCTTGTAAAGGCGCAAGCTCCATCTGAACAGAAGCCCATACATTTTCCCCACTGGATCCCTTTGTGTATTATGTAATTATTGACAGTGTGAAATATTTCTTCTCCAGTTGTTCGGGATGAAAAAGTTCTACAAAGCAAAATATCATCATGAGTGTTGTTATCATGTGCATATCTTATTTAGTAAATTAACTACACATCATTTGTAACATCAGTAGTCTCCTCTATTTGTAACACATAATAGGGCTCTTCTTAACTCTTTCGAGTAACTGAGATTTTACTGTCACCTGCCGTATTCAGCGACTGACAGTGTCATTTGAAAGAGGAACCAAATCAACATCTTTTAGTAACTTGTTGCCAAACAGTTTTTACCACATCTTTTATAGCTGGAAGTAGTAAATTTTCCTCGATAGAATGAGGTTTCCCTGTTTTTGCTATGAGCAAACTTAAGAGATAGGATGCTTCCAGTGCCTTGCTATTAATCAAACCCATGGCCGAAACTATATCTTTCCCATGATTTAATGACCCTAAGCATTGCTGAAAAAATTCAATTGGCTTGTTTTTCACATCACAATCTTTAGGTTTTAAATGGTATCGAAGTTTCGCAGGTTTCATGCACTCGTTCGACAACACTTCATAACACAAAACACTTTGAGGTTTCTGTTCACTTTCATCTCCACACCAAGTAAACCCAAATTCCAAATAAGAACCGTTATATTTCCTACTGTATTTTTTCTTTGAACTGCTTGTTTCTTCTACTTTAATAGCATCAGATTTACTCGCTGTTACAATACGTGTATCACAATTAGGGTTAGCATCACCTGTTTCATTTGCTTTTCTTTTAAAAGTCCTAGTTCCAAGCCACTTTTCCATTTTTAAAAAACTTTTCTGAAAAATATATAAATACTAGGGTTAACTCATGATACATTTTGTCCAAGTAATGCCTAGCACTTCTGAAGATATTCTGAGTCTTGGTTGAAGTAGGAAAACCGTCAATAATAAAAATCTATAAACAACAAGCAATTGGTTGAAATGTGGATAACACATGTTTACTTCAAATCTGACAAAAGAGCAAAGGAAAACAGAAGCAATAAAACTATATTGTTGTTCACTTCACCCCCTTTTATTACTCGTCATTCTTCCGCTATTTGTTGGGGTTTTTTTAAGTATCCATTTATCAATTCACTTATTTAATTTTAATTGGTTTTGTTTAGATAATTAAAAAATATCTATTTATTTATTTATGAACATAATGGTATAGAGTTATGAAAATATTTCACATAATGGGAAATTTTTGTGTTTTTTTTTTATAGAGTAAATTTAGTTTTAAATATAGTAAGGTTTTGGTAGTAATGTCAGTTATTGAAAATCTTTATCTTTAAAAGTGTACCTTCTTTATTTTTCTTGTTTGAAAATAGCTGAACTCATAAACTATAAATCTCTAATTGTATGGAGGAACTTTGTGATAGTTATCTAAAGTGACATACATGCTATTGCTTTAGTACCTACTACAGGGAGATAAGATCGTGAATTTGATAACATCAGAGGAATTAATAATGGATCATATTAATTACTTTAGAACCCTTTTGTGAAAGCAATCATTTGACCTTGGAAGAGGAATGATAATTATAATTTCAAAAAAATCTAACTTTGATTGTATGTTAAGGGAATTAAAGAACATTGAGAGACATTATTTAATGGAAGAGACACTAATGCAAATTAGATATAGTAAAACGCTGATTATTATGATAAAATTTCATTTTTTAAAAAAATTCTCTATGCAAGTGAATTCATAAAATAACAGTCATGCTACATATTTTAAAATAAGTTCTAACAGAACTTGTTTGTCATCACTGTTAAGGTTTCCCATTCTTCTATGAGAACGGGCAGTCAAGTATTTTACGAATTGAATCTAGTTTCTTTTGTCTCATATTTCATTGTACTTAATTTTTTTTTTTTAATGCACCTAACTTTTTACAGTTAGTTTAGCTAAACTTAGTTGAAGCATTAATATCAATTTTTATGATCTTTTTATATGTAAAACGATGACTATTATTTTTTTTAGTTATCTTTATAATGAAAATAAGATAAAAATCACTTGAATGATGTAAATAGCTGATATGGAATATATTGATTTATAACAAAAAAGTAAATAATTTAGTAAATAATTACTTTTTATTGATACTTTCTTGATTTTTGTAGCTTATTTATAAAAAGCCAGGTCGATGTACTCCTTTTGGACGCAACCCTAGTGGAGATAGCAGTGGATGCAGCAGTGGTCATGATAGTATTTCTTCGTGCAATACCACTCGTACACACTTTTCAACAGATTCTGGTACCGAAGCTGATTTTGTGCCTCCACCTTCTCCTGACACAGTGTTTGAACAGAAGCTTCCAAGTGTCTCAGAAGTTCAAGATCGTGATTCAAATGATATAACTACATTGCAAAAAAAGGCTGACTTATATAGAATTCAAGAGTCATTGGAAAATAATCAAATTGAATCTAATGCTCAAAAAATGTTAAAGGAAAGAAATCTTTCAGAAGTTATTCTTGGAGTTCAACCATATAGTAAATTTGGCTTATCTGGAATGGGAGAAATAAATCCTTTGGTTTTCAAATGGGGTAATCCTCTTGTCTTTTATAGCCGCTACTTGGCTAATAGTGAACCATCAGTTTTGGATGCTGATAGACCGCTGCAGGAAACTCGAGAATCTGGACCATATCTTTTAGCACCATATTCCAAGTTTGGCCTTGCTAAAAGTGATGGTGATGTCACCAGCCACTTTCCATATCAAGAATTAAATCATGGGTATTCCAAATTTGGGATTGGTAATTCCTCACCTAGAGAGCAGTGGAAAAACAGTAGTCATCACAGCTTGTTATTTCAGCAGAAACCTGCTGATATGTCCTCATTGTCAAAACAGGATTATGTTACAGTTGGAATGGCAATGGAACAGCCAGAATTTCAGAAGGATCAAGTTTTTCCACTTGATGTTATTTTTGGAAAACATGAACACACTTTGAATCTTCATCCTCAAGCAACAGATGCTTTTCCATCTAGGTTGCTTTCACCTCCAGAAACAAAAGTAGCACACTATCCAGATGATGACATGTCTTATTCAAAATTTAGTGTATGTCCTAGATCTGACATTCCAGAAAATTTCTGTAAAAAATCTGTCAAAGGATATGTTAGCTTAGATCATGTGATGAATATGTCAGATAAGAAACCTCTTAATCATATAGAAGATTCAAAATATTTGGCAGAAAATGAGTCCATGGAAAAACAAACTTCATTAACAGACCCAGTTGATATACTTGTCAAGGAGTCTCGACAATCAGAAAATTTTTGCATAAATGTAAGTAACACAGATTCACCAGTAACTAATCATGAAATGTTTGAAAACTACAGAAATACAAAAGCAGTAAATAAATTAGTTGAAAATGTAAAGGATTTTGAATGTGCCACAGAACAAATCAAAGTGCAAAATCAGGTTGATCAAGATGTTTTATCAGTCAATGATTCACTTTTATTTCTTTCTCTTAATGATGATAACTCTTCTTCAGAAACAGAAGATATATCTGAATTCAGTAAGTCTAAAACTGAGAAAAGTAGTGCATTAGGATCTCTGCCGAATTATGTTAGGAAATTGGGGTTAGATTCTCTTCCTTTTAAAAAAGATCCTCCATCCACTTATGAGACAGAAAGCAAGCATCATACAAGTGAAGGCTGTTCAGTTAATCCTGTTCATGTAATTGGTGTAGAAGATACTAAGTCAGACTTTCTAGAGCATGTCTGTGATTCTACTTTCCCTAAATTTGTTTCCGGTGATTTATGTTCGCTACCCAGTGATTCAAATCTGTACAGTAAAGATGATGCTCACCTTCATGGAGATGAAAGATCTTCATTACCATTGTCATTAGATACAAATATTAATCAGCAAGTTAGTGTATATCCCTCATTATTGCTCATGTGTGATTTACAAAACAGTAGTTCACTAGATGTAGAAGATGACTGCCATTGTAATAGCATTGTTTATTCTCCTTTTGGATCATTGGAAAATGGGGAATTTGTTAGTGATTATTGTGAAGTTGGTCATATGCCAGAACAACAGGAAGTCCTACCCAGTGAAAATAGCACAAAATGTTGCTCAGACTCTAGCTCAACTTTAAGTTCCTCCATCTCGCTTTCTGAGGTGGAAGACAATTCTACCACCTTGAGGCATGATGGGACTTCTCATGTGCCACAGCCCATAAGTGCCAGTAATGGTTATGTGCCTAGGTGTAAAGTTCTACTTCAGCCACAAGAAATTAACAACAGTTATCTTCTAGAAACTAATGGGCATGGAAATGGTTATGTTTTATTCTCTGATTCTCAGCATCTAGATGAAAGAATCCTTATGGTGTAAACTAAGAATTCGTTAAATTAAGTCCTGGACACATGAGATGTGTGCACACATGGTACAGTTGTTGTGTTCATAGCTTGTTTGTTATGAGGCAGCATTTCAGATTTGTTAGACTTATAACAGCTGGGAAAACAGTGGAATGAATTTTATTTTAGCTTGGTCCAGAGCATGCGATGGATGTTTATTTACAAAAGTGAAAAAAAAAAAAAAAAACCAATTTACATTTCTCAAATTATTTCAGTAGTTAACTATTTGGCAAAAAATATATTTGAAAGTGTTTTTATGATAGTTGCTTAATTTAATTTTGTGTTTTATATGAAATTTTAATATAGAAGCTGTTTTTGAAAATTGTATACCATAAGACAAGTGAAATGATGCCTCACACGGAAGTTTTATTTTTTATAAACATTCACTAGTAGAATCAAGAGAATGGTAGATATTTTTCTGCAGCTTATGCTGTTGAAGTACAAATGTAAAACTTTCTTAAAGAAAGGTGTTATTAATGGGATTAAAGATAGAGTTAGCTTTTGTATTCTGCTTTATTCTGTGTCGTCTTCAGCAGTATTCCTCCAGAGGAATATAGTGATGTAGGTATGAGATTTATCTGTACATATTATGTGCCATTTGTTTTTTAGTTTGTTTTTTTTTTTTTGTTTGTTTTACAACTCTATATGTCTATGTCTGTTTAGATGTGAGCATTTCTCTTATACACATTGTCATTCTTGATTCTTTTCCATCAGGTGTCATGTTATCACTTTTATAAAAGAAAATCATTTAAGTTTGAAAACTAGATAAAATGCATTCTTGATTCTCAATAATAGTGAGTTTCTTAATTTAATGTGATCATAAATCAAGAGATTTTAATGTGCATGCACAACACAATGTGCATGACCTATTTTAGAAGAGTGTAGGGCATTTCAGTCACTCGGTGTCTGATTGCTTATTCCAAAGAATATACTATTTTTAAAGTTAATCACTAATTAAAATTTTAGAAAGTTCATGTAAACAATTATTTTTATTTCTTTATTTTTACTTAAGTAAAAGATTTATGAGTTTTTATATTACTAATATCAATCAGCACAGAAATACAGCAAGGACCATCCAAAAATTAATAAAAAGAAATATTTTATGGTGACATTTCAAATAGACCATATGAAAACAGCTTGGAAGTAGCTGCATAAAATTTACACTGACATTGACAAGGTGTAGTAAATAAATAGATCTGTTAATAGTAGAATTTTTTTTTAAAGAGGATGATTGCATATCAAGGAATATAGCAGATGTGAGATTTAAGGGAATTTATTTTAATAACTAAACAATGAATGCTGAGATGAGAAGAGTTGTACATTTGTATTTAATATAGATCTTTTGGTAATGGCTTTTGGTTTGGGTAATTAATTGCAAAATTTATATAAAAGGAAACAAGGGAAAATACTTTTAGTCCACCATTTGCATCTCTACCATAGGAGAATTGTATTTTAAAAGTATATTGCATACACAATAAGCAAGTAAGTCACAAACATAAGTTTTTTGATGACTATGAAATTAACGTTTGTTCCATTCTATTTTTCCTTTACTTGTTAGGTTCATGGCTAACATGTTTATTTGTCATATAAATAAGCATTGTTAATTCCACAAGCCTTATAAATGTCTTACAACGAGTGAGGACCATTCAAATAAAGTTGCAGATATAATTTTCTGTTTACGGACCTCTGCATTAATGATCAGAAATGGTCAAAAAATTTTCCTTAGGAGTTAAAAAGTGGTCTAGCAGGTATTTGGAAATCAGTCTGTAAAAATAAGACAGGCAGTATATACCTTGTTATAGTCCTGAGCAGAACCAACTCTCACGTAGCACTTAGCATTTAACTCTCAAAGCTGTTTTTCCACCATCTCTCATCCCCCAAGATCAGATCTCATTAGATGATAATAACAAATGAGCAAGCAACTTCAGTATCAAATCTTGCTTTATCTTAAATACTGTATAATAGTATAGTATCAGCTAACATGTTTTATTCCCTTATTGGGAGAGGATGCCATTTTAGTCCTGTTATCTAACTTTTGGAGACTGAAAAGCATAGTAATCGCTATTTTGTCCAATTTGGAAACAAATTACACAGTTCTCTTTCTTATATTCTTGATAATCAGAGTCGCCCTATCACTTGTGAAGAATCTCACCTGTGAAGGAATCTTCAAACATTGATTAATCTTGTGGAATTTAATTGCAGACTGTACACTCCTCTTTACCACCATAAATATAGACTATGCACTTGACAATCAGTGCCTTGAAAAAATCCAGAGAATCCTTCCTTTATATGTTGATAGGATCTCAAAACAAAAATTGATTTGTAGCACATCTAAATTTTCTCTAAAAAAAATAAAATAAAATAAAGCAATTTAATTGCTTAGAAAAATTATCGCTATCTAGTCACTAATGTTGTTAAACAATTTACCAAGTAAATATATTCATATGGATGCACAGAACAATCAGAAGTTGAAGTATAAATTACCATGTTTTGTGTTAATTTTTTTTTTTCTCTATAGCGGATTCTCTCATACAATTATAGGATACTACAGTTGTCTAAGCTAAACGCTTTTAGGTGGTGAGATTGTGTAATAATTCAATGAAGCTAGATTGGTTTTTTTTAGACTTTTGTATAGCATGCCTGTCATGGTGAAAAGTACTATTATTGAAAGAAGTAATATTTAAAAGTAAAATTAATATTCAAATAAAATAAATATGTTCTAATATACAGATAGCTCCCAACTTGCATAAGGATTATGTTCTACAACCCTTACGAAACTCAAATTTTATGTAAGTTTTGAGTACACACAGAAAGAGGAACTTCTGTTAACGATGTTCTAAACACTTGCAGTGGCACAAAAATCAACTCCATAAACTTCTAAATATGCAGCAGAACACATTATTACAGAATTTTTTATAAAATAATAATATATATATTTATCTGAATAAAAGATAATTACCAGATAACTAATATATATGTTAAAGATACCAATACTTGGTTTTAATCCTTTTCCCAAGAAAACAGTGTTTTGTGCTTGAAATATATTCACATGCCTGAGCTACTTGTATATAGAAGCTAATGACTTTATATTGCTTGCCTTAGCATGTATCCCATGATGCAAAGCACACACAGACCCTTTCGGATGTGTAAAATGCTATGCATAATAGGAAGGATCACTACCCAGACCAGTTTCAACCTTTATTGAGGTCTCATCAGTATGAGCCAGCCCAGGAGAGATACCAAGGTTGAAGTAATGCAGACGTCATCTGTATGAGATATGAGTATATGTACTCTCCTGGGTCTGGCTCCCACTGATGAGACCTCAATAAAGGTCGAAACCGTTCTTGGTAGTTACTCTTCCCATTATGCATAGCATTTTACGTCTGAAGGGGCTGTGTGCTTTGCATCATGAGATACTAAGGCAAGTGATGTGAAGTCATTAGCCTCTATATACAAGTAGCTCAGACGTGAATATATTTCACTCACGAAACATTGTTTTACTTCTTTGGGAAAAGGATTAAAACAGAGTATATAATTTCTTGGCATCTTTAATGTATAATAAATCCGAGGTAAAAAACTTTCTTTCTATATATATATATATATATATATATATATATATATATATATATTAACCCCCCCATCATAATTTTCACCTCTTAATCAATTTTGGTGCATTTATGCATTGATTCACTTTTTCCACTTCTGTTTATTTTTCTAGTCATGATTTTACTCTCTACCGCAGTGAACACAAACACTAAAAATTATAAGAGTGAATACAAATACACAGCATGTCCATGTTCAGTAGTAAAAAATGTGCACACATGACACTGCATAGGCTGCAAGTGATGTACATGCAGGAATTAAAAGTTTTATAACTCAGATTTTCAGGATAATTTGTGTAAGTCTGAATATACATAAATCAGGAACTGCCTGTGTTTATTATTATTAACACCACACCTCCATGGAGTCAAAGACTCATCACAAATGAGTATTATTCTAATAATATGGACAGAACACATTGTTGTTTATATTAGTTTTCTTATTATTTTTTTTTATATATAGGCATGTTATAAATGATATTTCATATTAAAGAGAGGGAGATTTAAATTTCAATTATCTTGTATTTAATTAACTTTACTTTTATATTTCTTGAAATGTCATAGTAGGTTCAAGTACTACTCAACAATCAAAAATAGATATGCATGCTTGGGAATTTATAGTAATCTTAGGGATGTCTTTTATATCATCAAATGAATTATTTCATGTTTCATTTGAAGTCATTTGAGGTGCTCGTTACTGTAACATGCAAAACAGTCCACTATGACTTTGCAAGATCATAGTCATAATTACAGCAGTTTTATTTTGAAGTAAATTTCAAATGTATGCAGTTCATTGCAATTTTTCACATCTTCCTCTCTTTCTCAATAGCTCAACATTGTGAGTTTATATTCAGCATTGTTAACATAGAATCATCTAAGTCATTTTTATATATTGCATTAGTTGTTTTAAATTTAAAAAAAAATATTAAAATTAAAAAACGGTTTGATTAGGCATTGAAAAAACCTGATGTTAAAAATAAATGTATTGATTTAATTAAATACCAGAATACAACACTGTTATTTTAATTCCTATCTAATCTACAAGAATTAAAAAGGCATAAAATGTGAAGAGAAGGTAAGCTGAAAGTTCTTCAATCCATTTATTTATGAAACCCAAAAGACTACCAAGAAACCATATGAGCTGATGATCCATTTATGATTTCTTGCTTGCACATATGTTATTGATGTATGTCTAGCCCAATCCCCTCCACAAAAAGTTAAAACCTATACTACATCAAGTATTATGCATGGACAAAGAATATCTTGCCATTTCTTTTGAACAGCTGAAGATTGTACTCCCTAAGTGCTGCTAGAAGAAATCACTCTTTGACACCTCTGTTCTGCAGAACAAAGGTTTCAAAGTTATATGAAGAGCATGAGCAGTTTATATGGTGTATCAAGAGTTTATTAGAAAATAGGCTGTTGATTAATTGCTCCTTGAGTTTTCACAGATTTTGAAGAGAGTGGAAGTAAGGTCAGAAAATGCTAACACATAAAAGCATGCATAACAGAGAGACAGAGCACAAGTCAGTTATCAGTGCATCAAAGAATGAAGTGCCAATTTGAAAGATTTGAAGAAAAAAATATGAGACTGAATAATTTTGAATGGAATTATACAAAGTTGCTCAAAAGTTCACATATCTTTTCCAAAAGAAAGGTATAAGTTTATTCATTAAAATGACATGACATATTGTGTTTTCTTTCCGATAATCTCTATATCATTACTTTTGGTAACATCTCTGCATGGTTCAAAACTTGTTTGGACTCTATCTCTAGTCTCATTCCTGAAAATATCTATAAAAATTTATATGGATAGAAAAATAAGCTAATTAATAAGTATATATTTTTTTATTTATTGTTTTATCATGTTGTAATACCATAAAAAATCACAGTGGGATTGATACCCACAACCTGTTTGATCCAAGAGCAGGTACACTGTCCACTCAGATAACCAGTTTGCATTAACTCAGGTTTCAGTTATCGCCTAATTGATATATACATAAAATCTACACTTTGTTCCTGATTCTTCAGATGTAAAATGATGCAATATAACAGTATGATAGAATTTCATTTCACATTCTTACTATCATTGACAGTGACATGTGATCTTGAAACAGGTAATAACTTGCTCAAATACATTCCTGTACACCAGGAAAACAAGATCAGTTCATGATACTATACTCTTTTTTTTTTCCACATCTTTGATCAAAAGGGGTTATTTCATTATCTTTGAATTTTAGGGAGCATTTATTACACTTATTAAAAAACTTTATTTTAGCTCTCTGCATTAATCCTGATATGTAGATTGATTTCATTTGATTTTAACATAAAGGTAAATTTGGATGTGTAATTTCACATCTAATGAAAGAAGTAAATTTAACTGTTTAACTTGCTTTTTTCTCATTTATCAGATTCTTTCTTGAAATACATCTATTTTGATATGTATTATCTGCTGTTTTTTTTTCTAAAATAAAAAAAAAATACATAAGTTTTAAACCATTGTGTCATAGAAAAGTTAAAAAAATTAGTTACTTTCTTTTATTATACCAAAGGAATAAGATCTTTTAAATGTACTTTTTTGCACTTCATCAGCATAAGAATAATGATTGCATAGATACTCTTATATATTCACTGATGGGACCATTTTAAATTAATTTTTTTGATGCCAAGAATTCTTGTCTCATTATCACTGATGATTTTGTTCAGGAATGCTTAATTGGTCATCTCATGGCACTTGAGATGCTGTAGACACGACAAATTGAACATAGGAAAGTGTCAGTACATTCCAAAAGAGTGAATGAGTGCTACAAAACCATGTCATGGATGATTATATGAATTTTAATTTGAATTTCCTTCTGCAATTGTCATGTTTTTTTTTAGATAGTACTCCTTGCAGATCTAGGTTACAGCAGAATATTTATTTTTGTCTGATGTCACTTAATGCAGTCTTCCTGAACATGGTTCATTAATAAGATAAACACATTCATTTTGGCATTGCATCACATTACACAAAAACCTGTTTCCTACTCATCATGTGTTCATTATACACTAGTAAATTCTATGAATTTGGGTCAGTGTTTTGCCTTTTGCATTCAGAAAATAAATCCCCCCCCCTTCCACTTCCATGTTCGTCCAACTCTTACATAGCCATTTTGTTCCGATAGTCATGCATATGGATGTAGTACACTCTTCTATTAATGACTGCCATATTTTAAACTTCCAACTACTGTCATGTTTACCAACATTAGTTTAGTTATATTCTTTCTAAAAGGAATTTGATTGCAACCTGTTTTTGTATCTTTTGTGATAGGGTTAAATCTTGGCAATGTTCAGCATAGCTATTTCTTAATAGTTGGTGATCTACAATTTTTTTTTGGTTGGGATGGAATTATACACACACATGTGCACTTGCATGCACATATATATTTGTAACACTTTATTTTTCTTTTGTTTCATTCTGAAGTGTTATATATATTCTGCTAGTACTGTTATTTTATTATTACTTGACACCTCCAGGGAGTCCAAAAGACTCATCGAGGGAGGGCTTACTCTACAACTCTGTCTCCACCACTCAATCCACTGACTACAACTAATCACAACTACACCAACGCCATCTACTACTCACCACCACCATTAGTGTTTCCACAGAAATTCACAAACATCCATGCCCGCGGCAGGATTTGAACCCTCAGCCTTTTGGCTGGAGAGAGGATATGCTAACCACTTGGCCGACAAATTTTCTTTATAATTTGTTTTTATGTGTTTAGTAAAACAAATTATAAAGTTAGTAAAGAATATTTTTTTAAAAAAAATTAGAATATGGGTAAATGAGATAAATGCAACAGTTCTTATTTTAAGCTAAAGACAGATGCAACTGATAATACTCCACCCCTTCCCTCCCCATCATGCTCTGCAGTGCTTATCTTATTAGAATAGGGGAGCCAAGAATGAATGCATTGTAATTCTAAATGATTTTTAATCTATATTTTTTGTAAACTTTAAATTAGATTATTGATACACACACAGGTATACTAAATGTGAAGATTAGACTTGCTTTTTATAAATATCCGCCCAATACTTTGTGCACTTGTCTATCTGCCATCCAGAGAATGGTGCTAATGAACCTTCAGGTTTTATAGGAGTTTATTAAGAACAAATCCACTTCAGCTACCTTTCAACAAATACAGTTTCATTTAAACATCAATAAACCTTGATTCATTCTCTTCATATTTACACGTTGATAAAATTTATAAATGTTATTTTTAAGTGTTAAATTTAATAATGTCATTTTGATAATGAAATGTTAAAAAAATAATTTGTACTTATAAGTGTAGTATGGCAGAATTTTCTATCATTTGAAATAGGTTCAGTTAGGTAATTTCTGCTGAATGCAATATTTTAGAAACTATTATGTATTATAGGTCTATGTTTTCATATATTGTGCATACTGCTGAATCAGAAATCATTGACATTGAAGAGATCTTTGAAATACTTTGGTGCATAAAAATTGCTTTGAAAGACTTTTCATAATGTAGCATTTGTATTTTTACATTGAAAATGTTTCTTGTATCTTGTTAGACTCGGTGCCATATTTAAATTCTTGCTGACTGATATTCGATAAGCTACTAATAGTAACTATATTAATAAGATCCTCTCTTTATATTTGTTTAAAGTAATGAAACTTACGTTATGCCATTTAAGACCAAACTGTTAAGGTACTTCCTGCAAGAATTTCTAATGTGATTTTATGTATATAATATATTTTATTCGTATTAATAATTCAATAATCCTGGCGAGTTAAAATTTAATTGGTGTATAATCACAATTAAGTAAAATACTCCTCTTTAGCCAGTGCAAAGAATTGAATACCAATTGTTACTGTTGTGTGATTAGTTGATCTTTGAGTTTGAATCATGCATCTGATGTGTACCTTGCATTAATCTTTGCAAGCAGTCATTGTTTTTATTTGAACTTTGACAATTTAATTTACAACAAATTTTGTATTTCATATTTGTACAAATATGCATATATTCTGATACAAAATATTCAAAGAAGCATACATTTTGTACTGCATTTTTCTTACATTTTTTATTGATAAATCCCAATCCCATTTAGGCTATTTAATTGCAATTCTACTGTCATAATTGCATTTTTCCCCTTCATTTAAAAGGATAAATCCTGCTACCAAAATTTAATGTGTCATCAAATTAGTTTTTATGTGTTTTCTTTATTACATGTTGGTTTATTATTATATTAATTTTTAAGTGCATGAAAAATTGGTCTTTTCTCTTGCACTAATATTTTCAGTAAGCTTGCATACCTAAAACATATAAAATAGTTTTAATATAAAGGAACAGTGGTTGTCAATGTTACGAGATAAAGTAGGATATCGAACAGAGCAATATAAGAAGTCTTGTTTTCATAATTTTTAATTACAATAAAATTATCATAATCAAGTAAATGCCATTAAAATCTGACTTGCCATGTTAGGAATTTGGGACGTGTGTTATGTTGCGTGATTAGTTGATCGTCATTTAACAGTATCTAGTTTTTCATACAGATCAAAATTTAACCTTCTTTATTTAGCATTGACATTTGGGACTGTAAAAGAGAAATAATTAAAAAAAAACACATCAAGAAATGTATCAGGAAAAAAATCTAATTGTTACTGTTACGGGTGTGTTTGGAGAAGTAAAACAATGCGTTTGTGTTGTGTGCTAAATGTACAATATTTTATTATGTGATAAGTACTGCAATGAATATAAATTCAATGTTTCAGCTATAAGTCCTGAATATTGAACAGATGCCATGTAATTACTTGACTATTATATATATGTATATACATATATTTCTGTGAAATATCTATCCTCGATGTATAGTTTCATTGTGATATATCAGTTTAAATGTCTCACAACTTTTTTTTTAATACAAATTATAAAACTCATTTTCTATTAAAATTATTTGGGGCTCATCATAAGTAGTACAATGTGTTTCTGTAAGGCATTGTGTAAAAAAATCAATAATAATAAAAAATAGTGTATTTCTTGTTGCCATGATAAACTTACTTGTTCATGTCGGTTTACATTTTGTTGGACAGAAATAAACTTTTGTTCCTTATTTGTTTGCTTATAATTTACTTGCAATATACACACACTTTGATATATATCAAAGTAAGATTTTACTTTGAGATTATAAAACTTCCAATTCATAGAAGATTATAAGATGTCTGAAATGGCCAACTTGTTTATTTCAGTTTACATTTTGTAGGCCAAAAATACACCTTTTTTATATAAAGAGATCAGAAAAGAATCAACATTAATCATAAGTTCAGAGACAAAGTCCTCCCATGTTTTTCATTATTTGTTTGCATATAATTTATTTACAGCACATAAATAGCAAATAGCCCCCTTGTAGTGTAATTGCAAGAAACAAAGAACATTTCACCTTTCAATTGGAAAATCCAACTCAGTTGTCATTTTATTATTCTCATCATGATGAGAATAATAAAGTGACAACTGAGTTGGATAAGTGAAATGGCTACAACTACACAGTGATAATACCTGGATTATTCTGCAAAAGCATTTGACAGGATAGCACATGGACTTATGTAAGACATAAGTTGAATAAATGGGAATAGATATGAAGCTGGTGACATGGATAAGAAGGGAGCTGATGGACAGACATCAAAGAGTAGTCTATGGGGGAATTAAATCCAAGAGAAGGTGGTGGCTAGTGCTATACCACAGGGCTCTGTGCTTGGGCTGTTGCTATTTAATTTGTACATCAAGAATATAGGAAATAATTTAAGGGGAAATATCCAATTGTTTGCTGATGATGCAAAACCAGGTAGAGTGTTATTTAATGAAGATAATATAGAGATCGTGCAGAGTGATTTAAACAGACTGGAAGTATGAGCAGAGGATGATGGCTGCCAGTTTATCATGGCAAAATGTAAGGTAGTACTTTGGGTTGAAGGGATCACATACATGGATGGAACTGGACTGTGGGAAATTCATAAGCTAAGGATTAGGAGTGATTACAAATATGCCACTGAAGTTTAGGGGTGTATTGCAAAGGTGGCCAAAATAGCTCATCTGATTACCTAGATGTTGAAGGACTTGATAAGCAGGACTAGATAAGTTATTATTCTTCTTTATAATCCTCTAAGGCCACATCTAGGCTATTGCACACAGATGTGGTCTTCCTCATCCCCTTGGGAATGAGGAGGCAGTGGCGCACTCAGGATTTAATCTTGGAGGGGGCCGAGCGCTCAGGATTTAACTTTTGGGGGGGGGGTGAGTTGAGTAGACGTTTTGCGAATAGACACTACACATTGCATACGACCTATAACTGAGCATCTGCAGTGATCGCTAATTCATAAGTAGCACACAACATAAATAAAAAAAAATGAATTGGGGGTGCCTGGGCCCACTGGAGGTATAAAAGTCTTACAGTGGCTGTACTGCATAGTTCAGAAGACCTGTACAGAGGAACGAATTCCAGATGATTGGAGTAGAGCTCTCATAGTACCCATATATAAAAAGGGAAACAAAACAATGTGAGAATTACAGAGGTATTTCTCTGAGTGTTCTTGGTAAGATATATGCAAATATACTTGAGAAATGGTTGAGAAGGATTGTGGTAGAGCAGCTGGATTCGTGCCAAATAGAGGTTGTCAGGTTCAGATTTTCACTTTACAACAGGCAGTTGAGAAATCAACTGTCTGTTCATTTTGAGTTGTAAGTCAGCAGTTAGAATTGAAAGAAGTACAGGAAGGTGGTTTAATTAAATCTGGCGTCAGACAAGGATGTACATTATCCCCTCTGCTATTCATTATCTATATGGATCACATTATGAAGGAGAGTGGTATTAAACTTGATATCAAAATTGGGGCTAAACGGCCTCACCTACTCCCTATATATGGGAACAAAAAGGCGTTAGGTGATTTTTTTTTTTCAAAATTGGAGATGTTAATCTCAGCTCTTTGCTATATGCGGATGATGTTATACTTCTAAATAAATCCGCTACAAGTCTGCAAGATTCCTTGACTAAAGTGAATGACTGTTATAATAGATATGGTATGAAAGTCAGCATTAAAAAGACAAAGACAATGAAAATAGACAGAAACATTGAAAATATCAACTGCATTTTGAATGGAGAACCTATAGAACAAGTAAAACATTTCAGCTACTTAGGCGCGATTTTTAGTGAAGATGGTAAATAAATATGAAAATAGACAACAGAATCAAGAAAGCTGGTATGGTAGGAAGTCAACTGAATATATTTATATGGAATAAGAGAGAAATTAGTCAGAACACTAAATTAGCTGTATACAAGACAGTGTTCAAACTAAAATTTTAACTTATGGATCTGAGAACTGGGTCAGAAGTAAAACACTTGACCAAAGACTAGAGACCGCAAATATGAGAGTCCTGAGAAAGATTAGGGACATGAACAGATGGCATCAATGGCAATATCATATTAAAAACGAGGATATTAGAAAAGAACTTGACATTGTCAGCATCCAGGAATGCGTTAGCAGAGCTAATCTCAGGAGGCATGGTCACTTAAACAGAATGGGCGAGGAAAGATTAGCAAAACAAATGTTCTCTGCTAAGTTGGCAAGAAAAAAACCCAGAGGAAGACCAGTATAGGTGGATTGATATGGTAAAAAGTCCCTTAGAAGACAGAAATATAAGATCTGATAATGTTGGAGTCTTGACAGGTAACAGACTGATTTGGAGGGAAATTGTAGACAGGAAGTTAGTAATGATGTAAATTTTTCATGTAGTACTATCATATCCTGTACACCTCTTGAGGGTATATATTAGGAATTTGATGAGGATGTTTGTTGAATATATCTTCTTTTTCTGGTGAGTTTATGGTAGGGTTTTATGTTGTTATTATTAAATGATTCCGAAATGCGAGAGTGAATGAATCACAGACAACTCCATTCTTCACTCAGGCGAGGCCTATTAATTCTCTAATTTCGTAACAGCGATTTATTTTAACCAGAAGTGATTAGAGTCTTAACAGAAATCAATTTTAACAGCTACCTCAGTCAAACGAAATACTCACCATTTTTTTCCATCTCATTTATTTGGTGAAATGCTTGTCACTAAATGTGCCTAATAATTTGCAGGATAATTAAAACAGAGGTGCTCTTCATTAGAAATATAAATAACGAAGCAAGGTAACCCAAAAGGAATAAAACAAGTCTTAATTTAGATTTCAAAGTACATTTCTAAAATCTTAAAATAACCAATTGAAGACAACAATTCAAGAGATATGTGAAGTATTCGTGTTAGGAATCTCCATATCTCCTTCTAAGAAGGTTTCTTGGAAAACTTCTATACGGAATGACAGTTGGACATTGATCTTGGAG
This sequence comes from Typopeltis vanoorti, assembly GCF_054136105.1. Classification (NCBI taxonomy): domain Eukaryota; kingdom Metazoa; phylum Arthropoda; class Arachnida; order Uropygi; family Thelyphonidae; genus Typopeltis; species Typopeltis vanoorti. The sequence goes on from NC_143572.1 coordinate 28,047,867, forward strand.
CATGGTATGCTCTCTCTCTAGAAGAGAGATGTCAAGAGTAAATAAAAGTAACAACTATAGAATGTTGCCTCACATTAGGTGTAGATGCGCATTTTACTGTTCCGATGGTTTTTTACACTGATACGGTAAAAAGCAAATTTAAATAATCAACCATATAACTAGAGTTATCCCTTAGGACTGAAGTCTCCAACAGCCCAACTGAATTAGTCAAGAAAAGAAAAGTGAGGGTTGGAGAGAAGTGATAGAAAACGGATTCTAAAATTATTCACAACAGTTTCGATGTGAAAATGTGTTACATTCTTTCAAGAATGTAATGAATCATAATTAAGATAAACACAACATGAAAGGCTATTTATGTGAACGTAAGCGAAACCTAACCGATGTCTGGCAATCATTCTGATCTTTTAGAATATTTAAATTTTTTGAAGACTCTCGCTTCTGATAATGAATTAACTTTTGTGAAGAGACAGAAACGTATTTAAGGTAGCGTATAGACTTATGAAAGGGGGAAATCGTGCGTTCGGTGGTTAGTGGAAAGGTTGGTGATTCGAATCCACTAGATGGCGATGGTGTTTATTTTACGCTTACATGCGAGTCATTCAACGAGATGTTAATTACCTATCCTGACTGTTAACTATGACCAAGTTTAGTTCAGGCATGTTCAACTTGTATTCCGGCTTGAATGTCGATATACGTAAGCGACAAAGCAATGAAAACAAAATTCAAGGAAGATGGAATCGTGGAGATAACATAATTCATTCTACTGTACAGAAACTTTTCGCTGTTTTTTTTTTTTTTTTTTTTTTTTGCTACAACAGTCGAACATATGATAGTTACATCTTTATCAATAACTTAATCAAGTTATTGATTTCGGGCAAAAATTCCTCTCCATTGAGGTATTCTTGTAACTTAATCAAGAATACCTCAATGGAGGGGAGGGGAATTTTTGTCCGAAATTTTGCGTATTTTGGACATCCCTCATTAAATAAAGGGCATTGGTTTAATTTCATTTCATAATATTTGAAATGATAATGATTCTATTATGTATCTGAGTCGTTATTTGTTCTTTCTTTGTTAATATTTGAAATTTTATAATTTTTTCTATATTTTATTTCTATAATTACACTGTTTTAACGAACAATTAAGAAAAGCCAACTTCTATCAGAGTACATAACACAAAACGTCTTTAGGTTTAGTTTTGTGATAATGAAGGACTTTACTATATACATTAATAATAAATGCTACCGAGAAACTGCGTTTCTCGGTGGCATGTTATTTAACACTGTTAATCAACCTTTCGGTTAACCGCCGAACACGCTAATCGGTTGCGCCACGGAGGCTTTCTTCATAAACCACCGAAGTTAGTTTCTTGAATAACTTCGACATAACTTCGTAATCAGAGAGAAACCCCCCCCCTTCTCTCTTTTTTACTGTTTCCATGGTTTCGTAGGTTTAGTGACTATTAACTCTCGTTGACTTGCTATTAACACGTCATGACCTTATTCTTTATTAGGATATTTCTAGAATATCACAAAAATTGTGACATTCGCTACGATTATCTACATAAATAAACAAGAATGAGTAACACGATGAGAAGAATTTAAATATCACAGAATGAATGCAAATTTTTTTTTCGTGAAATTTAAAGGACTTTTTTTTCATTAAAAATTGTTCTTTTTTATATAAAAGCCTATATTCTACAAAAATGAATTGCATTAAGATGTAACAAATCATATTTCTTTCTGATTCTGCCATCTATTTAAGTAACCAACCATATCATACGGTGGTAGTCGAGTTTTTTTTTTTCTCCCGAAAACTCGGGTTTTTCATCCCGCGTACAGGCAAATCGCCCTTCAGAACACACTTAATTTACAGACAAAAAATAATGTCGTTGGTGTTGATGGGCGATAGATGGCGTTCGTGGTAGTAGTGTCGCAGTAGCGGAATTTAGTAGTGGAGAGGGTGAGATGTATTTAGCGACGTCGGGTAGTGTGCCCTCCCATGATGAGTCCTTGAACTCCCTGGAGGTGTAACGTAATAATAATAATATAACTGGAGTACCTTTTAGGACTGAAGTCCCCAACAGCCCAACTGAATTAATCATAAAAAAAAAAAGAAAAAAGAAAGTGGGGTGGGAGAGAAATGATAGAAAACGGATTCTAAAATTATTCACAACAGTTTCGATGTGAAAACGTGTTAATTCCTTTCAAAAATGTTATGAATCATAACTAAAATAAATACTACAAGAAAGGCTATTTATGTCAACGTAAAAGAAACATTCTACCTTTTTAAAACCTGATATACACTACGGTCCGCGCAGTTAGTCGAGTGGCTATACTTTTTGCCTGGACTCTGACCAGAGCAGACGTGTTTTATTGTGCTCCGTGTCCATAGTGTTTAGTGCTTTGTTGAAGGGTTAAGCGTCGTAAGGCGATTATCAGTGCCCTCGCCCACGATCGCTAAATGCTTTCCGTGAAAATGGTTACTGTCTCGGGACCATCGTCAAGTAATCCGACCGTCCCTAGTCTGGCCGTTCGTAAAGAGAATTCCACCAAAGTAAACGGATCGAAAAATAATTTATCGGGAAACGCTACAGTTTCTTCAATGGATACCAACGTAGACATCATACCTTCAATAAACCTGCCCGAGGAACTGGACTGGAGTAAGGCCTGCATCTTACAGTGCGACCCAGCTGGGGCCCCGTACACCGAGGATGACATCATAGAAAGCCTCAAATCCAAGGTAAGAGGTTCAGATGTCTGGCACCTCGGTGTCCTCAAATATAATTATATTTTCCTTATTTCCTTTAAGTCCATTGCTGTGAAAGAAACGTTTGTAAATTTTAAAGAATTGGATGTATGTAAACGTAAATGCAAAATCCTACCAATATCTAAAAATCGTAAGCTAGATATTATTATACACTGGTTACCCCCCCCAAATCCCAAACAGACTTGTGTCAATGCACTTCGAAAAAATTTGGAAAAATCGAATGCATTGAATAAGTCACCAGTAACACCAGGGACAAAGAGTGGGCACATGTCCTTTCTAACAAAAGAAAAGTAACCATCACCTTGAACGAAGGTACCAAAACTGAAGAAATACCGTATGTCATAAAAGTTCAAAAAATGATCGGAATAGTAATCATTCCAGGACGCCCCCCTGCATGCTTTCGATGCAGGAAGATTGGTCACTTAAGAAAAGAGTGCACTGCTCCGAAATGCGAGCAGTGTAATCGAATAGGCCATAACATGAAAGAATGTCCTGGGTAGACATACGCATCGATGTTAGCCAAACGAACGGCTGCAGACCAGCCAAGTACATAAAATGAGCTGGAAGAAGCAGACGATGTTCAAGAGAACAACTTAGAAGACATGCAACTGATAAAAGTAAACGAAAAAAATACATCCGAAGATATTAGCAAAAAAATACTCCCAAATAAGCAGCAAGAAGAGGGAACACCGTGTGTTGAAGAAAATATATGTAGAGAGGACATTACAGAAGGAAAAATAAAATGCCAGAAAAGATGAACTGCAAGAAGCGGAAACACCTTGCATAACCTCTCAGGAACAAAACTGCAGAGAAGACATCGCAGAAAAAAAAAAAGAATTTATGAAGAAGAATGATAAAGAGGAGCTTACTATGAGTCCGGAAAATCTGGGTGGAAATAAAAAAAAATACCAAGTGCTTTCACCCCAAATAGAAGGAACAAAATTAAATTTACGCCTAATGTAAAAGCAAAAAGAGAAAAAGATAAAGTAAAAACTCAGAGAGGAAAGATCTGCTGATTTAAAAAATCATGAAGAAACCAATTAATATAGTGAGCATTAATTGCATTAATTAAGTGAGCATTAATCTAAACAGCCAGCAGTCACAGAAATTATTAAGAAACATGATACATCAGAACCACACAGACATTGTAATGCTACAAGACACAACTAAACACAGACTCAGAAACAGAAAAAAAAATTTCACAGAAGCCTGCAATGTCATTACTACATCGTTGGCAAGCCAGCACAAGTTAATGGCATTGCAGGATTATTATTATTATTATTATTACTACGGGCTACTCCAGGAGTCCTTAGACTCATCGAGGGAGGCCCTAAACATCATGTTCACACAACTCTTCAACATTCTCACAGTATCTATCATACCTTGCCTTGAACTCGCTCACTGTCATAGCACCCACAACAGACTCTGGCAGCTTATTCCATTCATTTACCACTCTAAAAGTAAAGAACCCAGCTCTAACACCCCTGCTAACCACGCTCTTGCCCAGCTTCCATGGGTGTCCCCTAGTTCTCCCACCACCAGTCCTGATCTCAAAAATATCATCTGAATTAATCCTATAGAATCCTTTTAGCAATTTGAATGTCTCAATCATATCTCCCCTTTTCCGCCTATCAACTAGTTTCTGCAACCCACAAATCTTCAACCTGTTCTCATATGGTTCATTCCATAGACCTGCTATCATCTTAGTCACTCGCCTCTGGATCCTCTCAACCTCCTCCAAATCAAGAAGGAACCGAGGTGACCAAATCTGGGCACAGTAGTCGAGATGAGGTCTTATCAGGGCTCGGTACAGAGGTACAATAACTTGCTTTTCTCTGCTCGTCAAGGTATTTTTCAACAACCAAGTGAGTTGATGAGCTGATTTAGCTACTTTCGCAATGTGCCCCCTAAACTTCATCTCCCTATCCACCAACACTCCCAAGTCCCTGGCCTCATCAATCTCTTGGAGTACAGTTCCACCAATGTGGTACACTGCTACTAATCTTTTCACTCCGAAATGCATAACCTTACATTTTGTCACATTAAATTGACATCCATTCTCCTTAGTCCAGAACTCCAATCTATCTAAGTCATCTTGCAAGACTTTGACATCTTTTGCGTTCACTATCGCCTTACCCAACTTTGCATCATCAGCAAACAAAAGAACTGTCCCACTTAGACCCTTTCCTATATCGTTAATGAACAGATTAAACAGCAGTGGTCCAAGAACAGAACCCTGTGGCACACCACTAGTCACAGGCCGTCTTTTGGACTCTACTCCTGAATAAACTACTCTTTGATATCTCTCCATCAACCACCCAGCTATCCATCTCACCAACCCTATATCCATTCCCATATGTTGTAGTTTACGGATTAGAATTCCATGTGGTATCCTGTCAAACGCCTTTGCCAGGTCCAGCAGTATCACTGTAAACCCATTTCCCTTATCCAGTTCAGCCGTCACCTTGTTATAAAACTTAGCAAGTTACTGAGGCATGATCTACCCTTCACAAAGCCATGCTGTCCTTCTGTACAGTATCTCATTTTCATCAATCCATTCCTGTATTTTTCCCTTGACTACTTTCTCCAAGACCTTGACAACGACTCCTGATATGCTGATCGGTCGGTAATTTGCAACATCATGTTCACACAACTCTTCAACATTCTCACAGTATCTATCATACCTTGCCTTGAACTCGCTCACTGTCATAGCACCCACAACAGACTCTGGCAGCTTATTCCACTCATTTACCACTCTAAAAGTAAAGAACCCAGCTCTAACACCCTCAACACTCATTTCTTTGTGTGATTGATCTTTGTGTCATTTCTTATGAGGTGATTATCAACACTCATAAGAAAAAAAAGCAACATACAAATAATATCCCACAGCACCATAATAGAACACAGAACCCTCGAGGTTGAAGTGGTCTGGGGAGATCAAATAGTGTCGTTAATCAACATCTACGGCCCTACCAATCACAACAACAAAAAACACTTCTGGGAAACACTTGGAAATAAAATGCTAAACATAAAAAATATCACAGCAGCCGGGGACATGAACTTTACTGAAAACAACAATATAGACAAGGAAATTATAAACACTTCACACACATAATACAACGATGTAATATAAAGAACACATTTCGCATACTATATCCTACACGGAGGGAATATACACATTTTATCCCCACCAATGCCTCACGGCTAGACAGAATATACATAAGCCAGCATCTAAAGTCCACTGTTAAGGAAGTTTGCCATGCACCACTAACTTTTAGTGACCACCACTGTCCCTTGAGACCTTAGACAGCAACACATATACTAACAGAAACTACCCGCTATGGAAGCTAAATAACAGTATTATTAACACAGATCAATTTACATCGGAAATTAAACAAATACCAGACAATAGTAAAAAAATAAATGTAACGGAGGCATGGAACAAATTTAAAATACAAGTAAAAAAAGCCGCCATAAAGATAGGGAAACAAAAAAAATACAACACAAACAAAGAAAAAATAAACATAATTAAAGAACTAATGCAGAAATACAACACAGACAGAACACTTCCAGAAAATAAAATAGCCATTAATGCACTCAGAGCAAAACTAAAAATTGAAATAAAAGAGGCTGAAGGGCCTGGGTTCGCGCTAAAATAAAAACAATGGAACAAGATGAAGGAAGGACCAAAGCTGCGTGGCTCTTTGAAGAGCAAAAAAAGCAGAAAGCGCAATTTAATAAAATAAAACACGAGGGGTTAGAAATCGAGGGAGATGCAAATCTCCTCCGATTCTTCCACTCACAATACACGAATACATTCTCTGAAAAAGAAAATGACGAAACAGAAACACAAAACTTCTTGACACAACTACCAAGACTCACAGACAAGGAGGCAGAACACATAGACTCACCAATCACGCCAACAAAATGCAAGAAAATCATAAAATCCCTATCATTACACAAATCCCCAGGACCCGACGGCCTCATTGCGGAGTTTTACAAAGCGTACTACCCCCTGTTTGAGACACTTTTTGTGAAAATGCTATCCGAAATACACAATTCGGAGAGCATCCCAGAACATTTCAACCTTGGCTACACAGCATTAATTCCCAAAAAGAAAGACACAGCAAACAACGAAGAGACATAATGGAGAGGAATCACACTCCTCAATACAGACCAAAAAATTTTAACTAAAATTATTTCCGAAAGAGTGCAGAGACACATAAACCAGATCATATCCAAATCCCAAACCTGTGGAATAAAAGGCCGAAAAATAGAAGACAATATCCTTCAAATTCGATGTATATATGAGTCTAACCTAACACAACAACCATGTGTACTGGTAGGTCTCGACATTGAAAAGGCCTTCGACTCAGTGAGTCATCATTACCTACATGAAGTCATCAAAGCTGCAGGTTTTGGGGAAAAATTTCAGAATCTGATTTCAAATATTTACACCACAGCAGAGTCTCGCCTAATCATAAACAAGAAACTGTCTGCACCGGTCAAAATTAAATGCTCGGTCAGACAGGGAGTGAGTCTTTCTATGATCCTCTTTGGTCTCGCCTTAGAGCCGGTGATACGAGAAATATCGAAGCATCCCAGCATAGCGGGCACTCACATAGAGGTGAAGGAAAAACAAAAGTGCTCGCTTATGCCGATGATGTAACACTAACCGTAACTGCGGCCGAGTCCTTCACCCTCGCATACAACATACTCAAAAAATTTGAACAAAAGCGTCAGCACTCAAAGTAAACCTTCACAAGTGCCATGCGATGTTCGTCGGCAGGTGGGTAAACAGGCCTACTATGCCGAACGACATAAAAATAAACAAACACCTACCACTTCTGGGGATCGTCATAGGGGAACAAATACAACACAACACACAATGGGAGCTTGCACATACAAAAATAACCAAGAAAATTACACAGATGAGACACAGACAACTATCACTAACAAGTAAAGCTAAAATATGCAATCAATACTTACTGTCTAAGATATGGTACCTCATGAACAATACCAACTACAACGGTCAAGAAGTAGACAGAATACACAGAGAGTGTGCAAAATTCATCTGGGGTTCCAAATACGAACCCATAAGAAGATCCACAATATTCCATGACATTGAGGCGGGAGGACTCGGCTTAATAAACGTACACCTAAAAACTTTAAGTGCGAGAGCAAAAATCATAGAGAGAACTTACACAGAGAAAAAAGCGTGGAGCGCATATATAATATATTATATGCAGAAGATAATGCCCGACAAAGTAATGTGTTCCCTTTCCCGTTCGAGTGGCAAAACACCAAGAATGTTCCACGAGATTGCGGAAGGTTACAACTTCATTAACAAATACATAGGAATAAACGAATTCTTGAAGATGAGACCTAAAGCAGCACACATCAAACTCACCCGCACAGTTATACCACCACCACAACACCGGGAGATTGAAAGAGAGACATTAAGACTATCTAATGCACTTAAAAAAGCTTTCAATCTGCCCATAAACCCAAAATTAAAAACATTCTACTACGAAGTACACCACGCTTGTTTGCCCACCAAAATGTCATTTTTGTCCCCAACCAGAAACACTTTACCACTTAATGATGTACCGTCCTCACACCTCCCGAATATGGAACACGGTTCAAACATTCATAAAACACAAACAACCCTTTACAGAACACACATTATACTGGTTAAACGAAGGGAACATTAACACAACTAAAGCAATCATTATTATAACAACCATGTACTCGATTTGGACATACAGATGCGACAAAATTTACGGAAGGGAAACAGGACCAGACATACTCAAGAAAATAAACAACATATTAAAAGAAACAATCACAGATACCATAAACAGAAACAAAATAACAAAACACCAATGGCGACAAATAGGTCTCATCTCAGAATTCGAAGAACTGCAAATCATAGAAATAAAGGACCCACCATAAATTTAAAAAAAAAAGCATAAAACATACATATACACGATAAAATAAATATACATAAGCGAAAGAAAAGCATATCGTAAACTTTTTCATTAAGCTGTATAACCACTTGTACATGAATTGCTTTATGCTATAATTAGTTGAAGTTCTGTGCATAATATTTGTCAATTATAGAGGTTGTAGTTTAGTTTTACGTATCCAAAATGTCAATTTTGGATACAAAATGTTTATATAGTGGAAGAACTTGATGACATTTTACTGATCCGGTGGGTAACTCAAATCTCTGCCAAAATGTAACCCTCTCCTTCTACGTTAAAACAAATACTACATATGTATATAGACAGTTGCAATCTGAAAGTGATAATAATGAAGTAATAAATCATGTAATGATATGCAAAAAACAAGTTTTAGTAATTATATGTTAAGAATATTTATGATATGTAAAGTAACTACATGAGTATGTATAAATATGGTACATGTAAATAGCGCTTAACACTTCATGATAAGTTAATAATGTATAATCCAAACTTATCTGTATAATACAAATTGTATATGTATAATGTACAATCCAAAATCTACATTATACTGTAAATGTATAATGTACGATCCAAAATGTTTACTGTCCAAATGTAAAATTGTCAAGTCAAACATAACAAAGATTTATAAAGAAGTGTCACCGAAAGAATAATTATATATATTATAAGTAAAATAGTCATATGCATAGAAGACGTATTATATGTAAAGTAGTAATAGATATATATGTATATATCTGTGTATATGTACATACATGTACAAATATGTACATTTATATATGAATATTGTCAGATTAGTTAACAATATAAAATCCATTGTTGTATATTTTAAAACAAGCCTTGCATAGGTTTAAGGAAAGGTGTCCCCATCACAAGCGACAATAACGTAGATCGAATCCCATATGTAATTGGAAATATACCACAAAAATATAGGAATTTCATTATAAAAAGGAAATATGATTTATGGAAATAGAAATGTGACTGGTAACTTAAATTCATAATACAGAATTCCATGGATAGTAAAATTATGTTACATTAAAAAAAAAAATACTGCTCAACTCATGTAAAAAGGACTGCAGGAAGAAGCAGACACTGAGCAGATTATGATGTTAAAAATAAGGAAAAATAAATTGTACATAATATATACAGTATTATTAAGATATCAAGAAATGTAAATCAAAATGCCAATCAGAATAAGCATTCTATGTACAAATGTATATATATTTATTTGGATTGTACGTAGATGCTTTAGTGTTAATAAAATATATTAGTCGAGTGGCTATGCGCTTCACAAGCATATGCCTGGGGAAGCAGTGTCCTAGGTTCGATTCTCGTCGGCGACGTGAGGAGCTTACGGATCTTCTTCAGCCATAGCCAAGTTAGCCAGTCATGGGCGTGGACAGCAGGTTTTTTCCCCCCAGTTTATCCTGGGGTTTTTCATCCCGCAAGCAGGCAAACCGGCCCCGTGAACACACAACACGGATTACAGTCATGAATATCGCCCTTAGGAGATGCAACAGAGGAGTGGCAAACCGATTAGGAGGGGCTCAACCCCTCCTAGGACGGACGAGAAGAATAGGATACACTACAATGAAATAAGTGTCTTAAAGAGACATGACAACAGTAGAAAACCGATGTCTAGCTATGAATCAGCTCTTTTAGAATATTTAAAACTTTCCAAGACTACTGAGTTGACTTTTGTAAACACAGAAACATATTTAAGGTATAACATACACTAGTATAGAAGCCTCCTTGGCGCAATGTGTTAACGCATTCGGTTGTTAATCGGAAGAGTGGTGGCTCAAATCCCCTCGATGTTGAAGATGTTTATTTTATTCTATATAGAGGTTTTCATGTCAGTTATCCAACTTGCTTTCAATTACATATTCTGGCTGTTAGCTCGACCTTCGCGCTTGAATAACGATGCATGTAAACGACAAAGCAATGCAAAACAAGAAAGATGAGATTGGGTAAATAACGTAATTCATTTTGAATTTTAAAGGTTTTTTTTTTTCCTTTGCCACGACAGTCCGACATACCAATAACTTGATTAAGAGCCCAATGGAGGAGGATCTCTCTGGTAGAATGGCGTACTGTGGACTTTCCCCGTTAAATGGACGGTTATTAGTTTCATTTCATATTATTTGAAATGATTCGTTTTTTTTTGTTTTTTTAGTTCAATTATTTAAAATTCTAATTATATATTTTTTATTATTTTCTGTTCTACAATTACACTAATTGGACAAACAATTAAAAAAGCAAAACGCTGGGAGGATGCATAACACAAAACTTCTTTAGGTTTAGTTTTGCGATAATGATGGACTTGACTATCTACTTGAATGCTATTGAGAAACGCATTTTTCTTTCTTTTCTCCAAATCACTGTCTAATACAATTTTCATTCCTTTTTTAAACTGCATTACGAGCCTTTTAACGAACTTCTTTACACACTCCTGAGAAATCCTGCCAATTGCTCGGTGTTAACCGAGCAATTGGCAGGATTTAACAACAAACTTGTTAAAAATCCGAATTCAGAAAAAGACATTTTCTAATTGTCGTGTACTTGCAAATCGGGAGATAGCGCTTACTAGTTCAGCAGTTTCAGTAACTTCGTGAAAATAAAGTCTGAAAAGAATAATTTACAGAACGGCTCTTAAATTTCATTAAACTACATTACGAGCCGATTAAAAGGGCTTATAAAAAAAACTCGCCACCGGGTGGATTCGAACCACCAACCTTTCGGTTAACAGCCGAACGCGCTAACCAGTTGCGCCACGGAGGCTTCGGTAAAGTACTTCATCAAACATATCTGTAGCCTTCTTAAACATTATTATTTATTTATTTTTTAAATATTTTTGTTCACGAACAGCTGATTATCGTGAGGAGACACTTTTGGCGAATGTCAACATTCTAAAAGGTTTTACTGAATACCAAATGTTTGTTTTTACTACTGTCTAAATTGATTAAAATCTACGCCAGGTTTTAAAAAAGGTGAATGTTACCTATCTTATTGGCATGAATACCCTTTTTTTCATGTTTAACTGCGATTCATTATACTGTTAAAATAAATTAATTCCACGTTTTCCTACATGAACTATCATCCCCCTTGATTTGCAGATATGTTTGCGTATCTTCTCATCATCTCCTGTCATCTCCACCCAGGAAGTTAAGGATCACTATTTGAAATCCATAATAGTCAAACCAGCACCTGATTTAAGGTTTTTGGTGCCCAATTTATAACTTTTTAAGATGTTCTCCTCTAGTGTGTAAATTTTAGGTTATCTATATTGAGGTAGACGGCCTCCATAGCTCAGTTTTATACACGAATGACCAGGGCTCGAATTCCTTATCTTATGACATGAGGAACCTTTATCAGCTCTCATCAATAAAATGGGAAGTTGGTTGGTCTCATGCGGTGACCAGAAACTACATTTCTTTTCTCCCTCAGAACAGACAAACGGGTCCAGTGAAAATGCAATTTACAGCCATAAATACTTGCCATTACTGGATGCAGAGTGACTTATGGGATCTATTAATTGATCCTAATCAGGGGGACTATCTGTTCTACGGGACCATTTTGCGTAAATCCGGCCCTGTCTAAACCCGACAGTTGGCAACACCCTCCGCATTTTTGTTAACAATGTAATGACTCTATGTTAATAATAATAATAATAATAAACATGGAAAATGTAAAGTATTCAAGAGGATTCACACTGAGTGGAAGAATGGAGTTGTCATTCATTAATTTCCTCATTTCAGAGAAATTCGAATTCATCAGAACTCAGTCTCTTGGAATATTGAATAAATTTTTAAGGAGAGAAAACGTATTTTACATTGGAAAATTAGATTCGTTCTAAATAAGCACTAAGCTGCCTCCGTGGCGCAACCGGTTATGATGTAAATAATTATTATTAACTTTTGCAAAGTTGTTAAAAAAAAAAAAACCCGGTTAGCGCGTTCGGCTGTTAATCGAAAGGTTGGTGGTTCGAATCCACCCGGGGGCGATTATTATTATTATTATTTTTTTTTTTGAAAAAAAAAATATAATTTTTGATTAGGTTAAATTTTAAACAATGGGTCCGAAGATGCTAATGTTATGAGTAGGAAATTCAAGAAAACTACTCAATGTTTTTTTCTGTGTGTGTGTGGGGGGGGGGATCTCGCAAATGGCACCTCGAGATGTTATCTCATTGAATTGTTATTCAAAGGCTTTGCCATGCTTATTTCTTACAATAAATCAAGACACCGTTGAAAAGAAATCAATTTTAAAATCTGCCCCACCTAGTATGTAGAAAATTCATCGAAAGTTAATTCAAGAATCAACAAATAATTGATAAAGCAGAGATCGAATCGCAATTCCATGAACATCTACAGTTCATCGTAATAGGGAATAATCGAAGAAGGCAATTCGCCGAAACACGAACGAAACAGAGAATCCATTAAAATGACTGATTGAGATCTAAAATCTTTTCAGTATAACACTATTTAAATCACTGAAGGTGTTATCGACTGCTACAGCACGTATTCTTTCATTAATAGTGAACTGTTTTTTTTTCCTTTTTTTTCTTCAATTTTTATTGTTATACTCTTTGCTTTTCCGGTTATGAAGGAACCAGCTTCGTTATAACCAACAACTCATTCCCAATGTACAGTAGCGAACAAATTAATCCGAACACTCACATTTTAAAGAAAAATTTTAATTTCGCAAGAAAATAAGTATAAAAATTAAACTTCAATTTTACTTAATAATTTACACGTGCTTCTCTGTTCCTAATAAGCTCATTAATTCGCTTAGGCATGGACTCGACCAACGTAGAACACATTTTTCTTATTTCTCGGTTAGCGAGTTTGGCTTTTAACCGAAAGGTTGGTGGTCCGATTCCACCCAGTCACTTTTTATTTATTTATTTATCTGGTATATTATAACTTGACTTTAATTTTGTATACTTCTCAAGAATTTATGCCTTTCAATCAGAAGTATAATTTACTGAATTGAGAAAAAAAAAAAGTAAGAAAAGTGACTTCGAATACCTCAGAAAACCAAATACTTTCAGTTATTTACGAATGTGATTCTGCGTTTTTTCCCATGACGGTATTCTTTTGCAGTGTTGATTTTAAGATTTCGGATATCCAAGAGCCAAACATTATTTAGGGATCCTATTATGACCTTAAAAATAGCATTAAACTAAAAATATTGACAAAACTCCTTTTATATAAAAAAGGTCATTCTAAATAAAAAAGAAAATGATAAATATAATATTAGAAATCAATAATTCGTAAAAGTAATAAATTTTTTCTATTAGATCCCCTTAAAATTCAAGATTGGAACGGTAACTCTTTATAAACCAATTCTAAAGATATAATACGCTAGAAGGATCTGTTGTATGTGCTTGGTAGCTCCTAATAATTCGTTCCATAAAATATTCGGATGAAAAAAACATTTTATTCAGATCTGATAATATACAGTGTGATATTCTTCATAGATACAATTTACCATAAATATATAAAAAATTAAAAGTTTCGTTAACACCATGGAAAAGATAAATAGTAGTACTGGTAAAAACGCAAGTTTTTACCAGTACTACTACTACTATTTACCATAAATATTCTTTGGGAATAATACGTTAACTAATAATACGTTAGCCTGCCTTTTAACTATCTTCTCCAGTTACATAGGAGTACACCTTTAACATATAGATTAACCCTCTGAGGTAATTGCTTGGAAGTTGGTTTAAGGTAGGAATATCCAACCTATGGCGCATGCGCCAAAAGTGGATCATTGAACCACAATGATAATAATAAAAAACTAAGCCTATTTACGCAAAAGTATTAACCAAAAACCGATTTGTAGAAAAAAACAATAAGTAAAACTTGGTAATTATTTTTAGCGATTTTATTGTTTCGGGCACATCTTTTGAACATTCGCATGTTTGATCCTGAGGCGCTAAGCATTAGTAACATCGGTGCGTCGCAGATTTTTGTCAGTCGGTTTACAAGTGATACCCATGCGCTACGGAGTTGTGCTTTGTTCGTTCTTTGTGAACATTTTTGTACTTTATCGAAAATTAAGCCTTGTTTTTATATTAAATCAATATATCGTGTCTATATTAACATATTACAGGGAGTTTTTAAGGGCACAAGAGTCGTGCGGTGCATCTGAACTCGTATACGTGAAAAAATTGGCACATGGAAGTAAAAGGTCGACCATCCCTGCTTTAAACTTATTGGCACAAGAAGTGCAATAGACCATACTGCGCCAAACCACAACTTATAAATGACTCACCAGCTTTGTTTTAGGTGAGAAATGACTCATGAGCGCATTACCTTCTAAAGGGGATCAGTTTCTAACTGGAATTAGTTGAGTGCACTTGTGTCATTTTTCATGCTAAATCAACACTTAATCAGAAAAGTACATTGCTCTGTTTTCTGATTATTTTGTTTTTAATTTTGTCAAATTTTGGTCTCTTACCAACATGCCGCGTAAAGCTTTCTCACTAGATCCAATCCCAAAGAAAATGGATATCAACAGACAGACAAACCAAGAATATGATACTGTATTATTATAAACCAAAGGTGGATATCAAGTATTCTAAGCTGCAGATCCTTCTCTGCAGATTGTGGATCAGACCATAAGCTAATATTAGCAAACCTAAGAATAAAGTTAAAATCTGGAAGCACTTTTAGAGTCAAAAGGAGACTGAATGTAAAAAAACTACAAGACAACAATATTCTAAGAAAATATCAACGAACTAGATAAAAACCTGAAGGAACTACCAAAACAGAATATAAACATCGAAGAACATTGGTGCAAATTAAAGGAAATATGAAATTCGGCAGAAAAAACAATAGGTTACACAGAAAGAGAAAGTAAAAAGGATTGGATCTCGAATGAAGTAAAAAGGTTAAGCGATCAAAGGAAAAGCATGAAACTAAAACAGAATTATAACAGAAATGAATATAATAGATTAACCAGAGAAATTAGAAAACTAGTTAAAAGACAAGAACAACTGGTTAGAAGAAAAATGCGAAATGGCAGAAAAGCTATCAAAAGAAAATAACCTTCATGGATTATATAAACAAATTAGTAAGACACGGACAATAAAAAGTATAATGATCAAAAACAAAGAGGGACAACTAATTGAAAGTAAAACAAAAAGAATGGCCAGATGGGAAGAATACTGCAAAGATTTATATAATAAAAACAAGCTCCCAGGATATTACGATTCCAGCCACTGAAATGGAAGAGGAAACAAATATCTTTACCAAAGAAATAATAGCACACAGCATAGAAAAACTCAAAACTAGGAAAGCACCTAGTTTTGAGTTTTTCCGCATGTATTTGATCAATGCCACATTGATCAAATACATGCAGAATTCTTAAAAGCAGGAAAGGAACACTTTTGGAACCATTAAAAACATTATTTGAAAGGATCTACAAAAATGAAGCAGTGCCTACTGATTGGACCAAATCAGTCATAACTCATATATACAAAAAAATGAGATAAAACAGAATGCAATAATTACAGAGGCATTAGCCTCCTCAGTATTCCAAGTAAGGTTTTTACGAAAGTACTCCAAAAACAAATTAAGCCATATATAGAACTGGCACTAGGAGAAGAACAAGCCGGTTTCAGACCAGGGCGAAGCACAATTGATCAACTATTCACCTTAAGACAGCTAATAGAAAAGACACTAGAGGACAACCAAAGTTGCTACATAAATTTCATAGACTTTCGTCAGGCATTTAATTCAATCCGTAGAAGAGAACTATGGAAAACTATGGAAGAATTTGGAATTCTCAACAAAACCATAAGAATAATAAAGAATCTGTTCGAGAAATCTGAAAGTGCAATACGAATGGAGGACACCTTAACCAACTGATTCCACACAGAGAGCGGAGTAAGACAGGGATGCAATCTGTCACCAGACCTGTTTAATCTTACACTGGAAGAAGCAACCAGTAAGGCCTTAAAAATGAAGACTCCGGAATCAAAATATACGAGAAAAATGTGAAAAATTTAAAATTTTTCACATTTGATAAAATAAAGGAGGCGTGTATAAAATCTGAATTAAACATAAATATAGACAAAACAACAATTATGCAAATAGGAAAAAGAAGCACCATTCTGAAAATTGAAATTGATAGTAAGAATCTAGAGCAGGTAGAAAACTTCACCTACCTTGGAGGAGTTATTGAGTACAATGGTGAAATTATAAAAGATATAAACAGACGAATCAGTCAAGCATCTCAAACTTTTGGACGACTTAATAAAATATGCAAGTGTCAAGAGACATCAAACAAGTAACAATCTATGAAAGAATGGTCCTCCCAATACTCCTCTATGGAAGTGAATGCTGGAATCTCAAAAAGGCTGAAGAGAAAAAATT